>NC_064755.1:3048414-4248414 GCF_011397635.1 Epinephelus fuscoguttatus
AGATATACAGTACAGGCCAAAAGTTTGGACACACTTTCTCATTCAATGCGTTTTCTTTATTTTCATGACTATTTACATTGTAGATTCTCACTGAAGGCATCAAAACTATGAATGAACACATGTGGAGTTATGTACTTAACAAAAAAAGGTGAAATAACTGAAAACATGTTTTATATTCTAGTTTCTTCAAAATAGCCACCCTTTGCTCTGATTACTGCTTTGCACACTCTTGGCATTCTCTCCATGAGCTTCAAGAGGTAGTCACCTGAAATGGTTTTCCAACAGTCTTGAAGGAGTTCCCAGAGGTGTTTAGCACTTGTTGGCCCCTTTGCCTTCACTCTGCGGTCCAGCTCACCCCAAACCATCTCGATTGGGTTCAGGTCCGGTGACTGTGGAGGCCAGGTCATCTGCCGCAGCACTCCATCACTCTCCTTCTTGGTCAAATAGCCCTTACACAGCCTGGAGGTGTGTTTGGGGTCATTGTCCTGTTGAAAAATAAATGATCATCCAACTAAACGCAAACCGGATGGGATGGCATGTTGCTGCAGGATGCTGTGGTAGCCATGCTGGTTCAGTGTGCCTTCAATTTTGAATAAATCCCCAACAGTGTCACCAGCAAAACACCCCCACACCATCACACCTCCTCCTCCATGCTTCACAGTGGGAACCAGGCATGTGGAATCCATCCGTTCACCTTTTCTGCGTCTCACAAAGACACGGCAGTTGGAACCAAAGATCTCAAATTTGGACTCATCAGACCGAAGCACAGATTTCCACTGGTCTAATGTCCATTCCTTGTGTTTCTTGGCCCAAACAAATCTCTTCTGCTTGTTGCCTCTCCTTAGCAGTGGTTTCCTAGCAGCTATTTGACCATGAAGACCTGATTCGCGCAGTCTCCTCTTAACAGTTGTTCTAGAGATGGGTCTGCTGCTAGAACTCTGTGTGGTATTCATCTGGTCTCTGATCTGAGCTGCTGTTAACTTGGGATTTCTGAGGCTGGTGACTCGGATGAACTTATCCTCAGAAGCAGAGGTGACTCTTGGTCTTCCTTTCCTGGGTCGGTCCTCATGTGTGCCAGTTTCGTTGTAGCGCTTGATGGTTTTTGCGACTCCACTTGGGGACACATTTAAAGTTTTTGCAATTTTCCGGACTGACTGACCTTCATTTCTTAAAGTAATGATGGCCACTCGTTTTTCTTTAGTTAGCTGATTGGTTCTTGCCATAATATGAATTTTAACAGTTGTCCAATAGGGCTGTCGGCTGTGTATTAACCTGACTTCTGCACAACACAACTGATGGTCCCAACCCCATTGATAAAGCAAGAAATTCCACTAATTAACCCTGATAAGGCACACCTGTGAAGTGGAAACCATTTCAGGTGACTACCTCTTGAAGCTCATGGAGAGAATGCCAAGAGTGTGCAAAGCAGTAATCAGAGCAAAGGGTGGCTATTTTGAAGAAACTAGAATATAAAACATGTTTTCAGTTATTTCACCTTTTTTTGTTAAGTACATAACTCCACATGTGTTCATTCATAGTTTTGATGCCTTCAGTGAGAAATTTACAATGTAAATAGTCATGAAAATAAAGAAAACGCATTGAATGAGAAGGTGTGTCCAAACTTTTGGCCTGTACTGTATTTCGGCCACGCTTTGGAAAGCAGAGCTAGATGGTAAACAAACATGGCACCACACCGGTAAGGTAAGACAACACGTTTACATGTCATTTTCTATATGTTCTCTGACATTTATCCTAACGGTATGAGGTGGTCTTTATGGAAAAAAAAAAGTTTGTGTAGTGGACTAACTTTGCACTTGAAGTATGCCCGTTCACTTACGTTTTAACAGGTCTGATGCTAACGGCTAACATGGTAACTATTATTTTTATGTCACTAGTCACTTGAAACAAATTTAGGATGATAGGAGACAGGTTGAAATGAACTGAAATTTCCCTTTAAGGACACCGGGCAGCGTCAGGTGAAAATGCGGCAGGACAACAAAGAAAGTAAAGGCAGCGTCAGTCCAAGTAGGGTAGGTGGGATAGGTGGTGGATGGGTCCAACAGTCATCGACTTTTATATGGGAGGTTAGTGTTTGCTAAGTCAATGGTAAGCCAAACCCTGGAAGGTGAAATGAAGTAATGCCTGTCAGTACACTGCTGGGTGTGCTCACAAGTGTTCTCTGTCAGATTTGATTAGAGGCCTCATGTTTAGAAGCCCAAATGCCGCACTACCTCCCTCCTCTGTTACATGGGATCTCACAGGCGCGCTACGTCATCAAACCATGTGATGTTTGGTATCACTGGATTCAGGAAGCTCTCGGCTTCCTGAATGGCATCGTTTTTCTTTTATTCCTTATGGATTTTGCACCAGAGCAGCCTAAATACACGAAGGCCAAAATCGCGATGAGTGGTGACAAGTCATGTCATGCCGTTTTTTGAGGGGAAAAGTCAAAGGATTACTCGCAATCTCATGCCAAGCCGTCAGTGGTTACGTAGCTGGTTTATAAAAGGTGAGACCTCACTCCTACCACTATTTTTGGCTGAGATATACCGCCTAGAAAGTAGGATCACAACTTTCACGTTTCATATGGCTTTATTTGGTGATATTTTATGGTGTTTCTGTCATAAACAACATCAGCTATCGTTATCACGCCTGATTTCAATAAGGTACGATGTTTGAAGATGGCTGAGTGTTGTTTGATCACTGATAGTACTGTTTTGAAGCGGAGTGAGTGCTCTGTCATTTGGAGCTCTGCCTGGATCTTTGCATGGAAAAAACACTGTAGAATGGTCATACTTTGAGCAATTTTCTTCAAACTTGAAACAAATGTTCATTGATAGTGTGCCTACAGCCCCACAGTGTCATTTACCTGCTCAGATGAAGCCACAGACAGTTATTCATCCTGAAAATTATTTTTTATTTTCATTCATTCATCTTCTAACCGCTTTATCCTCTTTGAGGGTCACGGGGGGGGCTGGAGCCTATCCCAGCTGACATCAGGCGAGAGGCAGGGTACACCCTGGACAGGTCGCCAGACTATCGCAGGGCTGACACATAGAGACAAACAACCATTCACGCTCACATTCACACCTACAGACAATTTAGAGTTACCAATTAACCTAGTCCCCAGTCGGCATGTCTTTGGACTGTGGGAGGAAGCCGGAGTGCCCGGAGAGAACCCACGCTGACATGGGGAGAACATGCAAACTCCACACAGAAGGGCTCCCACGCCCGGGATCGAACCAGCAACCCTCTTGCTGTGAGGCGAGAGTGCTAACCACCACACCACCGTGCTGCCCTTATTTTTTATTTTATTTTAGGAAAAATCTTCAACGGGTTTACTGATTTCAGAGGCCCATTACTCTGTCTCTGTATCACCTAGAGTGTTTCTGACACTTTCACAAGAAACTTAAGAGAGTTTGCTTTCTGGCAAGACCTCATGCATGCATGTAGTCAGAGCGGTTCAGAGGCTACAGTCATTTTAATTTTGGTATGTCATTTTTGGCGTTTTCACTACAAAATAGGGGTGCAGTGCAAGAGGTTAAGTGATGGATCTATGTAACAGATTGCTCATCTGAAAGTTAAAAACATGCAAAAACAACAATATAGTCCTCACATATGTCTATTTAATTTCCTCCTGAGGGCTGTACAGTGTGAAAAGAGGAGAAAGAAGACAGAGAGGAGAGTAGGTGTATGGACAACTGGAGGCCTCACTTCGGTCAGGGCAGACAGACCAATCAAACAGAAAAGCTTTGACAGGAGCAACTTGTCAGATGTGATCTGATGACTTAGAGTGTCTGTTCTGTCATTAGTTGTTCTTCTTCTGCATGTGCTGTCATAATAAAGTGAAGCACAGGTGGACAGGACCTGTCAGCTGCTGCTCCTCCATCTCTACAGGCCTTGAGAGGAGATGAAAAGAGCAGTGAAGGATCTGTCAGAGGAAAGATGTCTTCATCTATTTCTTCATCTTTATTTTTTATACTCCTTCACTCAGTTTGTTATTTTATTGCTTTTAAAACTATGTCTTATTATTCATTAAATGTTTATTGTTAAGAATGATTTTGGTTACTTTGTCACACTTTGTCTGGTAAATAAATCTCTAAAAAAATGGTGTAATAAGGAATATGAATATATTTTATATACTTAAATGGTATGCTTGACCATCAAATAGAAAATGTTAAGAAATAAGAAATGTTATTTGAACAATTATTCTGTCATTTTAAAAACCCAGAAAAAGGGCCTCTCTGTTATTTAGTACTATTTGCTCTGTAGTTATGTTGTTGTGGTGTTATGTAATATTTCCAAATAATAGTAGTAGTAATAGTATGAGTAAAAATAGCACCCTTAGCAGCTGCCTCCACTGCCTATGCCACGGACCAGTACTGATCAGGGGGAATGTATTTGAAAAATGATTTTACAAGCAATTATTGAAATAAAATTAATAATTCCTGCATATGATTATTTCCCCCAAATGCTGCATGCAATGCAAGCTGTTGATTGCAAGCACTGCTGAGGAGCATCACTGCAAATTTCATCCAGATCTGACCACCTCTATTCAGAATACCTTTCCATGGAATAAAGTGTTGACCAGAGCATCTCAGAAGATGAGAAGAACTCTGAGGATGGAGATCTAAGATCCAGTTGCTCTGCACCATATTCTGTTTGAAAAACTCATGTCTCTGACGGACATGACAGAAGCAGAAAGAAATGGGTTAAACTACTTCTGCCTCCGTCTGGTAACAGTGTGATGTAAATGTGAGGTGCATGTGTGGATTCTCTAATTGTTTCACTTCTCCTCCTGTTTCAGCCCCTTCACACGTGTCTCTTGTCATCAGTTGTTTGATGAATCAAACACTCTACAATTACATGCAGAATCAGAGCAATGGCTCCATTGTGCCGACTCCACCGGGCTGTGCAAATGTGCAGGAGTGGTCGACACAAAGACACTGTTTACACTGCCTTTATTTGGTGACTCTCTGCTCAGTGGTTCAGCATAATCACTTGTTGTGGAAATTACTCAACACTTCACTTCCATGTATTGTATGGGTGTGTGTGTGTGTGTGTGTGTGTGTGTGTGTGTGTGTGTGTGTGTGTCTACAATGACTGACTACGTAGTCTGAAGTGAGAGATAACTGCTGCTTTACTGACTGCACACTGTGCTTTTTTCATTTACATTGTTTAAACCACTTTATACCTGATGAAGAGAAGCAGACTATCTTAAAGTACAGGTAAGTACTAGTGGTTCCTTGGGGCCCCCAAACAAACTGAAAATGTGAAAACAATACAAACAAGTACAAAATAATGTTAACTCTAAATGGAGAAAAACATAGTCTGAACAGGCTGACAATAGTGAACCCCTCTTTAAAATTTAGTAGAAGATGATCTGAGGTCATTTTAGTCCCCTTGGGATAATTTTTTTTCTTTTTGCAGTCATTTTGTGTCCCTGTTGTCATTTTGTGTCTCTTTGGGAACATTTTGTGTCTTTTTGGGGTCATTTTGTGTCTCTGTGGTTGCTTTATGTAGTTTTGGGGTCATTTTGTTTGTTTTTGTGGTAATTTTGTGTCTGTTGTCATTTTGTGTCTCTTTGTGGTCATTTTGAGTCTCTTTGGGGTCATTCTGTGACCCTGTGGCCATTTTGTGTCTCTTTTTCATCATTTTGTTTCATTTTGTTTTGTAGTCATTCTGTGTCTCTGTTGTCATTTTGTTTCTCTTTGTGGTCATTTTGTGTCTCTGTTGTCATTTTGTGTCTATGCTGTCATTTTGTGGTCATTTCTAGTCTCTTTGGGGTCATTTTAAGGTCTCCACTGGTTCATACTGTGTCTTTGAGGGGTCATTTTGAGTTTCTCAGTGGTCAGTACATCTTAAGTTGGCGTTTGACATTTTGCAAGTGAAGGCCAGAAGGCCTCCTAACACTTTGGACCCCCGGTAGGCCCATTCAGTAATCCATCCATGCTCCTCATTGGTTCCAGGGCACCAACCTAAAACGCTTAAAAACAGCAAACAAGCCTTTACACTACATACAGAAATTGTACATTTACAATATGGCCATCACACCCAACAAAGTAAAATTACATCCAAACTATCTCAGTGGAAGTGTATTTTGAAAAAAACAAAAAAAACAACACAATGCATGTAACAAGAGTAATTGACATGGCATCCTGGAACATCAAGACGCACCCAGGATATCTACTACGTAAGACGTAGACATGACAGTCCACTTAACAAGCGACAATATGAGATCGGTTGGGAGCTCAAACCACACTGACGCATGTTCAGCTCAGTTCAAACCACACATGCATCTGTTCACATTCACTATAGTGTTTTTGTGGACCTGGCTAAATAATCAACTTTTTGTGCTTTACTGTTTTTTTCCAAAAGGTATTCAGCAGTGTAGCTCACTCTCAGGGTAATGGCTAGCATGGTATTTGTTGAAAAACCTAGAGTGTTCATGCTCCCATTATTGGTGATAATAATAAAATTCAGTAAGAAAAAGTGTCAAAACTTGATTCAACCTGTGGAGAGCTTTTAATTAATATTTTAAGGACAAGGGGAATCCAAGCTGCAGGTGAAATTTTCTGCTGAAGAGAACCTATTACCAATGTGCCACTTTGTATCCTCGTGATAAAACTCAGCTGAAGATCTTTTTATTATTTCCCCCTCCTCAGTAAGATATAGCCAAGCCATTACCATTGACAAGATAATAATAATGATGATCATCACTGTGTGTGTGTGTGTGTGTGTGTGTGTGTGTGTGTGTGTGTGTGTGTGTGTGTGTGTGCCCCTCAGGGAATAGGTGTCTTGTCAGACACCCCCACCCTAGGGTTTCTATAGCAACAGGCATGTCATAACAGTTCCCTCCAGTGGCGTCACCAAGCTACACACTCACACACAAATACACACAGATTTGTTTTCCATTGTGTGAATGTGTGTGTGTGTGTGTGTGTGTGTGTGTTCGGCAGGCTGAAACATGGTCGAGCCTCTGGAGTTTTCTTTGTGTGTCATTTTGGTCCCCAGGGGCCCGCAGGAAAACAACCGTACTCACCAGCTAAATGATGACAAATGCTGTCTCGGAGACTGATTGTGTGTGTGCATGCGTGTTTGTGTGTTCTTGATAATAGGTGAGACAAAGATTTCAGCAGCTGGACTCTTGCTAGTCCTCCCCATTAGTTATCAGTGTTTTACCCCAGGGGAGTCAATTTTCAAAGGTTCTGAAAACCCTGAACAGATTTGATCAGCTACTACGAGTGATCCCAGGTCATCTGACTATATTGTCATATTTTAAATGTTACTGTAGGGAGTCAATAATATTACTGACATTAAACTCACAATGGAAGTAAAGTTTCTTGTTATAATAGAGCAGTCGATCAATCAATCAATCAATCAATCAATCAATCAATCAATCAATCAATCAATTTTATTTATAAAGCCCAATATCACAAATCACAGTTTGCCTCACAGGGCTTTACAGCATACAACATCCCTCTGTCCTTAGGACCCTCACAGCAGATAAGGAAAAACTCCCCAAAAACCCCTTTAACAGGGAAAAAAAACGGTAGAAACCTCAGGAAGAGCAACTGAGGAGGGATCCCTCTTCCAGGACGGACAGTCCTCTTGTCTTTGTATGAAAGTACATTGATGCGTGTGGAAACGAGCTCACTGGCAGCAGCAGTAGTGAAATCAGGGAAGTCGACAAATAAAATAGAATCTATTGAAAAGCTTGGGCCATTTGGAACATTAATTTTCTTAAATTTTTAGAAAACATGTTAGTGCAAGAATTTGTAAATTAGACCCTCATATGTCTATGTGAATTGTTGGTTTCTATTAAATATGTTTGTGTTCTGCTACTTGGCTTTGCTAAATACATTATGGAGGGAACAACTCTTTTGCCATGTTAGCAGCATGGCATTAAGGATGACATGACTGTCTGTCAATCGGTCCGCCACACTGGTCCACGCTGAAATATCTCAACTACTGGGAGGATTTAAGTGACATTTTGTGCAGACATTCATACTGTAGTCTCCAGAGAATGAATCCTACTGACAATGGTGATTCCATGACTTTTTTCTAGTGCCACCTGCAGATTAATACTTTATTTTTTTGCTGAAATATCTCAACATATTTCTCAGAGGATGAAGCCTAGCAACTTTGGCAATGTCCTCAATTTTCCTGTAGTGCCACCAGCAGATTTGAGTTTTCACTCATCCTGTAAAATATCTACTGGAGGGACTGAAACAAAATTTTGCACTGACATTGATGTTCACCAGAGGATGAATCCTAATGACTTTAGTGAACCCCTGACTTTGCTCTAGTGCCACCAAAAGATTGACATTCATGGTTTTGAGTGAAATGTCTCGACAACTATCAGATAGAGTCCCCCTAAATTTAAGACATTGCCCTCAGGATGATTTGTTTTCACTTTGGTATTTTCAAAATTTCAAAGCATGCATAGCTGTACTTTCTTATGATACATGAGAAAGTATGATTTTATTTTGTTTTAGTGGGCTTGGGGGGGGACTACTACTATCACGACTACTAGTAGCACCACTACTACTGCCACTGCTACTGCTGCTGCTACTAATACTAATACAGGGGGGACATGACTCCCCCTTCAATAAAGCTGTCCCCCCCAGAATAATTTGAGACACAATTAATAATATTTGAACAATGCAGTAGTATTTATTAAAAGCACAATGTAAGCGGTGCTCATTACAAAAGCGTAATAATGTGCTATTTAAATCTTAAAAGATTTAGTCCCCCCCTCCCATTCCTAGTAGTGGTATATCCCACACTCTTTCCAATGGGCGGGGCTAGCAGCCGTTAGTAATTGGTAGCAGTTGCAGCGTGTGGCTGGACCCCGCTGCCCACATCGCGCGGGGTAAGATGTTCACTCACACAGATACAGTTTAACTTAAACAAGTTACAACACATCCCATTTACTGTTGCAACAAGCCCCAGGCCCAGGCTGATAATATAAACTGTCTGCAACATTTCTCCTGCATTGTTCAAAAGCCAGAGTTTAGTGATAATCAGAGAGGACAGGAGAGAAAGAAGAGGGAGAGGACAGGACAAGAGCAGTCAGTGACGGAGTGGCTCGTAGTTAATATCTGTAGGCTCTCCACCTGTCAGTGAGACAAACATGACAGACATGCAGTTTAACTGACGAGGACGGCCATTACGCGCGATTATTATGCATGGTTGTGAGGTGCACAGCGGCAGATCTCACAGCACACTGTTTATAAACCAGTTCACCAGTTTAATTGCAGGAAATGTTTATCTCACTGCCGGTAAAAAAAACCCCCAAAAAAAACCAAACAAACAAAATGGTTTGCTCCTGCAGCCAGCCGGAGACGAAGGATCCATTCCACACACCTGAGCCAGATGAAAAAGAGGGAGAGAAGGAGAGAGATCGAGTTTCAGTCTTTGATGAATGAAGCCTTATTGTTTTGCTGCTATTAAACAATGAGAGACATGTTTTCTCTGCTTACTTAATAGCATAAATATTCACACTACTGTGCACAGGGAGACAGAGACCTGCTCTGCTCCAGACACACTCAGCACCTTGGACAGCACGGCGCACCTGACTGTTGTCGATGTGTACATGTTAATTTGATTTCAATCATTTTGTTTTAAATCTGGACATGTGCAGGTGGACTCAGCCAGTGCTAAGAAAGGTCCTATGCCTGCCTGTTGGAGAGATAGAGAAAGGATTAAAGCGTCAATTGCGGTAAAAGATGTTGAATAAAAGACAGGCTACAACTTTTTTTCCTTGTCCCCCCCTTGAATTATTCTCTAAAATTTTACTGTTTATTGTCCCCCCCCCCAACTATGAAATGGGATTTTCGCCCCTGACTAGCACTATTTCTAATACTACTGCTGCTGTTAATAGATGCTACTACTAGACCTACTTCTACTTCCTATTTCTACTTATTGGTACTTCTAGTACAAATTCTACTGCTACTGGCCTACTAGTTATGTAGTACATAACTAGTAGGCCAGTAGTACTGGTAGTATTATTACTTTTGTTACTACTATTGCTACTGTTAGTAGTAGTACTACTACTACTACTACTACTGCAACTACTGCTATTAGTTGTAGTAATACATCTCCTTTACATTTTTTTGATTGATTACCACTTGTGCATACCAAGAGCTACAGAAACCATCTAAATGTTAAAACGTTAAAAGTCCACTGTTAAAAGGACATTTATGTTTGTATTCAATTTTTTCTTCTTTTTATGCATTTTAAAGTATGAAGCATTTCTTTTCAGTTCAATTGAACTTTCACCTTTGACACTATTGCAGTTTAGCTTCCAGGTTTTCTGGTAATGTATCTCAGTTCATAGTTTCTTTAGGTAATGCAATTCAGCCTCATTTTCTGACAGGCAGGTTGTTTCATATTCTGCATTTTGAGCCATGGTTTTGAATTTATCTCAGCTTTAAGCATCCACATGCATTTTCTGCAGGAAATACATTTTCTCATTAAATATAATATAATTAAATAATGAATTAATTCTCCACTTTAAAAACAAGTTAGGATTGAACATCCCCCTGAGAGTCCCGCCAAATTCCCAGGGCACTGAGTCCAGGGACAACCTCAGTAATGATTAACAATGACGCAAGGTCCTTAGGTCATCCTGGTCCTGTATAAGAAGGCTTTATTGAGACACTTGCTGCAGCCTTTTGTTGAAGGTCAGTCTTTTAAGTATGGGTGGGCTGGACGTCTTCATCACCTCTCTGTATCTAGCTGTCTATTGTCCTGAGGTCTTGTATTCAGTGAAAGCCTCTTACAGGACCTCCCTCCCTCCCTCATTTTAGCCAGTTAAGGTTAGCCACAGTCAGGACAACAGTTGTATTGGACTATCCATGCTTTCTAGAGTTGTTTAGTGTTTAGCTTCCATACAGCTTGCAAGCAGCCAAAGCCTCTCATGCTGCCAAAGGAGCCTGTGAGTACAAGCGCCTAATGGGTGACTGCCCTCTCTTCACACGGCTCTCACATGAGTAAAGCCTCCAATTAGAGCTCCTCTTGAGCTTCAGCTCAAACTGCGCACAGCAATTGATACTTAAAATCTCAAAACACTGCTCATTTGGCAACAATATATGTTAAAAAAAAGATGAACAATCTTGTAATGTGGTTGCAGGGGTATGGAGGGCATAAGCTTTTGATTTATTGTGAATTATGTGTTCTCTTTTGGAAAAGTTCAAATAATTACTCATTTTTGTTTAGCATTTTTATCTCATATTATTTGTATTTCTTCTGTAATAAATCTGTTGATATGGCCAACTGATGCAATGTCAAGCTTATTTGTACAACATCCAGAGACAAGAAATTCCAAGTGCATCATGAAGAGTAAATATATTAATTAACAATTAAAACAAAAATCAAAGAAATAGGTTGATTTTTTTTTTTTTCGAGAATTTTGGAATTATCAGTGTACTCCATGTGCAGAGCCAAACCATCCATGTGTTAGTCCAGCCCATTCAGTTTCTGAAGTAATCAAATAGTGCCACTTTGCCAGTGATTTTGGCATCTGACACTGATGCCAAAAGCCACCTGTCACAGCAGTATGATATGCCATCGGTTGGCAGGATGTCACCTGTCGCAACAGTATGATATGCCACTGCAGCATCAGTTTGAAGCCGGTAATGATGTAATATAAATAGCTGGAAAGTCCCTATATGTTTGGTGGGAGGAGTGGTGGAGGGGGGTCCAAGAAACCCCAGACTTTCACCTGTGAGCCCAGGTGCAACCTGCTGCCGCAATCTTGAAAGCTGGCACAGAAAAGGCACAAGAGTAGCACCCAGTGCCTGACCATGCATTTTCCAGGCAGTTAAAGACACGGCAAGTGTGCGGCCCCCAAAGAATGCCTTACATACAAAAACAAATTTATAGTTTCATCTGTCTTCTAATCCATTCAGTGCTGCAGACAAACATTAGCACTGCATCATTAATGTGAAGCAATTTATTTCATTCTCCTGTCGCAGGAGCCTCAGTTTTTGAGTTCAGTGGGTGTCATCAAAGTAAGCATATTAAGCAGGCACATTATGCCCTCTGTTTTACAATGTATTCACTCATTTCAAGAAAAGCAAGTTCTTCTCCTCATCTTCATTCATAAAAATAGATAAATCCTTGTGCGCATCAGGCCTTATCATTTCAAATTAAAAGCCCCTCAGCAATTTCTTTGGTGGGGTTTTATAGGTGACCGCTATACAATATACTATTTTATGCAACAGTTAGTTCCGGCCATGCAATCTGATTGGTCGAGAGACAGTAAAACCGTGACGATATTGGAGTACAACATCACGGTTATTTCACTGTGTGTGTATCACCCCGCCTCACAGCTGATTGCAATCAACAATCAAATCAAAACTGACGGTTAGTGTTAGTTAGGTCAGCAGTTGCGTTGTAGACTAATTAATTCATCCACTGTCAAACAGCCAAAAATATGGATTTATTTCCTAAAATAAGTTTTGAATTGAACTATGAATAGTCATCAGAGGAAGATGAGGGAGAGGAGAAGCTGAATCCATCTGAGCACACATCCAGGTTTGTCCGTATTTCATCAGCGCAGCTCGATGACTTGGAGAAAAGCAACATACTGTCAGATCAGAAGGCAGAGTCAGCTGTGTCTGTGAAGCGACAGTCCACCATGCAGTCACCGGAGACTTATTTCACCGGCTGCACAATTAATGGAAATGTGCAGATAAATGTGTATAAAGAGTAAGTGCCTGGCGCACCATGTCTGAGTTACATAGCAACAGTGACAGCGGAGTCCTGAGGGAACTATTTTTGTTGGCGGAAGACAAATAAAATGCTTAAATTATCTATTTTGTCCTCATTTTTCAACATTGCTTGATCAGCCTTGCTTATTTAACTGTTGAACTGTTGTATAAAAGCAATATCACATTCGAGCTCGTGATGTTGTACTGTGATATCGTCACGGCTGTGATTGTCACAGTACAACATCACTCCCTCTCGTGTGATATTGCTTAAATCTAACATAAACACTTAAAAACACAGTCATTTATAGTACTTATAATTATCAACTCACTTTGCTTTACTTTTAGGAAACACAGTGTAGCTTGCATGCATGTTAATGCATGTGCTCTCACATCAGCTGTTCATCAGGTGGCAGTTCTTTAAATCTGCTAATATTTTATATCTTACATTCACTGAGTTATAGCATACATTTAGTCTCTATGAATAAATAATTAAATTAATATTTTAAATGGATAAATAAATATATATATATATATAAATAAGAGAATATTGAATATGAAATAAGAATTAAAGATAAATATATAAATAAATAATATAACTTGGGCAATAATTGATAACACATGTATCGTTGAAGCAGAATGAACAGAGTTCACATTCAAGTAAGTAAAGGACATTAGTATGTATTGATAGATCATCTTCTAATTGAATCAGCATTACTAATTGTTCAGGGGTCTGAGTTGATCTACTTTGAGATAGGAAACTCTGAGTTTCCAGTTCCAGAACAGCTGATTTGAATCAGTTTAATCAACTCGGAGTAGTTTCACCTGGAGTTAAGCGCGTGCACCACAACTATAAAAAGCCAGCATCAATGGAGCCCTGATTTGACGAGTCACCATGGCAACGCGGAAGAGGAGGGCTGCGTTTTTCACTCCACTAGAATTAGAAATTTTAATGCGCTCATACGGCGAGTTTGCACATGTTTTCAAAAAGAAGTGCAACACTGCTGCAGCTGCAAAAGAGAGGGAGACGGCATGGGAGAACATTGTTGCTCGGGTCTTGAATGGTAGCCTATTAATTTATTTCATTTAGGTGCAATCCCGCGGGGGAGAAGCGCACTTGGCAGCAGTTTAGGATGAAATGTAAACACATTGTTCAAACAGGTAAGACCTCGGCATAATCTCATGGGGGTACCTCATTTTGATCATGTTTTACATCGTAAAGTAAATATTGAGTGGCTGTTTGACTGTGCAGTTGTTTTATCCCCAACATAATGCTGTTTTCACACACATGTCTTCTCTCATCTATATCATGTTCTGTTAAATAATTAAGCCAATTTAAACTAACACAGACTTCTACTCAGCCAACAGAAAGAAGGCAGATGCCTGTAAAACGAGCACACTTTTCTGACCGCCCTGCACACAGTTGCCTTACTCAATAAGTGCTCAGCATCTCCGACATTGTACAAAAAACTTCCATTTGCAAAGAAACGCAGCGCATTTTTATACAGTCTATTAGCGCAACACACAATATCTGCTGGGATGTGAGAGCATGACTACGATTGGTAATGTTGCAAATGTAAGGACGGATTAGGTTGTGTATGTAGATAATTGTGTGGAAATGCTAGAACATTGCGCGGTCTGATAACCATCTCCCGACGAACATTTAATTCTCTACGCAGTAATGCTGCACCTTCATCCACGGGATCGTTATCAAAAGGACATGTCATGTTAGTGAAAAAAGTCGCCACCTACTGTGCCTGATGGACTTCTAATATACTGACTCTGATTTTTTTTAAATGATTTTTTAAAATGACAGACGGCAGAATTAGGCTACGCCAAAACTCGCCTGCTGACTGAATGAATGAGGAAATCAAATGGAGTGTGTGGCTCTGAAAGAGGGCGGAGACAGAGAGAAACTCGAGGTTCATTGAGAAAAACCTGGTCCCGACCAGGTTAGGTTCATAGAGTCTGTTACTACGGTAACTGACCGAGAGCTTAACTTACCTCTCTCTCTGAAACAGGCTAGAGTTACCCCTCTTTCTCTGGTTTGAGTTACCTCCCTTTTTGAAACGGAAAACTCAGAGTTTCCCTCATTTCAGGGTTAACAGACTCTGAGTTTTCACTAAACCTGCTTTGTGAAACGGACCCCAGCCCTTCCAGGATTGCTCTGTGATCAGGCTACAATTAACTTGTCTGTCTAATCTGTAAAACACTTTGGGTTGCCTTTGGGTTTTAAATGTGCTATAAATAAATTTGCCACCCTAGACAGGTTTTCACGAGCAAATCTAAGAAATAAATAAACAACAACATCAACAACAATAAACAATTTTTAAAAAACGGACACGTTTTCCTTTCATTTCGTGTCTTCTTATTTCGCCAGAATTCCACTGGATGCATGTCCGTTGCGGAATGGCTGCGCTGGTTATCTGCTGCGTGCTCCGCCGTCCGTCAACACACCCACCTGCTGCGTTTGTTGTGCAGAGCGGTGCAGCTCGAGGACCCACAAGATCTCGAGAATTCACGCATAATCGCGTGATATATCAAGATGTAACGCGCATCTGGTGGAAATTGGGGGTAAAGGCCCATTTATGCTCAACGTTAAATACGGATCCGGATACAGACGGAGTTAGTTAGACAGTGAGTTACTCTTTGCTTGACTTCATATTACCCAAGGATAAGTCTCGTGACCTCTACTGCAGTGTCATCTTACCTCCATCTGCCTGCTGCATTATGCACAGTAATACAGAGGCAGCCATTGGCACGTCTTGGGCTCCCTCCATAATGATTGATTAGCATGCACATTAAGAAAAAGGCGATCATGTAAACAATAATAAAAGAAATTCTAACTTTATTAGTAAAAAAAAGGAAAATAAATATTATATAACTCATACATACTTCAAATCAGTCAGCCCCGTTCATGAATAAACCGTATGCAAACAGGAACGTACTAAATGCACGCACTACCAGTGATATATTTAAAAATGCATACGTAAATACAGTAATAAAAAGGTAAAGTCTTAATATTTTGGTCAGCGTCAAGCAATAAACTTAAGAATTCAACAGTCCATGACCTGCAGATGAAGCCGTCCTTAGTGGTGTGGGACCGGATGCAGGCACATCACAGTCATGATGGCCGGGGCTCAATCATCCTACTTGCTCTCTTCTATGCCACTGACTGAAGAGGTCCTTGCAATGGCAGCTCCGTCCTGGCAGTGCTTCTGGGCCGTTTTCTCAACTCTCGTGCTCAGTGGTGGTGTATAGAGGAGAAAAGTTAGGACGATTCCCAGGGCCCCTGACTGACAGGGGCCCCAGAAATAGGTAAAAATTAATATAAAATTATTAAATGATCATCATTAAGAATATATATTTTTTTCAAATATAGTAATAAAATTAATGATCTCTTTGTTTTTATTTATTTATTTATTTATTTATTTATTTATTAGGATCCCCATTAGCTGATGCAGGACATCAGCTACTCTTCCTGGGGTCCACACATAACAAACAAACATGACAGTATACATTTACAATGACAGTGTGATCCATACTAATATTCCCATTGTTTAAGTAAATTTAAAAGACAAAGAAAAATAATATAAACAACAATAAAAAAAAATCATAAATGAGATTAAAGAAAGAAAAAAAATAAATCATAATAATAATAAAATGACTTAAATACACATAATTATAGGTGTGTGTGCATGTGTGTGATAATATTCTATATGTGTATGTCTACATGTACAGAATGTGTTTACAGGTGTAGGGCTATTCGGTGTTGCTTAGGTTTTCTTTTAAAGCTCGCTTTTGTTTGTTCTTTAATGATCTGTTCTGGAAGAGAGTTCCATCCTAACATGGCTCGATACATAACTGTTCTTTGCATTGATTGTGTCCTAGCTTTAGGAAATGTATAGCAACCTCTGGTGGCATGCTTTGTGTGGTATGTACATGTGCAGCTACATGTCAGTTGCTTATATAAACAATTCTGACATTTCAACACATTAAAATTTCTAAAAAAAACAAGGAGTGATACTGTCAGCCTCTCCATGATTTTCATCCAGGAGAGCTTGACATGCATTTTATTTACATTAGACCTTGTGTGCCTTGAAGTGCCAGATGAGCAGCTCCGTTCTGAGCTAGCTGCAGCTTTCCTATCTCCTTCTTGTTCGCACCTGACCAAATCACTGAGCAATAGTCTAAGTTTGGCAATACTAGAGTTTGAAGGACTTGCTTGGTCAATTGTGGTGTCAGAAAAGCAGATGGAAAATCATTGGTGAAAATGGAGAACAGCAATGGACCAAGCGAACTTTGTTGTGGAATTCCACTTTCAACCTGTCTAGCCTCAGAGAAGCTACCATTAAAGAATATTCTTTGAGTTCTATTCGATAGATAACTTTCTATCCATGATAAAGCTGTTTGAGTAAAGCCATAATACCTCAGTTTATTTAATAATATTTTGTGGTCCACCACATCACATGCAGCACTAAAATCTAACAATAATGCACCACAATGTTATTTTTTTTTTATCAATTTCTTTCAACCAATCACCTGTCATTTGTGTTAGTGCTGTGGCTGTTGAGTGACCCACTCTGTAAGCATGCTGGTAGTCACTTGTCAGATTGTTAACAGAGAAATAATACTGTATTTGTTCAAAGGAGTTTATTGAGAACAGGTGACAGGCTTACTGGTCGGCTGTTAGAGCCCGTAAAGGCATTTCTTGTATTCTTTGGTAATGGAATGACTTTGGCCTCTTTTCAGCTTAGGGGGCAGACATTACATTCAAGGCTCAAATTGAAGATGTGGCAAATAGGAGCAGCGATATAGCTGGCAATACACTTCAATAGCTTTCCATCTAAATTATCTATACCAGGTAGTTTCTCATTATTGATGGACAGCAATAACTTTTCCACCTCTTCTATACTTACTTTACACAGTTTAAAGGTACAGTTCTTACAGGGGCGAAAATCCCATTTCATAGTTGGGGTGGACAATAAACAGTAAAGTTCTAGAGAATAATTCCAGGGGGGGACAAGGGAAAAAAAGTTGTAGCCTGTCATTTATACAGCATCTTTTCCCGCAATTTGATGCTTTAATCTTCTATCTCTCCAACAGGCAGAGTGAATGTCTATACTTATGAGAAATGGCTTAACAACCAAACATTTCCTGCAATTAAACTGGTAAACTGGTTTATAAACAGTGTGCTGTGAGATCTGCCGCTGTGCACCCCACAACCATGCGTAATAGTCGCGCGTAATGACTGCTCCTCGTCGGTTAAACTGCACGTCTTTCATGTTTGTCTCACTGACAGGTGGAGAGCCTACAGACAGGAACCCATTAGCTACGAGCCGCTCCACCACTGACTGCGCTTGTTCTCTCTGACTATCACTAAACTCTGAGCTTAATCATTAGCCTTTAGCTTAGCAGCACTGGTAATTGAGTAGGCTTTTGAACAATGCAGGAGAAATGTTGCAGACAGTTTATATCATCAGCCTGGGCCTGGGGCTTGTTGTAACAGTAAATGGGATGTGTTGTAACTTGTGTAAGTTAAACTGTGTCTGTGTCAGTGTACATCTTACCCCTTGATGCGTGATGTGGGCAGCCAGGTCCAGCCACACGCTCTGCTACTGCTGCCAAGTAGCCCCGCTCGTTGGAAAGAATGTGGGATATACCACTACTAGGAATGGGAGAGGGGGACTAAATCTTTTAAGATTTAAATAGGACATTATTGCGCGATTATAATGAGCACCGCTTAAATTGTGCTTTCAATAAATACTACTGCATTGTTCAAAAATTATTAATTGTGTCTCAAATTATTCTGGGGGGGGGGGGGGACCCTTACTGAAGGGGGAGTCATGTCCCTCCTGTCCCCCCCCCGGGATTTCCGCCCCTGAGTTCTTATCCTTCATTATTTGTTCTTTTATACATTGATAGGATGACTCACAGCTGGATTTTGGCATTTCCTGCCTTAATTTACTCACTTTGTCCATAAAGTAATTATTAAAATAATTAGCAATGTCAACAGGTTTAGTAATAACCTTCTGATTCAATGAAGGATGGTGCTGAATTGTTCTTTTTGCCCATGATATTGTTCAGTGTAGCCCGGAGCTTTTTTCTATCATGCTTTATATTATACATCTTACTTACAGTACAGGCCAAAAGTTTGGACACACCTTCTCATTCAATGCGTTTTCTTTATTTTCATGACTATTTACATTGTAGATTCTCACTGAAGGCATCAAAACTATGAATGAACACATGTGGAGTTATGTACTTAACAAAAAAGGTGAAATAACTGAAAACATGTTTTATATTCTAGTTTCTTCAAAATAGCCACCCTTTGCTCTGATTACTGCTTTGCACACTCTTGGCATTCTCTCCATGAGCTTCAAGAGGTAGTCACCTGAAATGGTTTTCCAACAGTCTTGAAGGAGTTCCCAGAGGTGTTTAGCACTTGTTGGCCCCTTTGCCTTCACTCTGCGGTCCAGCTCACCCCAAACCATCTCGATTGGGTTCAGGTCCGGTGACTGTGGAGGCCAGGTCATCTGCCGCAGCACTCCATCACTCTCCTTCTTGGTCAAATAGCCCTTACACAGCCTGGAGGTGTGTTTGGGGTCATTGTCCTGTTGAAAAATAAATGATCATCCAACTAAACGCAAACTGGATGGGATGGCATGTCGCTGCAGGATGCAATAGTCAGGACCTTGGCTTTCCTCAATATAGTACTACATTATGATCAATAAATCCAACAGGTACAGATACAGCCTTTGAACATAGTTCTCCAACATTTGTATAAATGTGATCGATACATGTGGATGATGTGACTTCTGTGCTATTAGTGAAAACCCTTGTTGGCTGATTAATCACCTGATCCATATTACAAGCATTTGTTACACTAAGAAGTTTCTTTTTCAGTGAACAGCTTGATGATAGGAAATCAATGTTCAAGTCTCCAAGTAAATAAATCACTCTATTTTCATCACATACTTTATCAATCATTTCACACAAAATATCTAAATATTCACTGTTAGCACTTGAAGGCCTATAACAACATCCCAGTAAACGAGGTTTTAAGTGAGGCAGGTGAACCTGCAGCCACAGTGTCTCCACAGTGCTTGACATGAGATCTTCTCTGCGTTCAACAGCAATGTGACTTTGGATGTAAATTGCAGCTCCTCCTCCATAGGTGTCCCTGTCCCTTCTATAGATGTTATATCCATTTACTGACACTGAACCATCGTCAAATGAGTCATCTAGATGAGTTTCTGATATGGTCAGAATATGAATATTGTTTGATGTCAGCAAATTCTTGATGTCCTGAACCTTGTTTCTAAGACTGCATACATTAATGTGGGCTATTTTTAGGCCTTTTTTAGGAAGGTTTTCAGATACAGACATAATACAGTGATGAATCAACAGCAGCAACAACAACAACAACACCAACAACAAAAATGTGTGTGTGCGTACGTGTGTGTGTGTGTGTGTGTGTGTGTGTGCCCACAAAGTTACACCAAATTACGAACCCATATTGGCTTGCTGTTCTATTCTCTCAGGCTTTTGGGAGGGGGTGGACAATAAGTCTGTCATATCTAATGAAAGCAATGTTCTCTTTGCTCCTCTCGGCCTTCATGGCAGGGATGAGTTCTTTCCTCTTTTGGCGTACTGTTTCAGTGTAGTCCTCGTTGAGGAAGATGTTAGTCCCTTTCAGTTTATTGCGTCTTCCCAGCACTGCCATTTTGTCCTTGAACCAGAGGAATTTCACCACAATCTATCTGGGTCTGTCCCCTGTGTTGGTTCCCGTCCTGTGGGCCCGCTCCAGCTCAATCCTCTTCTCATCCATCTGGAGCTTCACAGCGAGCATCTTCTGGACCTTGACCTCTGATTCCTCCCAGGTCTCCCGTGGGGACTCGGGAATGCCATCAGTGATGATATTGTTCCGTTTGGACTGACCCTCGAGGTAGTCCACTTTGCCATTCGTTGTTAGGACTGATTCACACACTGTAATGATGTCTGTGCGTGCTTCTTTGTTCTTATTAGTCAGCTCTTTTCCCATTTCTTTTAGTTCATCCATTTCCTTTTGGGAGAACTGCAGACTGGTTTTCAGGTCTTGGACCTCTTTAATCATCTCATCCATTCTCTTGTTAGTGGAGTCAACCAGGATTTGCACAAAGCTCTTAAAGTTGTTTTCTTGTTGCTTTAGTAGCTGCTCGTATGCCTCTCTTTGTTGTTTCAGCAGATCACACACCTGTGACAAGTTGACATAGTCCTCTCCTTTCGGAGCCAGGGCAGGTGAGGCCCAAGCTGTAGGCCACAGCAGATGGAGGCAGCAGGCTGAGGCACAATTCCCGTCAGTCACAATCTCACTTTTGTGTGTTGTAAAAATCACTTAACAACCACTGGTGAAACTTTGGTGTTTGAAATACTAAGGATTGAGTATTTACTTGTTTTTGGCATTAAAACTTGAGTATCCCCATTAACTAAAAAGTGAACATTCATATTGCTAGCTACAAACCAGTGTTAGCCTACATTTCACTCCTTTTAAATCTACATTTAACCAGTGCAGGTAAATGTTTAGCAAGATATTCATATTAAATCAGTTGTCCCTGCCCCTTTTACCAGACTCAACAACAGATGAGTCAGAAGCAGCAGTCCTGTCTGCCCATAACTTTACCCCTCCCTGTCCCAATGAAGAAGGTGAGCAACATTGTGTTGAATGACATGCTAGTTAGCATCATTGCAGGGAGTCTGTGGGAATTTCTCTCTCTCTTTCAAAAATTCAAACTAATTATTTTTCCACATAATGATTATTATGAAACAAAAACAGCCTACAACTGTCTGTACTGTAGCCTAACTCAGCACCTCCACGAGGCCTTTTAATATCATTTTCCATTTCAACTTTATTCTCTTGTTGGCATATATGTGCAGCTAATTTAAAAAAAATCTGCTGTTTTCATTATTTTGAGACGATGATCTTAATTTATTTTGATTGAAACGTTAATGTATATTTAAATTATTTTTTTTAAGTCTTTCATTAATGTTAAGAGAATTTTCCATTTTGGGATTTTACAATAAAAATTATATTTAGACTGTAAAAGATGGCCTTTAGTACATTTTTTATGACGGCTTTTAATCTTAGATCAAATAGTGAATTGCATACTGTATGCTGACTATTGCATGTATAACTCACTAGCAGTAAATATTGTACTGGTAGTATTGAACTACAAGAAGCAAGACAGTTGCAAGCCTTCAAAGTTAGAGTTATGTAAAGCTTTTAATGGGTCAGTTAGGTCCTAGAGATGTGGTGACAACAGCTGTGCAGGTGGGGCCCAATGTGATTTTTTTTCATGGGGCCCAAACTTCCTGGCGGCGCCCCTGCTTGCGCTGTTTCATAATTGTCACGTTAATGACACACCGCTCGATTCTGGTAATCACAGTTCCCAGTCGTAATCAATTTAAACAGGCACTGTGTAGGAATTTCTCCCATCTAGTGTTGAGATCGTATATTGCATTCAAACAGATAGCACACACTAGCGCCTCACTGTTTCAAACATGTATTGCAACAAAGGTAGCTGCTGTGTACCAAAAAGCTATAATAACATTGATGAAACCATGCCATCTGATACTTCACGGAGTATTCATTCAGGCTCCTACATAGACATACGCGATGCGAGTTGACAAACCCCCTCCTCACCATGCTGGCTGTGTTTACAATGTAGGACTGTTGGGGTGGGTGTAAATCGAAACAAACCAATCACGTCTTGTCTTATGACAACTGACAAATGGCTCAACCTCACACAGCTCATCCCTCTCCTCACAACACTGCCTCGCTAACAGCTGTTAGTGACCAGCCCCTCTAACAGCACTAACAGCGGCTAACAGCTGTTAGCGGCGCTTGTCGGTAACAGCTGTTAGCCGCTGTTAGCTGTGATTCTCCTTCAGCAGCTCTTCCACCTGGGAAAGGCTACTCCAGAGGTGACCCTTGTTTCTTAAAACGCCGGTCACGTTGCCTTTTGCTTTTTCTCAAATGCACCGCCACTTGTGAGTAGCCTGCTTACTGCTGATTTTGTCACTCTAACTGCAGGCAGAAACCAGAAACCGACAAGTGAAAACGTGAAAGGCGATTCCGTATTTCTCAAGTATGTTCCTGTATGTACCTGTATTTTCAAAGTGGCGCACGTACATGATGAGACACTGGTCGCAATGTATGTATAAATGAGAATTTCGGAGCTTACGGACATACTTAGATATGCTGATGGAGGTAAATACACATGTGTTAGGACACACTTTTGACTGCAAAATTTGTTTGTCTCAAAGAACAACTGAAATTGTTACACATAGTGCCTTTAATGTAATTTTGAGCTGTCTTTCATCCATCTCAGATTCACTAATTCAACAATGTCATCTATGACGCAGTGCCCGGAATGTGCCTCAGTCCATGTCATGTGGAGTAGACCGTAGGGCAGCCTCTAATCAGCCTGACCATTTCCTGATTTCTTGCCCATTAAAGGGGCAATCAGCGAAATTCATCATTTCTAGATTGAAGGAATTACAAAATCACTATGTGAAGAACTAGAGGTGTCCTCAAAATGCTCCTTCCACTGCCGGACGATGTCCCCAGTTTGGGTCAGTAGTTGTCCCTCTCTGCTGAGGACAGCCTGATACAAGCCTTGTTTTCCCTTCCTGAGTTGGCTAACAGTCTGCCAGAACAGAAAACAGTATACAAGGATATACAAAGAACACAAAACAGCTCAATAACTTGTATTTCTCCAGTATCTTACAGTGACGGTGATATATTGGCTTTTTGTCCAAAGTTTGTTTGTATAAAGAGTTGAGAGGTCTTAGAGTAGAATCACCAGCCTGCCCCCAGCAGGTGATACAATAAGACATGTGGGACAGAATCATGGCATGCATAAATGTCTTGGCAGCATCTAGAGGGAGACAGTTTCTAATATGTCTAAAATTTGCTAGGTTGTATTTTATAGATTTAACCATTTTTGGACATGTTTCTTTAAGTTCAAAGTTGGATCCAGAATCACGCCAAGATATTTAAAATCAGTAACTATGTAAATTTGTTCACCTTTAATGAGAATATCAACATTAGGTAGTTTTACCATGGTTTTAGAAAAATTACAAACATTTTGTCTTATCTACATTTAAATTCAGACATGATTGATCGAGCAAAAGCGTGATCCTTTCCAGCGCAGTTGTTAACTGGCAGCTGCTAAGTCAGCTGTTTTAGCATGTACATATACAACAATGTCATCTGCGTACATCTGTAGCTCTACATCAGCACACTGTTCAGCAAGATCGTTAATGTAAAGACTAAATAATAAAGGACCTAATACTGATCCTTGTGGAACACTCACAGTGCACTTCATATAACTGGACTGTGCATCACAAACTTTAACACATTGCCTCCTGTTTGATAAATATGAAGACATCCAAGCCAGCACTTTAGGAGAAAAGTTAAATTTAGAAAGTTTCGATATTAAGACACTGTGGTTGACTGTATCGAATGCTTTACACAGGTCTAAAAATACAGCGCCGACTGCTCCTCCTTTGTTGAGCTGTGATTTAATTTACTCTATTAAATGCAAGGTAGCAGTCTCAGTGGAAT
This sequence comes from Epinephelus fuscoguttatus, assembly GCF_011397635.1. NCBI lineage: Eukaryota > Metazoa > Chordata > Actinopteri > Perciformes > Serranidae > Epinephelus > Epinephelus fuscoguttatus. Next base: position 3,072,739 of record NC_064755.1, read on the forward strand.
AATTGGCTCTAAAACCAAATTGCATACGATGTAGACCAAAATAGCTTTAAGAAATGTAGTCAGTTGTTCGATGACAACCTTCTAAGCAACTTTTGAGATTACTGGCAGTATGCTTATAGGTCTGTAGTTACTAGCTTCAAGGCGGTTTCCAGATTTAAAAACAGGTGTGACAATGGCACATTTCCAGTCCTCAGGAAAAAGTTTAAAAGACAAATTAATCAAATGAGTAATAGGACAAGATAAAATAAGTTTGTGTGACTTAACAAACTTGGTGTCAAGATGAGAAGCATCTCTACTTTTGGAGCTTTTTAAGGAGCTGATGATTTTTTGTACTTGTGACACATTTGTTTCTACCAGTTCAAAAACCTGGTCTGTTGTATCTAGTGGAGCAATATCCAGTTTACTTGTTGACAATTTTTTTCCCCGAGTTCACATACAGATTCAAGAAAAAAATTATTTAAAGCAGAACAGCATAATTATCTTCAGTTAACTCTCCCTGCACTTTTAATATGAGATCTCCTAAAGATTTTGGGTTCCTCCTTGTGAGATTATCTATGTTTTCCCAGATTAATTTGTTGCCTTTTGCCTCATTCAATAAATTGACATAAAAATGAAATTTAGCTAACCTTAGCTCTTGGATAACTTTGCTCCTTAGACGTTTATAAAGCAGCATGTCAGTGTCTCTTCTAGTTAGGGACCCTCTTGTTCTTGTAGTGTTTATTAGGGACCTCGGCCTGAAAGGGCGAGGACCCTCTTGTTCTTGTAGTGTTTATTATTATTATTATTATTATTATTAGGGACCTCGGCCTGAAAGGGCAAGGACCCTCTTGTTCTTGTAGTGTTTATTATTATTATTATTATTATTATTAGGGACCTCGGCTGAAGGTCGAGGACCCTATTGTTTTTGGTGCGTTTATTATTATTCTTTCTTTCATCCGCCGCCACTTTAAACTGGAATTTGACCCCCTGAACATGCTCCAAAACTCACCAAAATTGGCACGCATGTCAGGACTGGCGAAAAATTTTATAACATGAAAAAATTAATCTGAAAAGTGCCAAAATGGGCTCTCTAGCGCCACCTATCAGTCTAGACCACTAAAATGGCCGCTGCAGCCAGCAGGAACGTCATAGGAACATCAAACCAAAACAGCCGTGTTTGTCTCATCAAGACCTACAAATCACGCACTCGCACCTTTGACCTAAATCCAACAGGAAGTGAGCTATTTCCTTTCAAAGTAAGATTTTTCCTAAAAAAAAGAAATTCCTTTAAAAAACATCTCCTCCTACACCGTTTATCATATCGGCTTCAAACTCGCACAGATTATTGTTCAACGTGTCCTTATCAATTATTGTGCGTAACTTTTTCAATCCTCGACTGGTTTGGATGTTATGACGCGTTTCAGGTGATGTGCGCCAAAACCTCCTGAGGATTTGTTGTGCCACCTAGACACACGAAAATGCCCGGTGCGACGGGTAGGAACCACTTAGAAAGACCAAACCAAAACTGCCTCGTTCATCTCATAAAGACCTACAAATGTCGCGCTGCAACCCCTGACCTAACTCCAACAGGAAATGTGCTGTCGGTCTTTGAATGTAAGATGGCGTTTTTCACAAATTCTGTTGATCAAAAATTATTTGCTCCTACACCGTTTATCATAACTGCTTCAAACTTGCACAAATTACAGCTCTACCCCTGCTGAACATTACTTGTGAAGGACTTTGTCATAACTTGAACGGTTTGGATTTTAGAAGCGTTAGAAGGTGCAGGGCACAACTCCTCATGATGATCTCTGGAAGAAAAGATGAGGGCCAACACACTGTAAACCTCTGATTAAGGTGACATTTTTCAGTCCATAGACATACAAGCGTTATATTATGCGTTCAGAACAAATTTATCTATCTGGTGATGTTTTCAGATTGAAGATGGGACCCACGGTTTGGGATCTGGAAGGATTTGTTTGAGAAACTTTCAAGCCATTCTGCTCTGTGTGTCAGCTGCAGCTCTCCTTAATTAGCATAACAAAGGCTTCACTCTGACAGTCTGTGTGTTAGAGTGAAGTGTGTATGTGTGTGGTCACACACACATGAGGTTTTAAATTACTTTCAAAATGACCTTTAAAGTATTTCCATTTCTTTTATCAATTTTATGTCTCTGAACTCAAGTGATTGACCTGGAGGGTTGCAGTAAATCACCTCATTTCAATTACAAGTCAGTAACAGTGTTACAAACATCAGGAAAGAATATACATCTTTGAGGAAATGTTACATTCAACAACACAGTAGCCTCATCAAACACTTTATTTTGATGTAATTGACAGAAAAATTAAATGCTGTGTTTTTGATGCATATAACATTATGTATACTTCGTGCAATCTGTAAGTTTGTCTGTCACAAACAGGAAGTATGTGAACATGTGAGATATGTCAATATGTCAGCAAACTCTCTCTCTCTCCCTCCCTGTCCCCCCATCTCTCTCCCTCTCTCTCTCTCTCTCTCTCTCTCTCGTGTCCTGTTACTGCATGTCAGTAACTCGGCCTTTTCTTCAGAGCCTTTGTGCTCCACTGTCTTGCAGGTTAACTTCTATCACAAACTGTCAAAGTTTCATTAGGTCACATGGCTTATGTCTTCAACTTTCAAAATATACGCTCACACCACCTTCATAAGAACCCTGTATTTTTAAACCTGCGGGCCCCCTTATAAAACATCACACCTGTCCCCTTCGGGACGGTGTGAACATCTAAAAAATATGAAATATTAATATATTTCTCTACATTTTTTTGCTTAAATCTTTGAACCAACTTGTACTCAGATTATGCATATTAAATATTCATTCCTTTTGAGGATTTTCACAATTTATTTGCCATTTTATTTACATATATATATATATATGTAGAGAGAGAGAGAGAGAGAGAGACATGGAGAAAAAACATAATGTAACCTTAGAGCAACCTGCAGCTCATAATTTGCAAATTTTAGCGACACATTATTCTTCAACGTGTCCTTATCAATTATTGTGCGTAACTTTTTCAATCCTCGACTGGTTTGGATGTTATGGCGTGTTTCAGGTGATGTGCGCCAAAACCTCCTGACGATTTGTTGTGCCACCTAGACACACGAAAATGCCTGGTGCGACAGGTAGGAACCACTTAGAAAGACCAAACCAAAACTGCCTCGTTCGTCTCATAAAGACCTACAAATGTCGCGCTGCAACCCCTGACCTAACTCCAACAGGAAGTGCGCTGTCGGTCTTTGAATGTAAGATGGCGTTTTTCACAAATTCTGTCGATCAAAAATTATTTGCTCCTACACCGTTTATCATAACTGCTTCAAACTTGCACAAATTACAGCTCTACCCCTGCTGAACATTACCTGTGAAGGACATTGTCATAACTTGAACGGTTTGGATTTAAGAAGCGTTAGAAGTTGCAGGACACAACTCCTCATGATGATCTCTGGAAGAAAAGATGAGGGCCAACACACTGTAAACTTGTGATTAAGGTGACATTTTTCAGTCCATAGACATACAAGCTTTATATGTTTGCGTTCAGAACAAATTTATCTATCTGGTGATGCTTTCAGATTGAAGATGGGACCCACGGTTTGGGATCTGGAAGGATTTTTTTGAGAAAGTTTCAAGCCATTCTGCTCTGTGTGTCAGCTGCATGCAGTCCTTAATTAGCATAACAAGGCTTCACTCTGACAGTCTGTGTGTCAGAGTGAGTGTATGTGTGTGTGGTCACACACATATGAGGTTTTAAATTACTTTAAAAATTATCTTAAAAGTATTTCCATGTATTTTATCAATTTTATGTGTCTGAATCCAAGAGACTGACCTGGAGGGTTGCAGTAAATCACCTCATTTCAAGTACAAGTCAGTAACAGTGTTACAAACATCAGGAAAGAATATACATCTTTGAGGAAATGTTACATTCAACAACACAGTAGTCTCATCAAACACTTTATTTTGATGTAATTGACAGAAAAATTAAATGTAGTCTTTTTGATGCATACAACATTTTGTATGCTGAGTGCAATCTGTAACTCCCTCTGCCAAAAACAGGAAGTATGTAAACATGTGAGATATGTCAAAACGTCAGCAAACACTCTCTCTCTCCCTCCCTGTCCCCCCATCTCTCTCTCTTTCTCTCCCCCCTCTGTCCTCTTTCTCCCTTCTCTCCCTCTCTGCATATCGCTAACTCGGCTGTCTATGCCTGTGTGTGTGTTATACTCCTACTTTTATTATACACATATGATTCGTGTCACATATGTATACAATCAGATATTAATTCAACATATTGTACTATAATTGCCAGAATTATAATTATAATATTATTACTTTTATTAATGTTGTTGTAAGCTACATTATGTGCAATAAACATTTGGGAGCTGCTATGACAGATTGACAGTCTGATCCTTGTGCACAGTGTTATTAAAACAAATAAATATAAAAACGACAGAGGTTTGATTTGAGCTGAGGATGAATTTGTGCAGTGTAATATTTGAACGTTAAGACAAAAAAATGATGCTCAAAGAAATGACTGATCTACAAAAATTCAGTAACTTAAGACAGTCCTGAGTAACAAAGAAATATGCAGCAGGTTAACTTCTATCACAGCGGTGCCTGGCTGGTGACATGTGAGGTTGTGTTGCTGCTGTAGTGTGAAATGCCTCCTGCTGATTTTGTTATCATTAGTTATTAGTCAAACTGAGCTTGAAGTCAACTAATGACATGGTCATTGATTAGCATAACAATGGCTTCACTCTGACAGACACAAGCCTGTGTGTGTGTGTTTGTGTGTGTGTTGTTTGATCATCGCACATGTCAAAGTTTCATTAGGTCACATGGCTTATGTCTACAAATTGCAAAATATACGCTCACACCACCTTCATAAGAACCCTTTACAGTTTTTAAAATTGAGTTTGACTTATGATTCTGGCTATTGTGGTACAACATGTGGGAAGTATGTATTAATATCTGATAGTATACATATGTGACAATAATCATATGTGTATAATAACAGTAGAAGTATGGCACACACAGACACACACAGACAAACACACACACTCACACACACACACTCCACTCCTTATCCCCCCTCTCTCTCTCTATCTCTCTCTCTCTCTCCTCCCTCTGTCCACTTTCTCTCGTCTCTCCCTCTCTGCATGTTGAGAACTGGGCCGTCTATGTCTGTCTGTCTGTGTGTGTCATACTTCTAGTGTTATTATACACATATTATTAGTGTCACATATGTATACAATCAGATTTTAATTCAACATTTGTAGGTCTTAGTATATATTTGTTTCTGTTTGCTGCACTTAGACCCTCTCAACAGCCGGTACATATCACTCAAGCTTTCACTAGGTCACATGATTTCAATTGAATATGGATGTGTTGTTTGATCATCACACACGTCAAATTTTAATTAGGGACCGAGCCCTAAGGCAGAGGACTGCTCACAGGACTGCCCTATTGTTTTTGCTGTGTTTATTATTATTCTTTATTCTTTATTCTTTATTCTTTCTTCCGCCGCCTCTTTGAACTGGAATTTGACCCCCTAAACATGCTCAAAAACTCACCAAAATTGGCACGCACATCAGAACCGGTGAAAAATTTTATAAAATGGTGACATTAACCCCTAAAGTGCCAAAATGGGCTCTCTAGCGCCACCTAGACACACAAAAATGGCCGCCACGGCCTGTAGGAACGTCGTAGAAACATGAAACCAAAAGTGGCGTGTTCGTTTCATCAAGACCTAAAAATCACGCGCTGACACCCCTGACCTAAATCCAACAGGAAGTGACATATTTGCCCTTTCAAAGTAAGATTTTGCCTTAAAACTGCCTTTCCTAAAAAATCATCTTCTCATACAGCGTTTATCCTATCGACTTCAAACTTGCACAGATTACAGATCAACTCCTTCTAATCAAAAGTTGTGCGTAACTTTTTCATTACTCGCTGCGTTTGGATTTTGTGGCCTCCATAAGGTGAGATGTCAAAAACGTCCTGACGATCTTGAAAGCTGTCCCATAGGAAATGAATGGCAGCAGGGGGGAGAAAGAGACCAATCTTAGGGCTCTTTCTAGCATTTACAGCGTCTCCATACTTTGTGCTACAGACTCCATTCCAACTCTCAAATGTTGCCACAGGTCTCATCTATTCACTATTTCATATCTTTTACCGTTTTTGATCTGTGCCTCTCAAAGTACCATGAGCAAAAGTGGAGAAATTCTCACTTTACAATGGGTGTGTATTGCATGGAATGCTGTGAGCTAGAGTGGAGAGGGCTCTAAAAATCGTCTAAAACTTTTGTCTTTAACTCGCTGCCATGGCCACAATTTTCACTGCACAGACACAATTTATGCCACCAAACGTAGGAAAATTTGTCCTGCTCGCAGATATGTTGACATGGAATCTCTCACACGTACACATTTTTGCTGAGTGGCTCCAAAGCGAAGGGAGCGCCGATTTTTCTCTCATTCACTCCCATGTAAACTCAGAGGAGAAATTTCTGGAAACAGCTTAGGTGCAACACATTTTAAACTCGCTGACCACATTTTTGACTCGAGAAATATAAAACGCGACACGCATGCGTTCACGAAGTGGCTGTCTCTCAAAATCACTTTATTTTCTTGCTTGGACCAACGGTTTGGGCATGAAGCATTTGTTCGAGGAGTTAAAACCCATTATAAACAGCCTTTGGTGAGCTGCTCTCCTTAGCTGTCTGTGTGTGCCACAGGTGCTGACAAGTCATTAATCGCCATGACAACGGCTGCACACACACACACACATAACCACACGGCTCTCTCTGTCTGTGTGTCTCACAATCTATAAAGGACAGATTACAGCAGCAGAAACTTCATTTGAAACAGCAAATACACATTATTAACCCTACAGTGCCAAAATGGGCTCTCTAGCGCCACCTAGACACACTAAAATGGCCACTACAGCCCGTAGGGATGTCGTATCAAGATCAAACCAAAACTGGTGTGTTTGACTTACAAATCACGCATTGACACCCAGGACCTGATTCCAACAGGAAGTGAGCTGTTTGACCTTTCAAAGTAAGATTTCGCCTCAAACGTGGTCTCAAGAAAACACATCTCCTCCTACACTGTTTATTTTATCAGTTTTAAAGATGCACACATGCCACCTCAACTGCTACTAAAGAGATCTTCTGTATAACTTTATCTCTCTCATCATCACATTATTTTCATGATTGGACCAACAGTTTGGACCAACATTTACACAGTAGATTTATTTTGTTTTGTGTTGTTTTTGTCGTCTCTTCCTCAAAATAAAGGAAGAGGAATCTGATGGGAAGAAATTTGCTCATCTAATTTGCATAATGTGACATCACTTGTACATACCTACAGCTACAGAAAGCATTCAAACATCAAAACGTTCAGCTCTGTAAGGATTTTCTGATGTTTGTGGCAATATGTTTGATATTTCTAAATAATTCACAGTGACAAAATGGGCTGGGGGCGGAAATGGGCGCGAGTGCGAGGTCCCGCCAAACGCTGCTTGCAGCTTTAATTAGGGACCGAGCCCTAAGGCAGAGTCCTCGCCAAAGGCGAGGACCCTGTTGTTTTTGCTGTGTTTATTATTATTCTTTATTCTTTCTTCCGCCGCCTCTTTGAACTGGAATTTGACCCCCTAAACATGCTCAAAAACTCACCAAAATTGGCACGCACATCAGAACCGGTGAAAAATTTTATAAAATGGTGACATTAACCCCTAAAGTGCCAAAATGGGCTCTCTAGCGCCACCTAGGCACACAAAAATGGCCGCCACGGCCTGTAGGAAAGTCGTAGAAACATGAAACCAAAAGTGGCGTGTTCGTTTCATCGAGACCTAAAAATCACGCGCTGACACCCCTGACCTAAATCCAACAGGAAGTGAGATATTTGCCCTTTCAAAGTAAGATTTTGCCTTAAAACTGCCTTTCCTAAAAAATCTTCTCATACAGCGTTTATCCTATCGACTTCAAACTTGCACAGATTACAGATCAACTCCTTCTAATCAAAAGTTGTGCGTAACTTTTCCATTACTCGCTGTTTGGATTTTGTGGCCTCCATAAGGTGAGATGTCAGAAAAACGCCCTGACGATCTTCCAAAGCTGTCCCATAGGAAATGAATGGCAGCGGGGGGGAGAAAGAGACCAATCTTCGGGCTTTTTCTAGCATTTACAGCGTCTCCATACTTTGTGCTACAGACTCCATTCCAACTCTCAAATGTTGCCACAGGTCTCATCTATTCACTCATGTTTTCATCTTTTTCATATCTTTTACCGTTTTTGATCTGTGCCTCTCAAAGTACCATGAGCAAAAGTGGAGAAATTCTCACTTTACAATGGGTGTGTATTGCATGGAATGCTGTGAGCTAGAGTGGAGAGGGCTCTAAAAATCGTCTAAAACTTTTGTCTTTAACTCGCTGCCATGGCCACAATTTTCACTGTACAGACACAATTTATACCACAAAACGTAGGAAAATTTGTCCTGCTCGCAGATATGTTGACATGGAATCTCTCACACGTACACATTTTTGCTGAGTGGCTCCAAAGCGAAGGGAGCGCCGATTTTTCTCTCATTCACTCCCATGTAAACTCAGAGGAGAAATTTCTGGAAACAGCTTAGGTGCAACACATTTTAAACTCGCTCCCCTGACCACATTTTTGACTCGAGAAATATAAAACGCGACACGTGCGTTCACGAGAAGTGGCTGTCTCTCAAAATCACTTTAATTTCTTGCTTGGACCAACGGTTTGGGCATGCGAAGCATTTGTTCGAGGAGTTAAAACCCATTATAAACAGCCTTTGGTGAGCTGCTCTCCTTAGCTGTCTGTGTGTGCCACAGGTGCTGACAAGTCATTAATCGCCATGACAACGGCTGCACACACACACACATAACCACACGGCTCTCTCTGTCTGTGTGTCTCACAATCTTTAAAGGACAGATTACAGCAGCAGAAACTTCATTTGAAACAGCAAATACACATTATTAACCCCTACAGTGCCAAAATGGGCTCTCTAGCGCCACCTAGACACACTAAAATGGCCACTACAGCCCGTAGGAATGTCGTATCAAGATCAAACCAAAACTGGTGTGTTTGACTTACAAATCACGCATTGACACCCATGACCTGATTCCAACAGGAAGTGAGCTATTTGACCTTTCAAAGTAAGATTCCGCCTCAAACGTGGTCTCAAGAAAACACATCTCCTCCTACACCGTTTATTTTATCAGTTTTAAAGATGCACACATGCCACCTCAACTGCTACTAAACAGATCTTCTGTATAACTTTATCTCTCTCATCATCACATTATTTTCAGGATTGGACCAACAGTTTGGACCAACATTTACACAGTAGATTTATTTTGTTTTGTGTTGTTTTTGTCGTCTCTTCCTCAAAATAAAGGAAGAGGAATCTGATGGGAAGAAATTCGCTCATCTAATTTGCATAATGTGACATCACTTGTACATACCTAGAGCTGCAGAAAGCATTCAAACATCAAAACGTTCAGCTCTGTAAGGATTTTCTGATGTTTGTGGCAATATGTCGACATAAGCTGGGGGCGGAAATGGGCGCGAGTGCGAGGTCCCGCCAAACGCTGCTTGCAGCTTTAATTATTATTGTTTCTTTCTTTCTTTCAGCGTACGCGACTTTCAACTGGAATTTGACCCCCTAAACATGCTCGAAAACTCACCAAAATTGGCATGCCTGTCAGGACTGGCGAAAAATTTTATAAACTGATGAAATTAATCTGAAAAGTGCCAAAATGGGCTCTCTAGCGCCACCTAGAAACACAAAAATGGCCGCTGCAGCCAGTAGGAACGTCGTAGGAAGATCAAACCAAAACAGCCTCGTTCGTCTCATCAAGACCTACAAATCACGCGCTCGCACCCATGACCTAACTCCAACAGGAAGTGAGATATTTCCCTTTCAAAATAAGAGTTTTCCTCAAAAAAAAAAAAATTCCTTTAAAAATCAACTAGTCTGACACCGTTTATCGTATCGGCTTCAAACTCGCACACATTATTCTTCAACGTGTCCTTATCAATTATTGTGCGTAACTTTTTCAATCCTTGACTGGTTTGGATGTTATGACGCGTTTCAGGTGATGTGCGCCAAAACCTCCTGAGGATTTGTTGTGCCACCTAGACACACTAAAATGCCCGGTGCGACGGGTAGGAACCACTTAGAAAGACCAAACCAAAACTGTCTCGTTCGTCTCATAAAGACCTACAAATGTCGCGCTGCAACCCTGACCTAACTCCAACAGGAAGTGAGCTGTCGGTCTTTGAATGTAAGATGGCGTTTTTCACAAATTCTGTCGATCAAAAATTATTTGCTCCTACACCGTTTATCATAACTGCTTCAAACTTGCACAAATTACAGCACTACCCCTGCTGAACATTACTTGTGAAGGACTTTGTCATAACTTGAACGGTTTGGATTTTAGAAGCGTTAGAAGGTGCAGGACACAACTCCTCATGATGATCTCTGGAAGAAAAGATGAGGGCCAACACACTGTAAACCTGTGATTAAGGTCACATTTTTCAGTCCATAGACATACAAGCTTTATATGTTTGCGTTCAGAACAAATTTATCTATCTGGTGATGTTTTCAGATTGAAGATGGGACCCACGGTTTGGCATCTGGAAGCATTTGTTTGAGAAAGTTTCAAGCCATTCTGCTCTGTGTCTGAGCTGCATGCAGTCCTTAATTAGCATAACAAAGGCTTCACTCTGACAGTCTGTGTGTCAGAGTGAAGTGTGTATGTGTGTGGTCACACACACACATGAGGTTTTAAATTACTTTAAAAATGACCTTTAAAGTATTTCCATGTATTTTATCAATTTTATGTCTTTGAACCCAAGAGACTGACCTGGAGGGTTGCAGTAAATCACCTCATTTCAAGTACAAGTCAGTAACAGTGTTACAAACATCAGGAAAGAATATACATCTTTGAGGAAATGTTACATTCAACAATACAGTAGTCTCATCAAACACCTTTCTTTTGATGTAATTGACAGAAAAATTAAATGCTGTGTTTTTGATGCATACAACATTATGTATACTTCGTGCAATCTGTAACTTTGTCTGCCACAAACAGGAAGTATGTGAACATGTGAGATATGTCAATATGTCAGCAAACTCTCTCTCTCTCCCTCCCTGTCCCCCATCTCTCTCTCTCTCTCTCTCTCTCTCTCTCTCTCTCTCGTGTCCTGTTACTGCATGTCAGTAACTCGGCCTCTTCTTCAGAGCCTTTGTGCTCCACTGTCTTGCAGGTTAACTTCTATCACAAACTGTCAAAGTTTCATTAGGTCACATGGCTTATGTCTACAAATTGCAAAATATACGCTCACACCACCTTCATAAGAACCCTTTACAGTTTTTAAAATTGAGTTTGACTTATGATTCTGGCTATTGTGGTACAACATGTGGGAAGTATATATTAATATCTGATGGTATACATATGTGACAATAATCATATGTGTGTAATAACAGGAGAAGTATGGCACACACAGACAGAAACGGACACACACACACACACACACACACACACACACACACACCAGTCCCTATCCTCCCTCTCTCTCTCTCTCTCTCTCTCTCTCTCTCTCTCTCTCTCTCTCTCTCTCTCTCTCTCTCCCCCCTCTGTCCTCTTTCTCCCTCTCTGCATGTTGAGAACTCGGCCGTCTATGTCTGTCTGTCTGTGTTTCTCATACTTCTACTGTTATTATACACATATGATTAGTGTCACATATGTATACAATCAGATATTAATTCAACATATTGTACTATAGTTGCCAGAATTATAATTATAATATTATTACTTTTATTAATGTTGTTGTAAGCTACATTATGTGCAATAAACATTTGGGAGCTGCTATGACAGATTGCCAGTCTGATCCTTGTGCACAGTGTTATTAAATCAAATAAATATAAACACGACAGAGGTTTGATTTGAGCTGAGGATGAATTTGTGCAGTGTAATATTTGAACGTTAAGACAAAAAGTGATGCTCAAAGAAATGACTGATCTGCAAAAATTCAGTAACTTAAGACAGTCCTGAGTAACAAAGAAATGTGCAGCAGGTTAACTTCTATCACAGCGGTGCCTGGCTGGTGACATGTGAGGTTGTGTTGCTGCTGTAGTGTGAAATGCCTCATGCTGATTTTGTTATCATTACTTATTAGTCAAACTGAGCTTGAAGTCACCTAATGACATGGTCATTAATTAGCATAACAATGGCTTCACTCTGACAGACACAAGCCTGTGTGTGTTTGTGTGTGTGATGTTATTTGAATGTAAGGTGACGTTTTTCACAAATTCTGTCGAACAAAAATTATTTGCTCCTACACCGTTTATCATAACTGCTTCAAACTTGCACAAATTACAGCTCTACCCCTGCTGAACATTACTTGTGAAGGACTTTGTCATAACTTGAACAGTTTGGATTTAAGAAGCGTTAGAAGGTGCAGGACACAACTCCTCATGATGATCTCTGGAAGAAAAGATGAGGGCCAACACACTGTAAACTTGTGATTAAGGTGACATTTTTCAGTCCATAGACATACAAGCTTTATATGTTTGCGTTCAGAACAAATTTATCTATCTGGTGATGCTTTCAGATTGAAGATGGGACCCACGGTTTGGAATCTGGAAGGATTTGTTTGAGAAAGTTTCAAGCCATTCTGCTCTGTGTGTGAGATGCAGCTCTCATCAATTAGCATAACAAATGCTTCACTCTGACACACTGTCAGAGTGAAGTGTGTGGTCACACAGACATGACAGTATAACATTTACCAAACTCATTCCTAAAACTTTGTCATACATATGTGACAATAATCATATGTGTATAATAACAGTAGAATTATGGCACACACAGACAGACACGGACACACAGAGACACACAGACAGACAGACACACACACACACACACACACACACACACACACACACACTCCACTCCCTTTTATTATACACATATGATTAGTGTCACATATGTATACAATCAGATATTAATTCAACATATTGTACACCCACTCCACTCCCTGCCCCCCCTCTCTCTTTCTCTGTCTCTCTCTCTCTCCCCCCTCTGTCCTCTTTCTCCCTTTTCTCCCTTTCTGCATGTCTAACTCGGTCGTCTATGTCTGTGTGTGTTATACTTCTACTGTTATTATACACATATGATTATTGTCACATATGTATACTATCAGATATTAATTCAACATATTGTACCACAATTGCTAGAATTATAATTTTAATATTATTGCTTTCATTAATGTTGTTGTAAGCTACTGTCATGATCATCTCTCCTGCATGTCTCTCTGTCTCCCCTTCTGTCTCATGGGGTCCTGAGGACAGAGGGATGTTGTATGCTGTAAAGCCCTGTGAGGCAAATTGTGATTTGTGATATTGATTGATTGATTGATCGATATTTGTTTCTTGACTCAACAGCATTCAGTGACAGTATTTCAGTTACAGATGTAGTAAATTTAAAGACTCTGCAATGTTGCACCATTGCTCACTCAGAAATATTAACAAATAATTTGCAATATTAGGCTATAGGAATTATGTTCCATCAGTGTGACTAATAACATCATTGATAGAGATTATTAGTCATTGATAGTACGTCTTGAAGGCGTCATAAAGATTTTTAAATTGTAAAAAATAAGACATACATATTATGAGAATTAAAATTTTCAGCTATGATCTGACAGAGTTACAGTCTGGTCCTTTTGCAAAGTTTTATTAAAACAAATAAATATAAAAACGACAGAGGTTTGATTTGATCATCACACATGTCAAAGTTTCATTAGGTCACATGGCTTATGTCTATAACTTTCAAAATATACGCTCACACCACCTTCATAAGAACCCTTTACAGTTTTTAAAATTGAGTTTGACTTGTGATTCTGGCTATTGTGGTACAACATGTGGGAAGTATATATTAATATCTGATGGTATACATATGACAATAATCATATGTGTGTAATAACAGGAGAAGTATGGCACACACAGACAGACACGGACACACACAGAGACACACATACACACACACACACACACACACACACACACACACACACACACACACACACTCCACTCCCTATCCCCCCTCTCTCTCTCTCTCTCTCTCTCTCTCTCTCTCCTCCCTCTGTCCACTTTCTCTCGTCTCTCCCTCTCTGCATGTTGAGAACTCGGCCGTCTATGTCTGTCTGTCTGTGTGTGTCATACTTCTAGTGTTATTATACACATATTATTAGTGTCACATATGTATACAATCAGATTTTAATTCAACATTTGTAGGTGTTAGTATATATTTGTGTCTGTTTGCTGCACTTAGATCCTCAAAGCAGCCAGTACACATCACTCAAGCTTTCACTAGGTCACATGATTTCAAATGAATATGGATGTGTTGTTTGATCATCACACATGTCAAAGTTTCATTAGGTCACATGGCTTGTGTCTACAAGTTTCAAATTATAAGCTCACACCACCTTCATAAGAACCTTGCATTTTTAACCCTGCGGGCCCCCCTTCGGAACGGTGTGAACAACAGAAAAATATTAAATATTAACATATTTCTCTACATTTTTTTGCTTAAATCTTTTAAGCAACTTGTTCTCAGATTATGCATATCTAATATTCATTCCTTTTGAGGATTTTCACAATATATTTGCCATTTTATTTACATGAAGTCACTGTTACTTTAATGAAAAAAACATGAATTAAGATTAACTATATAATAAATGTTGGATGGATTTTTTTATTTTATTTATCACAGTCTGTGATATGTGAATGATAAATAACAACACCAATTTTGATGCATTATCATTTTTGGGGGCAGTTTCTATTTTTCAATAAAAATAGACACTGTTCCCCTTCAGGACTTTTTTTTGTCTTTGTTGAAAAACAACCATAAAAATATTAATTTTTTTTTTTTGATTTTTAACTCCTAGTCAGAGTATACATACCAAATATTCATTGTGGGTGTATGTATGAGAGAGAAAGACAGGGAGAGAGAGATAGACAGAGAGAGAGAGACAGAGAGAGAGAGAGAGAGAGAGAGAGAGAGACATGGAGAAAAAAAATAATGTAACCTTAGAGCAACCTGCAGCTCATAATTTGCAAATTTTAGCGACACAATAACACTCACACACACACACACACACACACACAAACACTCCACTCCCTCTCCCCCCTCTCTCTCTCTCTGTCTCTCTTTCTCCCCCCTCTCTCCTCTCTCTCCCTTCTCTCCCTCTCTGCTTGTCACTAACTGCCGTACTGCATATCAGTAACTCGGCCTCTTCTCCAGAGCCTTTGTGTTCCACTGTCTTGCAGGTTAACTTCTATCACAGCGGTGCCTGGATAGTGTGGTGTGTGTGGTTGTGTTGCTGCTGTGGTGTCAAATGCGTCCTGCTGATTCTGTTATCATTAGTCATTAGTCAAACTGAACTTGAAGTGCCTGTGCTGTCACCTAAGTACGTGGTCATTAATTAGCATAACAATGGCTTCACTCTGACAGACACAGGCCTGTGTGTGTTTGTGTGTGTGTGTTGTTTGATCATCGCACATGTCAAAGTTTCATTAGGTCACATGGCTTAGGTCTGCAACTTGAGCTGGGGGACGACGGCGGGGGGCCGAGGTCCCTCCCAACGCTGCTTGCAGCTTTAATTATTATTATTATTATTATTATTATTATTAGGGACCTCGGCCTGAAAGGGCGAGGACCCTCTTGTTCTTGTAGTGTTTATTATTATTATTATTAGGGACCTCGGCCTGAAAGGGCGAGGACCCTCTTGTTCTTGTAGTGTTTATTATTATTATTATTATTATTATTATTATTATTATTGTTTCTTTCTTTCTTTCAGCGTACGCGACTTTCAACTGGAATTTGACCCCCTAAACATGCTCAAAAACTCACCAAAATTGGCACGCATGTCAGGACTGGCGAAAAATTTTATAACATGAAAAAATTAATCTGAAAAGTGCCAAAATGGGCTCCCTAGCGCCACCTATCAGTCTAGGCCACTAAAATGGCCGTTGCAGCCAGTAGGAACATCGTAGGAAGATCAAACTAAAACAGCCGTGTTCGTCTCATCAAGACCTACAAATCACGCACTCGCACCTTTGACCTAAATCCAACAGGAAGTGAGCTATTTCCTTTCAAAGTAAGATTTTTCCTCAAAAAAAGAAATTCCTTTAAAAAACATCTCCTCCTACATCGTTTATCGTATCGGCTTCAAACTCGGACAGATTATTCTTCAACGTGTCCTTATCAATTATTGTGCGTAACTTTTTCAATCCTCGACTGGTTTGGATGTTATGGCGCGTTTCAGGTGATGTGCGCCAAAACCTCCTGAGGATTTGTTGTGCCACCTGGAGCCACGAAAATGCCCGCTGTGACGGGTAGGAACCACTTAGAAAGACCAAACCAAAACTGTCTCGTTCGTCACATCAAGACCTACAAATGTCGCGCTGCAACCCCTGACCTAACTCCAACAGGAAGTGAGCTGTCGGTCTTTGAATGTAAGATGGCGTTTTTCACAAATTCTGTCGATCAAAAATTATTTGCTCCTACACCGTTTATCATAACTGCTTCAAACTTGCACAAATTACAGCTCTACCCCTGCTGAACATTACTTGTGAAGGACTTTGTCATAACTTGAACGGTTTGGATTTTAGAAGCGTTAGAAGGTGCAGGACACAACTCCTCATGATGATCTCTGGAAGAAAAGATGAGGACCAACACACTGTAAACCTGTGATTAAAGTGACATTTTTCAGTCCATAGACATACAAGCTTTATATGTTTGCGTTCAGAACAAATTTATCTATCTGGTGATGTTTTCAGATTTAAGATGGGACCCACGGTTTGGCATCTGGAAGGATTTGTTTGAGAAAGTTTCAAGCCATTCTGCTCTGTGTCTGAGCTGCATGCAGTCCTTAATTAGCATAACAAAGGCTTCACTCTGACAGTCTGTGTGTCAGAGTGAAGTGTGTATGTGTGTCACACACACATAAGGTTTTAAATTACTTTAAAAATGACCTTAAAAGTATTTCCATGTATTTTATCAATTTTATGTCTTTGAACCCAAGAGACTGACCTGGAGGGTTGCAGTAAATCACCTCATTTCAAGTACAAGTCAGTAACAGTGTTACAAACATCAGGAAAGAATATACATCTTTGAGGAAATGTTACATTCAACAACACAGTAGTCTCATCAAACACCTTTCTTTTGATGTAATTGACAGAAAAATTAAATGCTGTGTTTTTGATGCATACAACATTATGTATACTTCGTGCAATCTGTAACTTTGTCTGCCACAAACAGGAAGTATGTGAACATGTGAGATATGTCAATATGTCAGCAAACTCTCTCTCTCTCCCTCCCTGTCCCCATCTCTCTCTCTCTCTCTCTCTCTCTCTCTCTCTCGTGTCCTGTTACTGCATGTCAGTAACTCGGCCTCTTCTTTGGAGCCTTTGTGCTCCACTGTCTTGCAGGTTAACTTCTATCACAAACTGTCAAAGTTTCATTAGGTCACATGGCTTATGTCTACAAATTGCAAAATATACGCTCACACCACCTTCATAAGAACCCTTTACAGTTTTTAAAATTGAGTTTGACTTATGATTCTGGCTATTGTGGTACAACATGTGGGAAGTATATATTAATATCTGATGGTATACATATGTGACAATAATCATATGTGTGTAATAACAGGAGAAGTATGGCACACACAGACAGAAACGGACATACACACACACACACACACACACACACACACACACACACACTCCCCCAGCACCCCACACCCACTCTCTCTCTCTCTCTCTCTCTCTCTCTCTCCCCCCTCTGTCCTCTTTCTCCCTTCTCTCCCTCTCTGCATGTTGAGAACTCGGCCGTCTATGTCTGTCTGTCTGTGTTTCTCATACTTCTACTGTTATTATACACATATGATTAGTGTTACATATGTATACAATCAGATATTAATTCAACATATTGTACTATAGTTGCCAGAATTATAATTATAATATTATTACTTTTATTAATGTTGTTGTAAGCTACATTATGTGCAATAAACATTTGGGAGCTGCTATGACAGATTGCCAGTCTGATCCTTGTGCACAGTGTTATTAAATCAAATAAATATAAAAACGACAGAGGTTTGATTTGAGCTGAGGATGAATTTGTGCAGTGTAATATTTGAACGTTAAGACAAAAAGTGATGCTCAAAGAAATGACTGATCTGCAAAAATTCAGTAACTTAAGACAGTCCTGAGTAACAAAGAAATGTGCAGCAGGTTAACTTCTATCACAGCGGTGCCTGGCTGGTGACATGTGAGGTTGTGTTGCTGCTGTAGTGTGAAATGCCTCATGCTGATTTTGTTATCATTACTTATTAGTCAAACTGAGCTTGAAGTCACCTAATGACATGGTCATTAATTAGCATAACAATGGCTTCACTCTGACAGACACAAGCCTGTGTGTGTGTTTGTGTGTGTGATGTTATTTGAATGTAAGGTGACGTTTTTCACAAATTCTGTCGAACAAAAATTATTTGCTCCTACATTGTTTATCATAACTGCTTCAAACTTGCACAAATTACAGCTCTACCCCTGCTGAACATTACTTGTGAAGGACTTTGTCATAACTTGAACAGTTTGGATTTAAGAAGCGTTAGAAGGTGCAGGACACAACTCCTCATGATGATCTCTGGAAGAAAAGATGAGGGCCAACACACTGTAAACTTGTGATTAAGGTGACATTTTTCAGTCCATGGACATACAAGCTTTATATGTTTGCGTTCAGAACAAATTTATCTATCTGGTGATGCTTTCAGATTGAAGATGGGACCCACGGTTTGGAATCTGGAAGGATTTGTTTGAGAAAGTTTCAAGCCATTCTGCTCTGTGTGTGAGATGCAGCTCTCATCAATTAGCATGACAAATGCTTCACTCTGACACACTGTCAGAGTGAAGTGTGTGTGGTCACACAGACATGACAGTATAACATTTACCAAACTCATTCCTAAAACTTTGTCATACATATGTGACAATAATCATATGTGTATAATAACAGTAGAATTATGGCACACACAGACAGACACGGACACACAGAGACACACAGACAGACAGACACACACACACTCCACTCCCTTTTATTATACACATATGATTAGTGTCACATATGTATACAATCAGATATTAATTCAACATATTGTACACACACTCCACTCCCTATAGGAATTATAGGAATTATGTTCCATCAGTGTGACTAATAACATCATTGATAGAGATTATTAGTCATTGATAGTACGTCTTGGAAGCGTCATAAAGATTTTTAAAATGTAAACAATAAGACCTACATATTATGAGCATTAAACATTTCAGAGCTGATCTGACAGACTGACAGTCTGGTCCTTGTGCACAGTGTTATTAAAACAAATAAATATAAAAACGACAGAGGTTTGATTTGATCATCACACATGTCAACGTTTCATTAGGTCACATGGCTTATGTCTATAACTTTCAAAATATACGCTCACACCACCTTCATAAGAACCCTTTACAGTTTTTAAAATTGAGTTTGACTTATGATCCTGGCTATTGTGGTACAACATGTGGGAAGTATATATTAATATCTGATAGTATACATATGACAATAATCATATGTGTGTAATAACAGGAGAAGTATGGCACACACAGACAGACACGGACACACACAGAGACACACATACACACACACACACACACACACACTCCACTCCCTATCCCCCCTCTCTCTCTCTCTCTCTCCTCCCTCTGTCCACTTTCTCTCTCTCCTCTCTGCATGTTGAGAACTCGGCCGTCTATGTCTGTCTGTCTGTGTGTGTCATACTTCTAGTGTTATTATACACATATTATTAGTGTCACATATGTATACAATCAGATTTTAATTCAACATTTGTAGGTCTTAGTATATATTTGTGTCTGTTTGCTGCACTTAGATCCTCAAAGCAGCCAGTACAAATCACTCAAGCTTTCACTAGGTCACATGATTTCAAATGAATATGGATGTGTTGTTTGATCATCACACATGTCAAAGTTTCATTAGAGGTCACATGACATGTCTTCAAGTTTCAAATTATAAGCTCACACCACCTTCATAAGAACCTTGCATTTTTAACCCTGCGGGCCCCCTTATAAAAAATCACACCTGTCCCCTTCGGAATGGTGTGAACAACAGAAAAATATTAAATATTAACATATTTCTCTACATTTTTTTGCTTAAATCTTTTAAGCAACTTGTTCTCAGATTATGCATATCTAATATTCATTCCTTTTGAGGATTTTCACAATATATTTGCCATTTTATTTACATGAAGTCACTGTTACTTTAATGAAAAAACATGAATTAAGATTAACTATATAATAAATGTTGGATGGATTTTTTTATTTTATTTATCACAGTCTGTGATATGTGAATGATAAATAACAACACCAATTTTGATGCATTATCATTTTTGGGGGCAGTTTCTATTTTTCAATAAAAATAGACACTGTTCCCCTTCAGGACTTTTTTTTGTCTTTGTTGAAAAACAACCATAAAAATATTAATTTTTTTTTTTTTTGATTTTTAACTCCTAGTCAGAGTATACATACCAAATATTCATTGTGGGTGTATGTATGAGAGAGAAAGACAGGGAGAGAGAGATAGACAGAGAGAGAGAGAGAGAGAGAGAGAGAGAGAGAGAGAGACATGGAGAAAAAAAATAATGTAACCTTAGAGCAACCTGCAGCTCATAATTTGCAAATTTTAGCGACACAATAACACTCACACACACACAAACACTCCACTCCCTCTCCCCCCTCTCTCTCTCTGTCTCTCTTTCTCCCCCCTCTCTCCTCTCTCCCTTCTCTCCCTCTCTGCTTGTCACTAACTGCCGTACTGCATATCAGTAACTCGGCCTCTTCTCCAGAGCCTTTGTGTTCCACTGTCTTGCAGGTTAACCTCTATCACAGCGGTGCCTGGATAGTGTGACGTGTGTGGTTGTGTTGCTGCTGTGGTGTCAAATGCGTCCTGCTGATTCTGTTATCATTAGTCATTAGTCAAACTGAACTTGAAGTGCCTGTGCTGTCACCTAAGTACGTGGTCATTAATTAGCATAACAATGGCTTCACTCTGACAGACACAGGCCTGTGTGTGTTTGTGTGTGTGTGTTGTTTGATCATCGCACATGTCAAAGTTTCATTAGGTCACATGGCTTAGGTCTGCAACTTGAGCTGGGGGACGACGGCGGGGGGCCGAGGTCCCTCCCAACGCTACTTGTTTTAATTGCCTTTCTTAATGCAGCATCTCTAGTTTTCATCAGCTTCCGCAAATTTACATTAAACCAAGGTAAATTCTTTTTGTTTTTAGATTTTATCTTAACACTCACATTAAATCTATCCCTCACAGAATTCATTTTGTTGGTGAAAGTGTTTCACCTAAAGCCCAGATCATCAGAGGATAGTACATCATCCCAATTCAAACTTTTGACAGATTTTTTGTCAATTTTCAAGTTAAATTATGATCAGATAAGCCAGTAATTTAATTACAACTTTTAGTTCTTTTATCTGGTTTATTAGTAAATATCGGATCAATTTGTGCATTGAAGCATTTTGCAATCCTAGTTGGGCCTTTTACTAGTTGTTCTAAGTGGAATTTCTTTGTGATAATTTAGTTTTTTCCTCTTGGATTTATCCTCCCAATTCACTTTAAAATCACCCATGAGCAATAATTCTTTGTTGTAATTGCACTCTTTCAAAACTTCTGTGAGTTGATCATAAAAAGTGTCACCTGCAGAGGGAGGCCTATAGACAACTATGATGTTAAAAGACATTTATTTGTTGAGACAAAATAATTTTTATCCAAACATATTCCGAGGTGTTACCCACTTTATAAACCACACATTCACATTTAATGTCTTCTCTCACATAAAAAAGCACCCCTCCTCCCCTTCCATCAGATCTGTCACATCTAAAAACATTGATAACCAGGCTCCGTGAATACACTTGTGGGAGTAGACTGTTTCAACCACGTTTCAGTCAGACAGAGAAAGTCCATGTTTGAGTCAGACAGAAGATGAATTAACTGGTTGCTTTTTGGAGTTATGCTTCTGATGTTGAATTGTCCGCAGAATAGTCCCCTCAGTTTCAGCTTGGGGTCCCATAAAACTGTCGACAGTCTGAAGTTTTGAATAACCTCTGCCTCCTCACTGCTGGGTTACAACGCATGGCAGGGTCAGCAGCAGATTTAGCGGGAGAGACGGTGGACCTATCAAGGTCTGCACAGTCCTGGAGCGAAAAGTTATTCATTAAGTCATCATGCCCGATGTTAAAAGAGTTTAATTTATAAGCCTGTTGCCTGCTGGTAAGGTAAAGATCTCATGTCAAATGGTTGGTTGTCCCTCTCCCTTCTTACTCTTCTTTTTGGGGGGTTCCCTATTCAACTATGGATTCATCACCCTCCTTAGATCATACATCTCTATGGGGTCTAATCGGCAAAGACTTTCCATGTTTTTATTCTTATGCGCACATGTTAATAAATATTCTTTTACTATTAAAAAAAATGAGTATCTCCTAATTAAGCGCTTGTTAGTCGATACATTTATTGTTGGTTTGGACTTGCAGAAAGAAAATTTTAGACGAAAGAATTTTGACACATGTTGGGGAAGTTTCAGTGAAGTTTCACAGTATTTGTCATTAAATACACAAGAATTAATAACTAAGAACTAATAATACTCAAAATACCATAATTTTAAAAACTACACATTGTCATAATCTAAATTTACTGTTGTTCTGGAGGCTCACCTCTGAGTCATTATCCTCATATTCTGAGTGAATTACAGTTATGGTTGTTCAAGTTAAGGGAATCAAAACTACTTTGTTAATATTAGGGAAGGATAATAGTCATGGCTTGAATGTATTGATTATTGTTATTATAATTGGAGTTATTAGAGTAATATAATGTTCATGGAACTGGTACAAAATAGGTAGCTACATTGTAGGGTTTTTTTTTTTCTAACAGCATTTTAAGTAAATCTTCAAATAAAGCTGAATGCTGACCTTGCCTGGTGGACGAGGACAGTATATTACATCATATCAAATATGTGGTTGATCAGTGAAGGTTCTGTATTTGACAAGAAAACCTTATATATTGGCTATTTGTATGATTGGCCATATCCCACCTTCCAATCCATCTCTGCTGAAAGTTCCCTCACTAGACATTCTCTGTGTAGCCGGGTATGCATTTTGTTCATCTTCCTTTTGCCTGTCTTTTTCTCCTCCTGCATGTGTAACATATAGTTCCTGCAGTTCCAAAAATTTCCAAGGATTTGGTTTTTAATCTTTATTGCAGCTCTTCTCCTCCTCAGTAAATCCCTCCATTTTGTTAATGAAGTCTCCATCACAGTAATGAAGCCTTCAGTGTAAATTGTGACACATCTGAGTCTGCATGTGTGCGTGCGTGCGTGCATGCATGCATGTGTGTGTGTGTGTGTGTGTTGATGGGCTTCAGATCTGTGTGTCTATCCAGGTGAGAATGTAACAAAGTTAATAAGTTACTGTTTGCTTTTTTTGTGTAAATAAAAACCTTTTCCCCCAGCCAGTGTCATGTCATTGAAAAGCGCTGTGTCATTGTTAAAATAATAATAATAATAATAATAATAATAATAAAATAATGTGTTTTAATATTTATCTCACGTGTTGAGGCTATGTCGCATCTGCTAAATGACAGTGGGAATTAGGAATGCACCGAAATGAAAATTTGTGGCCGAAGCCGAATAAAATTAAACGCTTTGCCAAATACCAAGTACCGAATACCGTTGTTTAGTTTTTCATTAGTTTTTGCAGATGAACCCCCTCCAGATTAGTGTTGTCACGGTACCAAAATTGGGACCCACCGTACGATACCAGTGAAAATATAACGGTTCTGAGTAGTATCAGGATACCACAGCGAAAATGAGGCAGATGTGCCTTTTGTCATTTGTAAAAAGATAAATCACTTTTCTATAATACATCACTGATATTTCAATGGAATAAATTACTTACTGACTTATTCATACTGCAAAAACAGCATCAACAAGTGATTAACATAGGGGATCAAAATAAAATAAATAAATAAAATAAGAATCAACCAGCCACCTTCCTCCCCTAACAAGTCCCTTCATAAGTAAAGAACAGTCCCTAAAGTGCAGTGAGGTTTGTGGGCCATTACCTGCCACAAAGAGAGAAATGTGAACGGCTTGTTTCTCCTCTGACACCTCACATACCTGTATGCCGCCATGGCTCGGTTGTCCAGGTACTTTGGGCAGTCATGACGTCAAGAAGAGGACATTATATTGCTGTATTTAACAGGTGACCCCAGTTCAACCCACAACCGGCAGGATTCGCCTTTCGTTTCTGCTGCTGGTTGAAATCTGTACTCACACAGCATGCTGAATGATTTATTTTGCTCGCGCAAAACTATTTTTAGTCGCAAATGCAAGTGCAGTGATGGACGGAGTAAAATATTGCCACACTGCCGACATTTTACATTTTACACCGCACGCTGTTTGATTATGTTATCAAAACATTTTTGCAATATTATAACAATATTCGGTAACCGAATATATTTGGTTATTTTTGAGACTGGGTTGTAATAGAACAGGTGGGGCATTTGAAGAACATTCATTATAATATACTTAACATGTGCAATGATGCAATTAGCATCTCTTGTGTTATATTTTCTCATCTTTGTTTGTCCTGATATTCCACAATTTTGTTCCATACACTCTTTATTCTTTTGACAGGAGGACAGGAAAACTCAGATGCGCCTGGCACCGATGAACATGCCACTAAAGGTAACCCAAAGACTAATTTATGCCACTTGGTTAGCACATGCTATATAAGTTATTGTCTTGTATTAATATATGTGTTATTCCTTTAACAGGATCCTCGAGCACTAGGAAAAGATCTCAACCTGAGTCTGAAGTGATGAGCCTCTAACAGGTATCTCTCACAGTAAATGCATTGAATTACACTGGTACTGACTATCATTCAGGCTGTGGAGGTTTGTTGTCAGGTAGCTGCTTTTTTTTATATTGATAGTAACAATAAACATCATTCCTTATTTTAACAGGATCCTTGAGATCTGGAGGATCTGTAGGAAAAAGGAGACCTGTTTATGATGGCTCTAAGAGAGGTATTTCAAACACTGTATGTATAACTACTGTATTACTCACTTATTTCTTAGACAGGGCAGAGAAATCCGGTTACTAAATAGTTGAAAGTAACTTCAGGGAATTTGGAGATTCTTAGTGAGAGGCTCCAGTCTCTGTCAGTCAGCACAGACAGCACAACACTTCCTGCTTCAATTTGTAACCCTTCTGATTCCCAGTTTATTCTACAATATAAGATGCATAACTGTGACTGAGTCATTGCAAGTGATGATAGAGAGAACTTGGTCACAAATGTTGTGTTATTTCTAAGGCTTTGTCATGATATAAAAAAAATCACATTTTAAGTGAATTTAAATCAGATTTTATTAATATGGCATCAAAATATTCCAAACAACAAAGCAGTTGCAAAGAAAAAAATGTTGCCAGTCTAATTACCTGTCTCCTCCCCTGATTTTCTTTTTCCCCATCTTTTCTTTCATAGAAACCTCAAAGAAGAGGAGCTGGTCTATGAATGAAATTCGTGCAGTGGAAAATCCGACTGCACTGCCTGTATCAAGGCTTCACCACAAGCCCTCAAAAATAGAAACTGGACAGCTGTGAAGTTTTACGTAAAAAATCGGATCACTGTCGTTTGGCATTAAAGTTCTTGAATGTGCTGATGCACTTTAGTCACGTTTCCATATTTTGTTATATGCTGATTTACTGTATAATGTTACAGTACTGAGCTTTTGGTACAAAACCGTCTAGTGTGGTAAAGTCCAGTTCAGCTCTCATTGTAAAATGGCTGGGTATTTGTATGTTATCACCATGGTTACTGGTGGACAGCACTTTATTCTTGAATGTGCTGATGCACTTTAGTCTTCTACGTGCACGTTTTCATATTTTGTTATATGATGATTTACTGTATAATGTTACAGTACTGAGCTTTTGGTACAAAACATCTAGTGTGGTAAAGTCCAATTCAGCTCTCATTGTAAAATGGCTGGGTATTTGTATGTTATCACCATGGTTACTGGTGGACAGCAATACAGTCTTTGTAGATTGATTTTAAAAAGTCTGTCTTTTGTCCAGTAACACTTCCTTACAGAGAGGAATGATCCCTCTTAATAGCCACATGAGATGCTGTTCTCTCTTGTTGCTGTTGATCACTGGAGATCTGAGGAACTGCTTCTCTCTGTTTCTTTGAGACTAATAGACATAACATGGCTTGATGGGTAGAGGGGGGGTTACTAGTCCCCATGGGGGGCTAAAAGTCTGACTGAGGCGACAGGTCCCCAGTGGAAGAAAAATTCAGGTGTAAAATTTATGTGAGAGTGTATGATGTTTTAAGTGATTTTCATCCTCACAGGAATTTTTTAAAAAATGTATGAGTTAAAATGGTGTCTCTAGACCATTCAGAAAGGGTGGATCCCACGAGGACCCTCCTGGTCAGTGGACCTCACGGAGTGAGAAAAACAAGTATGTGTGTGCATGTTTGAAATATCTGATTCATTATGTAAACCAACTTTGTTTTTGAAATTTAGCATCATATTTGTAGTGTAAAGTCATGCTTTGAAGTGTGTGCATGTGTGTGGGTGTGTGTTGTGTGGTAGCTGTGATTCATTTTGTAGGCAAACATTGTTTTTGATTTTTTGTTTTTAGTTTACACACCTGTAATTTGAAGTTGCGCATTGAAGTGTGTGTGTGTGTGTGTGTGTGTGTGTGTGTGTGTGTGTGTGTGTGTGTCCATCTGCTGGAAAGCACAATGGTGTGACCCATTTTACAACCGGGTCAAATTGACCCAGGAAAGGCACTTGAGTAGAACACCCACAATTCATTTAAAAGTTGTGAAATAAATTTTATTTGCAAAGGGCATGATAGGGTACCACCCATGTCATTTTGGTGCATGTAGATGAAAAAACACAATTTTTATGATAAAGTGACTGTAGAACTCGGGTTAAATGGACCCGGGCTAAATGGACCTGAGGATAACAGAAGGGATAGTGGGATTTCTGAGAGAGTGTGATAAAATACCTTATTAGACATTTCCAACTAAACTCCCTCCATTTCTGTGAACTGGTACACTTCCATTGATACCTCCATATTGTTGTCCATTCTTCATCTGATATGCATATATAGCCTTCCTTCTCCCATTTCATTTTGACATAATCAGTTGAGCAAGCTTTTAGATTTGACAGACCCTTGTACAAACGTGAGATAATTCCACCACCAGTATCTGAATTATAGGCTTTTCTAAACATTTCTATAAAACATGTTCTGGCCTCGGTAGTCTCTAGATACAGACTCTACATTCAGTGAATGTAGAGTCTGTAGGCAAACCCCGGAGATCTTGCCTCCGGAAGAAGAGCGGAAGAGCCCTGGTGTCCGGTTGTCCATTTTTTTACCTTGACATTAAAATAATACTGCATCTGTAGATATCAAAATAAGTCCTGTTTCTCTTATTATGGCTTCTCTCTAAGCATTTCCAAACTGGACAGTGTTTCTTCTTTTATTACAGTGCACAGAACCGTTATTCCCTTAGCTGTCCAACCCTTAAATCTGTTATCCAAATATATTAGGTTCGAAATCTGAGACATGTATGCACCATTTAAGAATTACAATGTGTCCCTCTCACTTGTATTCTTTAACAACAGTTTTATATGATGTATCAGTTTCATCTGTGCCGCAAAATAATAATCCATAAGAGAAGGTATGCCCTAGTTTCGCCACCAGACAATCAGAGATCTCTGCCTTCTGATAGTCTGGGGACACTCCTTTCTAAAGTGTGTTTAACACACCGGAGAAAATGGCCGGCAACAAAGCAATGCCTCTTGCATTTTTGAAAAGGACACGCCTGCCCGGAAATGTGCGCTTCCCCTTTTCTCGTCCGCAAGGAAACAAATACACAGAGAGCGTGAAAATGGATGCCGAGAGATTTAACTCCGTTTTATCAAACGTGTGCTCAGTCCACAAGATTGTGGAAATGAAGGATTTACAGCGACTTTGTTTAAAACTTTTAACACAGTCAGACTATGTTTACGAGCACAAGAGTTCAGTGAGCCACCAAAGGACCGCCCTGTGGATTTACTATTGGTTCTGCAACGTAGGGAGTTTTTTTAAACTCCATCTCCCCTTTTCTTTGGCCAATTGTAAAATTTGAGACGGACCCTTGGTCTTTTACCTTGCCATATATACCTTGATATGATTTTGTCCCATTCATTGAACTGGTTCTGGTTAACCTCTAGTGGTAGGGTCTGAAATAGATATAACAGTCTAGGCAGTATATTAATTTTGATTGATTCAGTCCTTGAGCTGAGACTGAAGAAAGGAATTAGATTCCATATTGTTATGTCTTCCTTGATTTTTTTTATTTTTTTATGTATAGGTAGATAGTTATATTCCGATATCTTACTAGTATCATTTGGGATACTGATACCTAGGTATTTGAATGACTGTTATGCCATGATAAGGGATACCTGTTCCTAAGTTCTTCTTGTGGGCTATAGTTATATTAAAGTAATTGAGTTTTGCTTATATTTATCTTGTATGCTGATAGTTGACCATATTGTTCAAGTGACTGCGTCAGTTTTTGTAAGGTATTCGTTGGTTGCTCTAGATAGATTAAAATATGATCCGCATAACAGGCCAATTTATGCTCTGTCCCTTTAATGGTAATTCCCCTGATTTCTCTATTTTGTCTGATATATTGAGCTAATGGCTCCATATACAATACAAAGAGTAACGGTGACCATGCACAGCCCTGTCTTGAACCTCTCTCAAGAATAAAACTATTTGATAAATATCCATTAACCTTAATCCGAGCAGTGGGATTGTCATATAAGCTTTGTATAGTTTTAATAATTGTGTCATGTAACCCAAATCTGTGTAGAACTCCAGCTGACTGAATCAAAAAGCTTTTTCAGCATCTACACTCATTACTATTGCTTAGATGTTTTTTTTTGTATATGATCCATGATGTGTAGTGTCTTTCGTATGTTGTCTTGTGTTTGGCATTGTTGTATAAAGCCTGTCTGGTCATTATGAATCAGCGTAGGTAGAAACTTTTCAAATCGTTTAGCGATGATGGAAGTATGTAAGCTATGATCTATACTGAGAACAGATATTGGTCTATATGACCCACATTGCATTTTATCCTTGCCTTCTTTTAATATAGCTGAAATTATCGCCTCCTTCTCTCTTAGAGAGCCCAATTCTTTTAGAGCCTCTTTTAGAGCCCAATTCAGAATTTATAACTCTTCTGAAGGGGATGAGGGCTGTCATCTGAATGCTCTCAATCTCTCTCTGATGCTCTTGTCCTGCTCCTCTCCTGTTCCCCACTGTGTCAGTCCTCCCACCGTGTCCCAGGCAGTATGGGACAGCTGCTCCACTAGGCTCTCCCTTAATGTGATCGCTTTGACGGGAAGACCTCTGTCCTTCATATCTGTAGTCGCCTCCTCCACCATCTGATTCAGCCTCCGCTCCTTCGGGAACATTATTTTCCTTAAATTGTCCCGTCGAGATCTCCCTTCTTGGTCGAGTATTTTATCTTTTTGTTGGCTAATCACTTTTAGCATCTTAGTTAGCACTTGTTCCATGTTTTGGACACGGTCTTCCACCTTTTCAATTTGTGTCTCCGCCTGCTCTATTCTTTGGTCAACTTTGGTACTGTAAGCTCAGATTTGATATCGTTTTGCTGCTCTTTCGTGTCTTTGCGACACGAAAACTTTTGCTAAACTTGCAGCCTCATGCAGCAGGTGAGGATTATCATCGTCATCCTGTGTTGGCCTGTTCTCTGCATTTGTGGGCTCTTCAGCGGTGCTCTTTTTCTGTCTTCCCCATTCTTGCCCCGCGTATTAATTAAAATATCGTCGTAATAAGTCTGTATTTTATTTTGTATTTTTTGGAGGAGCCCCTACCTTAGGCTGCCATTCAGTGCTATGATGTCACCGGAAGTCTGTCATGTTGGTTTTTAAAGCAGTGCAGCCTGAGGGGTCAAGGGTCATGTGCATTCAATGTTGGTTTACAGCCTTGCCCCTTGCATGCAGAGATTTCTTCAGATTATCTGAAATGATATTATGAATTGTAGATGGTGAAATCACTAAATTTCGTTGATTAAAAATTGAAAAAATTCTTAAACTACTGTAAACTGTTCACTTTTCACAAAGTGACCATCCTTGCTTGTGAACACCTAAGTGTTTTAAGGATGCCCCCTTTCATATCTATTTTTGATACCTAATCTTTTATCAATTTACCTGTATAATGTTCCAACATTACACAACAACATGTTTTTAACATTCCACAACTTCCCCAGTCTTTTGTGTGTGTGTGTGTTTGGGTATTAATATCAGTTTGTTTTTTTTATTGTGTACCATTGCATGGTATTTGTGTCGTGTTTTTTTTATGATCTTTTCTTTCTTCTTCAAATGCAAAGCACATTGGGTTTCTTTGTAATGAAATGTGCTCTATAAATAAAGTTGCCTTGCCTTTGTTGCCTCTGTTCCAATGTTTTTGTAATGTATGGCAGGCATCAAATTCAGCCTTAGCGTAGATTGACAAAAAATAATACATTTTATCAGTTTCCACATTAAATTAAGGGTTGTAAACTGAATATGCGCTTGAGAGTATATACGGCATATTAAAATAGTAGACAACTTCAAACAGCAAAATAGAGGTCAAAAACAGAATCCAGAAATGGATCATTTTCTATTAGATATAAATGTCCTATTTATTAGATTTTATTTTAACCCCATTCCTTTTTTTATTTCTTTTTCATAATTCATTTTATGCGTTTTTACATTATTATTGTTATTATATTCTGTACCTTCATGTGAATGTATATATGTGTAGAGGTTTGAATGTACTGTAGTATTACTATAAGACAATAAAAAAGAAACTTGACTTTAATACAAAAATTTCTGAACTCATTCTCTATAGCCCATTTTGGATAAGTAGTGCCCTTTTCAGAGTACTGACAGTGTGGCAGGCGTGGTGCACTATATCCGATGCACAGACATGAGGTTAAAAGCAAACACTTTTCCTTTAAATGAGTTCCACCTGATAGTTACAGGCTTAGTCAAAGTGTTTATTCTTCTATTCAGAGCTCAGGAGAGGACAGTAAACACTGGCACACATTATTTGGGGTAAATGTTGATCCAAGGCGGTGTTAGCCATTCTTAGGACGTCCAGAGCCAGCCAACATACTTCAGTTAGCAACGCTGACAACCATTCAGTTTGTTTAGTCAGCGTTAAGCTCCCATCGTTATGAGTCAAGCTGAACTCTTGACTGAGCATCCCGACTGGAATTCTCTCCATTCTGTCACTCATTCTTCCACAGCAGCAACAAACTGAGGCAAGCACGCTCAGGGTTTCAGGTAGAGAATCGGAGCTGCTGAATGGTCTCATAGAGCAGCTCTGAGGATGTATTTAGATGTGCTGCAGCTGTATTGAGATGTACTGAGCCGTATTAAGATGTAGAGATGGAGTATTGAAGCTGCATTGAGAAGCACTGAGGTTGAATTGAGATGTTTTGAGCCATATTTAAATTTTACTGAAGCTGTATTGAAGCTGTATTGAGATGTATCAGAGCACAGCTAATTGAAGCTGAGCAGCAGAGAATGTTGTGCTTTGTTGCTGGACGGGATTGTCCATGCTGCAGCAGCACGGTATTGTGGTGGAAAGGGATCCTCCATGCTATTGTGGTATAAGGAGATTGTCCACAGTAGAAGGTAAGAAAAGGAGAAAAGCCATGAAGAGAAGGAGCACTCGAGCTGCCAGAGGTGATGTAAGTCTGCTTGGCTGTGTGTTGTCTGTCTGAGCTCTCTGCCCCAGTAGGAGAGCTGGGTACAGATTAAATGTGTCCAGTGTGTGGCCCAGTACAGCCTCGCTGTGTGATGTGTGGCCCGGGCCAGCCTCTCTATTTACTACGTGCATCAGTTTGACCTCCACATTTGATGTGCAGAGCGGCCTAACCCTTCTTTTGTCCTAAAGAAAAGCCTCTAATACTGAGAACAGAGACCTTTACAAGGCCTTGCTCAGGAGTTAGTGTGACACACCAAAACTCTGCCTGATGTTCATACTGAATGGCCATTTGGTTATCACTCCATTAGGCAGTGTAACAATTCAATCAGTGTGGCATCTGAAAAATTCAACAGCTACAGAACACACTGTCAACAATAAAACCTTAAAAGTTCATTTAGGAACAGAAGTTTGACGACCAAACTCCAATGCAACATGCACTTACTAGCTTTTTATAGAGCTTTTAACAATATCATACTGTCTTCATCAGTCCTAAAAGTCCTACTGTTGAAATCAGCAGTCACAGAACTTAAATTTCAGTACAAACCTCTCCATTACAACTGAGTAAACACCATCCTTTGATGCTCCATGAAGACCCAACCCAGTCTCATCCCAACTTGTCAAATATTGCCATTCTCTCTGTGGACATAAATGTCTACATACTACGCAGTAATACACACAGGTGAGTGGAACAAGACACAGGTGAAACACACATGTAAAAAAAAAAACACTAACACAATGAAAACACATTTCAAAATAACACAGGAACTGTACACAAACAAATGAACATAAAGTTGACAGTAACTCACATGTTGTTAGGATTAGGCATTGAAAGCACGTGGTTAGGTTTGGAGAAAAGTATCATGGTTTGGCTCAACATTCATAAAAGAAGCAAACAGGGGGCTGCTGGGTAAAAGTCAATTAATCACATTTTTATATTTATTTTGATTCTGCTTGTACTTATATCTACTGTTGAGATCCTCTTTCCTGATTTTGAGAAGCAGACGTAGTCACGTGTGTTCTATGCCGAAACACTGCCCTCCAATGAATGATTACAGAAAGGTCAAATGAAACAATGATTGAGGAAATGACTGCAAGGTATTAAATCAAAAGATCAAATCAGGAATGAACAAATACTTTTTTCATCATTTATTAGTTCAATCTTGAGACTACTCAAATCAAATATTGGTCAAATTATGTGCAAGAATGAAATAGGGTAGAGAAGTAGAGAGTGTATGGCCCCACAAATGACGTTAAGTCCTTAAAGTAAAATTACATAACTAACTTAAAGTTCCAGGGATTACGTAGGTTTAAGCATGCAGAGTTACTGTGGTTAGGTTTAGGGAAAAGAAACATGGTGAGGACTTACTGTAAAATGACTCAACGTATATTCAAAGTTCACACGGTTCTAAACATGCATATCCCGAAAAAAGTTGTGTGTTTTGTGACCCATCCCCCACCCCAATCTGCCTCTTTACTGCACGGCTGAGGATCGCTTCCTTGTTTACTCCTGTCAGAGTATTGGTCACGTGATCACAGTTTTTTTTTCTTTGGTGAGGGCAGGTGAGGGGGAAGGGAGGGAGAGACAACTGCATAAGTGATGATGATTGGCTGAGGGAGAGTAAAATTTCATCATAAACCAATCAGAGGCAGAGGGTGGGTATTCACAAGCACACAAGCAGGGCTGTCAGGTCTGCTTATTAGCTGTGACTTTGGGCTTGTTTTTTTGTAAAGTCTCTTACAAATACTGGTCGTCACAGGGTGCGTTTTTTTTGGGCTTGTTTCTAAAGTGGAGTTGCTTATTTGGGCTTGCTCTCTAAACGTTGTCTTTCTCTCTATATATCTATCTGATAAGTTATTTAAACGCATGATAGTATGTCGGACTGCAGGACATCTCCACAACTCCGCTCCCTCCGCCCCTCTCCTTCTCCGCATACACTCAGGTGACGGTCAGTCAGTAAGACTTTTCACATTTAAATTGCACGATTAATGGAGGTTCTTTAACTATTTCGCCAACAAGTGGGCGAAATATGGAAAAAATCCAATCAAGATTTGTAGAAAGAGAGAGGATTAAAATCAATCAATCAATCAATCAATTTTATTTATAAAGCCCAATATCACAAATCACAATTTGCCTCACAGGGCTTTACAGCATACGACATCCCTCTGTCCTTAAGACCCTCACAGCGGATAAGGAAAAACTCCCCAAAAAACCCCTTTAACGGGGGAAAAAAAACGGTAGAAACCTCAGGAAGAGCAACTGAGGAGGGATCCCTCTTCCAGGACGGACAGACGTGCAATAGATGTCGTACAGAACAGATCAACATGATAAATTAACAGTAATCCATATGACACAGGGAGAGAGAGAGAGAGAGAGAGAGGGAGAGAGAGAGAGAGCGAGAGAGAGATATGCAGGTAATGACAGTATCTTACAACAACATTAATGGAAGTAATAATATTATAGTTATAGTTCTGGTTACTGCGGTACAATATGTTGAAAGTATGTATTAATACCTGGCAGTATACATGTGTGACAATAATCATATGTGTATAATAACAGAAGAAGTATGACTAATGACTAATGATGGCAGCAGCAGCAGGAGGCATCTGGCGGGACCACGGCAGCAGCACAACCACACACGTCATGCTGTCCAGGCACCGCTGTGATATGAGTTAATCTGAGAGACAGTGGAGCACAAAGGCTCCGGAGAAGAAGCCGAGTTAGTGACATCCAGAATGGTCGGGTTAGCTAGAAAGATTCAACTTCAAGAGGGGGACGATTAAAAGGCAGTGTGCAGATTCAGTTCCACTGTATAATACTGAATTTGTGTGTGTCTGTTACGTTGTCCCACATAACAATGCAGTGTAGTGTAGATAAGTGTACAATGTTTCATAATAATGATTTCTTCTATTAAGTGTCAATTTCATTCTTTAGCATATTCAGTGTTGAGTTTCATTACATACAGTTCTATTAAGGGGGGGGTCCAAGCAAATTGACATATTTGAGAATTTTATAAAAAAGTAAGGCTACAGTTACTTTTCCAGGCAATTAGTTACTTTTATCAATCAATCAATCAATCAATCAATCAATCAATCAATTTTATTTATAAAGCCCAATATCACAAATCACAATTTGCCTCACAGGGCTTTACAGCATACGACATCTCTCTGTCCTTAGGACCCTCACAGCGGATAAGGAAAAACTCCCCCAAAAAAACCCTTTAATGGGGAAAAAAAATGGTAGAAACCTCAGGAAGAGCAACTGAGGAGGGATCCCTCTTCCAGGATGGACAGACGTGCAATAGATAAATTAAATAAAATTAAATAAATAAATTAACAGTTATCCGTATGACACAATGAGACAGAGAGAGAGAGAGAGAGAGAGAGAGAGAGATGCAGGTAATGACAGTAGCTTACAACAACATTAATGAAAGTAATAATATTATGGCCTAAGTCAGGCCTAAGTCAGCCTAACTTGGGGCTGGTACAGGGCAAGCCTGAGCCAGCCCTAATTATAAGCGTTATCAAAGAGGAAAGTCTTAAGTCTAGTCTTAAATGTGGAGACGGTGTCTGCCTCCCGGACCGTAACAGGAAGATGATTTCACAGGAGAGGAGCCTGATAGCTGAAGGCTCTGGCTCCTGATCTACTTTTGGAGACTTTAGGGACCACGAGTAACCCTGCGTTCTCAGAGCGCAGAGTTCTGGTGGGATAATAAGGCACTATGAGCTCTCTAAGATATGATGGAGCTTGACCATTTAGAGCTTTATAAGTTAACAGTAGGATTTTAAATTCAACTCTGGATTTTACAGGGAGCCAGTGCAGAGAAGCTAAAACAGGAGAAATATGATCTCGTTTCTTAGTTCCTGTTAGTACACGTGCTGCTGCATTCTGAATTAGCTGGAGAGTTTTTAAGGACTTACTAGAGCTACCTGATAATAGAGAGTTACAGTAATCCAGCCTAGAGGTAACAAAAGTGTGGACCAATTTTTCTGCATCTTTTCGGGTCAGGATAGGCCTAATTTTTGCAATATTACGCAGATGAAAAAATGCAGTCCGTGAGGTTTGTTTTAAATGAGAATTAAAAGACAGATCTTGATCAAATATCACTTCGAGGTTTCTTACGGTAGTGCTAGAGGCCAGAGCAATGCCATCTAGAGAAACTGTGTCATCAGATAAAGAGTCTCTGAGTTGTTTGGGGCCAATAACAATAACTTCAGTTTTGTCTGAATTTAACATCAGGAAATTGGTGCTCATCCAGGTTTTTATGTCTTTAAGGCAATTATGAAGTTTAACTAATTGATTACTTTCTTCTGGCTTCATCGATAAATACAACTGTGTATCATCCGTATAACAATGGAAATTTATAGAGTGATTTCTAGTGATGTTACCTAAAGGAAGCATACAGTATATAGAGTGAATAGGATTGGTCCGAGCACAGAACCTTGTGGAACTCCAAAACAAACTTTGG
Organism: Epinephelus fuscoguttatus; assembly: GCF_011397635.1. Taxonomy (NCBI): domain Eukaryota; kingdom Metazoa; phylum Chordata; class Actinopteri; order Perciformes; family Serranidae; genus Epinephelus; species Epinephelus fuscoguttatus. Next base: position 3,109,181 of record NC_064755.1, read on the forward strand.
TACGTAAGGATGATTCATTATGAACGTCAACAAACTGAAAACGATCAGATAAATAAGATTTAAACCAGCTTAGTGCAGAACCTTTTAAGCCAATTAAGTGATCCGGTCTCTGCAGCAGAATTTGATGGTCAATTGTGTCAAACGCCGCACTAAGATCTAATAAAACAAGTACAGAGACGAGTCCTTTGTCTGAAGCAATCAGAAGGTCATTTGTAATTTTAACTAGAGCTGTCTCAGTGCTATGATGCACTCTAAATCCTGACTGAAATTCCTCAAATAAATTATTATCATGGAGAAAATCACACAGCTGGTCTGCGACTACTTTCTCAAGGATCTTTGACATAAAGGCAAGATTAGATATTGGTCTATAGTTGGCTAACACCTCTGGATCCAGGGTGGGCTTTTTTAGTAGAGGTTTAATTACAGCTACCTTAAAAGACTGCGGTACATAGCCTGTTAATAAAAATATATTGATCATATCTAATATATGAGTCTTAACTAAAGGAAAGACCTCCTTAAGTAGCCTAGTTGGGATGGGGTCTAAGAGACACGTTGATGATTTAGATGAAGAAATCACTGCGGTCAATTGTTGAAGAGAAATTGGGGAGAAGCAATCTAAATATATATTAGGTTTTACAGCTGTGTTTGAGGTTAGATAGGTACTATCTGAGGACAGGAGGTCATGAATTTTGCCTCTAATAGTTAGAATTTTGTCATTAAAAAAGCTCATAAAATCATTACTGCTAAGGGCTAAAGGAATACAAGGCTCAATAGAGCTTTGACTCTCAGTCAGCCTGGCTACAGTGCTGAAAAGGAACCTGGGGTTGTTCTTATTGTCTTCTATTAGAGCTGAGTAATAGTTTGCTCTGGCATTGCGGAGGCCCCTCTTATAAGTTTTGAGACTGTCTGTCCAGATTAAACGAGATTCTTCCAGTTTGGTTAATCGCCAATTCCTTTCAAATTTTCGCGATATTTGTTTTAACTTACGGGTTTGAGAGTTATACCAAGGAGCGAAATTTCTTTGCTTTTTTAACTTCTTTTTAAGAGGAGCTACAGAGTCAGGTGTTGTTCGCAGCGAGCCTACGGCGCTATTGACAAATTCGGGAGAGGTTAAAGTCGGAAAAAGGAAAAAAGAAAAAAAGGAAAGGAAACCTCTGTTACTGAGGGACTTGGTATTGAATTTAACGACGGAGTAATCTTCTTTTACAGTGCAGTAACTCGGTTACTAACTCAGTTACATTTTGGGGAAAGTAACGAGTAACTATAACTAATTACTTTTTTAAAGTAATGTTCCCAACACTGGATATGTACAAATTTTGGTTAGGTTATTACTTTTTGTAGGACAATGTACAAACAGTTTATGAAAACAGCCTGTAAAAAACAAAAGCTGCTGGAAACACAGTGTCAGTCCCTGTAGCCCTTGAGTGGGACCCTGTCCCTGGCCCTGGCCCCTCTCTGTGGGGCAAAAACACAGAGCAATGAGGGGTACTGCGCAAAGGATCACAGTCAGTTGAAACTCCCATCACCAGATATCTTGATGTCCACATATGACCTGAAAAAGATCTGAAAATGTAAGATTCCACAAGTGCATAAAATAAATGTAATGTGTGCCAAATGTGTGAGTAAAAATCATTTATCTATACTCAGTCAATGTTTTTGAGGAGCTATGAGAGTACTCAGCCTTAAATGGCATCAGCTAAGTGAAGTGATTTTTTTTTATTTCACAATGAAGAGCTAAGTGGAGGGAGACTGAATAAGGGAATAATTGCTTTGATAGGATTCTTCCATTGATAGAATGATTATCTATTGACAGTTGACAAGCTTCCATTGTGATCACAGCTTCTGTAGTTGTTATCAGAGGCTGCAGGACACCAGCGCTCACCATGATGAGAGTTTATTTATTGAATCCTGTGTGTACAGTGGTCTCTGTGGAAAAAAAACTCCCCCTGACTGAAATAAAGATGTCAGAGTGAATGAGACAATGAGCCGATTCCCATCTGCTCTGTGTGATTTCATTTCACTTCGCCTTTATCTCTCTGTCTGTCCGCTCTGTTCGTCTGTCTCTTTATTTGTCTGTGAAAAGGCAGAATGCGTCCCTGTCACAATACCATCGTGCTGTGATTACCATGCAAATGTATTTCATTAGGATGTAAATGATCAACATAATGATGATTTTTAATTAGAATGTAAATGATGATTATTTGTATGAAGATATCAGCAGCTGTGGGAAAGGACTGTGACAGCGAGCTGTTGTCTCTCTTACTGACTGACTGAATGGATGGATGGCTGCTTTTTCATTCATCTACTAACAATATTCTGTTCTTCCCTTCTCGTTCATTACTCCCTCTCTCTCTTTCTGTTCTTCCTGCCTAAGGAGGAAGAGCACACACACACACACACACACACACACACATTTGGATGGAGTTCCATTTCGGCTTAACAGGCTAAAACTGTTCCTATACAGAGACTACACTGCTTTAAATAATTAAGGGAGCACTTAATAGTCACAGTATAACACCAGGTCAGTTAAACTTCAGGGATATCAATCTGTCCATTTAGGAAGCACAGGTGATTGTGTATCCGTTTGGTGCAAATGGAAGTGTCAACAGGTGCAATGTAGAGGCAAAAGCAAGACAAGAAAAAGGGAATGGTTTAACATGTGGTGACCACAGACAGTTGGTCTCTCCTTATCCCTCCTGACTGACTCTTCTCTAATTTTGTGTTCTGCTAGTGTCCTTGTCACTACTGGTTGCATGAGGCAGTACTTGCAGCCCAATCAGGTTGTACAGGTAGTCCAGCTCCTCCAGGATGGCACATCCATATGTGCAGTTGCAAGAAGGTTTGCTTTGTGTCCCAGCACAGTCTCAAGAGCATGGATGAGACACCAGCCGTTAAACAAGGAGAGCTGGACGGGGCCATAGAAGGGCATCAACCCAGCAGCAGGACAGGTATCTGCTCCTTAGTGTGAGGAGGAACAGACCAGTTCAGACCAATGATTTGCAACAAGATGAAACGAGATAAAGTTGCAGCTGTGTGAACTAGCTGGTCTGAGCTTGACACAAACCAGCTGATGGTGTCACCTGCAACTCAGCTGGTCAAATTGCTGGCGGCTGGTTTTAGAACATAAATCACATCACCTCTTTCTACAGCCAATCAGCTTGTAGTGAAGTCTGCTGATCTAGTCAAAATGACCACAGAAGCTGTGTTCACTTGCTGCGGCAAGTGCTCTCTCCCCGCCGAGCCCTCTGTTTCCATCCTCACAGTGTGTTGGTGTTGGAAGGTTGGTCGCTGCTGCTGCTTGTTGTATATGCTTCTAATCAAGTGCATAAGAAGACTTACGTGAATCTCAATCTTTTTATGTGAATTTTGAATATTCTTCATGGACAATAAACGAGGACATTCCCTGCATTACCAGTGATGGGGAGATACAGCGAAAGCTGATGGAGCAACATGGCCATTGCCATCTGGTCAGCTACAGTGAAAACACAAAACAGGTCTGCAGTTCAGGTACATGTCTGTATGGGTTATGTACGGTTCTAAGGGTACTATACAGAAAGTGATTTATGGAAACATCTCTTGGCTCTCTCTTCTTATCAAGTAGAATAATACTGGGGCGTTGGTGGCTTGGTGGTGGAGCGGGCACCCCGTGTGCAGGGCTGTTGCCGCGGCGGCCTGGGTTCGACTCCAGCCTGTGGCCCTTTGCTGCATGTCACTCCCTCTCTCTCTCCCCTTTTCACACTTGTCTGTCCTATCCATTAAAGGCTTAAAAATGCCAATAGAAAATCTAAAAACAAAAAGTAGAATAATACTGAGTAAGACAGTGCTAGACCAACATTAGCACTGCATGCAGCCCTCTCATTCATTTCAGTAAGGATACTGCTCATGCATTCCTGACGCAGATGGCACCTTCAAAGAACCAGTGCATCCTCCTGCAAAAAACCTCTTATGTGAATGATGTAAATCTACTGCATTATGCTCAGTGGATGAAATGAGTTATAGAGTCCTGTCTTGTAATATCATAACCCTGCAGACAATGTTTAATCATTTGAAACAAACTCATGGATCTACACTCAAACAGGCCTGCCTCGTGTGTATTTCATTCTCTCACGTGTGCATAAACATTCTTATTCAGTGTGAACACCACCTGATAATGGCTGAAGCCACAGCAGGAGTTCAAACTTACCTAAGAAAGAGAACATTTCACTGAAAACTACAGTGGTATGTGTTGCACACCTGAGCACAAAGAAGACTCTCAGGCATGCATGAGTTTAAGATCCTTTACTTCTGTAAACACAGAAACACAAGCACATCAGCACGACCACATCGCGACATGCAGGCTGGCTGGGGGGTCCACTGATTAATTAGCGCTAGCTTGCACCTCACTTAAACTAACCAGTCCCGTTCCTGACAAACTGACATTAAACAAAATATGCGCTTGTGCTTAAACACTTAGCTAACACACTGATAACATTTAGCACACTCACACAACTCATATTTCAGTAGGTAACGCTTTTGATGTTGTGATTTGCCATTTACTCCTGTTAGGTGAAGCACGTTTTCATCAGACTTTTACTCAACTTGCAAAATGCTGAACAGCAACACACATTTGCATTACAGTCTCTTATTATTACACACTCTGTATGCTCACGTGTCACAACATCATATTTAACATATTTCCATACTTTCAGCTCACCTGTAAACACAGAAACACAAGCACATCAGCACGACCACATCGCAACATGCAGGCTGACTGGGGGGTCCACTGATTAATTAGCGCTAGCTTGCACCTCACTTAAAGGACCCTTAGGCTGCCTCAAAGTGCCTGTGAAGAGCTTTACTCATTTTATACACATTCTAACCCACTGCAAATATTAGCTGATCTTATGCACAAAAATAAGATTACAAATAAATACAAATAATGACAGCCAAATAATGAGAAAATAGTACACACGTAATACAAACTAAGAATGGGGGGTGTCCGCTTATATTGCCCACATTACTATGAGTCCCACATATGACAATAAAAACCCACCTATGCCAGGCCACACAATAATTTAGTTTGTTACAATGATCATTGTGTTAGATAAGGCAAGTGTGAATAATAAATTCTTGCCTCTTTTGGCTGAAGAGATATGACAGACAATACGTTTGTCCCCAACCAGTCATTACTAGGTGTGTGTGATGCCATCAGTGAGAAGGTGCTTTAGAAGAGACTTGCAGGAACAAGAATATAAACAAACAATGCAGTCCAAGCATGTGTGTAATATACTGGATGTTTTGTGTCTGGAAAAGCCTAAAAACTGAAAGAAAACTGACTGTGAACCCATTCTTTGAACACACGGAAAGGACAGTATGGGTTGTCAACCCTATGACACACTACAGCAGATAAAACAATCAATTGTCTTGCCTGATGCCCATTACTGTTCTTGACACAACCCAACGCCCAATGTCTGCTGCGTCTGACTTTAATCAGGCCGAACCATCTTTAGATTACAGTGACAAATGAGAAGAAATGCTTGTTAAGTGCACTCAGCTGGGGCTGTCCATTCAGCACCACAAACCAGACATAGTTTTTCTTATTTTTATGTTTTCAGGTTGTTCGTCTGCCCATTCACCCATTCATTCATTCATTCATTCATTCATTCATTCATTCATCCACCCAACTCTCATGGATGCAAAATCTCAAGAACACCTTCCAGAATGTCTTCAAATTTGGCACAAACGGCCACTTGAGCCCCATTTCCACCAAACAGTTTTGGTATGGTACCTTTGGAACCAAAAGTAACCCTTCAGACATGGTACTTAGGCCTTAGCTAAGCCTTAGCAGTGGCTTAGTGGTAGAGCAGGCGCCCCATGTACAAGGCTGTTGCCGCAGCGGCCCGGGTTCGACTCCAGCCTGTGGCCCTTTGCTGCATGTCCCTCACTCTCTCTCTCCCCCTTTCACACTTGTCTGTCCTATCCATTAAAGGCTAAAAATGCCCCAAAAAATATCTAAAAAAAAAAGAAGTCTGCACCTTGTCCACAGACCAAGGTTGCATGGCAACATTTTTCAGAACAAAATAAAGCAGGCAAGCTTGGGGGTTTAGTGATGCCGTACCCTGACACTACACGACCCTTTTGTTTTCTCCGAGTGAGGATTAGAATATATGCCGTTGACATAACCCTCTCGAAATTAATAAATATAAATGTTTGAAGATCCACTCATTACTAAAAGTGTATGTATATGAACAACTACGCAAGAAAACCGGTCTCACAGTACACACCCTCGCCTACAAAGAGCACATGCACCTCTACAAATCATCACTCAACGAAGGCCGCTCTGTCTACTACTCTGGCATCATTCACTCTGGATCCTCCAACCCACACACTCTGTTTTCCACCATAAATAAACTCCTCAAACCCCAGGACAACATATCATCCTCATTCACCCCAGAGAAATGCAACAACTTCCTATCTTTTTTTCCACTCCAAGATAGAAAGCATCCACAACCAGCTTGCCACCTCCTCTGCCACCACCCCCGACCCGGAACCCCCACCTCCTTCATCCCCTAACCACCAGTCAGCCACAGCGGACATCTCCAAAATACTCTCCACCATGAAATCATCCACCTCCCCCCTGGACCCCATACCCTCTGACCTCGTCAAAGCCTGTTTCACCTCTCTCGCCCCACTTATCACGGACACCATCAACTCCTCCCTTACCTCTGGCATCTTTCCCCCACCTTTTAAGCTCGCTGCCATCACCCCCCTCCTTAAAAAACCTGGCCTTGACCCCGACGACCCAAACAACTTCAGACCCATTTCCAACCTCCCATTCCTCTCAAAACTACTGGAAAGAGACGTCGCGACACAACTCAAGCAATACCTCCTCTCCAATAATCTGTATGAAACATTCCAATCCGGCTTCCGAACCCACCACAGCACTGAAACAGCACTACTCAAAGTTACAAACGACCTTTTACTCTCCTCTGACTCCAGCTCCCTCACCATTCTCCTCCTCCTCGACCTCAGTGCTGCCTTTGACACTGTCAATCACTCCATCCTCCTCAGCCGTCTGCAATCCAGTGGCATCATTGAGTCTGCCCTCTCCTGGTTCACCTCCTACCTGTCTGAAAGATTCCACTACATCTCCATCAACAACCACAATTCCCACACCATCCCTGTCTCACACAGAGACCCTCAAGGCTCAGTGTTTGGTCCGATCCTCTTCATTCTCTACATGCTGCCACTAGGTCACATCATCTGCAGCCATGGTCTTCACTTTCACTGTTATGCGGATGATACCCAGCTCTACATCACCACCACAGCCATTACCCCTGCCATTCTCTCTACCCTCACCAACTGTCTCACCGACATCAAAACCTGGATGAACCACAACTTCCTAAAACTCAACAGCAAAACGGAAATTATCATCTGTGGCCCAAAATCCATCCTCCCCACCTCCCAGGATTTCTCACTCTGCATCGATGGTCACTCTGTCACTCCCTCCCCGCTGGTCAGACACCTTGGCATCATCATGGACCCCACACTCTCCTTCAAGTCACACATTAACCACGTCGCCAAAACATCTTTCTTCTACCTCCGCAACATTGCACGCCTTCGCCCCACTCTCTCCTCTGCCACCGAAACAGTCATCCACGCCTTCATCACCTCCAGACTCGACTATTGCAGTAGCATCCTGTATGACCTCCCTACCACTGTTCTTCAAAAACTGCAGTATGTTCAAAACTCGGCTGCCCGATTTCTCACTCACTCCCCCTCCAGAGAACACATCACTCCCATCCTCCGTCAACTTCACTGGCTTCCCATAAAACAATGCACCAATTTCAAGATCCTCCTCACCACCTACAAAGCCCTAAACAACCTTGCACCCTCATACCTGTCCTATCTCTTCCATCGCCATTCTCCCACTCGCCGCCTCCACTTCTCTGATGCCAACCTTCTCACCCCCATCGCCAAGATCGAGTACCACACCCTGGGGGACAGAGCATTCGCCATCGCCACCCCTACCCTCTGGAACTCCCTGCCCCTGGCCATCCGGAACTCTGATACACTCCTCTCATTCAAGAGTCAGCTTAAGTCCCATCTCTTCAGGATCACCTACAGCATCTGAAAATCCTCCCCCCTTTATCCTCCACCCGCTCTCTGTCTTAATATGTGGTCCCTTTGTAGTGTAGTGTATCGTGTTGTTTATTTGTCTTTTGTTTGAGTGTCTTGTTTGAGTGTCCTTTGATTGAGTGTTTTGTTTGAGTGCCTGTTTCTGTGTGTATTCTTTTGTAAAGCGTCTTTGAGTATCTAGAAAAGCGCTATATAAAACCAATTTATTATTATTATTATTATTATTATTATTGTTATGTCATATAAAAACTAAAGCAATAGTCAGAGTTGTCATATGGAATATTTCAGGTGTGTTGATTGAGTCACGCCTTCAGCTCGTGCATTGAGTAACATCACAAGTTAACGTTCCACATTAAAAATCTCGGCAGTTGGCCCAGTGAATAAAGTTATTTTTTTCTCCGACTCCGGCTGCTGCAAGAGGCAGCAAAACATCCTTATATTTTATAGTTACAGTCTAATAACTAAACTCTCCTCGATATGAACAGTAGCTTCTGACTCAAAACCAGCCACAACTCTGCCCTGAGCAGAGTGACCGTCCTCTATTGACCAATCAACGGACTGCAGTGTTCATAGCTCCACCTTTTAGTATCAGATCTGTGTGCTAGGTACCCCTACAGAAGGGATGCTGAAAATGAGATGGCACCAATCGGTTCCATTGGTACCATCCACAACTTTCCAGAGTGGACACAGAAAAAAAGCGTACCAAACTGAACCGTACCGTACTGCTCGGTGGAAACGGGGCTTTGGACTAAAGCATGAACTGAGAGGTCACTGTGACCTCACCAAACGTGTTTTAGGCCATAACAGAATACATACATACAGGTCAATTTTCACTGTGACATCATAATGATCTACAAAACACAATTCAGTGTCATATCTCAGGAACTGAATAACAATAATAAAAATACATTAGATTTATATAGCGCTTTTCAGGATACTCAAAAGACGCTTTACAAAGAGCAACAACAGCAATAAAAAAAAAAAAAAACTGAATTGGTGACAATAATTTTGAGTGACCACCTTGAAAATGTGCTAATTGTATTGATCTTCTGTGCTGCCAGGGGGAAGATGTGTGTGAAGCAACTATGTTTAAGAATTTGAAGCTTCTTTGCAGCAACATCTGTATTTGAAGCATTGTCAGCTGTCATGGCTAAATTTGAGACTGGACAGACATGCACATAAAATGTAACTGCGAGTTACCTGGTTCATGGAAGCAGACAATCATGAACTTACATCAGCACAATTTGTTAGTGTTGATATGAGCTATATCTCTGTTCATGTAGGTGGTAAAAGAAATGTTTCTGCTCATCTTTACCTTGGCTGGAAACTGAAAAGAAGGTAATGTCAAGAAGACAAATTTGTCTTTCAAACAGCTGGATTGGATTGATCCTCACAGATGTGCACCCCCAGGAATTAAGTGCTGTTCACCCTCTCTACAGCAGCACCGTTGATGGTCAGTGGGGATGGTTGAGTGTGTTCTCTCCTGAAGTCAATAACATCCTCCTTGGTCTTATTTACATTCAGGAGGAGACTGCTGTCCACACACCATGTGGCGAGCTGGCTAATCTCACACCTGTGGTTAGTTTCATCATTGTTGGAGATAATACCCACCACAGTTGTGTCATCCACAAACTTCACGGTGTGATTGGTGCTGAATGTTGGTGAGCAGTTATGGGTCAGCAAGGTGAAGAGGAGGGGGCTGAGCACACATCCTTGCGTTTGGCTACCCTGATGCCATGGGACAGGTTGGCCCTAGCTGTTCTCAGGCCAGCTTCATCCCATCCCCAGCTCTGAAGTCAGCATCTCTGGCTTTCAGTAGTCTGTGGACCTCTCCTGTGACCCATGGTTTCTGGTTAGCCCGAGTGGTGATGGTCCATGTGTGTGTGACATCAGTGATGCATTTGCTGATGTGGTAACAGTCTCTGTGTACTCCTCAGTGTCTGTGTGGTTCTTGTGTGTGGCAGCTTGCTTGACCATGTCCTAGTCTGTGGTGTCAAAGCAGTCCTGTAGAGCAAAGATGGCCCCCTCTGGCCACACACAAACCTTCTTCAAAACAGGTTTGTTGACTTTCACCTTGGGTCTGTATGCTGGTTTTAGCATAACAGTGAGATGGTCAGAAAGGCCGATGTGGGGAAGGGGGAACGCCCTGTAAGTGCCTGTGTGGTTAGTGTATGCCAAGTCCAGAGTGTTCTTTCCTGTGGTTGGGAAATCAATATGCCGGTGAACCTTTGGGAGGAAAGACTTCAGGGTGTGCTGTCTGTTCTTTGCTGATAGCTTGGTGGAGTTCACTCAGTGCTTCCTCTCTAAGTGCGTTGTTGGTGGTGGGAGGGATGTAAACAGCGACCAGCAGGTTTGATGTATATTCCCTCGGCAGATACAAAGGCCGATGCTCCACATGCAGTGTACAGTGTTGACAAACCACCACAGCACCGAGGCACCAGGCATCATCTATGTAAACACACACTCTGCCGCCTCTAGACTTTCTTCACCAGGCCTGTCCATTTGGTTGAAAATTACCCGCTTGAGCTGAATAGTGGAGTCCAGAGTGTGTAGTGTAAGATTTAATCTTTAATCAGGTAGAGGTGTTAAACTGCATAAGTTGATTAAGAGTTAAGTTCATATAACCATGTTTTATGTTATAAGTTCCTATAAAACTGTTTGTTATGCATCTATGTGTGATAAAACAATGTTATACAAGTTTATATATTCATAACACAAGGTTATGTATTCACACTGAAGAGCACACATATACCACACTATGCATTGTTTAATAATAACACACACACTTTCTAAAGTTTGTATTGCATGACACATACTCAAAAGCTCACATTGCATGAAAGCACAGGGGACTATATAGTGAAAGTCCCCAGGTTTCATTTTTTTTAAAAAAAAAAATAAAGTGAAACCAGGCCCGAATCTAATGGTGGGAGAATTTGGGGATTTCCAGGCTCAGAGGTCATGTTTGGACAAGGTCTGCCACCAGTAGATTTGGGCTTAGGTGGGAAGGATTAAAGGAAAAGGGTGGAGATTCTCTCGAATCTTCACCAGCATAAAAGGGAGAACGCAGAGAGCGAAACTTCAGTCTTGCTCCGGAGCCTGACTCATAGAGTTGTATGTGTTGTTGCTTGTGAGCACATTAAACTCGATTGCACCAGATTCTTTTTGACTCCAGTGTTTCTCTAAGTGTCAGCCAACTGAACCTGAGATACTAAATCAACTCAGAGGACGATCTACAGGAGAAGTAGAAGACGAGGTCGGGAGCCATCTGACCCACTTCCAGGCACCGATTTTCGCTTCTACAAGTGTTGGTGTTGATCCATGTCTCAGTAAAAACATAAACACAGCAGTCCCTCACATCATGCTGGGTAGACCACCACAGGCGTATAATCTCCAGTTTATTGTCCAGTGATCGTACGTTTGCCAGGAGAATGGTGGGGATTGCTGGTCGATACAGGTTAGCTGCTAGCCTAGCCCCGAACCCCCTCGCTTGCCCCTCTTCTGCCTCCTCTCACACTGCTTGTGGCGCAGCAGTCAAGTCGGTTGTTGTTGCGGGCCGGCTATGCAGTAAGAGTTTCTGTGCTTATATAGATAGTCCAAACTATACCGTACCGTACGTTGATCTGTGTGTGGCGAGGGAGTAGGAGTATAATATATATATTTAGATTGTTTCTCCCCAATTTCTCTTCAACAATTGACCGCAGTGATTTCTTCATCTAAATCATCAACGTGTCTCTTAGACCCCATCCCAACTAGGCTACTTAAGGAGGTCTTTCCTTTAGTTAAGACTCATATATTAGATATGATCAATATATCCTTATTAACAGGCTATGTACCACAGTCTTTTAAGGTAGCTGTAATTAAACCTCTACTAAAAAAGCCCACCCTGGATCCAGAGGTGTTAGCCAACTATAGACCAATATCTAATCTTGCCTTTATGTCAAAGATCCTTGAGAAAGTAGTCGCAGACCAGCTGTGTGATTTTCTCCATGATAATAATTTATTTGAGGAATTTCAATCAGGATTTAGAGTGCATCATAGCACTGAGACAGCACTAGTTAAAATTACAAATGACCTTCTCATTGCTTCAGACAAAGGACTTGTCTCTGTACTTGTTTTATTAGATCTTAGTGCAGCGTTTGACACTATTGACCATCAAATTCTGCTACAGAGACTGGAACACTTAATTGGCCTAAAAGGTTCTGCACTAAGCTGGTTCAAGAAAGGTTCTGTGCTCGGACCAATCCTATTTACTCTATATATGCTTCCTTTAGGTAACATCATTAGAAATCACTCTATAAATTTCCATTGTTATGCGGATGATACACAGTTGTATTTATCGATGAAGCCAGAAGAAAGTAATCAATTAATTAAACTCCATAACTGCCTTAAAGACATAAAAACCTGGATGAGCACCAATTTCCTGATGTTAAATTCAGACAAAACTGAAGTTATTGTTCTTGGCCCCAAACAACTCAGAGACTCTTTATCTGATGACATAGTTTCTCTAGATGGCATTGCTCTGGCCTCTAGCACTACCATAAGAAACCTCGGAGTAACATTTGATCAAGATTTGTCTTTTAATTCTCATTTAAAACAAACCTCACGGACTGCATTTTTTCATCTGCGTAATATTGCAAAAATTAGGCCTATCCTGACCCGAAAAGATGCAGAAAAATTGATCCATGCTTTTGTTACCTCTAGGCTGGATTACTGTAACTCTCTATTATCAGGTAGCTCTAGTAAGTCCTTAAAAACTCTCCAGCTAATTCAGAATGCAGCAGCACGTGTACTAACAGGAACTAAGAAACGAGATCATATTTCTCCTGTTTTAGCTTCTCTGCACTGGCTCCCTGTAAAATCCAGAATTGAATTTAAAATCCTACTGTTAACTTATAAAGCTCTAAATGTTCAAGCTCTGTCATATCTTAGAGAGCTCATAGTGCCATATAATCCCACCAGAACTCTGCGCTCTGAGAACGCAGGGTTACTCGTGGTCCCTAAAGTCTCCAAAAGTAGATCAGGAGCCAGAGCCTTCAGCTATCAGGCTCCTCTCCTGTGGAATCATCTTCCTGTTACGGTCCGGGAGGCAGACACCGTCTCCACATTTAAGACTAGACTTAAGACTTTCCTCTTTGATAAAGCTTATAATTAGGGCTGGCTCAGGCTTGCCTTGTACCAGCCCCTAGTTAGGCTGACTTAGGCCTAGTCTGCCGGAGGACCCCCTATAATACACCGGGCACCTTCTCTCCTTGTCTCTCTCTCTCTCTCTCTCGTATCCTATTACTGCATCTTGCTAACTCGGCTTCTTCTCCGGAGCCTTTGTGCTCCACTGTCTCTCAGGTTAACTCATATTGCAGCAGTGCCTGGATAGTGTGATGTGTGTGGTTGTGTTGCTGTCGTGGTCCTGCCAGATGCGTTCTGCTGCTGCTGTCATCATTAGTCATACTTCTACTGTTGTTATACACATGATTATTGTCACATATGTATACTGCTAGATATTAATACATACTTTCAACATATTGTACCACAGTAGCCAGAACTATAATTATAATATTATTACTTTCAATAATGTTGTAAGCTACTGTCATTACTGTCTGTCCTGCATCTCTCTCTCTCTCTCTCTGTCTCATTGTGTCATACGGATTACTGTTAATTTACTATGCTGATCTGTTCTGTACGACATCTATTGCACGTCTGTCCGTCTTGGAAGAGGGATCCCTCCTCAGTTGCTCTTCCTGATGTTTCTACTTTTTTTTCCCCCGTTAAAGGGTTTTTTGGGGGAGTTTTTCCTTATCCGCTGTGAGTGTCCAAAGGACAGAGGGATGTTGTATGCTGTAAAGCCCTGTGAGGCAAATTGTGATTTGTGATATTAAGCTTTATAAATAAAATTGATTGATTGATTGATATCTTAGTACTAGTGGTGAGTAGCCAGACAACACCACCTGGGGAGTTTCACCCAAAGAAATACTCTAAGGTAGCTGGAAAATGGTTTATGAAGTTCGATGTTAAGGCACACTGGTTCGTTACTGAGGAAGAGGCGAGACATGTAGTCACTTTTAAAACAGAAATTTTATTTATAATCAGCAAAATAATCAAAGCAAGAAGCAGGGGCTGGAGCTCCAAGGAAGGAAGAAGAAGATTAATAACAAATGAGCAACAACCCAAAAACAGTAGATAAAATTACTTTATTACAATTTATGCTAAAAAAAAGCCTTATTATAAATTCTAAAAAAAAAGTGAATGATATAAAAGTTAAAAATCAGCCCGACATAAGCAAAATTGAAGTAACTAAGAAACTGAGCAGAGGCCACTTGTCGAGAGGCAGACTACACAGGGGTGTGCCAAGGGGTGCTACCACCACTCTCCACAAGTGGGCACAGCAAACAATACAGCAATCCTCAAACAAAAACGGCGCAGTCTATCGTGTTCCAGTGCACCTACTCTCGTGCAAAAGTGAAGGGACCTCACCATGGGTGCCTAGCCTCTCACCAATCTGGCGCTCCACTCCTGAAATAATGAAAACTCAGAGAATAACTAAGAAAAACAAAAAAATGTGTCCCAGCTGGCTCAACAAATGCAAAAATAACTCAAGGCTGAACTATGAAACTCAATGGGGATGACTGACAAAATGATAAGCAAAAATGGGAAAAAAATAAATCACAAGCCAATAGTTCAGCAATAATCAAAGCAATTAGTGACTGAGGAACAAATTAAATAATTAAGGGCAAACAACTAAACTAATAACCAACAAACAATGAAACAATAATGGCAAAGCAGTGAACAAAACAAATGGGCAAAGCAACAGTGGTCAAAAGGGCAGGAGAACCTAAAAGAGGAGAAACCACAATAAGCCGAGCTCACCAAACTATATGCTTGGACTCTGATGAGGAAGCCTACTCACCACCTCAAGCATGGGCTCTAATAATGCAGGAGGGCAGTCAAATGGTACCTGACCAACCAACACATTATACTTGCTAGAACAAAGCTAGCACTGCAATTCAGGTAACATTGTACACAAAAATAGATGCTTTTGGCACATACCTGGTGCAAACAAACAAAAGCAACCACAGCAGGGACAGGGCATGAGGCAGGAAGAGGGATAACAAAGGCCTACAGGTGCCATATATTGTCTAGCCCTGATTAGGAGGTTGGCCAAGGAATGAGTCAGGCCCAGGCTGCGTTCACTCTACGCACACACGTTCTCCTGCATGAGTTAGAGTATTCCCACCACATGTATCAAAGTTGTCTGCTGTACTTTTACTGGTGTGTGTGTGTGTGTGTGTGTGTGTGTGTGTGTGTGTGTGTGTGTGTGTGCGTGCGTGCGTGCGTGCGTGCGTGCGTGCGTGCGTGTGTGTGTGAGAACAATTTCAGCAAACTCTCTCTTGAACGTGCAATAGTAGTAATAGTATTAGTAAAAAAATAGAAATGGATGACGGCGCTCTTAGCATTCACCTGTACTGCCTATGCCACAGGCCAAGAAGCCTTATATAAAGTGACTATATTTAATATTATAATAAAAATAATGATAATATATATATAATAATAATAATATTTCAGTCAAAAGAAGGTATGTTCTGATCATGTTTCTTGCTCCTGGTCTTGATTTACTACTGAGTATATGACTGTACCAAGTCCAGTATTTACATTTATTACAGTTTTATTTCATTCTTATTTTTTTCCACAGAATAGCCTACAGCCACACAGTGCATGCACAGAATAGAGTAAACCTACATTTAAATGAAAACGAGTATGAGTGCAGATCTGTTGGGGCTGAAGGCTTTCAACAGGAGTTTGACAGCCTGTCTTCATCACCGTGATCCTTTTTCAACAGAACTTGTCAGGTTGAGGGGTTACAGTGAAAGTTATATTACCTCAAATAATCATTTCTATCCCTTCAGATTCAATTCAGTTTAAATCGTATTTTCTAAGGGTGTGGCTGATTTAATTAAAATATCCATCACATGTTATAATAAATAAATATGAAATAAGATGCAACAGAAGTCATGTAGGATGTAGTAAAATAAGCTGAATGCTTTAGAAAACCATTTCTTTGCAGGGTGTGGTGCATCACCTTGTGCACAAACACAAACACACACACACACACACACACACACACACACACACACACACACACACACACACACACCCTCAAAGGTACACCCAAATTTAATACTCTACGAATTCAGAAGTGAGGCACTGTTGAAAAGAAAAAAAACTATTCATCTGCCCTCTCCCTGTTTTATTCATTCATTCAGCCCATCATTTCTTTCTGTCTTCTATCGGCCAGCGGGTGGCTGCAAAATGAGAATGGGGTCAACCCCTCCTCATTTACCTAACAAAGGACTGGAAAAAAGAGAGAGAAAGAGGAGCTGACGGCTGTCACAAAGAGAAAGAGAGAGGGGATCCAAGACAGATGACCTGCAGCTTCACTCTGAAAAGTTTCATTCCATTACATCTCACACAATCCACATCATGTCAGCACCTATCAATTACTGTCTGCATCAAACAGCACAATAGGAACTCTAATCATCACAGAGCATTTGGAGAGTGATCAATAATGGCTTCCTACCTTCCACCACTGAAACAAGAGGGATGACAAGATCATTAGGTTATTCTGGTCATAACGGGACAGTGATGTGTGTGTGTGTGTGTGTGTGTGTGTGTGTGTGTGTGTGTGTGCTAATATTACAGTAGCCTATTCTGAATGCCATTTGCTAGATTATTGCCAGTTTTCATCCCTAACCTCACAGAGGCCAACTTCACACAATACCAGTAAAGACTAGACATGAGGAGCTATTGGTTGACTATATAAAAAGTTGGTAGTAAATGCACATTGGTGAAAATATGAAGGAAAACCCTTCATAAACATAAACATTGGGGTAGCTTTGGCTCAGGAAGTAGAGCAGGTCTTCTTATAATCAGAGGATTGGTGGTACAATTCCCAGCTCCTACAGTCCGCATGTTGAAGTATCCTTGCCAAGATACTGAGCCCCAAATTGCTTCCAATGGCTGTGTAAGTGGGTCTGAATCTTTAAAAAACTGAGTAGCAGGTGGCACCTTATATGGTAGCCTCGACCACCAGTGTATAAATGTGTGTGTGAATGGGTGAAAGTGACATAAAGTGTGAAAACGCTTTGAGTGGTCGGAAGGCAGTGTGCAAGTCAATTTACTATTTCCCATAAATTAATTAGTAGGATGTTGTTCCACGACGGTTCCCCAGACAATTAATAAAATATATTTGTCACAGCCCCGGCTGTGAACTTAAGCCCTGTTTCCACCAAACATTTTTGGTATAGCAATTTAGAACCTAAAGTAACCCTTCAGACATGGTACCTAGACCCTAGGTCCGTTTAGCATTTCCACCACAAACAGTGCTCTTAAGTGTGGGCGGGGTTGTTGTCACTCTGCACTCCGGCACGTGCTGTATTTCCTTATCACAGGTAGTAGTCTGCACCTCATAACTTCCACAGAATGAGGTTGCACGCCAACATTTTCAGAACAAAATAGAGCAGTCTGCAGTGAGAGTCTCTCTCCATGGGATATTTAAAAATAGCATCTTTATGCATTTAGTCCTTCTCAGGCAAGCACAGGGGTTTAGCGTTCCTGGAGCCCACAGGAAAGACGCTCTGCAACGTTTTTTGCCCTCCAAGTGAGAATTAGAATATATGCAGTTCACGTAATCTGGTTGAAATTAAGTTTTAAATGCTTGAAGATCCACCATTACTTAAAGTGTATGTCACCCAAGTAAGACAAGAAATACTAATGGAATGGTCAGTGTTGTCAAATTGAAATTTAAGGTGTGTTGATGCACTCTCGCTTCACAGCAAGAGGGTTGCCGGTTCGATCCCAGGCGTGGGAGCCCTTCTGTGCAGAGTTTGCATGTTCTCCCCGTGTCAGCGTGGGTTCTCTCCGGGCACTCCGGCTTCCTCCCACAGTCCAAAGACATGCAGATTGGGGACTAGGTTAATTGATAACTCTAAATTGTCCGTATGTGTGAATGTGAGTGTGAATGGTTGTTTGTCTCTATGTGTCAGCCCTGCGATAGTCTGGCGACCTGTCCAGGGTGTACCCTGCCTTTCGCCTGATGTCAGCTGGGATAGGCTCCAGCCCCCCCGCGACCCTCAAGAGGATGAAGCGGTTAGAAGATGAATGAATGAATGAATGAATGAATGAATAATGAAGTGATGACATTTTATATCCAAAAGGTCAAAGGTCAACATTATAATGTTCTGCATAAAACACATAAAACACTGGGGAAACATTTTGTCAGATGCTGAATTGGTAACACTAATCTTGGGTGTCCACCTTCAAACTGTGAAGATATGGGTGAAGCATATATTTGCACAGACTTGAATGTAAATTGTAAGAGAAACTCAACTGGATCACAGAGGCATACAACTGCAGAGCAGTAATTCTAGTTTTGAATATTAATTCCATGCATATGCATCTCCCACTTTGCAACACAGTATGATAAAGTGTTCATGCCATTTATTAGTTTTTTAGAATAAACTGAATATGGGTAGTTGTGATATTATGAGATGCTATGGGCCAGCAGGCGCTCCCAAAGGCCACTCTGGTTGCAAGAAGATGGAAGACAGTATTTCTCCAAAACAACTTTAGTTTTTTTTCTATTAGATTCTCTAAGTGTGTGTAACTCCTACTGGAGGGATAAACAGCATCCTTCAAAAAGACATTCCCATTTGGAGTTGGTGCTCAAGGGCAACAACCAGCTTCCCAGTGTTGATGTGCATTAATTCTGCAGAAAAGCAGCAATTTTATCCTGTTCACTTCTTCCAGCCTCCATACCTTAACTACTTCCGTACATCTGCATGGTGAGTTCAGTATTTGACAGATGTCACATGACACTACACAATGCAGTGTGGTCTGTGTGTGTTGTAGTTAACACGTTGTTCCAAACTTTCCCAAAGGTGTTTAGTGCATTGAGATAAGGTGACAGCAATTGCTATGATTATTTTCAGTAAGCCCCATATGGAAGCATTCAAGCTTTCAAGCATTTTCCTTTTGTTTGTCACCTGTCTGAAGGTCTATGTAAACACCATTCACTCCCTAAAATCAGGAATTATAAAACAATCAGATTAAAATATTAAAGTTTTAACTAATATTTTTCCCCCTTTTCATATGTACAGAGCTGCATCACTCCCTGTTCCCCCGCAAACCATTCAGCAGGTCATGGAAAACAAGGCTGTATTTAGAAAACTCATTGCACTGGGCAACCTTGTCATCATATCATAACTTGTTAATGTGTTGGCACAGTGCTACCATTAAATATCTTGAAGACAGCAAAGAGCAAAAATGCCTTATGTTGTTGTCCATTGAGTTTATGTGCACAGCATCACTGGCTAGAATGGTTCTGACTTGCCTGTGTTGCTTGGGCCTCGCAATCTTTAGTGTACTGTGTGTTGGTTTTATTCTTTGTGTTGGTTTTGTTTCACTATTTTGTCAAGTTAAGTGAAACAGCAGCGGGCAAAATGGTTAAGTTACAGTTAATTTCAAATCCAGGGCTACACAGATCTGTCCCATTTATGCATTCATATACAGTGGTTACCACTTTGTATTAAAATCCCGTGCTTATATTAATAAGAGTATGATGATATAGATCAATTAAATAGCCTAGACCTTTTAAAGGCCTAAAGAAATACCTTTAGACACAGGGATGATCAAAGTCTGATAATTATGAGACATAGATAAATATCTGTGGGCCTGTGATATAAAACACAATAAACAAATGTTGAGGTTAGTACAACAAACAGAATGGCATGTGATTAAGTCACTGTGATGAGTGAGAATTAAAACTCCAGAACTGGAAGACCCACCTGCCAATTCACAGTGTGCTTGTCAGCTACAACAGCACCAGAGCGAGAGTTATGCATAAGAATGGCTGGTGGATGGGTCGACTTTCAGCACAGCAGTGTTTACCTCTCGTATGAATGTAAAGCCAAACCCTCTTCTTTTTCTTAAACAATAACATGCATGTGTTGTTGAAGGGAAGAAATGTCAATTTGCGGTGTTGTATGGACGTACTGGGTTAATTTTGAAGGAGACTGTATGTTAACAGTATGTTTCCTTTGAAAACAGAAGTGTGTTTTGAAAAAAGATAATGCATGTAACAGGCTAAATTTGGCACGCATTACAGAAGTCGGAGTGAGAATGTATTGTTGTAGATGTTGCAGGTGTATTAATGGAAACACACTGAACATGATAACACACCATACAGCATCACCCAGATGTCCTGATCATCGGCACCCTTCTATAATGTTGTCTGTAATGACATGACAACACATAACAACCTTTGGATATTTTTTCTGGTGGTGTACTGGTGGAAGTAGAACAGTGTGGATCAGTGTAGATAACTTAAAAATGAAAATAATCAACAGTATATTTCAGGTGGTTAACACGTTATGTGACATTGTAAATGTAATAATATTACCCCATATCCTGTTACTAATGCGTTATGTTACTTCTTTTCTGCTGAAACGTAATAAATTACTCAGATGCATTACTTTTGTAACATTGTGTAACAACACCCAACACTTTTGATGGGCATGCCAACTGACTGCTCAGATAAGGAAATACCATCTTTAGCTGCTTTTGATGTCCAGCATTTGTCCCTTTGGGCACGAAGCGTGGTTCATTTTTGTTATGCCACTTTTTGGTGAGAATGTATTCATGTTCATCTTCTTATCTTATCTTACCTTGGTGACTTAATATCTTCACAGTGCAGATGAAACTGTGTCTTTATAAGATGTTCCACCATAAACCTCCAGAACTGGTTCAGTGCCTTTTGTCACAGATTCACCAGGGATGGCTCAACAAATGAAACACATGCTATATATAAATCCTTAACAATAGTATTGAATGTACCAAGGAATATAATTGAAATAACTTTATTATGGAAACCCTCCCAGATCACTGGAGATGACAAATACTTTACACTTTAAAATTAGAAACAGATTTACATCCCAGACACAATCTTATGTTCACTTTTAATAAGCTAGCAAAGTGTTTGTTCTGCATCCAGTCTTTCAGTAGTTGGTTTACTGTTGAACCTCTGGACAAAGGAGCTTTGGAATGAAAACAAACTAAACAGACATAGTTTTCATAGTCAGTGAGTCCATTCTGATTAGCAGATCAAATGCAGGTCAGGGTTTTTACAATACCAAACACATATCACCAGAATCCACATTCTGAAATTCTATACACATACTCCAGGCCGGAGATTTCAGAATCTGCTGATCAAACAAATTCACAGCAGATAGTTCATTTAAGTTCTTCCCTTTATGTTTCAGTCAACATATTTTTGCTACAAATACACCAACATATAAATTAGGAACTGAAAGTGGAGGTAATATGTCTGCACAGAATGTCCAAATGGACACTGAGCAGTTTATTCCTGTCTGGAGTTTAGTGTTACCAAAGGATGGGCAACCTTCCTGAGCATCCTGAGTACAGCTCAGGCTAGTGCTTTTCATTCTGGGCTTGTGCCAAAGTGTCTCCACCAACCAGACTTTGAATTACCGCTGGAGATGATGTGGAGACAGAACTCTCTGTATATTAAAATCCTTAAATCAGAGGAGTGCTCAAACTTCTGTCCTCCTTGTCTCAAGAATTTGGTTTGAACATCTTCTCACAAACATTAATGAGAGTAATTCCTTCGTCTCCATTTGCTGAGGTGCAGTCTGTTTCAGTCACTGACAGGTCCTTTTTGACATTCAAGCTGTTAAGTAGGAATAGGTCACTTTATGTCCCATTCAGTCCAGTTGCAGCAGTGCTGGTGATCACTGCAGGTAAAAACAGTTGCCGTGAAAAATGACATCACTGCAGGCGTGGCCAGTACTGTGACATGTCTGCTTCATTTCCTGGAACTTGGACTGGAACTGAGACACCAGGGGAAATCAGACCTGGTTAAAAAGAGAACAAAGAGGTCATTAGAGCCAACAGATATGATGACTCAACAAGGTTTAAAGGTGTGTTTTGAGTGACCACAAAGCACATTTTAGCAGCAGCAGCAGCAGCACAGTTGCAAATAAAGAGGAGATCTAAGTTTTTCTATACTGAATTCCATACAAACCATTTGTACTGAAGATACAGAGCAGATGTCATAAAAAGAGCTAAGAGAAGGCCTACGTGAGGATGCAACATAGGTTGCAAGCAAACCAACACTCAATAAAAATAATAAAAATAAATATAAAAATAATAATAATAATTTAAATCTAATTTTGTAAAAATGGTTTGTTTGCATCTTTTATTTATAATCTGAAAACCTCTGCTGGACCTTTCATTGGCTCAAACTAACATGTTAAAGCTAAGCATTGTCCAAACCAATGGAACTTCATTTTAATTACTAATGGAGATTCCAAGGTTTCCAAAAAATACCAAAGACAGTCAGTGAATCTTGGGGAAATGTGTATAAAA
The DNA here is from genome assembly GCF_011397635.1 of Epinephelus fuscoguttatus. Classification (NCBI taxonomy): domain Eukaryota; kingdom Metazoa; phylum Chordata; class Actinopteri; order Perciformes; family Serranidae; genus Epinephelus; species Epinephelus fuscoguttatus. Next base: position 3,131,732 of record NC_064755.1, read on the forward strand.
AGATGCAACATATACAATATTTCCTTTGGATGGAATGCTGCAGAACATTATATCTTGTACTGTGTACTGTGGGTTGGCCTCCAAGTCTTCCTTTTTGTTAGTAATTTGTATTTGGAGCGACCAGTGGGTCGCCAGCTCAAGTCCCCATCCGGATCAAATATGGAGCATGGAATAGTAGCTGGAGAGCTGCCAGTTTGCCTCCTGGACACAACCATGGTGCCTTTGAGCAAGACACCAAACCCCCAACTGCTTGGTGCGTGTTCATGGGCAGCCCCATGGGCATCTTTCCATTTACTGCATGTATAGGTCCTGTTTGTGCGTGTTTGTGTATTTTGGGTAACAGAGTGAAAACTTTGAATTCGCCTTGGGGATTAGTAAAATATATCTTCTTCGTCTTTATGATCCATTCACTGACTGTTTGCTGTTGACTTAAAAAACTGAATCACTTGAAACGACAGTTCAAGATATACAGTTGTTTAAGAGTTTAGGAGTTTTAGGAGTTTAACTTATCAACCTTTAATGTTCTCAATGGGTCTACCAAAGTTTGCCTATTCCAACAATCCTTTCGCACAGTGAAATCTTTAAACCCATTTAATGGATACATCTTTGATCATTAACAGAAGCCTATAAATTTCTGCATTGTCTCATTTAATTAGGTATCAACATGCACTTTATGAACAAAGGCAGAGGGACAGTTATATGGAGAGTCAAACAGTAGTTGGTAACTTCCTACCTGTTGACGACGCTGCAGAGGATGTCATTGACTGGCTGTTGATGTGTGGCTGCATGTGTGGAGGAGTATATGTCTCATAACTTCTTCCATTTACAGTGGGGCTGGTGGGCAGCATGCAGGAATAAGAGGTCTGACTGGATGCCTGGAAATATAATTTAATATAGCAGAATTTAATAACCTGATGGGCTTTTCACCCAGTGGTGCCATGCAAGATTAATAGTGTTGTTATATGAGCTGCAGCCAACATTCATAGAATTAATACAGCAGCAAACCACTATTTGCTATGAAAAGATATAGTGTAGAAACAGCATCCTGAGCAGAGAATGAAGTCACACTCCCTGTGTGTGTGTTGTAATCTGAGTTTCTCTATGGATTAAGTTGTGGCCATGCCAGCAGTGCGTGTTAGTGTGCTGCTCTGCACTGACATTTTGGAAGCATAGTGCTGACCCTCCAGTTTCCCCCGTAGGCTAACAATGTCAGCTCCATCAGCACCGTTGCCATTGTTACTGCTGCTTATGGAGGTAGCACAGTTAGCTACTAGCTGCTGGCTAGTCAGCTCCATGTTGAAAGCCATGTGAACTCAACACAGCCCCTGACTCCACCACAGATATGCTCTGATCGCTGAAAAAAAAGCTCCTTTCTTTAACGTTACAATCAATTTACTTTAATACTACCATTAAACTTTAATTAAAGGCCTAGTCCAAATTAAATGTCCAGTCCCTTTTACTAGCCCAGTGTGGCTACAAGTTTTAAAAAAACAAACAAAGATCTATCTCAATTAATCAATTAATCAGCCTGGTCTGGTTGCCAAGCAATTCACTTTTTTTGTAGAAGTTCTTCAGATGTATAAAAGCTGGTTGTTGGCTACCTCAAATTATGTGTCCATTCCTTGATTACCTGGTAAGTTATTCATATTCGCTTAGTCTGAAAAGGGCCCTCAGATCAAAAGAATCAAAATGGGTTTTCATAAAAAATTAAGGATAAAGTGGTGTTGAGTTGGTATGCCAAGTGCCGTAATCCTCAAGAGGCGTGACTCTCTCTCTCTCTCTCTCTCTCTCTCTGATGCACTTTCTGTCGGAGCTAGATTAAATGAATGATTCATTATTGATGTATTATCTGAAGCCTAATTTTTATACAAGTAATAATTATACTCGTTTAAATAAGCAATTTGATTGTATTTCCATGTCTTTCCAGAGCAACAGTTTTGTGAAAGGAATTAAAGACCTGTCTTATATAGACACCTGTCCCAAACATAGGCCTGTTGATTTCAGTGACTTACGCAAAAAATAGCCTGGGCTATTAATTGAATTTTCATGGTAATTACTCAATTCATAGCAATTTTCCACAGGAGAGGTCATGGTCGATTAGCCACATTAGGGTAAAGAGGCATTTTATCATGCTTTAATCTGACACTTCCTCTGTATGTTCAGTGAGATCCAGCATCACTCTCCAAAATAAAAATGAATACTTGTATTTCCGGAAGACATTCAGCTCTCAGTCCAATATGCCTTCAGCCATGCTGGTGGTCTCAGATCCTTCCAGAATACTAATGTATAAGACACATCATGTAGATTGTCTGGCTCCATAAAGTAGGTGCTCAGACCAAATACAGCACAGTTAAAAACATGCAAGGTGTTGCTTTGGTATGGGCCTGTGGCTACAGGTCAGGCTGTTCTCACATACTGTTTATACTTATATCTATAAAAGTAATGCACTGTAATTCATATGTAACCCATATAAGTATGAGCCAGGGGGCTGTGATCAGGTGACCTTTTTGCTTGAGGCTATCGTCCCCCATATGACAGGAGCAAAGGAGGATGTCATGGTATACAGAGCACCAAAGTGCACATAGGGAGATTGTTGGGGTGGCAGATGGGTCAAACAAATACAGGACTATCACCCAGGAGACAGGGTTTGGGTCCCGTCTGAAACCAAATGTCAATGTTAATATGTAAGTTATGCACATAACGTCCCGTCGTCACCGCACATCATGTCGTCACATTGTCGTCACGCTGTGATGTTACATTAAGTTTATATCGTGACAACATCCAGTACTGATTCTTTTCCTAAACCTAAGCTGACTGGAGGAGGTGCTAGCTTCTGAGATATCATACAAGCAATGTACATAACTTTTTATAAAATATCATATCAACTGCTGTATGAATATATTTTTTACACAAAGGGCAAGTTCTGGAGCTGTAAAATGAAGCCAACATGAAGTGCCATAAACTGCAGTTCCTCTAATGTCCACTTGAGTCTGGCTTTGAAAGTGAGTTAATCCCCATAGACCCCCATGTTAAAATGCCCAACTTTACAGCAGAAATAAACATGTTTATGGCCTGGTAAATAGTTTTGGTCTCTATGGCTTATTTCTCTGTTCATTATAACTGTACAGGGTGTGAATTTTGTACAACTTATCCATTTAAATTTTATTAAGGCTTAAAGTTACTCATAATGGAAGACATGGCCATTTGAGTGACAAATTGTCTGCTAGACTTTAATTCAGGCTCTCAGTAAGATCCATCCCTCACTCTTCCCAGCTCCACCCCCTCATTCATATGTGGTCACTTCTAGCTCCAAAAATCCAAGATGGTGACGGCCAAAATGCCATACTCAACGCTTCAAAATGGTAGTTCACAAACCAATGGGTGACATCACAGTAGCTACATCTGTTATTTTCAAACAGTCCATGGTTGCACAGGTACAGGGGAAAAGATGAAACATGACCCAGGCAGTCTAATTTGAGATGTGCTGTACATCAGCTTATCAGACACCACAACACTGCACAGCGGTGTGAGAATTTTACAACTCTGGAAATTCAGCCACATTTTTTTATCTCCCATCACAATAGCTCTGAGTTAATTGGTAGATTCCCTGTGCAACATCAAAAAGTAATCTACCAAGAATTTGGGCTTGCTCATATTTATTTGGCCAATGCAATGCATTCCCACAAAGTCACATTACAAAAGTTGAGCCAGGCTCAACTCTTGTGCCTGGACTGTCTGACTCTGAATTGCAGGTTCATGATGAGCCATGTCCACCACAAACACTTCCTAAAAGATGTTCTAAGCAACTGTAGTCATCAACAGTTGACAAATATATCAGCCAACCTGAGCTGAAGCCAGAGACTGACACACATGAAGATGCCATCTCTAACTTGAGGTGCTCCGTGCTTGATAAGTTGTTTATTGCGCTGTCTTGTAATATAATCTTACTTGCATAGGCAGGCTGGCAGCCATACTGAAGCTGGGCATGGCTGGTAGACTGTAGCTATTGGACAGAACTGGGTCTGACCTTCCCAACATGGATCCAGATGAGAAGGACACTAAAGAGATAAGGATGGAGAAATAGAGAGATCAAGGAGATTTGTAAGGTATCTCAGACAATATACAGTAACTCACCATATAAGCTAGTACAATATGACATAGGTGGATGAAGGAAGATGGTTGGTCCACGTGATTGTTTTGTAAGTCACAAGTAAATCTCAAGTTATCAAACTCAGAACTCTACCTTCTGAGCTCAAGTTGTGGAGCAGGTAACCCATTAATTGTGGGGTTCATGGTTTTGACTCCTGGCTCCTCCTGACCATGTGTCTAGAGCCAGACACCAAACCCCGAGAAGTGTAAATGGGGAAAATTACAAAAGCATCTGCTGAGTAAATGTAATGCAACTTCATGACTCTGGCCCTTATCAAGATCAAAAGCAGCTGAGTAAGTCCTTAGAACTCCACTACTTAACCCTAGTGTCAGAAATGTTATTGGAATTCATGGTGTACAGTACTTTTACAATACTTTTACTACTTTTATAGGAAAGGTTCTTTTCAGAGAAGTTTATGAGTATGGAGCTTGAGATCTGGTTTCCTCCAGGAAGACTGACAGCTAGAAGAGAGTGAACTATCAATGATGTGTAAATATAATGCAAACTGTAGCAAACTGTGTTTGTGTGACAAACTGTCTGATATAATTAAAAACACACAGCGAACACTTTTAGCACATGCAGTTAGCCAACATCACTGAACAACTGTAAGAGAGGTACATTAGACAATCTGCTAACCATGCTTTGTATTTAGCTATTTTTAAACATCCTGGTCTCACTCCTAAGTCGTTGAAATCCAGCACTTGGTCAGTGACTTCTGGCGTGAGACACTGACACAAAATAATGAAGTAGTGTTGTGGAAATAGCCATACAAGAACTTTGAAATACATTCTAAAACTGGCAACATGATGATGTGAATAATCTGATCAATGAATGGGTATGAATCTGATCAGACATGTGCCTGCTTCTGGTAATTCACATTTTTTCTTCTATGTACTGTTTATACTATGTGACATTTTGGTTGGTGCCAAAACAGACAGAATGAAAATGGTATCCAGGCAGTCACCATGGTCACTACAGGAATCCACATTGTGCATGATAGCTCACTGTCATACTGCCCTTTACTGGGTTTATTGGGACAAAATTCTAAGAAAAAGTTTTTGTGAACTAACAATTAAAATTATGCTAATAGAGGGTGCAGGTCAAATATGCAGTATATGTATTTGCAGCACAAGTCCTCGCTAGTACCTGGAGTAGTAGGTTGTGGTATAGGCTGGTAAACACTGGTGTTGAAGCTGCTGCTTATGGGAATGTGGTTGGAGGAGCTGGACACCTGTCGACGCTGATTTCTCAGCTTCTCTTCTCTTCTCCACTTCGCTCGTCTGTTGGAAAACCAAACCTGCACATGCCAGATAGAAAAGAAAAAAAAAAACATAGGTTGGTATAAGGTTAAAGGGTGGGTTCACATTTTCTCAAGTTTATCTTATGTAAAACAATGCTGACATGTCCACATGTAAACTGGCTTACAAGCCATACATTATTACAACACACACTCACTGACTTGTATGTCTGATCAGTTATATCTAGCAGAGTTTACCTGTATTCTTGCCTCAGGGAGGTCTATTTTGTTGGCAAGACGTTCTCGGGCAAACACATCTGGATAGTGAGTCCTTTCAAACTCTGGAACAAAAACAAATTGTGTCATTACAAGATAACATTAGTTGTGCCATGTCAAATTATTTGCTCTATTTTGTCAGGTGGACATATTTTAATTACATATTAAATTTCTATCCAACCGAGTCAATTAATCCTAACACGAACCAAAAAGGGCCATTTAGGCAGGTCTTTTTTTATGGTTCACTTATACCATTTGTTAACTTACTTTTTGGCATTTCTTTGTAGTGATCTCATTAGTTGTTTTATATTGCTCATTTTAGAGCTTTTTTTTCATTTTGTATTTTTGTTCTGCGTTGTCTGCCTGCAATTTATGTTGCTGTCTGTCATGGCCAGGACACTGAATTGAATAAAAGATTTTTTTTTTCTGGTTAAATAAAGGTTGAATAAAAAAAAAATCACATAAAACTGAGATGGATAGACTATGAGAAATTATATAACTATTGCTAATTGAATTTATGTAATTTACTTAAATAAAGTGAGATGGACAGACACAAAGTGGAAAAGTGTGCTGTGGTCTGATGAGTCCGTCATGGACGTTGTATCCTCTGGGCTAAAGTGGAAAAGGACCATCCAGATTGTTACCAGCTCAAAGTTTAAAGCCAGCATCTATGATGGTATGGGGGTGTCATGGTGCTACGTACAGGTTTTGGAGCAAAATACGCTGCAATCAAACAATGTCTTTTTCTGTCTCCTATTTAAGATGAGTGATGCATTATAAGCACAAAATATGACAATAGAGACCCCGAACTGTTGAGCAACTGAAGTCATATTTAAGCAAGAATGGGAAAGAATTTCATTTACACAGAGCTAAAGCCCTCTTTCCACCAAACAGTTTCGGTATGGTACCTTTGGAACCAAAAGTACCCTTCAGACATGGTACCTAGACCCTAGCGTTTCCACTGCAAACCGTGCCCTTAAATGTGAGCAGGGTTGTTGTCGCTCACTTCTCCGTCCTGCACTTGCTGTATTTCCTCATCATCGGTGAAACAAAGGAAAGTCTGCACCTTGTTTATCGTCCACAGAACTAGGCTGCACACAACATTTTCAGAACAAAATAACTCAAAACAAAACAGGGTGCAGTGAGTCTCTCTCCATGGGATATTTAAAAATAGTGACTTTGTGCACTTAGTCCTTCTCAGGCAAGCTCTGGGGCCCTATTTGTCACAGCAAGAGGTAGAGCACAGGTAGAAAGTGAAAGCAACATGGCGGAGAAGCAGCTGAGACACGGTTCAGAAGTGGATCCTACCACAAAGATAAAGCCTGGACGTTCGGCTGAAGGTCTATTAGCAAAGAAGGAAAGTGACCGACGGAGAAGGCAAATAAGGATTTGTATTGGCGTCACTTTTCCTCTGTGGAGAGCCCTGAAGGAAGAAATTGGGCTGAGGGCAGGCACAGATGTTGCCTTGCTGCTGTTGGATAAGTAAGTGACTTGGTTTATAATTATATTATGAGTAGTATGTGTTGCTGTTACATGTACTGGACCTAGTACTTTATTATTTTCCTGGAAATGGTGCTATGAACGTTGTGTAGCATTGTGTAGCATTGTGTACACGGTGTGAAGCGAGTGTTACTCTGTGTACACGGTGTGTGGCGAGTGTTACTCTGTGTACACGGTGTGTGGCGACTGGCGAGTGTTACTCTGTGTACACGGTGTGTGGCGAGTGTTACTCTGTGTACGTGGAAGTGCCACTGGCTTATTAGTTGTAATAACGCATTATCCGCTGTGAATAATAATAATGACAAATGAAATTGTCTGACCAATCATGGCAACACCGCCCGCACGAGGAGATCCGTCTCCTCAGCTGTAAACGCTCACTCTTCCCAGTTGGTAGGTCCGCCATCTAACTAGCTCTCCGCCCTGCGCTCCAATCGCACCTCTTTTAAAGGGAATGAGAGGTGACACTCTGATTGGCTTATTGAATGATACGCCCAAAACACACCCATGACTAATTCACAGAGTAAGTCCAACCCTTTTAGACTCTCCACCATGGCGCACAGTCTGAAAACGCGCTGTCTAACTAGCAAGTGACTGGGACACACCCATGCGCCGCACGCCTGGTGCTTCGCGTTTTAGACCATCTAAATAGGGCCCATTGGGTTTAGTGTTGCGTTAGCCTGACGCTATGCGACGCTTTTCTTTTCTCCAAGTGAGGATTAGAATATATGCAGTTCACATAAAATAAATACATGTAAACGCTTGAAGATCCACAAATAACTAAAAGTGTATGTCATATAAAAACTAAAGTAATGGTCAAAGATGTAATATAGAATATTTAAGGCGTGTTGATGGAGTCACATTGTCAGCTCATGCATTGAGTAACATTAAGAGTTAATGTTCCATCTTAAAAATCCCAGCAGTCGTGAATGAATGAATGAATTTACTTTTTCCTCCGACTCCGGCTGCTTCAAGAGGCAGCAAAACATCCTTATATTTTATAGTTACAGTCTACTAATTAAACTCTCCCCGATATGAACAGTGGCTTCTGCCTCGAAACCAGCCACAACTCAGCCCTGAGCAGAGTGACCGTCCACTACTGGCCAATCAACGGACTGTAGCGTTCATAGCTCCACCTTTTAGTACCAGATCTGTGTGCTAGGTACCCCAACAGAAGGGGTACCAAAAATGGGGATGGTACGGACTGGTTCCATTGGTACAATCCACAACTTTTCGCAGTGGAAACAACAAAAAAGGGTAATGAACTGAACCATACAATACCGTACTGCTCGGTGATAACGGGGCTTTGGACTAAAGCATGATTAGAATTTGTTGGTCAGAGTTTACTGTGACCTCTGAAGTGTCCTCGGTTCCCAAACATTTACTGAGTGTAAAAAGAAAAGATGATGTCACGCAGTGGCACACGTGCCCCCTGTCCAAACTTTTTGGAGGGTGTTGCAGGCATCAAATTCAGAATGAGTGTATATTTACAAAAAATATAATAAAGTTTATTAGTTTGAACATCAAATATCTTCTCTCTGTACTGTATTCAATTGAATATAGGTCAAAAGGATTTGCAAATCATTCTGTTTTTATTTATATTTTACACAGTGTCTCTGAGACACTGTCTCAACATTTTGGAATTGAGATTGTATTTCAAGTATGCATTTGAATCACAAGTAACAGCTTAATGTGCATTTTGACATATGCAGAGGACTTCTATCTGTTTCAGGACATCGGGAGAGAATCAAGCTGGCCTGGACCAATTACCAAATGTTGACATGACTTGCTGCTCTACAAATTCCAAAACATTGTTAACAACTAGATAGTTTAGGTTAGATTTTACATTTCCATTGTGCAGGCAGCGCCTGGCAGGCACAGAGCCCTCGCTGCAACCCGGCTTGTTGTCGTCGCTGTGCATGCATGCACACATTTCTGTTGCTGTAATATGGCCAGCGCGGCTGCAGGAGGATCAGAGCAGCCAGTTTTGGTCAAAAATGAAGGAAAAAGAGCTCTTTGGAAATATTTAGTAAAGTGAACACAGCACGCTGCAGATGGCAGGTACAGCCCCTCCCCTCACTAGCAGCTGAGCAGCTGGTGTCGCCAGCATCAAATATAAGAAATATAACTTCTAACGTTAATGTGGGAGCTAAGTAGAAAACTTTATCAGTCATGCCCGTCTGTAACATTAATAGACAATGTTAGTTTAACAGGACAACACAATTATGTGTGTCTGAAAAGTTATGTTAACTGTAAAGTCACAGATTGAAGCTGAAAAAACGTTTGGTTTCTCCCGTAAGCCCTGGTTCTCTGATCACATAGTGAGGTAGAAACAGGAGCATCCTGAGCCTAAACTACCAACTCTATTTAATCAGCAACGAAAATATGATGCCAATTCACCAGAAGTACAGAAAATAAACAGGGCTGTAGATAAATACATTTGTATGGACAGATCTTGTTTCTGGTTATTTATTTTGGGGGGATTTTTTTGTTGTTATCATTGATGTTACTGTTCTGATCTTTATTTAAAAAATGACATCTTAATTTTTTGCTGCTGTATAGAAAATGGTATCAAGTATTGAATATCTTCCTGGGTATCGATATCGAGTTTGAAACTTTAGTATCGTGACAACCCTACTGGTATGGAGGAACATGATGTTTGTTATGGACACAATTTAAAATTTCCAAAATTTTGGATAAAACGATACACATACAGAAAAAACTCAACATTTACACAAGAAACAACACTGTAAATCCCATTATTTTGTACTGATGAACCACTCCCAGTTACCTTTCTCCAGTGCCTCTATCTGGTCCTGTGTGAAAGACGTTCTGTTTCTCTGCAGTTTCCTCTTCAGCTGAAGCCTCATCTGAGTCTCCTCTGAGTCTTCACCATTGGAGCTAACTGATATGGTGTTTTCCCCTCCCTCTGTCTGTGGACACTCTGCACCAAGGAAGGAAGGCAGGAAGAAGTTGGGTTGGGCTCAAAGAGGTTTTCACATGTTATAGTACAGAAGAAGAAACTACGTAACACTGTAAAAAATGTTCTACTAGAAATGAAGTATATTAAGATAAAATCTGAATTTTGTTAAATACTTTGGACATAATAGCACTGAAACAGCTTTATTAAAGGTAGTTAATGATCTGAGAAATTCAAGTAATTCCAACAACGTGGCTGTCCTCATTTAAGTTTAAATTTAAATGCTGCATTTGATAGAACTGATCATGGTATTTTAATGCACAGGCTTGAGAACTGGGTAGATTGCCCTTGTATGGGGCTGTACTTTGTAAATAATAGGGGCATATTTTTTAATGTGCATGGTTTGTTGCCCATGTGCTTTGGCCTTTACGCAGATGAATACTGCCTCTGCATATTATCATTCCGAGCTCTCTCTATAATTTTAAAAGTAAATTAAAGACCTGCCTTTTGAATCTGTCTTTCTAATGTGATGTAACATTACAGTCTTGATTTTTAAGTTTTAACCACTGTTTTTTTTAACCTTATTTCCTTCCTCCTCTTTGTTTTTATTTATTTACTTTCTTTTTATTCTAATGACTTTTAATAATATTTTTTTGTTAGTTTGTTCTATTCTATTTGGTTTGCTTTTTTAATATTTGCAAAACTTTATGTTTAATTGTGTTAAATTGTGTCATTCCAGTTTTGCCACGTAAAGTGTTGAATTAAATTGTATGTGGCATTTTAATAAGGTCACACAAACTGGTACTTTTACTTGTTTCTAAGCCTCACACAACCATGTTTTATGTTCCAACAAGAAATGTTAGATCTTCCGCTGTCTTTCCTTTTAAAGTTTCCCACAGCCCAGTCTCACTCCCAGCTTGTCAGATTCCAGTGCTTTGTCAGTGACCCATCAGCACAGACACATGAGGCACTGTTTAGGCAGTATGAGAAAACCCAGGTGGTGGCATTTGTTGGGCAACTACCATAGGATACAGTCCACATACACTACGGCGGGTGAGAGGGGAGGTCGACAGGTCAAACAAACTCTGGACTTTTGTTCGTGTCCAATGTGAAACCAAAACTCAATAGAGGTGTTCTAACAATGATGTAGTGTGCTGGTATTATTTAGCATACTATGCTAGTGATGCATGTCACCACCATGTAACATTATGGTAGGTTAATAATAAGTGTACTTATTTTAAGCCAAACCATGACATGATGGGTTGGCACAAAACAAATGAAAAGCATGGCAGGGACAACACTATGTGGGAGACAAGACAGGTATAAAAAAAAACCATTTGACACAAAAGACCAACACAAGCATATTGCCACATTGGTACAATATTTGTTGAGAGTGTTGAATGGCATTTTGTGTGTGTGTGTGTGTGTGTGTGTGTGTGTGTGTGTGTGTGTGTGTGTGTGTGTGTGTGTGTGTGTGTGTGTGTGCATGTGTGTGTGTCTGTGTGTCTGTGTGTCTGTGTGTGCTGATGAAGTTGATGAAGCAGAAAAACAGGAGAGGAACAGGAGAAAGGAAAAGGGTCAAGGGTATAAATAGATTAAGCAAACTAAAGTTAGAAAAAGAAAGAGAGAACTATAAATTAAAAAGGATAATTTAAAAAATGTAATAGTAAATTTATCATGTGATTTTAACCTGACTTTAAAGGCGCTGTATGTCAGAATGTGGCCAAAACGGTTACTGCACTCAAATTCAAAATACTGCCGCGAGTCGTGTCCGCCCCCCCTCCCCTACAGATTCGAGGTTGCTGGACAGCGGCATGCTGGAGACTGATTTGTTTGCCCACAGGTGGCTGCTGTGGCAGGGCCATGTCGATGCGTCCTTGATCTTCGGTTTTCCAGTGGACCATTCGAGCAAGTCCGGCTTCTCTGTTGCTAACGCTGCTGCCGGGATACAGCTGAGGAGGAGCCGGCTGCTAATGCTATGTACCGGGACACTGCTAATGCTGCTTGCCGTGTTGCTGTAACTCAGTTGTAACTGTAACTGATACTGAGACTCTACTGACTGCGTGACTGGTAGATGGCGGTGGGTGGCGAAACAGGCCAAAACACAAATTCAAAACATAAACATGATTTGCGGACCGTAAAATTTTTTTTAAATGCGAATATTCTGGCTGTACTATTGTTGTCGGTGAGATCAGTATGTTATATGGACATTATTCCTTAGTCTCTGTGACATATTAGGAGGATTTTACGACTATTTACTTTAGATTTCTTACATATAGCGCTTTTAAGTTGGGTTTATTCAAGGTTTTAGTTTTAATCTTTGATATTTATAAAATTGTTCAACTTAATCTTACTGGTACTGTTTGTAATGTTTCATTGTAGTGTTAACATTTTTTTTATCACTTTTTTTTACTCACTACTATTGTTTATTTTCACTTTTCACTTATTTTCACTATTGTATTAAATCTTGTTTTGAAAAGCCCTTAGGTCTGCACCTTTGCATGACAGGTGCTGTACAAACAGTGGCTAACACATTTGCTAGCACGTCTGTCCGTCCTGGAAGAGGGATCCCTCCTCACTTGCTCTTCCTGAGGTTTCTACCATTTTTTTTTCCTGTTAAAGGGTTTTTGGGGGGGATTTTTTCCTAATCCGCTGTGAGGGTCTAAATGACAGGGGGATATTGTATGCTGTAAAGCCCCCAGAGGCAAATTGTGATTTGTGATATTGGGCTTTATAAATACAAAAACAAAAAAACAAAAAATTGTTGCTGCAGCTCAACAGTCATAGTACCGCTAAAGGCCAATTTCCACCAGATGCGTGTTGGTTGCGTCTCCACTCTGGCACGGCAGCAGAGCCGATAGGATTCCATTCTAGTCAATGTGTGTGTTTCCACCGGCTGCGGCTGTGCTGCGTTCCGGCTCTGTCTCAGCTCCGGAGCCCTCCGCAACAGATACGCAGGACTTCTATTTTTGCCAGACGCCGGAGCACAACGCATCAATTCAGCACAGAGCAGATCGTGCGGGGCAGGAAGTCGTGCACAGAAACACGATAAAACATCCGGTTAATTTTCAAAATAAAATACACAGTGTTCACGGCGGATCATATTTCCCTGCACTACACCTTAAAAACTACATAATGGGCAGAGGCAGGCCTGAAGTCAACAGGTCAGAGGTTTTCAGACGTCATTTCACCCCATGAACACCATGGACGAGGAGATATTAATCATGGCAGTGCACTGAGATGTCTTCCGGCGGAGCTGCACCGCACCGCACAGCAAACGCAGCCGGTGGGTATTGACGGACGGCGGAGCACGCAGCGGATAACCAGCGCTGCCATTCCACAACGGACACGTTTCCAGTGGAAATCCGGCGTAATTAATGCAAATAATCAACAATTAGCTGACAATAAAAAAATAGGATTAATGTATGTACTAATTTGCTTTCAGTAACATGTTGTACATGTGTTACAATAATCATATGAATCATTAATCATTAAAAAATACAAATTAATTAGCTCTGAAGAATGTACAAATTAACTTGTTCAAAAGTATAAACAATAAAATAGTATAATAAAATGTACAAATTAACTTTCTAATTGAACTGTGAAACATAACCTTCTTTCACATGAAAACATCTTTTAAAAAATAGTAAAAAAGTCTTTTTACTATGTATGATACATTATAATTCCAGCTCTAAAATCTATTTTATAGTGCTGTGAAAACATCAACACATTTCTCCTTTAATCCTGCTGGATTTTTCCAAGTTTCTCACCAACGGCTTCATTTTACAAGATTACACTGAACACATAGTGAGAACTCGCCTCATACTCATTTTTAATGAGTAGAGCTTAAGCGCTGCACAATGTAAATCAATGCAACCTCCATGAGCTGTTGGTTGCAGCCACTGGCTGCTCAGAGGAAACAATAAATAGCTCCCCTGTTTCTGATTTCATGTTCTTTCTTTCCACATCCACTGCTCTCAGTAGTGTAGTGATAGTTCAGTGGGCACCAAAGAGTTTTTGTTGTTTTGATATGATAAAAATACAGCGTGTTTCAGGGTTCACGTGACACAATCTCAACATTAATAAAACCTGCTTTTAGGATACAGGGCTACATATTCCTCTACACTAATCAGTATAATGTGCCTGCTGTTCTGTAACTGTGAATATTGCAGCTGACTAAATCTTAAGTCTGTGGTTAAAACACATGTGTGTTATCTGGACCATTTAAACCAGGCTTAAATTAGCATGATCTCATTAGCTCTGAGTTGGATCTGTTGGATATCACCCTGGTCTGAATCTGTAAAACTGATCAATTTTGAAACAAAGAAATGCCTACTTTTCTGTGAGTCAAAACTCACAACGTGCTCAAACATGACTGATTGGGCCTTTAATTTGATTGGCCCACGCATATTTTAGTGATACTGTTTTACTCCCGATTATTGTTTATATCTTTTTTCAGTTTATTTTAAAATTAGACTCTTTCGTTTTATACTGTTATTTTCTCTGTCCATTTTAATACATTACATTTTAATACCATATATAACTTGCATAAAATAAAGCCGTATAATGTTTGATGATTGATCCAATAAATGTTTAATTATGTCGCATTGTGTAAATATCAGTATAATATAAGTGCAATATTAAGATAAATTATTCCACACTGAGTGAGACACTGTTTCTGGAAGAACTGCAGGTATTTTTGCAATATCAACTACATTAACAGCGGCAGTACTTCAATAAAACCCAGGCCTTCATCAGAGTAGAAAACACAATATCTAATATTCAAATCCATGAAATGAAACCATGCATGTGAGTTAAAGATGAGCTCTTCAGAGTGGAGATCTCCAGCATGTGATCCCTGAGCAGACAGATGCTTGACTCCAGCTCCCTGTGGAACTCATGTTATTTGTGGTGCTAGCCTAATTATTCATTATCCCCAGCAGACAGAGACTGCAAAACAGAATGAAGCCATTGCTCAGTGTCACAGTCAGTCAGGCAGAAAGAGACACAAATAAGAGCAGACGCCCCTTCTCCCTCCCCTACACACACACTCTGACTCACACACAGGCACAAACATGCTGTGGACTGATGAGGAGGTAGCAGCCGCGGTAGTATAGCATGACTTTGTTTCACTGTTGTAATCCCAGGGTGCTGGAGGAGAAGCAGCAGCATATGAGCCTACTCCTGTACTCCTGAGTCCTCTGTCCTGTATAATGTGAATTCTGAGTAAATTTTGCAAGCAAGCAATTTAGTTTTGTTTTGTTGTTTTTGACATCTTTTTGGCATTTTTGTAAATAATTCAATCCAAAGCAATAACACAATGGGACAAATCTGAGTTGCATGTGATGTGAAATCAAGTCACCAACATATCTGAATTTTGGTATGTTTAAGACAGTACCAGATGTACAGATTTCTGTAACAACAGAAATATCGTTGTCAAAACGATAGTTATCAAAATATTTTCAGTTGTCAGTTTATGTAAAGCAGGCTACACGACTTAGAAAAAAGCTGCACATTAATACAGAGTATCAAAATTACTTCTAATTTGTTTATTTGTTTGTTTGTTTGTTTGTTTTGGTTGGTTGGTTGGTTGTTTTTTTTGTCTGTGATGACTTTTAAATGCAAAGTCTAGCAGGCAGAGTCACACTAACAGTCAGGGGCATGGCACTAAAATCTGGGCCCTGTAATCAGTCTATATGGGCCCCCTGCCCTTACTCTCTTGATCCATGCCTCTCTCATGCACCTTTTGATTCTTTTTTTTTTATTTTATTTTATTACAGCATAAGTTTGCTTTCTTTTTCTTTCTTTACCTCATTTCTTTTCTATTTTGAAACCCTGATTTCCCTTTCTTGGGGAAACACATAAGCTGTGTTTTTTTTGCACCCTCTAATCCATTGTTTTTAATATAAAGGCATGGCAGCAGTGCTCAAATGCTGTTGCAACTCCATTGCGATGTGCATACATTCCCTTGCGCCTATATTTTAAGACATGACGGCTGTGCCCTGAGATAAACTGAGTTCAACTTCTGGAACACAGCAGCAGGCACCTCATGTTATGTGACGAGCAACAACCAATCACAGAACCTGGAGGATGAACATCTCTGAACTCAGGATTGCATGTAAGTAGGCTGGTGCTTGTTATGGTTGCTTAGCAACTTCAGATGCAACCTGCCTCTGCACTTGTGAAAGTTGGCACAGATTATGCACAAGAGTTGCACACAGCGCCTGACCTCGTGTCTTCCAGGCGGTTAAAGACGTGGCATGCGCACAGCCCCAAAGCAGTCACTCATTTAGCTCTAGCTGAGTTTAAAGATGAATCCTAATGTAGGAGTGGACTAAACCATTTTGAGCCTTTCAGGATTGAGAGGGGCCTCAGAGAGCTTTTTTATATACAAAGCTCAGTTTTTTTTTTATATATTGGTTAAAAAAACGGAGCATTTAGCCAATTTTAATTTATTTAAAGCATTAATTATTTAGAAAATTTAAAAATAATAATAATAATTGCAAACAAAACCAAGTTCTTTTGAAGGCCCCCCTCCCATTGGGGCCCTAATCAGTCCCAATACATATGTGTGAATCAGATTTTAAACTGGGGAAATTGAGTACGCACTATTGCATCCAGCTGGCTCTAGTTATGAGAACGTGAGAAAATGAACTAAATGGCTGACAACACAAATGGATATTGCATCATGCGTCTTTCAGAAAATGGTGAATAATCCTGTGACTTTCTTTTTTTCAATTTAAATATTGAGATCAAGAAAATAATATACAACAAAAATAAATGAGTAAAAGTTTAACAAAATAATCGAACTCTGTCTGTCACTTCTAAAGACAATGTGAGATTTAAGTCACACATTATAAGATTTTAAAAAGACCGGGGATCTTGCAGGTCACTTTTTTCACTACCAAAACTGGATTCCTTCTGAGACTATTTCCCATCCTGCTCCTGTGGAATATATCACCCCAAACTCCAAACTTAAAGAAATATGACATATCAACAATTCCTCACATATCCGCAAAAACACATTACTCTAGAAACACAAGATAAAAGGCATCATATGTAGACAGTATTGAGTCATGAGCCATGACTAAAAACTTACAATAATAGCCCTCTCCTTTGGTGTTTCACCTGTTGCTTACAGTCTGGCACCTTGTCGCTACCTTTTTATAAAGCCAAACCCTCACCTGAGCACTGTGGGGATACACACCCATAAATGTCCCAAGTACAGAAAAAAAAAAATTAAAATAAAACTAGAATTGCTGCCCCCAGATGTATGCCTCTGTGCACTAGTCAAGTTTCTCTTACCTTGACCTTTGACCACTAAAATCCAGTTCATCCTTAAGTCCAAGTGAATGTTTGTGCCAAATTTTAAGAAATTCCCTCATGGAGTTCTTGAGATATCACATTTACAAAATAAGACAGACAAGGTCACAGTGACCTTGACCTATAGCCAACAAAATCTAATCAGTTTGTTGTTGAGTCCAAGTGGACATTTGTGCCAAATTTGAAGAAAATTCAATATGCTCTTGAATTATCATGTTAAGGGAAATGAGACAGAACTTTGACCTAGGACCACCAAAACTAATCAGTTCATTGTTGACTGGACATTTGTGCCAAATTTGAAGAAAAGACCTTGAGGCGTTCCTGAGATATCATGTTCACAAGGATGGACAGACAGACGGACAACCCAAAAAAGCAGTCTCTGCAGAAAAATACACCACCACATACTGAGAGTGGACCAACTGTTGATTTAGAAGTATTATTACTCTGTATGAGTCTATACCTTTTTATCTTGGAAAATCCTTCATAGTTTACCTTTAAGACAGCTTGAACTGAGTTTTATTACCGAACTTACACCAAATGATCAAGGTTATGGAAGCGTGCACCAACTAGGAGAAAAACATTCATGATTTTATTCCAATTTTGTAAATTTGTCTGCAACAGTGAAATTGCTTGAAATATCATTTGGTGTAAGGCCAGCGTGAGTAGAGTAGAGTGGTGTATGGTGCTTATGACCACTGAGCCTTGTTTCATGTACCAGTTCCATTTGCTGATAACGACTGTGAGTTGCAGCTGAAAGCTCCAAAAAGTTAGTTAGTGGATCATGATTTATCTTTTTTTTATACAACAGTTAGTTCCGGCCCTGCAATCTGATTGGTCGAGAGACAGTAAAACCATGACGATATTGGAGTACAACATCACGGTTATTTCACTGTGTATGTATCACCCCGCCTCACAGCTGATTGCAATCAACAATCAAATCAAAACTGACGGTTAGTGTCAGTTAGGTCAGCAGTTGCGTTGTAGGCTAATTAATTCATCCACTGTCAAACAGCCAAAAATATGGATTTATTTCCTAAAATAAGTTTTGAATTGAACTATGAATGGTCATCAGAGGAAGATGAGGGAGAGGAGAAGCTGAATCCATCTGAGCACACATCCAGGTTTGTCAGTGTTTCATCAGCGGAGCTCAATGACTTGGAGAAAAGCAACATACTGTCAGATCAGAAGGCAGAGTCAGCTGTGCCTGTGAAGCGACAGTCCACCATGCAGTCACCACAGACTTATTTCACAATTAATGCACAATTAATGGAAATGTGCAGATAAATGTATATAAAGAGTAAGTGCCTGGCGCACCATGTCTGAGTTACATAGCCACGGTGACAGCGGAGTCCTAAGGGAACTATTTTTGTTGGCGGAAGACAAATAAAATGCTTAAATTATCTATTTTGTCCTCATTTTTCAACATTGCTTAATCAGCCTTGCTTATTTAACTGTTGAACTGTTGTATAAAAGCAATATCACACTCGAGCTTGTGATGTTATATTCGTATATCGTCACGTATATGAGTATAACATCACTCCCTCTCGTGTGATATTGCTTAATTATTTTTTGTACTTTTGGTCAACCTAAAGAATTCTATGGCTATTGGCTCCAGAATGAACTTCCATACTCAAAAATACAATTACATCCATGATTTTTTTTTAAATGTCATTTTACCTCACAACTTTTAAAAAGACATTGTCTGCTATGGACAGCATGTTTTAGGTGATGTATACAAACCATTGGGGTGTTTATGTGCTGTATATAGTGTTTCTCTGTGTACTGGGACATGTCAAAATGTCTCCAGTGAAAAGCTCTATTTGTATGCTGTTTTAAAGTAGGATGAAAGGAGCTTGGGTGATTGGTCATTGAGGGCCTGGAGACTGTACTAATGCACTTAGTTTTAG
Source organism: Epinephelus fuscoguttatus (assembly GCF_011397635.1). NCBI lineage: Eukaryota > Metazoa > Chordata > Actinopteri > Perciformes > Serranidae > Epinephelus > Epinephelus fuscoguttatus. The sequence continues at coordinate 3,151,042 of NC_064755.1, forward strand.
AAAAATAGAGCCCTGAGTATCTCACAGGTGGTAGTGAGTGTAGTCCCAGTACTGTGGCAGGAGTAATGGTGGTAGTAGTAGTAGTAATGGACTGCATTTTTTCATCTGCGTAATATTGCGAAAATTAGGCCTATCCTGACCCAAAAAGATGCAGAAATATTGGTCCACGCTTTTGTTACCTCAAGGCTGGATTACTGCAACTCTCTATTAATTCAGAATGCAGCAGCACGTGTACTAACAGGAACTAAGAAACGAGATCATATTTCTCCTGTTTTAGCTTCTCTGCACTGGCTCCCTGTAAAATCCAGAATTGAATTTAAAATCCTACTGTTAACTTATAAAGCTCTAAATGGTCAAGCTCCGTCAAATCTTAGAGAGCTCATAGTGCCTTATTATCCCACCAGAACACTGCGCTCTGAGAACGCAGGGTTACTCGTGGTCCCTAAAGTCTCCAAAAGTAGATCAGGAGCCAGAGCCTACAGTTATCAGGCTCCTCTCCTGTGGAATCATCTTCCTGTTTCAGTCCGGGAGGCAGACACCGTCTCCACATTTAAGACTAGACTTAAGACTTTCCTCTTTGATAAAGCTTATAGTTAGGGCTGGCTCAGGCTTGCCCTGTACCAGCCCCTAGTTAGGCTGACTTAGGCCTAGTCTGCCAGAGGACCCCCCTATAATACACCGGGCACCTTCTCTGCTTCTCTCTCTCTCTCTCTCTCTCTCTCTCTCTCTCTCTCTCTCTCATATTCTATTACTGCATCTTGCTAACTCAGCCATTCTGGATGTCACTAACTCAGCTTCTTCTCCGGAGCCTTTGTGCTCCACTGTCTCTCAGATTAATTCATATCGCAGCGGTGCCTGGACAGCGTGACGTGTGTGGTTGTGCTGCTGCCGTGGTCCTGCCAGATGCCTCCTGCTGCTGCTGCTGCCATCATTAGTCATTAGTCATACTTCTACTGTTATTATACACATATGACTATTGTCACACTTGTATACTGCTAGATATTAATATATACTTTCAACATATTGTACCACAGTAGCCAGAACTATAACTATAATATTATTACTTTCATTAATGTTGTTGTAAGCTACTGTCATTACCTGCATCTCTCTCTCTCTCTCTCTCTCTCTCTCTCTCTATCTCTCTCTCTCTTTCTGTCTCATTGTGTCATATGGATTACTGTTAATTTGTTATGCTGATCTGTTCTGTACCACATCTATTGCACGTCTGTCCGTCCTGGAAGAGGGATCCCTCCTCAGTTGCTCTTCCTGAGGTTTCTACCGTTTTTTCCCCCGTTAAAGGTTTTTTTTGGGGAGTTTTTCCTTATCCGCTGTGAGGGTCATAAGGACAGAGGGATGTTGTATGCTGTAAAGCCCTGTGAGGCAAATTGTGATTTGTGATATTGGGCTTTATAAATAAAATTGATTGATTGATTGATTGATTGATTGATTGATTGATTGATAAAGAAGAAGTAGTCGTGGAATCAGTTTCTTACCAGTGTTAGTGAGTGTAGTCCCAGCGTACCACCCTGAGCGTCCTCCCCAGGTGGTTTGTCCATTGAGCATCTTGAGTTTGTCAAACATCCCCTCAGCTCCCACTGTTCCCATTTGCTGCTTGTCACTGGCCAGGTTCCTGAGCACTCGATTTATTGATGAAACCTGGTGACAACACAACATGATTACACAAGAGCAACTATGTTGTAGGAAGCCACTGGTTTACAGAAACTACGTAATGGAACCAAACATTGTGAAATGCACTACACCACTGTACTGCTGCCGACACATCACTGACCTACTGTCATCCTTCAGCCTGCCTTGTCATGTCCATTTAAAGAAACACTACAGAAGAGTTCTATTAGACCTGTATGGGTAATTTCAAGTAACCAATGAACCTAACCTACATGTTTCCAGACTGTGGGAGGAAGCTGCAGAACCCAGAGAACACCTATCCTAACACAGGGAGAACATGTAAACTCCACACAAAAGGGCCCCAGGCGGCTGACAGATTGTTCCCAGAACCATCCTGATGTGAGGTGACAGTGCTAACCACTAAACCACCGTCATTTTTCACAGTTCATTTTACATTAGACTATTAACCAGTAGGGTCTAACAGGAGTTCTGTCTGATTGGATAATGACTTTTTAAAGCCCAAAGCCCCACTGTACGCCTGCTGTAACAGCGCACAGTAATAAGCACCAGCATTTAGGTTTAAACTGGCAGGACTTGGCTGAAGAACAGAAGGGTCTTACGCTGGGTATATTGTCGTTGGTGCAGACTCCCTCTGCCAGCAGTCGGTCTCTGATCTCCCAGGCGAAAATAGACGGACACTCTCTCTTGTACTGAGCAATCTTTCCCACCACCTCTGGAGTGGCCACCCTGGGTTTACTCCCTCCTATGGCCCGAGGACGGATTGAGCCTGTCTCGTAATACCTGCCCAAGATCTTACTTACACAGCCGTTAGACACCTGAACACAAGAAGAGCACATGTCACACATATTATTTATAACTGGGCCAAAACAGACTACCATATGCTAAAATTACACACACACACACACACACACACGCCTATGTGTGCAGCAAATGCTTTCTCAAACCCTCCAAATGTAGTTTTTAGAGTAACAGTTAACTGTATTTATGTATGTTAAGCTAAAGCATTGACAGTATGAATGCAACTTCTGTTATAATTGTGCCCAGCACTCCACGATTCAAGCAGTCCATTCCAGCAGTCCACTCTAGCACTTCTATCAGTCTACCAGAATGTAGAGGCTTGTCTCAAAACAACAACGTGTGGCCGTAGTAGGAGCAGGCTGATGGCTGAGCATGCTTAAATGCTCATCATCTTAAAAAAGAATCTTCACATCATGCTCGGACTGCAGTAAGGGGAGAATGTGGAGATGGGAGAGTAGCGGTCGATTTAGTTAAGTGACTGATTTCTGCTCATGTTTTTTCCAAGACGAGCAAGGTAAGGAGAAGGGACACTGAGGTAGACCGGCAATGTTAAGCTTATCAATATACCGTTGCTTCTCTGGTAGGCATAGTGTACTAAAATAATCCTTTGCCATTATATTATTAGCTAATTATTAGCTAGCTATAGCTAATAATTTTAGCTAGCTATCTAGCAATTCAGTCGTGGAGACTTGAAGGCACGGCTGCGAAGGCAGAATGATATGAACGAGCGAAGAAGCGGAGGGGATAGCAGGCCTCGTTTACCCTTTGGGGGCGTGGCTTTCAGATTATGGTGCGTTGCGCTCTGTCTCTATACCAAAGTCACACTGCTTTCTTCTTGTTTCTGTGATGATACAGACGAACAATGCAACTGGATGCTGAACCCCTAACCTCTCACCCTAACCCTATCCATTGTAATGTTTCTACTAAGTCCCTGTTTTCTGCAAAAACTGTGATTCATACTGATGTGGTTCTGCAACCAGCTCATCATTCCTGTCGGTATAGTATATACTACCACTGTCAGTACGACTGCTGAGAGAATCATATGTAAGCATGATGAGTTACCTGTAGTATTCTGGATATGTCACAGGGTCGAGCTCCACTATGTGCCAGCTCCACTATCTTCTGCCTTGTAGAATCAGGTAAAGGTCTCCCGTTCACAAACACACCTCCCAGCTGGTTTACTCCACTGTGACCTATACAAACACACAAAGTTAAAAAAACAACAACAAACAAACCAATGATTCAAAAATTTATTTGATTTAAAGCAGAAAAACAGAAAAGTAATGAAAAGAGAACTCAAACTACGATGAGCTAAAGAACCACACTTATCAGGCACATACAAGGGAAGCATCTGTGTGTGTTTGCAGGAAGGGGGTGGGGGGTGGGGGGGGGGGGGGGGGGGGGATACAGCCAGGAACATAAGTTAGAGGCAACTAAAACAAAAAAGGTATCTTAAGCCAGAAACTAAGGTTACGATATTGTAACCCGAGTTTGATTAGCACAGGCTCTGCCCCCTACTGAACTCTATGGGTAATACTCTCCTCCAATCACCAGAATAAGAATGACTATTACTAATACTTGGCTATTTAGGGTTGCAATATCATAACCTCTGTTCTATCTCACACAGGCTCCACCCTCTACTGGACTCTCTATATAAGATTGGTGGAGCCCGATAAATGAATGCCTTACTACACACTTCCTGACCAGCTAATGGTCAGTTGCTGCAGCCCACTTACTTCTTTATAACCTAGGCTGCCACAGCAGAGAAATAGGGGGCCCCAGCCAACGCAGGTGGAAAGCAACTAAATGGGTCAGTGGGCAAATCGCTGATCACTGAAGAAAAAGGAATGCAGAGACCGAGGGACAGCCCCTATTTACACTGTGGGCTTCGTATGTATTTAAATAGGCACGTCCTGATTAGTTGGCTACGTTTATGTGAATTTCAGTGGGAGAATGAAAGCTTGTGATTGGAGGTGTGTATCACCTGCAGAGTCCAGTAGAGTGTGGAGCCTGTGTGAGATAGAACATGTAGGTTGGTCTGTTGCTATGGAAGATCTTTTGGCCTTTACACTACATGCTACTGTAGATTTGAACATTTTAATATGTTATAATCTGGCTTCTAATGACATGAAAAGCATACTGATACTGCTGATGCTTCAGCTGATGCTGAATTTTATTGGTTATTACAACAATGTTGAGTGATGCTTTGATGCCTTTGGCCCACCCCCTTTGAAAGGACTGAAACTGAATGTTGACAGGCACATTCTAACTCCCAGCTTTCCAAATACTGTCACTTGATCTGTGGCCCTATACCTCAAAATACGATGCTCTAGGTAACCCTAGTGTTAGTTTTGAAAACTCAGGGTGCGTGCGTGCTTGTTACATGCTCCATGTCTTTTCAAAATAAACTTTATGGTTTGACACAAAATAAGGTTACGTTTGTTATTAATGAATGTAAGGTCTTGTAACATACATCACTAGTACGCAACACATACTAGCACACTACGTTGTTATTAAAATAAATCATTTGACCTTTGATTTCACACGGTAAACAAACTGCAATCTCCCAGGTGAAAGGCCAGTCTTTGTTTCACTCATCCACTTCCCCTCCTATCCACCCTGTGCAGACTTTCTCACTCTTTATAAGACGCTGGCTGCTCAGAGCCTCAAAAAAAGTGCATCTCATATCGCCATGAAAAGGTGCCTTAGTGCACCACTATTTGATGCAAAGGGCCACCGACCAAATATCAGTATTTGACAAGTTGGGAGTGAGATGAGGATGAGGCTGATGCCCATTACATTCTCATTCCAACTTGTCAAATGCTGCTGCTTTGTCGGTGGACCTACACATCTAAATCTGATGCCCTAGGTACCTTCCTGCATCAGTTTTGGACATTCAGGGACAGCGAGTCAATTTTTTGCTTGTTCCATGCATTGTGTCTTTTCAAAATACATTTCCATTTTCACAGGAAATGTACAGTTTTTGCTCATTAGATGCATAAAGTCTTCTTCAAAATAAACTTACAATTTTGGTGAAAACCCTCATTTTTAGGTTTACTTCCCTTGGTTTAGGCATCTGTGTCTGATGCCAACATCATTGACAAAGTGGTGGTATTTTATGAGTTGGGAATGCGACCTGGTCTCACTCGTAGAATACCAACTGGACAGTGACTTCCTGCATCCTTTCATGTTGGTGTGATACGTGGCTGGTAGCCATTATTGTGTAACGGTGCCCAGCAGTGTCAGGGGGAAATGTGACAGGACAAAAACTAAAGTTAAGGGGGTGAAAGTCTGAGTGGGGTGGGTGGAAGGAATGGTGGATGGGTCCAACAACTACCAACTTTCGCAAAAGAGGCTGGTGTTTGCTTCCCGTATGACTGTAAGGCCAAACCCTGTTCTTTTTTCCTAAACCCATTTACGTGTGCGTGTTGGCTAAAAGTAACCACATGCATTTGTTGTTGAAGATAAAAAAAGACTGGATGCAAACTGTACATTTCCTGTGAAAACCCAAGTGTATTTTGAAAACACACAATGCATGTAACAGGCAGAAGGTTACATGGCGTTCTTGAATGTCAACAACCAATGCACCCAGGGTACCATGCACATCATATCTCTCAGATGTGGAAAGTCCATGACCAAATGTAGATATCTGACAAGGTCAGAATAAAAATGTGAGGAGGAGTGAGAATGTGCTGTGATGCCATAAATTACCTCTGACATTGCTCTGGCATCTGTTTAGGTTTCTGGCTATATTGAGGTCTACAACTTCATCAATAAATTTTATCTTTAACTTGGTTGAAGGAATATGATCAACATACAGACATCTGACAAAATACTGTTCAGTACATACTCTGTATACTATTCTTTTTCAGAAAGGCCACCAAAAATACAGATGTTGTGTTAATTAATTCATCCAAACTAGCCAGTGAATTTCACATGGATATGGACTCAATTGGAAATAAAGTTTTTTTCTGTGATATAAATTCAGTAACATTTTATCTTACCTTCTATAAAAGGTGTTTTCAAGAAATTATTATGGGATTGCAGACCCAAAAATTCACATACTAACAGAAGTGAAAAGGACTGAGCTGCCCTGACACCTCTATAGGATTTTGTGTGGAGCTTAAAATGCTCTGTCTGCTGATCAACATGTTGCAGGTCTGTCTGACATGTTTCTCTCAGCAGCAGCAGCAGCAGCAGCAGACCACAGTCTGTGCTGTGACACTGTGCAGGTTAAGTAGGGATTTGCACTGAATCAATTGTCTATTGTCTGTTAATGGCTCTGTGGGGGAAAGCATATTGCAGATTTATAAACCTCTCAACAGGACATTAATAAATCATACAACCAGCCAACACACACACGCGCGCACACACACACACACACACACACACACACACACACACACACACACACACACACACACACACACACAGGTTAAGCAATGAAGTGGGGCTGCTGCAAATCAAAAGATCAAAATTGGTTTCCCTATAGGCACTTTGTTCAGTCACCAGGATGACAACAAAAAACATGAATAGCAGCAATATCTTCATGTTTTTTCCACAAAAGAATAAGATATAAGCAGATTGGGAAATATGTCGCAAAATCCCAATTTCATCAAGTAATTTCTGTTCAGTCCTAAAACAATATTATCTGGAGAATTTCACCATTTTTATATAGATATCTGCTTATTCAAACAGTTTTCCAGAGGTGAGTGTCTTTTTCTTTAAACAGAAATTAAAAAGGCACATTGCAGCAATAGAATAGTGAGTGGCTGGCATGCTGACGTTGCTGATCCTTTCCAATGTCCTAAAAAAAATGAGAATGTGCAAATCATTTTAACACGCATGATCTAGTACATGTGTATAGTTAAAAGATATTGTTCATCTCTCACAGACACTGACTGTTGGATCCTTCATGCAGATGATAAGGTTCAAGGCTATCAAATGTTTGAACCTGCACCGACACTGCTGGTGCTAAGGGACTGTTTGTTATTTATGAGGGGAAGGGGGTGGTGCTCTTTCTATGTACTGGGGAGGGACTTGTGTTTTTTTAATATTATTATTATTTTGGCTTAGAAGAGGGGCAAACAAATGTAAATAATTGTATTTTGTAGCATGCCTGTAGATATTCTCATTTATCCAGGTCATAGTTATCTCAAGGCAACTGAATGGAACGCAACTGGACTTAGTTTTTTTCAACTGGACTAGTTCTGACAAGTCAGACTAGTTCCAGCCTAGTCAGACAGGCATGAACTGATGAAGCCTCTTAGATAAGAGGTGAAACGTCTTCTAAGACAAAACTAAGTCCAGTTGCGTTCAATTCAATTGCCTTGGGGTTGTATTTTGTATTTATTTTACTGCTGATTTTTTTAAGAAAACATGCCTTCAACCCCCCTTGCTGTATATTTTGTATAAAAATTGCCAGAAATTACACCATTTATTATGGCCATAAACTGTGAAGACAGAAATTATCATTGGATTTTCAAATTTCCAATGGTATTTGGACACACTGTGTGCGATGAATACTTCTTTCAGAAATAATAACAATACTAATAATAATAATACTAAGAAAATATTTCATCAAAATCACTTCACTCTAGGTCTCTTTAACATTTGTCCAAATTGCTTGCAAAAACTAACCAGTATGCATGACAAGAGTGAATAACTGGGGCAGGATTTTGTCTTCAACTTTTAACTTTCAAACATCAAAGAGTAAGTAAGTAATTTATGGTGCATGGTCGGTCATGTATTTTCTGCCAGTCACTCAGGGAAACTCAAGGAAAAATATATGTAGCTTTGGGGAAAGTCAAAAAGAAAACTGACAAGTAAAGAACAGTCCCTAACCACTGTCATACTGGAATTGCTACAAACAGGCAAAACATAAAAACGGTGGTGGCTGGATGTTCTTCTTAAGAAAACACATACCACGAAGCAAATGCAATTAAAAAAAACTGCAGATAAAAAAATGCAAGGTAAGAAACACATTCACCATACACCAGAAAACTGGCTTACAACACCACAGAAATTTACTGATGGATGCTAAAAACAATGGCATTTAGTTAAGCTAATGTCTGAAAAACTATACCTAAAAACTAGAAGAAACATTGTTAGCTCATTTTTCAACATCACTAATGAGTGTTTTACTTTTTTGAAGTTGCGTGTCTGGTCTCTGATTCTTTAGTTTTAGTGTCCCAGTAATTCTTTTGTTCTGTACAACTAGATGCTTTTACCATTGAGACTGTCCTTGCAAGAAAAGTGATAGCATCCTTTTCTCAAATACGATATATATGACCTGTGTTTATGTTTGGCTGACAGGCAAATGCTAATGAATATGTGAATTATAATAACTGGTTAACAATAAAGGTGGAATAATTGTGTTATTGAGCCACTGCAAACCTGACTGGGTGGAAGTTTGGATAGATGTTTACTCTATGTCAACAAAGCAAGTCATTTGAAAATGGGAGACAGCTGTTTCCTATTTTTCTGCCAACAGTCAACATGACCATGATTGTTCCTAGGCTAGGTGATATGGCTTAAAAATAATATCACAGTATTTTTATCTTAATACACAATAAATATAGTGATATCTTGAATTCCCCTCCAAAGTACTTTAAACCACTAAAACGCAAAATTATTAAACATATTACAGTTACAGTCACTACTGTCATAATAACACAAAGTACTGTTATAATAAAGTTAAATAAAATACTGTTATAATAAAGCTAAATGAAGTACTCTTGTAATTAAGTTAAATAAAGTATTATTATAAGTAAATATATCAAAGTGGAACCACGGGTGCCGGGTTGGCCAGGCCAGAAGTGCTGATGTTTTCGCTAGCAGTTAGCAGTTTGCACAAAGTTAAAAAGTTGCTATTGTGCCTTTAAACTTTGACGATTTACTCACTGTGAGCTGGTAACACACTAACAGCTCTCTAGTCCATATAATAATAGTATCTGAAAGTCACACTGGGGCCACATGGTTGCAAAATTTGACTTAATAGTCACAGTCTGGAACCCTGCAGGTTAGTTATGGGAGGTCTGGCTCTTTTCAAAGATTCGACTCTTTTGGCTTGGCTGCCTAAGAAGAGCCGGCTCTTAAGGCTCCGAAACGGCTACCAAATGGCTCTTCATTTAGTATCATGCAGAGCCTTCTATTTCAGCCTAAGTTAGCAATTATGAATGTTTTGTGTGTTGGTAAGCACTGTCATTCAGTGTTTCCATAAAAGCCTTGTTTTCATGCTTTTTTTTTTGTTGTTACAAAAAAAAAAAAAAAACACAGTTACTATTGTTTAACATTTTAATCAAACCTTTAAATTCACAACTGAACACAGAACCACAGCAAACAAATCAGATGCTGCTTTGTTTTTTGGTTTTTGCTGATTTCTTCACTTTTTCCAGGTGTGCTTGCATTTAAATCTGTCTCCCCCATCTCTCTGTCGCTCTGTGTGTACCTGGCCTGTACCACTACAGTCGTTGTCTTTGGAGGGCTGCCCCCCCTTCCTTCTTTCACATAATGGTATGATCCTAGACTGTCCTTGCATGTGATTGGCCGCCTTGTGTGCCCATCAAAATAAAGTGCCACCCCTGCCTGCATGGCTTCTCAGCAGAGCTGAGCAGGAAGATTTGGCTCGCCCCAACAGGAGTTGGCTCTTCTCGTTCGTACAAATAATCTGCTCTTAGAGCCAGCTCGTTCGCAAACGACGACATAAATATTGCAGGTACAAAGAGACATGCTTACTCTGCTAAGGCTAACATTAATTTCATTAAAAATAAACTGTTACCACGGCGCCATTAAACTTGATGATTTAGGGCTCTAGTTTCACAGACCGGGAGAGGCGAGGGCGCAGTGCACCTGCGCTTCGCCAACTGGTTGTGGCCAGGCGAATTTTGCAAGTTTGGCACACTGTGCGGGCTGGCGCAGCTACTCGTCTGTCCCACCTCCTCTGTTTCTTTTCTTTTGACTTTTCTAAGATGACAGATGTTGAATATATACTCCCTATCTGATGCTGTGGCTGTCTGTGGTTGGCTGAGAGGGATGTGAACTCATTAGTTTGCAGCTGTGTTAATCAAATCAGGTTGGGTTTCCATTACGCGTGCCAAATGTGCCAAACAGTGCCAATCCCCTTTGGTCTGACATCAGATGTGACGGGACAGTCAATATAGAGATACATTTATATGCTGATTGCAGATAGTTGCATTGAATAGTGTTTTTTTGGGGTATTTATTGCATCGTTAATGTGCCTGATATTCTGGAAACCTGCCTGTGAGGTTTTGGTGATGTGTGCGCACTGTCCACTGGTCAGCCAAACTTCGGCTTACAACGGCTGCGCTCCGCCTTTGCTGACAGTAGACGTAGCTTTTAGCGCACCTTCGGCGAAGCCTTTTGGCACGAAACTGTCACTGCGCCAAAATGTGGCTAAATGCTAGAAGCATGTAGTGCTGCCGACAGGCCCATGCTTTGCCTGCTCACATACTGCTGCTCAGGAGAAAATGACCTGCATGGGCAGAGGAGTGTGTGTGAGACTTATCATGTTTGTGAGTCTTTCTTTATGTGTGTGTGTGTGTGTGTGTGTGAGAGAGAGAGATAGAGAGGCATAGGAGAGAGCAGTAGAACCGTAACATTGAAGTGAGTCTCATGCCGGTGGCTCCAAAAAAAAGACATAACTATTTATACTTGGTGTTTGCGATAGATGATCATCTTCGATATTGCACGGGGAGTCTATCAAATACATCACCTACCCCTAACTGTTTCTAACAGTCATGCAAATAATTTTTGTTGCGGCTATTTGCAACAACACTGACAAAGACAGGGTGTTGGTCCGAAAATTTTCATATGTTGGCACACATATGACAATATGGCAACATATTTTGTTACAGGCTGTGTGTGTTGACAAATTGCTGAATGTGTTAATGTGTGTTTTTTTTTTTTAATTTAACACTAGTCAACATCAACAATGGCTGTATAATAGCATTAAAATGGAGCTAAAGGTAATCTGTTTTACTCATTTATATCCATACATAGGGCAGAGGCCCTCACCCCCACCCCCAGTCCCACCTCTCCCCTTCTTTAGAGAAGAAACAGATGGATAACCCTAATCACAGAGGGTTTACTTTCCAACACACCTCACACTGTCATGGCTTTGAACTTCTCTCCTGGTTAATTAAATTATAAGGAGAGTCATGGCCCCCTGTAGAAGCTGCTGTTGACTCTGAGTGTGATGGTGGATTATTTCACCCTCTAACTCTCCTTTGTGCTGCCTCACATCATGTTCACTTTGTGTTCCGGGGTCGATCGCTTCGCTGAAGAAATGTTAATCACAGTGTCATTTCCCAGAGGAACACACCCAGGCTTTCCTCTGCTGACACACAATTAATAGACAGACATATGGAGTCAATTTGGCTGTGGTCCCTGTGTGACTGACACACACACACACACACACACACACACACAGAGAGAGAGAGTAGGTGGGCCCCTAGGTGCAGCTCAGCAGCTTTCACTTTCACACTGAACCTGACTTCAATTAACTTTCACTTTAACCATGGACTGTAATTTTCAGTGAGTTCTCCAAATTAGAATTAAAATATGTTGTTTGTCCATAAAAAGCACTGTCTGTACCTTCAAAAACTGCTACAAATTAGTGTTGAAAAATTCATCATATTCATGATGTGACACTATGGTCACGGTTAACCCAGTCACCAGAAAAAATGTTTGCTTTACACGTTTCTGCAAACCACAGATCAGTTACATTTGTGCGTTATTAAATAGTAGATATTGCTGAAACTTTACACTTCTTAACTGTTTCAACAATGCTGCAGTTAGCATGTGTTTAGGTTCAGAGACAAAAACCACTTAGTTTTGGTTAGGAAGAGATCATGTTTGGGCCTAAAAAAACAATTTAATCACAGCAGGACACAAAAATGTTTCTGTAAAAAACAACTGCCTTCTCAGAGCACTATCTCCAGTGGATAAACAGCAACAGGTCACTAAAAAACACCCAATTTTGGTGCCTGAAATGCACTTGCTAAAAAACAAGCTTTTTTTTTGGTTTGGTTTTGGGTTTGTGGGTTGTTGCCATCCACCATCCCCTCCACCTTCAGATGACAAAGACAGCTCTTACACTACCTCACTTTAGCCCTCTATGATACCCATTATGACGACAGTTGGTAAAAATAAATTAATAAAAATAAAAAATGTTTGTAATGTTTGTTTGTTTTTTTGTCACAAAATAGACAAAATATAAATATGTGCTAATTTGCTTTTAGTAACATGTTGTACATGTGTTATAATAGACATAAATGAATAATTAGCTTGTTCAGAAGAATAAACAATAAAATAATATATGAAATTGTAAAATAATAATATGTACAAATTACTACTTTCTAACTGAACTAGGGATGCACCAATTTTGAAATTCTGGGCCAATATTGATACCAATGTTTAAAATAACAATTTGGCCAATAGCCCATACCAACATTTTTATATTGGTGTTTCTTTTTCTTTTCTTTTTTTGTTTTATTAATTCTTCTTTTGTGCCAGGCAAACACAGAAATCTACATTATAGGCCTACATAAATAAACACTTTTAAAGTCATTCAGTCCTTCATTACACTACCTCTGAATAAGCACAAATTCAATGATACACATTTATGAAACAACCTTTAACATAATCTTCTTTTACCTGAAAAACATCTTTGAAAAATAAGCAGAAAGCATTTTTACTTTATATGATACAACATAATACCCTCTCTAATATCTTTTTTATAGTGCTGTGAAAACATCAACACATCTCTCCTTCAAACAGCTGCATTTTACAAGATTACATTGAACACATCATGAAAACGTTAGAATTTACATTTGCCCAATACTAATTTTTACTGAATAGAATTTGAATGCTTCACAGTGTAAATCAGTGCAATCTTCGTGAACTGTTGGTTGCGGCCACCTGCTCCCTATAAGTAATGATAACGGCAGGAACCCAGAACAAAAGGCCTCTCTATTATTTAGTAGGCTTTGCTATGTAGTTATGTTTTTATGGCCTTATGTAATATTTCAAAAATAATAGTGGCAATAGTATTAGTAATAAATAGTAAAAGATAAATATTTTGATTTGTGGTGTCACCTATTGATGATGGTGCCCTTAGCAGTCGCCTATATTGCCCATGCCATGGGCTGGTACTGTTTAGGGTATACTTTTGGGTATGTTATCTAAAGCAACACCAGAAATTAAAAAAGAGGGTTGTTGTTTGTTTAATTAAATGTATACAGTACTTGTGAAAAATATTCAGAAACCTTTGAGTTTTAACTCCATGTCATTTAATATTGAAAAACATTAGAAATGAACTTTTTCGTAAGTTGGTTTGTCTCAACATTCCCCTCAGACAACAGCCTACCGCTGTGGAACAGCCCAGAGGAATGCATTAGTTAAAGAGCATAAACATATTCCAGCAAACTTTACATCAACAATTTATCAGACTAAACTATCATAACCCTCTTCAAAACAAGATGGTGAGTTATATTTCAGTGTCTGATTATTGGTTTTACATGTTTAACCTGTTTTCAGTGCACTGCTGCAAATGTCCTGCTGCAAATGTTGCCACTATTTGTTGTGTTGCTGCTGGGTTGATAGCAGCGTGTTGTCTTCCAAACAACTAAATTCGTATTCGTCCTCATTAACATCAACTAGTAGCGCTAATTTTACCCTTGTCTTCTTTGAAGAGCCCTAGAACAATTTTGTAATTCTCTAAATGGAAAAAAATGTGTGTAAAATATAGGCATACGGTCTGCTCTGCAGAGAGGATTCACAAAGTACACTGTTACATGAGACTATACAGTGCCAAAGCCTGAACTGTATTTCCACTAACATTATTAAATGTATCCAGGTAAATTTGTTGAGATAAAAAGAAAATAATGATGACTGTGATGTATTTGAACAATATATAAACCTAAACACACAGTACCAATAACTGTCATGGTGGAATTCATAAACGGTGTTGCTTAAGGTAACATTTGCATTTTAACAATTTTCTATGACTTAATTATCAAATAAAGTACATTAAACAATCAAAAATGAAACCTTTCTTATTTATTATTGTGAATCCATTATTTCCAGATTGTAAAATGGCAGAAAAAGATTATTTCAGACCCTTTTTGTGGAGAGAGATGATGGAGCTGAACCATGCAAGGAAGGCCCCAAAAAAGGGACTCAACATTGTCAGAGAGTCATGTGACAGTATAAACAGTACTACTGGTTTCCATGGGGCCCTGGCTCTTTTTTAAGGTATTGCAACATAACTGAGGATGTATTGTGTGTGTATAAACTACCCAAAATAGGTATGTTACACAGATGCAGCACAGTACCATTGAGGATTAGAAACATTGATATGATATTTATAAAATGTATCGTATTCATGATTGCAGATATGTGCAATGCCATCATTTTGTTCTGGCGACTGGACTGTTAGGATTTGGTTGGGCACAACAATGACTTGGTTAGGTTTAGGAAACATTGTGGTTTGGGTAAATATGATTACTTTATTAAAGGTTAGCATAGCTTTGTCATCATGGTTACAATTATTAACACCTGGTTAAAGTTAGGGAACAATTGTGGTCATGCTTAAATATAACCAAAACTCCCAGTGTAAATTCTGATGTTTTGTTGACCAATCCATCCACCCCAAATTTTTTGCTACACAGATTTTGTTGCTGTATAATAGCATCACCTAACTTCCTCCTTTGCTTCCATCAGAATAACTCGGCTCACTAATAAACTTTGTCATTTGGGAACTAGCTTAAGTGAGTGTTGCTGTCATTCCTCTTGAGAGGATAGCCTTGTTATTATACTTTTGTTGGGATTCACAGGCCCACAGATGATTTATCATTTGGTAAAATCTGGACATTTAAAGGCTACCTTTTCTGCATGCTCTTTATTCTTCAAACAAAGACAGCTATTTGACACCCATCTCCAGGATGTCTCGCCTCACACCTCAGTGAGACACAAGTCTCACAACTTGATTGGACAGTACTTTTACAGTGACATGCCCCTCTGTGATGTCATAGGCATCTGTACAAGATCTGCTCCCTTCAGACAGTCTCTCTCTTACTCGGGAACTACGGAGCAGCCCACACCTCTCTTTCCGGCTGGGTGTGGACCAGCCCAGATGCTCAGACCCTTGCTCCTTGCCCTGAACCATCAAAGGTGAGGCAATTCCTCACAGACTCTCTAACCTGAACCAGAAAGTTAGGGGTGCAAGCACAAAGTTTGCAACTAGCTTTCCAGCAACAAGGAGAACTAAGTGAGTTAGCACCCAGCGTCGAACTCTGTAAAGACCTTGAGCGACCAGCTTCCTCAAAGTTCCACCTTTGGAACAAAGGACAAACCAAGATTGCATCTGGAACCACAGCTCTTTTCGGCCTTCTTCCGCCGGCTAACAAAGCAGCACACCACCAAGTGACTCTTTCTTTAATCCATTCAAGGATCGGTAACGTAACAACTGGGCATAGCTTATCACAGCTTTACAGGCTAAGCAAGACTGTTTAACTTGTTGTATGTGATTTAATGCTGTCATTGAGTTATTGTTGTGATTGTTTGCAGTTAGGTCATTGATTGGTTGGCTTCGCCAAAGCTAAGTGTTTAGTTTGCTAATGCTGATCACAAACAGATTCTTGCACACAACTAAACAATCTCTGCACTAATCCAGACCGTTTGCAACACAAATCACATTCACATAGACTCAATAACAAACAGGCTTTCAACAGAGCTACACCCAAACAGGCATCTCAAAGTTCCAGCTTCTTTTCTTTTGTCTTTGTCCTGACCACATGGTCAGACAAACACCTCCCCCGATCTGAAGCCAGCTTTGATTTGGCCATCTTGTAGTTCTCTGTTGTCAGCCATTTTGTTTTGTAGGCCAAACGGCTCTTTGATCACCACACCTACCTTTGTCTTTCTCTCTCGCGCGCGCGCACGCACACACACACACACACAAACACAAACACACACACACACACACACACACACACACACACACACACCAAGCTTGTATATAGTTAGTTAGAATGTGTATGTTTGATTTTGCTTTGCTTACTTTGTGAATAAATATAATTCTTTGGAATCATACCTGCTGTCTGTTTAATATTGCACAAGAGTGAATGAATAGTCAACCTCTGCTGTGTCAAGAACTCCGAAATCCTTCAGGCTTTACTGTTAATTTTGGTTATTGTCATTAATTTAATTATTAATCAAAACTCCAAATTAATAGTTTAGGGTATTTTATGAGACTGATATCTCTGGCTATCATTTTCCCTTTACGGGAATGGTGCCCCACGAGGTGATTTAATGTTAATTATGTCACATTATTTAACAATTATTAATTATTAATAATAATTATTAATTATTTCAGATAGCCAATTGACATACATACAGATCAACATAATTGGTGCCTCTGTATGATGCCCTAAAATATGTTGACCACAACATATTTGGTGCCCCTTGGTGAGGCCTAATATATTGATCACTACACTTTTATAAGCTATATTTCTTATTTTTTCACATCCTACAATATGTATGTCATACTATGTCTAGTCTAAATCATACATTACATTAAACTGAATGATTGCATGTACTGGAGGCAGAGAATGAGTAGCTGCAGATGTGTAGAGACAGTGTTTTCACCTCTGTCGGAATAAAGATGGAAGGATGTGACTGTACAGACAACACTGTCATTCATTTTTTAACATCATTGGGAAAATTCTTGAAACCTATGGAGACAATGAACATTTAAAATCCTTTTAAAAGATTTTCAGTGTTCTTGCATTACACACTGATCAGTCTATGTTGCAACTTATGCCACAATGACATACAATTTCCAACCTATTTACCTCAGAGAACCAAATGATAGACTGTATAAAATGATGGACGTGGCTATGGGTGATGTCACCCATTGGTTTGTAGACTCCCATTCTGAAGCCTTCAGCAATGGATCAGCAACACAGCCATCACCATCTTGATTTTTCTGGAGCCAGAAATGGCCATATTTAGACAAGAGGCTGAAGCTGTGGAGGAGTGAGCGTGTCTTAACAAGCCAAAACACAGCTTGAAAAAATGCTTACATCTCCCACACAAGGACAACAATTCTTTTAAACAAATGTGACAAGCAGTTTGGTTCTGCTCTCACATGCTGTGTGCAGAGAGCGCAAAAGAGGAGAGGAAGAGCGTGGAGATGCAGCTGCTGCATGCATATGTTCTCTGGCATCCTTTAAGAATATTTAAAGCTTATTTAGAAGATAATTAAAGAAATTAGTATGTGACTATTTAAAAAATAAAGTGGAGAAGAAAATGAGGAGAGGAGAAGAGCTAACTGAGAGGAGGAGAGCAAAGGAAAGTTGTTGAAAGTAAAGTGACGAGGAGAGCAGAATGCACTTAGCCTGATTGTTACAACTGAACACAGGCCTACTTTGTAGTTTGGAGGGTAGATATGTTGGTTTATTTATTTATTCAGATAACAGCATTTTAAAATTTTGTGTAAAGATTTGTTGATTGTGATGGTTATTTATTTGATAGAGCACTAAAGTGTGCGCAATATGGCATTGTTTTCTATATTTCCTGTAAATAAATGATAATTGTAAAAAGTGAATGTGTATGTATAATAGCTGCTAGGTGTCTGCAGTGTAGATATTTAGACTCCTCATAATATGAGTAAGCTAGACAGACATTTCCTCTGCTCATTATTGTGCACACATGTTCTGTATGTACTTAGGCCTCAAGAAACCTCCTGGCAGGGTGCATATTGTGTGTGTACTTTTTTTTCTCTCTCTCTTTGGCACCAGCACTTTGAGCAAAAAAAGGGAAGGGATGCCCCTTTTTTAACACCTGCCCTGCAAAATGTCTGTGCACACCACTGCTAGAAGTCAAATTCATCTTTAACTTTGTTTATTGTGCCTTTTGTCTCTTTTTTGGCAATGAATTACACAAAAACAAAACAAAACAAGTGGCGGTGGAGGGAGAGTCTGTAACCACAACTGTACAAAATCTTACAAAAAGAGCAGTTACACTCAATAGATAGTGAAAAGGCAACCAGAGGAGGACAAAGCGAGAATGTAAAGAAATGGAAATGAGTTGAGAAATGCTGGATTATTTACTCTATATTAACATGATATCGATATTGTATTTTTAAATATTGGTTATCATCACTATTTTATTGGGACCCCACTACCCCAAATGTAAATGCATTTGAACTTATACTGACATTAGCATTCTCACTGTGCAATAGTGACTTATGGTAAATTATTATTACTTTTTTTAACATGTAATAATTACTGCAATAATTCACCTGCCACAATAATCTGTGCAATTACTGAACTGTTCAATATTCTTAACACCTCTTAAATGTATACAATTATTCAACATACAATGCAAATAACTGTGCATACATCTTATGTTTATTCTTATTCTTTTTTAGTCTATTGATGTATATATTGTAGTAACCAATATAGCACAACACATATTTTATATTTCAGAATTTACAGAGTAATGTAGCACAATGCACATATTTGTATATTTTTACAGTCTCAGCACAGTGATATGTATTTTATTCCCACTATTGTAAGTACTAGTGTTAACATTGTAGCATAATGAACATTTTATTTCTATTTTATTGAATTTATTACTTTATACTGACATACTACTATTTCATACCCTTATTCTTACTTCTTATAATTCTCTATTCTTTACACCAGAGTGACAGTAACAAATGACACTTTCCCCTCAGGGATCAATAAAGTATATCTGATTATAATTTTGATGTTTTTAGAAAGTTCTCTGTCCACACTGAAAGTTGGGGAAACTGCTTTGAAATTAATTACAATTAACTTTTGTTAATTTTTTTTTTTAATTCAATGCATTATACTTCTGACTTTTACATAATTCCTGATCATATTACTATGTAACTCCTCATCATTCTTTTGTGTTATTGGTTCAGGAGTCTCTATCTATGGTGTATAAAAAAAGAACTTACAACAGCTTTTGTTGGCCTTTTACATTGAAACAGCTTTGCAAAGAACAGCTACACTGAGAGACACTTGAGTGCTCAAGTATGAGGTGCATAATTATTATTGAGAATAGTTTGGGTGCAGACAGGAGCAGATCATGGCAGTGTGCACTGCAGGAGCCTGCTAAGCATGCAAACACTAGTAATAATCAAGCTCAATCCAGTGATAATTTTTAGTTAAGTTGGGTTCTTATACTCTGGCATTCCTGTTATCTGTCATATCTAGTTTTGTTAGATTTTGTTGGCATTTTTGGCATAATGTGTTTGTATCAAATACAGAAGTAGAACAGAAATGTTGTGAGTTACAGAGAAGGGGATGACATGCAACACCAGTTCCCATGCGAATTCTGTTGCTGGTTTGGTTCAGAAATTCAACTGTAATTTATTTTACAGCAACACCTTAATGGTATCATTCAAGTCTACACAGTACTTGGAGAACACATTCCGTCACTCTTGTTACATAAACTAGTCTCTCTCTCTCTCTCTCTCTCTCTCTCTCTCTCTCACACACACACACACACACACACACACACACACACACACAGACTAGCATATATCAAAAAAGAGTTGGGTGCTGCAGAGAATGTCAGCCCTCACTGACTGAACCGACTTTCATTCCAATCAATTCCTAACGTAACCTGTGCTTCATTCACTAATGATCTCAGCAAATGAATATTGGTGTTCACCTTCAGTTACTCCTCAACAACCTCCAGCTGCTCCATTGTCACTAATTGGAATTGATTAAAGTGGAGGTGATATGATAATAGCACCCAGTCTGACATTTACCCCAATGCCAGAAACCTGGCTGAAAACTAATGTCAAGCAGAATCATCTAGAACTGCAGGGTGTAGAGGCAGTGCAGTATGGGACTGATCAGAGGAGAGATGCAGGACAAAGAAACAAGCACAGACACAGAGAGAGAAGTAATCCACACACCTTCACCGCAGACAGCATGGACCTCTTGTCCCGCAGTAAGAAAGAAGAAATCAGGTGGAGTTCATTGTCAGTTCTACCCAAAATATTTTATACAGCCCAGCATTTTGACTTCATCATTTACAATGATATTCAAAGGTCCAATCACTAACTTTGGATGAGTGTCTAAATTTAAG
This sequence comes from Epinephelus fuscoguttatus, assembly GCF_011397635.1. Taxonomy (NCBI): domain Eukaryota; kingdom Metazoa; phylum Chordata; class Actinopteri; order Perciformes; family Serranidae; genus Epinephelus; species Epinephelus fuscoguttatus. Next base: position 3,171,640 of record NC_064755.1, read on the forward strand.
TTACATTCAGATACATGAATGAAAAGTTTGAGCTATTAATGGAAGATCAGCATTTTGTATGCAAATCAGAAATCAAAGTATAGATCTGTTTTACACCATTTTTTTTTCTTTTTACGCAGCAATGGTGCTATTGTGCCACTACAAAGTCCCTTCTTTATGTTGCCTTTACATTTATTACACAGAACCAAATGATGGCAGCATCATGCTGCTCCAGTGGATGATTTTAGACAGCATGCCGGCATTGCAGAGTCAAAAGAGGCGTGACTTAACATATGCGTCAGCAGTACATTATAAACAATAACAATGACATTAACATGGCAATAACAATCATTTACCATTTCTGATATATGGCGGCTGATCTCGTCCTCTCCTCAGAGGGAAAGGAACTCCTAAACCTCATTGTTTTATCAATATGTGGACATTTTCAGCCACTGTTCTTGTTTGAGTTAGCTGCTAACTGCTATCAGCTACTTTATAAATCTCCTGCAGTGGATCGCAAGCATTATGTTGTGTTCAAACTGAGCAAGAATAAAACAATTTGCATAAGCAAAATGCATGTAAAGTCAACATAAAGATGTGATTAGATGTGAATTCCCATGGGGTGGCGCAATGGACGTGATGGACGCAATGCGATGGACATGAAATACGTAAATTAAACAACGTGAATTAAGCAAGTAATGCAATTTCACATCATATGCTTTTGTGTGAGAGTTGAAAACTTTGAACTTCAACAACAAACTCACGCCACCATAGTCAATCACCACTGAGATCCTCCAGGGACATATGATGCCAAGGATGTACTGGCAGAAGTTCATTCATCAATTCAACGATTTCATGCGTGTATGACATGAGTTATTCACACGTATGAAACGAGTCAACACAAAATACTCTAGTGTTCAAACACGCACAAGTACCACAACGCGAAAATTTGCTGTGAACACAACATAACACGCTGTCAAAACGTCACACCTGACCTGCCTACGATCCCGTCCTGACAGTTGTCCTGTTTATACAGACAGCTGTTACTATCTCCCATGGCTGCTTAAAGATGAGACAACTTTGTCCCCCATTCCATGATTATACATTATATTTAGTACAGTTAGACAGAATAACAATGCGATATTCCTGCCTTGGACAGGCAGTGTAAGAGGGGCTGTTATAGTTCATTACAGCTTGGGCCTTATTTTTGTTGTTTTGTCCATGATTCTTATCTGTGATATTAACACTGTATTCATCAATCCACATCATGTACACATCCAGCAGATATGGTCTCTTTAGCTGATAAATGCTCCACTATGTTCAGCATCTAGCCTCACTGTGTCTGTCTGATGTTTACTGTTGAGCTGGTAGTGTAGAGTGAGTTTATCACAGCTTTCTTACTGAAAACAGCAGCTGCTGTGGAAGAGAACCACACTATGACAGGAGTGAAAGTGAGCTGAAGCTCAAAGCTCTGTAAAGTTCAGAGAAACTGCAGACTCTCTGTGGGTTCATCACTACAAGTGACCCTGCATAGATTCTCACATTGTCATTTGATATGTTATCATAAAAATATCCATTATAGCCACTTTAAGACCAGAGTTATAACAAACTGAATTGATTAATGTTAATTGATATCTTACAGCATCAGTAAATATTACTAGCAGATTTTCAGATGGTCCAAATGACCAGTAATGAAACAGAGGTTCCAGTTTTGAATGAGGTGGAGCTATGCTGTGCTTCGCGTTTGATTTTGTCAAATCAGCTTGCCATTTTTATTGAGGGTTGATTTTATTTGACCCGGGCACCTTTGTCCTTGGCAGGCAAAATTTTGTCTGTCCCAACGCATATTTTATTTGAAGAGTATCAATTGTTGCCATCCAACAGGAGATATAGAGTCCCCAAAGTTAGATTAAACAGACTGAGGAACTCTTTTATTCCTCAGTCTATTAAAATGTTGAATAGCTGTTAGTGCAGGGACTTGGAGGCACCACAGCCACTTTGATGTTGGATATAGCACATGTCACATGTCTGATGGTTTATTTGTCTGATGATATGTCTTGTCTGATGGATATTTAATGTTATATTCTTGTAATTTGTAATGAATTTTGTGATGAGAAACAAGTGTGTTGGATGCAAGACAATTTTCAGAATGAATTCTGATAATAAAGTAATCAATCAATCAATCAATCTAGAGGTATAATATAGTTGCAATATTTATGTGGCCCGTTCTCATTCCCACCCCATCAAATACTGTGGCTTTGTCAGTGATTTTGGGGTCACACAAAAAGGCATCTTTCGCCAACACGTTCTCCCTCTGACCTTGTCACATATAGAAATTTGCTCATGGAATTTCCACATTGAGATATAACGTGGAAAGTACCCTGGGTGTGTTGGTTGCTGACGTTCTGGGACATTGTGTCAATTTCAGGCTGTTACATCCACTGTTTGTTTTTAAATTACACTTCTGTTTACTCAGGAAATTTACATTTTGCATACAGTCTCTTTCAAAATAAACACACTACATCAGTACAACTCCGCAAATTGATATTTTTTCCATCAACAACAAAAGCATATGGTTGGGTTTAGGAAAAAAGCACAGGGTTTGGCTTTACAATCTTATGGTAAGCGAACACCCACGTCCCGGGTGAAAGTTGGTGGTTGTTGTTAAACTGCTAAACAACGGCAACTGGCCTCATATCATGCCGACATAAAAGGATGGCTTTTTTTCATCGGTGTGACACTGGAAGTGACTGACCGAGCGCCAGTATTCGATGACTTCAGAGTGAGATCACGTTGCTTTCGCAGCAGTATGTTACACCACAGGGCAGTGTCAGTTTATAACACTGCAGGACAGCATCAGTTTGAAACACCACCAGTAACAATGAAATATAAGGAGCTGGAAAGTCCCTATAGGGTGAGTGGAAGGGGAGGTGGATTGATCCAACAAACACCAAACTTTCGACCTTGAGCCCAGTGTTAACTTCCCATATGAATATTGAGCCAGGATGTTTTTTGGGTTTTTTTTTTAAACCTAACCAGGTGCTTTTGTTGCACAAGGAAATAAATTTTACCGACGTTATAAATGTACTTTTAAAAAGACTGTTCGCATGAACAAGCAGAAACTGTACATTTTCTGTGAAAACGGAAGTGTATTTTGGAAAAAGACAATGCATGTTACAGGCGTTAGCGTCCTTGAACGTCAGCAACAGAGGCAAGAGGTTACCTGGCGCATCATATGTAGATATAGAAGTCCACTGACAATGTGGCGTTATGTGACAAGTTGGGATGAGAACACATTAAAATACAAGTTGTTTATGTATGTATATAATGTATTATTAAAACATTGTTTAATACAGTTATCCACTGCACTTATAGATACAGTAACATGAAAAGCATAAATGATAATAACAACACATGTGTTGAGATGTAACTCACTGTTTTGCATCATGGAGGCCACACCAGTTTCCCAGCTTGTTTGACTTCTGAAATCTGTGCAGAGAGAGAAATACAGTTTTACTGTGTGACAATACATAATACATGGATAGACAGTACAGCTCACACATCTCTCCCTACACACTGAATTAGAGTAAAAGAAGAGACAGCATCCTCTTGAATCTCCACAGATCTACAGCAGTGAGAAAGACAAACACACACACACACACATATATATTTCTTATGTGTCTGTAGGGATTTGGAGAAACTTTTTTTTTGCAGATATAAGCATATGTTGAGGTGAAATGAAACCCTAAAAACTGATTGGAGAGAATGGCCAAATGCCAAGCCATCCTGTGATTGGTTCATATGGTAATATATGCTAATGTCCATAAAGTTATGAGCACAGACTTCGGTCCCACTCTGGTAGTCCAGCTCTCACAGTCACAAAATGAAAAGTACCACAGCTTTTTGTCTCGCACAGACAAGGAGCTGCTTTTATTTTTTTAAAGATTTCTGCACCACTCTGAAGTTTTGAACCACGTTTCTGTCTGTCCTGTTCTATTACCTAACTCGCTGTATTAAACATTTGTATTCTTTCTCTTGAAGACATTACAAACTGTCAATGAAAGACAACCTTTTGTTTATCAGTGCAAGCTGTCCACTTCTGCAGAAGAAATATACTCTTTTTCTGTCAGTTAGAAACTGATTCTGTGTGTGTTGCTGAACAAGTTCTGCACAGCTGCATACATGCCGCATATAAACTAGTATTCCAACACCGTATAGGAATATAGCCGGTTTTGGTAAAGCCTCCTGATAGCACCTTTCTGACTGATAGCTGGCTTGGCCCGGTTTGTCGTGATTGAGATATCAATAACATGAAATAAAATAAAATAAAATAAAATAAAATACATGGTTGTCTCCTGTATATTGTCTTATCTATTTACTTATTTAATTTTCAATTATCTGTTTTTTACTACAAAAATTTGCCAGATATTACTAGGGGCAATTGAAAAAGAAGGAAATCAGAGGTATTTCTTAATGAAATCGAGCTCTATTATTATCATTATTATTATTATTATTAATAATAATAATAATAATAATATCATTATAACAATAATAATTAATAATAATAATAATAATAATGTAGAATTTCCATATTTTGTGCTATTTCTAAACAAATAAATAAATAAATAAATAAATAGAATTAGCCTACTGATAATGAAGAAACTGTCTGTGTTCTGGTAGAATAGTTGTTGAAGTGTGATCGCAAAGTCCCCAGTTCAGTTCCGGTCAACAGCCTTGTTTCCTGCCTCATTCATTCATTCATCTTCTAACCGCTTCATCCTCTTGAGGGTCGCGGGGGGGCTGGAGCCTATCCCAGCTGACATCAGGCGAGAGGCAGGGTACACCCTGGACAGGTCGCCAGACTATCGCAGGGCTGACACATAGAGACAAACAACCATTCACGCTCACATTCACACCTACGGGCAATTTAGAGTCACCAATTAACCTAGTCCCCAATCTGCATGTCTTTGGACTGTGGGAGGAAGCCGGAGTGCCCGGAGTGAACCCACGCTGATACGGGGAGAACATGCAAACTCTGCACAGAAGGGCTCCCATACCCGGGATCGAACCGGCAACCCTCTTGCTGTGAGGCGACAGTGCTAACCACCACCTCTCTATACTATTTTTTTTTGTAAAAAAAAAAAAAAAAAAAAAAAGGCATGACAGACAGATAGTTGAAACAATACAATTGTAAACAATTTATAATTTATAATATTTATAGGCCTATTGTATGTAACGGTCCTCCATTATCACTAAAACTGCACTGTTGTGGAAGGATGATTATAGGCATACCAAGTTCACCAGTTTAGCCATCTTTAGCTATCTTGTCATTAATGGATGTAGAAAGCACATGACATTCATTATACCTCATCTCAATACTCTAAACCAAAGCCCTTTTAGGTTGGCTTAAAAAAAGCTAACCAATAAAGGCTTCAAAGCAGCTACTTCTCTGAAGCTCTTGTCATTAACAACCTGCATAATGAACATGAAGCAGCTCTACACACACACACACACACACGCACACACACACACACACACACACACACAGGCCGGCTATAGGCACCTTCTACCCGCTATAACTCAGCGCCTTTCTGCCTGTGAATGGAGACAAAGAGCCGGAGGAGCGGAGCCGCAGCTCTGCTCGGTAAATACCCGCCAGGCTTTGTGTGTCCGCGGGATTTTGGTGTCGTTGCCTCGTTAGTTGCGGCTCGTTAAAAAACTTGCGACACAAAACCGCGGCGGGGAGCCCAATTTGACCAGTAAAACTGACATAAAGGAGTTCTGTTGAACACACTGATGACAATATAAAAGTTTCATTCAGCCGCATTCAGCGCGCTGATATGAGGAGAAAAGAGCCCAGAGAGACACACAGAGGCTGCTGCTGCCGAGCACTGACCATACTGCTGCTACTGCTGATGAGTTAGCACTGCATCAGTCCCACTGCATGTTCATAATAATGATAATAATAATTATGATTACTTTTTAACATCATGGGGTTATAACACAATGAAGTTTTTCAGCATTAAGATATTTTAGTCAGTTGACAACCTGTTTTAAGAAGTTCAAATCACAAACGTTTCGGAGTAAGATGGAATAAAAATAAATGTTATATCTTAAATAAAATAGGTTGATCACTAAATATCACCCGCTTTTGGATAAATATTAAATTGGTTCAACTTATTTGAGTTTTTCAAGGACATAGCAGATGTTGGTTGTACTTAACTAACTGAATTTGTCAGATTATCAAAGAATCTCAGTAATGCCAGAGTTGGAGCTGCTTAAAAATGATGCATGCAAATTGTTACCTATTTTTTTATTTTTTTGTTAAGTTGAACAACTGGATTCTTTTTAAGAGTGAAGGCTATGCTGCAGGCAATTAGACATTTCAGGTAAAATGGGGCAAATAAGGTTTTTCATCTTGGACTCTTTAAACATCATCAGCCAGTCACCAAACATGTTATTGTGCTGTTACTACAAATGTGCATTTTTCAGAAGTGAGACCAACATGTTTTTGTGCCATGAAATCGTAACTTGTGCTGTTGTGCCCTACAGACAATTTTAAAGTATTTGTTGTCATTTAAAACTGTTAAAGATTATGCAGTGTGTCCCTATCAGCCACAATAGTGCAGAATTAGCCATAATTGTTACACACATTGATGTCCTTGTAGACAATACGGCACCAAGGAAACAGGGAGCAAAGGAACAGGGCAGGAAAGTTAGACGATCTTTTTAAAGGAATAGCCACAGGTTAATGATTTAATGAATTAATGAATTAATTGATAAATAGATTTAACCATTAAAAAACAAACATCTATCTATCTATCTATCTATCTATCACATTTTACCTTAACAGCTGTACAGTGGTGTAAGGAAGTTACGACGGGCCCCAGTGCACACTATTATGACGTGCTCTAGTGCATGCTATCACACAGGTATTGTCTTGACACAAATAGAGACTTGACATTAGACAACATCAACCTATATATAACATATAACATCAATGTATATTTCCCCAAAATACTCACTGCATATCTGACAAAAAGATCAATGTAAGAAATTAATCATTTAATTGAATTATAATATGCTATATTTATAGATTTTATACCTTACATAGAATAATTTTGTTTTAGATAGCTACTGACTCTTCAAGAGAGAAAACCATGCCTTTTTGAGAACATATAATGGCGCCATTCTTAAATTAACAGGCCTAATATTCTTTTTTAAAAATCATTTTTCTTTGAACACAAGTATATTTCAAAGGTGGCAATGGCAATCTGAATCACTTCCAACAGCCGGTTCTCTCTACGGGCCCCTCAACCCCAGTGGCCCCATTGGAATCACACTACCTGCACTGTCTATATTAACACGCCCTTGCAGTTGTCCCATTTCACCTGAACATGTCATTGGAGTGAGGTAGTAGTTCTCTGTGTTTAAACACCCAACATATCTAAATTATTTTACTTGTCAACATATTTTCATCAAAGAAATACAGCAGAGAACCAGAAGAAGATCTAAAAGTAACCCTTAAGGTAATGTTCAGAGTTTGAGGTGGTTTTCTTGATAGTGTCCCACATTACCCGACTTCACCCCATTGTTGGTGTTTTACCTTACATTAGTGGAAGGCCTGTAAGTTATCCAAAATTATGAGCAATTGTGAGCCGTCCAAAAGAAGTGCGCTGGATGTTTTCTCTTCAATGCTAAATCTGCACTGAAAAAGTATAACATTACAAACAAAGAAAAGGTTAGTTAACCTTACTGGGATGTATTAACTTGTATTTGTGTATTTATTTTTTTAAGAAATAGCATTTATTTATTGAGTTTTTCTGCAGTTTTTAATATAATTGTTTCCATGATGCTGCTATGGTGTCCTCAACAAACCAAGTTGCTTAAAACATTTTTTGGACTGATGGCAATACATTTAATCAACCTAACTTCATTTGAAAACAGAACGAAAACAGTAAGAAAATAATAAAAAACTTTTTACAGGGAAATGAAACCAGCTGACTGAGCTGAATGTGAACCTCAGTGGATCAAAGTCAGGCTGTAATGCTATGTATGCTCCACAGTCTTCAGCCTAATCAAGATGAAGAGCTTGGATCACCCAGCGAACTTCAGTGTATTTAAGAGGTCTGTTTCCTACACTTGCAAAGCTGCTGAAAAATGAGCCAGCAAACTGAACAGTTCTGGATGATCAAAGCTTCTATGAAGATAGTCTGGATTTAGATGATGAGGTTATTTTATCGCTGTTTTAAATGTGACATGACATGATATAAAGTAGCAGCCAATAGATCACTTATTCTGTAACTGAGTATTTGATTTAATTTAGTGTTTTAGTGCCCACGCAAATAAGCTTTAGCGAGAATAATTCATTAGCCTAATCTGTATTCAACCAGTGCAACTTTTAATGATAAAATCAAATACAATTTAAACATTTCAAAAGAAAGCCAGTGCAGAGTTCTGAGCTACTTCTGAGCTCTGTGTTGTAACATATTAAAGTGCTTGTCGGTAAGGTTGGATGTCTTCCCTGCTCTGCTCCTCAAAAATAAACCGTGGCTCAGGTGCGCGCGGCAGATACACAGAACATCTCGTGTGTTCACCAGAACATATGGGAGCAACGCGCTCGCGTCCCTCTGACACACACACAAAATGCTCCAGATTCACATGTTGGATGAATTCATTTCTGACCTGATTAATCATGCACTTAATTGGATTCGATTTAATTAAGACGTTAATTAACATCGGGTTTAATTAGATCATCAATTCTTGTAGATTTGCTGGTTGGGGTTTTTAAAAAGAGACCCCCCCCCCCCCCCCCCCCCCAAGACAGCACGCATTGTTGTAGCATTTTCATATTCATAATCACATTTATAAGGATTTTTTTAATGTGATTCCAACACCGAATATTAAAATGTTGTTTAACTTTTCTTCCTTATCACAGAGAGTTCGTGCAGGCCTTTCATTTCTTTCAGTCTAGGCCTCCATAAAATAAAATAAAAAACGGAAGGCCTTCGCTGGATTACCCGATAGCTTATTATAGATTTAAATAAAGTGATGAGGGTTAAGACTTAAACCAGTCAGAGGCTATCCGTTTACATATCAATTCAATCAAATATTTTAGATGACAATAATAAACATGTGACGGTATTTATAAGCTGCAAATGATTTAAATGTGTGAGCTGGAGTTGAGGTCAAATGAAACAGTGTTTCCTCATAATATTAAAGATGAGCTGTTTGCATGTTTTAATAAACAACAGAGCAAAGAAACAGGCCTGCCGACTGCCCGAGAATAGCTGAAAAGGAGTTTCAGAACAGTCACTTGACATTTCGGCTCAGTCTGCACATACAGGCAGGCACTGACAGTGAGTTCATGCCCATATGTAAAATGGGAATTTAGTCATGTAAATAATTTCCTCAGTACAATTGACTAAATGAGATCTAAGGGATGTCCCTGCTGGTATTGTAATGTTTTTTCACTCTTGAATGTCATACATCATGGCTGAATCACTGGCTCAATTATTTTTGATTTTCAAGGATGAATCAGCGTAGTTTTAAAATTGTTTCAACGCTGAAACAAATCTTTCAGAAATCTCAAAGTGGATTTATCAGAATTAACCTTTTTACAACCACAAGATTTAAGCGTTTTTCAATGTTGTTTTAATGTTGAAACAACAACTGACATCATCTCAACCACATTCCAAAGTTGAGTGTCAGTCGTGTGCCAGCTGGGATGATATGAGTCAGGGCGGACGACAGAAATGGTTAGTTAGATATGTATCAGTAAAAGGTGAAATACGACAGTCCTACATGTCGTAAAATCTTTGATAATCGGGTTCAATAAAATCTCCAAACTTGCAATGATCCAGTAATTTTAGTGACAGATTAAAAAGTGGACTCAAAGAGCAATGCAGTGGGAAAACACTCAATACTTAATATGTCTTTAAATATTTAGGTGAAAAATCGCGACAGGCGTTCTCCATGAACGAGGTCTCAAAAAAGAACACACACACGCGCCTATACTTTTCAAAATAGGCTACATTTCGCGTCCTGCGTAACATGGAGTTTCTCCGTTTCCTCCAGCCAGGCCGGCCGTTATAATCCAGCAGAGAACACGCTGTGAGTTTGGGATGAATCCACACTGCTGAATGAGCGGGCGGCGTCACCAAGCGCTCTCAGCACGAACGTCAAAGCGGCAGGAATTCGGGATTGTTTGTTTGTTTTTTTGTTTGTTGTTTTGTTTTGTCAGCCCTGAGTTGTAAATTTGCAAAAATCAGGAAATAACCCCGAACCGAGGACCGCAGTCCGCTGGTGAGAATTAGATGCAAATACAAGAATTCACATATTCACACAACTATCGTCATCTCTGTTTCGCTGCTGATGATGGAAAAGCGACTAGACAGCGCGTGCTGAGCAATTTCTTTAGGTTTTCATGAATGTGCGTGTTCTTTTCAAGGTGATTCAGTATCCTAAGAACTTGTGCAGCTAAGCATCTGCTGATTTCCAGACAGTTGGTGAATTAGTCAAATTAAATAAATTCTGAGGAAATCCAAACTTTTTCCACTTCCTCTGTCGTTGTCTATTTGAATGGTTGCTTCCTGAAACATTTCTGCCACCACAGAGGCAAACTGCCTTTCTTCCCTCCTCATTCCGATTTTGTTTCTCTGTCCTTTAAAAACAGTCACCTGCACCTTCTCTCTTTTCTCCTCTGTTGTTAAAGCTGCTGAAGTGCTCACGTCATATTTAAATTCCTAAATTTATCCTTTTTTATTTTCCCCGTTTCTTTCATTTTTCTGTCTTAAATATTTTTGTCTTTCGTTCTCAGCTAGGTTCCATACATGTCCGTCTTGTTCTTATCTGCTGGATAAACTTTTAAACTCCATGCTCAAAGTGATGGAGTGAGATGAAAAGGTGAGAGAGAGATGAGAGGGATAGAGGGGGAGAGGGAGTGAAAGAGAGAGAGAGGGAGGGAGCGGAAAGAGAGAGCGAGCTTACCTTTCTGTGGCATGCTGTAAAGAAGTAAAGTTTTGGTTCGTTTAGTTTTCCAACAGCTCCTTTCTTCTATTCTTTCCTCCAATTAGTTTCTCCTTGACTGAGGAGACAAGTGCTGAGAGAGACAGAGCTGCTCCTCTGTGGAGGAGGAGGGAGGAGGAGAGAGGGAGGGAGGGAGAGCAAGTGGGAGGGCCGAGAGAGAGGATGGAGAGAGAGGGAGAGAGGAGGGGAGGAAGGGTTTGGATTTGGAGTGGTGAGAGCTGAGAGAGAGAGGGAGAGTGTGTGTGTGTGTGTGTGTGTGTGAGAGAGAGAGAGAGAGAGAGAGAGAGACACTCCTGTGATCACTCTCCCACAATTCATCCCTCGTTCAGCTTCAGTTCACTGTGCTTTAGTGGCGTGAAATAAGTAGGCTAAATATTCAAGGTAAAACACTACAGATACAGTTCAAATACAACTAACAGTATTTAAACATACTAGTAAAAAGTATGCGGACACATGTGCTTGTGTACTTTCAGTCTGGGAGCCTTTTCATGGTTCAGGTCAGGTATCATAAGGTCTCCGTGTGCTTCAAACTAACTACAGTGGCATGCAAAAGTTTGGGCACCCCTGGTCAAAATGTATTTAACTGTGAATAGTTAAGTGAGTAGAAGATGAACTGATCTCCAAAAGGCATACCTCTAAAGATGAAGCAAGCTTTTCAACCTTTTAAGCAAGATTAATGTTTTTTTTGTTTGTTTGTTTGTTTGGTTTTTTTTGTTTTGTTTTGTTTTTTTTTACAGTTTTAGGGTGAAAGAAGGAAAGGAGCACCCTTCAAAATTTTGGCCACCTCAAGACATTTGAGCTCTCAGACAAATTTTACCAGGGTCTCAGACCTTAATTAGCTTGTTAAGGCTCTGGCTTGTTCACAATCATCATTAGAAAAGGCCAGGCGATGCAAAATTTCCAAGCTTTATAAATACTCTGACTCCAGAAACATTGTCCCAACAATCAGCAGCCATGGGCTCCTCTTAACAGCTGCCTTGTACTCTGAAAACTAAAATAACTGATGCCCACAAAACAGGAGAAGACTAAGAAGATAGCAAAGAGTTTTCAGGTAGCTGCTTCCTCAGTTCATGTTGTAATTAAGACATGGCAGTTCACAAGCACTGTGGAGGTCAAATTGAGGTCTGGAAGTCCAAGAAAACTTCCAGAAAGGGCTGCTCAAAGGATTGCTTGAAAGGCAAATCAAAACCCCCGTTTGACTGCAAAAGACCTGCAGGAAGATTTATCAGACTCTAGAGTAGTCATGCTCTGTGCTACTGTGCACCACCACCTGTACAAATATAAAAGACTCATCAGAAGAAAACCTTTTCTGTGTCCTCACCACAAAATTCAGTGTTTCAGAAGTTTACAAAGGAACATAAACAAGCATGATGCTTTTTGGAAATAAGTCCTGTGGACTTGAAATAAAACTTTTTGGAGTGGTGAAGGGTGAATCAATCATGGTTTGGGCTTGTGTTTTACAGTTAGAATGTTTTTTTTACACTTATCAGAGCTGCGAGTACAAGTCGGTACAAGTAGTTTTGACTGTTAATGCATAGCCTGTATTAAGATAATAATAATAATCCAAGATAGATAGATAGATAGATAGACCGCAAATTGGTGTTGCTAAAAGTTTTACATTTTAACAATCAACAATATGTTTGTAATGTTAGCTAATGAAGACGTTAAGGGTATGAGAATAAGTTAATGTTGTCGTGGTTGAATGGTAAAATCGCTAGTATTCTCTGGTAATGTCTTCACGGTGTTAGCAGGCTAATTTAGCAAAGTGATGTTACATTGGTTTTGCTAAAAGAAATAAAAGTAGCCTATGTGATAAAACGACACATCATTCATATTTACATTTGACTGCTGGTTTAGTGTTCGTATAAATGTTTTGTGTGTGTTTGTCTTCATAACAGTTAGTTATTTTTCTTTTTAACTACAGTCAGGCTGCGTGTGTCAGTGTGTGTTGCAATGGATCCTCCAGGAGACATGCTGTCTGCCGAAGCACAGGTGGGTTGCTGTCTGGTCATGCTAACCAAGCTAGTTTGGTAACATTAGCCGTCTTATTTAAATAGCCCCCTTTATCATAAGCCATTTACCCACATAGATAGCACAGTATTGCCACAAAGAAGTGCCTGCCAGGGCCACTGTGCGGTCAAGCTATCCATGGTCAAATTAGCCGCCCCTACATTTCAAGTGCACTCGTATTGGAAACCTTATGGTAACTGTATTGAAACGGATCAGAAAGAGCAGATTGCCTCAATAAGTAACTTCTTTCTTTCCTTTTTCGGACTTTCCAATGACAAGTGTTGCTGTATTCAAGTATTACCTAAGAGGCAGAGGCTACGAAATCTAAACTGTACAAGACGTGAACACAATACATAGGGTGTCAGCAGGGTATATTTTTATTACTAAAAACCATCATTGAGCTCCAGGTAAGTATGGGATTAAAAAATATTGGTTCTGTGTCTATGACATCACTTCTGGGGGCGTGGCTCACCATATTCAACTCCCTCTGCAGTGAACCAAGATGGTAAGTAAAATGACATAGCGTTTTGAGGTGAAAGATGTTAGTATTCTAGAAATTATAAAACTGGTGGATAGTTTGTAACTGTGATATATTTTGTTAAGGGGTGTAATGGTGATTCATAATTTTTAAAAATCACATCCATGTGAATCTTACTCTTTTTTTAAAATGCCATTTTGCTACTGTCCCACTTTAACAAATGGGACTGTGTTATTGGCAAACTGGGACAACACATAAGGAATTTGACTTGGTATGTCAGTGCTGAACAATTAACATAAAGCTGTAAAGATAAACACACAAAATCACACTATACTTTGAGGAGTATAAAACACAAAAATGCAATTAACAATTAAATATAACAACTAAATAGAAATATATATATATATATATATATGTACAGTAGTCATATAAATAGACTTATTGTGCAGTATGTGCAAAGTGTTCTTGTGTTTATTCTAACAGTTCAAGTTCTAATGAGTGAGTAATATAAGTGTAAGAGTTGATGTTCATAGTTTGCATTTTATCATTCACTGAAACATCAATTGTTTTCGGTTATGATTACTGTGCTCCAGTTGACTTTAGGCAGTCATAGTGACGTTACACATGAATTTAATAGTAGCTTAGTACTGTATGCAGTTATTTAGCTACCTATGAAGAGAACATTTCCCCATTAGGATTTCAGGAGGAGGGTAGATAGGTGATGACAGCATTATGTTGCTGAACGACGAGTTATTTTCTGCCACAAGGGGGAGTATACCATTAAGTGAGCGCTTCTGTCATGTGGCAAGCCACATACATTGTACTATTAATTATATTACCAGAAAGCTTAAATTTCACATTTATATACCTAGTATATCAGTATATTAAAGCTGTGCAGAGCCCTAACTTGCCATACATGACACTGTAGTGATATTTACGATCTGTGTTACAGGCTTCAGTACCAACAGCCTGCTTTGAGGCATGGCAGCAGCCCTTTGAAGGTCAGCTGTTAGACAGAATGAAATTGAAAAATGTTTAGTAATTTAAGTTAACCCTTTTTTTTCCCTTTTAAATTTCTTAAAATCTGTTTCACTATTTTTTTAATACTGAAATTTGCCATTAGAACCTGTGTATGTTTAGTGCTGATTTTATAACAAAGTGATACTTCGTGTACACTGTATTTACACTGTAAATGAGTAAGTTGTGGAAATGAATCAATGTTTTTTCTAACGTTTAAACATGGAGAAAAAATGTTAGCCATTTATTAAATATTTTGCAGAGATTATCAATCATAATGTCACCACATTTACCTGTGTGCATAGTGTAACATTAGCAAGAAACAGAGACATTTTGAAGTCATATAATACTTAATTCAATACATTCTACACATTTCTCCTGGACATCTTGTCAGGCTCACAAACCTTGTATATCAGCAGTTCAGTGACAAAAATCCCCATTCCTGCTTAAATTTGCATTTGTAGTACAATCTCATGTGTCAGCAAGAAAAATACATTAACCCTTTGATGCACAACATATGCACACCCCTTCTAATGCACAACATGGGTCAAAAACGACCCATATCCATTTCCCATGTTATTTCATGCTGGCTGAGTGTTTCTTTGCTCTATCTTTTGAAATCAAATTATTTTATGATTGAATATTCCAAGTATTCTTTAAATATCTTGTATTTGATTACAACAGGTCATTATTTCCATTTTTCTTTTCATACTTTATGAACAAAAATAGTTTTTGTATTACTACATCAAGTTTACACACAGATCAAAAATGACCCATTCATCCAAGTGTGATTTAAAATCAAATGACTTAATACAATAATAATAATTTGTTTCAAATAATTACTTCAGCAGTGAGTGGGGCCAAACACTCATACAATATTTGCAACATGTATATTTATCATTTTGTCACATACACATACCTCTGATAACAGATAACATGACTATGTAGAGACAGAAATGACATGCCATGGTGTAAACAAGATAAATGACATGGGGCTATTGAGTTTGTTTAATAAAAGGACAAGTTATAGACATGCTCTATAGGAAAGGTAACCTCAAATGACTTCTGCTGTTATGTGGTGCTAAATATAAAATAAAACTAAATAAAATTAACTTGACCTTCATGGTGGGGTGGGGGTGGTTCATTCTAGAACACGCGCTTCAACTATTATAGCAGCAAAGTCTGGTAGCTCTGCAATTTTACTTAGTTTTACTGAATTTTATTATATGTTTCTCAACTACTAATGGGTACTTCTGTGAAGAGAAGAGTTTATTCAAGAAGAGATTTTTTCGTTGAAACGAAGCAAGTCTGGAGGACACCATCCTATTAAGTTAGTTATTTAACTCCTAGGCTAAGTAGCTTAGCCAACTACTTAGCCAAATAGTTAGATAACGACTTAGCTAACTACAATAGTTTGCTAACTACAAAGAACTAAAATAGAATATGTCAACAGCTAGCTAGCTAACAGTAATTACTTACAAGTAATGTAATCACTCTCAAGGTAACCTAAACCTAATCAAATATAATGTACAACTATATTTCACAATTATCATCATATATTTTATTAGGGTAATGTTTGAACAATTGTAAAACAAGACTAACATGTATCAGATGTACAAAGGGAGCTGTGCTGAGCTGTGAATAGTTGTCCGTGGTAAGTATGTTCTTACTTGCAAACAAACAACTTTCACAGGTTCCTGCCAAATGCTAACCCATGTGTGCAAACTTGATGTAGAAATACAAAAGCTGTGCTTGTTCATAAAATAAGAAAGGAAAAAAATAAAATGATGATTTGTGCTAAACAAAAACAAGATATTTACTGATTACTTGGAATAATAAATGATAAAATACATTTATTTCAAAGATATATCATAGAAACACTCAGCCATACATGAAATATCATAGAAAATGGATATGGGTCATTTTAGACCCATGTTGTGCATTAGAAGGGTAGTGATACAAAAAGGGTTTTTATTAAAAAAGTAAGAAAGGAAAATATAAAATAAGGATGTATAATGATCAAAAACAAGTTAATTGAGGAAAACCTGGAATACTGAATGATGAAGTTAATTTATTGCAAAGATATAGAACATAAAAACTCAGTCGGGTCACTTTAGACCCATGTTGTGCATCAAAGGGTTAAGGTGATGTAATACACTTTTCCTGGAATGTTTAATTTTTTATGATTTATTGTCTTTCCCCATGACAGAGCCTTTAACAAAGACGTATGAACTAACCAAACCCTGTTTTTTTTCTCCTTGTCTTTAGGTCCTTACTGACCCAGATATTGACAGGGAGGGGGCAGTGATGACCCATGAGAGTGGAGTTATGTTCCCTGAATTTGAGTTAAAGTTATGCAGGACAAGAAGACAGCACTTTGGTCTCTGGAAACCCCATATCACCTTTGGATTCACATGGCCACAGTCTGTACTTGGAGATGCTGCAATAGCAGCACATAACACAAACTGCTTTCTACACTGCACAGTACTGTAGTACCAGTCATGGTAACGTCAATGTTCAAAGCCTATAATGGTCTATGTTTATATGCACATGTTATAAACACATGAACAACAGTTATGTACAGTATGTACTTGCTTACAGTGCCTTGTGTTTCATGCAGGTAGTATGAATATTTTTTATTTAAATTCAGTTTTTATACAGGATACTGTGCTTGTACGGGCCAACCTGTTTTTCATGTGTGCTATGCATTCAACCCTTTGCGTGCATACTTTTATGATGCATACCTGTATAGAAAGATACCTCACATAGGGTTAATGTTAATATTTTTCATAATCCTACAGGTTGGTTTTTTCTTTATTTTCTTTTTTTCACCTCACCTATGTAAAGTTGTTATTTTATCTCTTCCAATGTGTGTGTACAGTGTGACACTGTAATTTACCTACAGACACTTGACAGTCTGTAATCAACCTAGGAGTTGGCTCAACATTCAAAAATATCTTTAAGTACATTTTCACAGACAGTATACCCTCCAATTTACTTCTGCCTTCAATCCATCCAGCGTGAAATATGACATTCTGACATTTTCGAATGCAGTAAAACTAACTCCCTCATTTTTGCAGTCTTTACAATAAGTTACACTGGTCAGACCTTACATCACACTGTTTACAGTCAGTTATGATAAAAGTAATGAAACCATGATCAAACTGGATGTGTACTTGTTACGGTGTTTGTCACTTTGTAAGTATTTATTATGTCTGCAATAATGGGGATTTCACGAGTAATTTTCCTGTGTTCTTTTTTCTGATGATAGGTGTCAAAGTAATTTCACTTCATGGGCCACATACTGCCCAGTTTGATCAGGTGTTGGCCAGTCTGGTCAGTCCATTGAATATTAACCAATAAATAACACATTCCAATTTGTTCCCTTTCTTTTAGTGTCAAGAAAAAAAAATAGCCTATATTCTTAAAGTATTAGCCATTTATGAACCATCCATTTACAATAAAAGATATAAAAAAGCCTGACAAGTTGACAATGTGAGACTTTCATTTAAATTGGAATTACTTTTCTGCAATTTTCACAAAACAGTCTCAGTCCGTGGGCTGGGCTACAGAAGTACAGTACAGGCCAAAAGTTTGGACACACCTTCTCATTCAATGCGTTTTCTTTATTTTCATGACTATTTACATTGTAGATTCTCACTGAAGGCATCAAAACTATGAATGAACACGTGGAGTTATGTACTTAACAAAAAAAGGTGAAATAACTGAAAACATGTTTTATATTCTAGTTTCTTCAAAATAGCCACCCTTTGCTCTGGTTACTGCTTTGCACACTCTTGGCATTCTCTCCATGAGCTTCAAGAGGTAGTCACCTGAAATGGTTTCCACTTCACAGGTGTGCCTTATCAGGGTTAATTAGTGGAATTTCTTGCTTTATCAATGGGGTTGGGACCATCAGTCCCAACCCCATTGAGCACATGTGGAGTACATAACTCCACATGTGTTCATTCATAGTTTTGATGCCTTCAGTGAGAATCTACAATGTAAATAGTCATGAAAATAAAGAAAACGCATTGAATGAGAAGGTGTGTCCAAACTTTTGGCCTGTACTGTACATGTATCACAACTATTATGAAAACATGCATGTTTGTATGTCTGTAAGTTTCTTGACGTGACTGTATAAGCATAATACATTTCATGTACAGCACAGCAGTAAAGCCCTTGGAGGCAAATTATAATTTATGAATAAGTTTTCTATGAATTGATTGAACAAAGGCGGCACGGTGTGGTGTGGTGTGGTGGTTAGCACTCTCGCCTCCCAGCCAGAGGGTTGCCGGTTCGATCCCGGGCGTGGGAGCCCTTCTGTGCGGAGTTTGCATGTTCTCCCCGTGTCAGCGTGGGTTCTCTCTTCCTCCCACAGTCCAAAGACATGCAGATTGGGGACTAGGTTAATTGGTAACTCTAAATTGTCCGTAGGTGTGAATGTGAGCGTGAATGGTTGTTTGTCTCTATGTGTCAGCCCTGCGATAGTCTGGCGACCTGTCCAGGGTGTACCCTGCCTCTCGCCCGATGTCAGCTGGGATAGGCTCCAGCCCCCCCGCGACCCTCAAGAGGATGAAGCGGTTAGAAGATGAATGAATGAATGAATGACTTAACAAAATAACACAAAAAACATATGTGTCAAGTAACAGGATAAATATTTATTCAACATTATTATATTGACACAATGAATTGAACATATGGGAATCAGGGCACACACACTCTCTCTTTCTTCTCTCTTCCCTCTCTCTTCATTCATACATTATTGCATTGTGACAATGGGCTATTCAGTTAATTTAAGGAAATTTATTGCCTTAAACCTTTAATGTCGCATTAAAGGATAACTTCGGTATTTTTCAATCTGGGCTCTATTTCCCCATGTGTATGTGTGCATATGATTCATGGGTACCACTCATTCTAAAATTGGTTCAGTATTGAGGCGCGAAACGAGCTAAAACAGTAACGGGGGCAAATGCGTCCCGTATAAAAGTGCTTTTTTTCGCCACTGACCAGTTCAAATCGCAAGTGCTATCTCTGTAGATAGCATATTGTAGCGGCCCTGGGGCAGTGGTGAGTGTGAATGAGTGGAGTCAGCTGTCAGTCAGTATTGGAGCAGAGAGGGGGAGGGCGGCCCCGCTGAGTACTGTAAGTGAGTATGTGTGTATGAAGTGTGTGTTACGCTAGAAGAGTCAGAGTTTGGGACCGAGTCTTTTACGTGCTACCCCCTGGAGTGTTACTGGAGTTTTTGGAGTGCTCAAATAAATGCAAGAACAGGATGTCACGCAACACCCTGTACAGCTTTCACAGGCTGCCTTTGTCGGACGGCGAGATGCTGAAGTCGTGGCTAGTTGTGCTACAAATGGATGCTAAGACTCCTCTCCAGACACTGCGCCTTGCAGACCATCGGGTCTGCAGTGCTCACTTCTCCCAAGATGACTACTGCCAGCCGAAGAAGAGAAGACATCCAATCCCGAAATACCTCTTCCTCAAGAAAACAGCTGCCCCACAAGTAGAGAGAGCTACAGACACTGTGGAGCAAAGCTCGTGACATCACACAGCCCAGAGGTAAGGGAAAGGCTAAGTTAGTATGCTATTTACAGAGATAGCACTGGCGATCTGAACCGGTCAGTGGCGAAAAAACACACACTTCATACACACATACTCACTTACAGTACCCAGCGGGGCAGCCCTCCCTCTCTCTGCTCAAGCACTGACTGACAGCTGACTCCACTCATAGCACTGGCGATCTGAACCAGTCAGTGGCGAAAAAAAGCACTTTTAATGCGTAAACTTATACGGGATGAATTTGCCCCCATTACCGTTTTAGCTTGTTTCGCGGCTCCCAGTTGCATCCGCCTCCCTCAATACTGAACCAATTTTAGAACGAGTTGTACCTATGAATCATACACACACATACACATGGGGAAATAGGGCCCAGGTTGAAAAATACCGAAGTTGTCCTTTAACCTAAAATAAACACTCAAGTCTGACACAACTTAAACAGATTATTTTGTTGAATTCTGAACGCATCTGACTATATAACATTTCAGTAAGTGGCCTTGTTAGGCCTGGGTATCTGAGGCTTCAGCCCTGAGTGTTTTATGAATAGCCTCGGATCCATATAGGCTGAATCAGTGGCGTAAAGTGGTTACGATGGGCCCCAGCGCACGCTATTATGAAGCCACTGTGAAGCAAAGAACACATCCCTCAATGGCTTAAATCTGCAGTAAACAGCGTTAGGCAGGCCAAAAAACACATACAGGCTTAAACATGTAGTCCACTCTGCCACTCTGCAACGCGTTTCGAGCCAAACTCTTCTTCAGGCAGAAATAGTTGATTTACAAAATAGCTGATTTATAGTTAGAAAATAGAAAATAAGCATATAATTTTGTTATTGATGCTATTGACTATTTTACCAAAAAATAAACATATATTTATATATATATAAAGTAAGAGTACACCAATTATTAAAAAAGCCCTGGGTCTAATAAGGTGTCTCTCCATTCATACATGAAAGCTTAAAAAATGTATATATTGTAGATCAAAAATGCAAGTTTTGAGTCCTCTGTGTCATTCAAAGCATTTGATGTCATAAGCAATAATTACTTTCACGTTGCAGCTGGTAGAGGTGGAGCTCATTTTAAATGCTTTTAATACTGCTTTGTAAGTATACATCATCATTTATTAGCTGATTATGTTGTATTATTAATCTAACTTTAAAGCAGACAAATAAATATAGTGAAGTAAAAAGTAGCCTACAATGTTTCTCGCTGAGATGTGGGAAAGTATAAAGTAGCAAATGGAAATACTCAAGCACAAGGGCCTCAAAATTCTATCTTTATCTGCTATCAGAAGAAGTTTTCATGAAAGCAGATGCAATGCATTCTGTTTCTACTCAATACTGATTACTAAAAACTATTAATATATTTAACATCACAATGCATAATTAATCTGGAAAATATAATTGCCACTGATTCACAGCTCTCAAAAAGATAGTTAACTTTTCTCCATTTATTTTTTAACCTATTAATAAAGATTTAAGAAACAAAAGCCCCATAAAAGTAAAAAAAAAAAACTTTATCAGGGGAGAAAAATGGTAGAAACCTCAGGAAGAGCAACTGAGGAGGGATCCCCCTTCCAGGACAGACAGACGTGCAATAGATGTCGTACAGAACAGATCAACATAATAAATTAGCAGTAATCCATATGACACAATGAGACAGAAAGAGAGACAGAGAGAGATGCAGGACAGAGGGTAATGATAATAGCTTACAACAACATTAATTAAAGTAATAATATTATAAGAATAATTCCGGCTCTTGTGGTACAATATGTTGAAAGTATATATTAATATCTGACAGTATACATATGTGACAATAATCATATGTGTATAATAACAGTAGAAGTATGACTAATGATAACAGCAGCAGCAGGAGGCATCAGGCAGGGCCACAGCAGCAGCACAACCACACACATCGCACTATCCACCGCTGCAATATAAGTTAACCTGCGAAACAGTGGAGCGCAAAGGCTCCGGAGAAGAAGCCAAGTTAGTGACATGCAGTACAGCCGAGTTAGCGAGATGCAGTTACAGGACATGAGTGTTAGCAAGGGAGAGAGAGAGAGAGAACGAGAGAAGGTGCTCTGTGTATTATAGGAGGTCCTCCGGTAGACTAGGCCTATGCCAGCCTAACTAGGGGCTGGTACAAGGCAAGTCTGAGCCAGCCTTATCTATAATCTTTATCAAAAAGGAAAGTTTTAAGTCTAGTCTTAAATGTGGAGATGGTGTCTGCCTCCCGGACCGCAACGGGAAGATGATTCCACAGGAAAGGAGCCTGATAGCTGAAGGCTCTGGTTCCTGATCTACTTTTGGAGACTTTAGGGACCACGAGTAACCCTACATTTTCAGAGTGCAGTGTTCTGGTGGGATAATAGGTCACTATGAGCTCTCTAAGATATGACGGAGCCTGACCATTTAAAGCTTTGTAAGTTAACAGTAGGATTTTAAATTCAATTCTGGATTTTACAGGGAGCCAGTGCAGAGAAGCTAAAACAGGAGAAATATGATCTTGTTTCTTAGTTCCTGTTAGTACATGTGCTGCTGCATTCTGAATTAGCTGGAGAGTTTTTAAGGACTTACTAGAGCTACCTAATAATAGAGAGTTACAGTAATCCAGTCTAGAGGTAACAAAAGCATGGACCAATTTTTCTGCATCTTTCCGGGTCAGGATAGGCCTAATTTTCACAATATTACGCAGATGAAAAAACACAGTCCATGAGGTTTGTTTTAAATGAGAATTAAAAGACAAATCTGGGTCAAATATTACTCCAAGGTTTCTTACGGTAGTGCTAGAGGTCAGAACAATGCCATCCAGGGAAACTATATCATCAGATAAAGAGTCTCTGAGTTGTTTGGGGCCAAGAACAATAACTTCAGTTTTGTCTGAATTTAACATCAGGAAATTGGTGCTCATCCAGGTTTTTATGTCTTCAAGGCAGTTATGGAGTTTAGTTAATTGATCAGTTGCTTCTGGCTTTATCGATAAATACAGCTGAGTATCATCCGCATAACAATGGAAATTTACAGAGTGATTTCTAATGATGTTACCTAAGGGAAGCATATATAGAGTGAATAGGATTGGTCCGAGCACAGAACCCTGTGGAACTCCAAAACAAACTTTAGTTCGTAGAGATGATTCATCATTAACACGAACAAACTAGAGCTTAGATCGGGCCCAAAAAATTCAGCCCAACCCGGCCCGAGCCCGTGCACGTTATGCCCGGGACCAGCCCAGCCCATCCAATTAACTGTAATTATGGCCTGAGCCCGATTTAAACCCGACATTTTTCAATAAGTTGGCTGTTATAATTAATGCTAAGGACACACCAAGTGCGTTAGTGCCACAGAAATCCTTGACTGTCCACACAGGCAGCGCATTTCTCCTGCGCTCTCCACGCCGGTTAAACATCGACTCCACTCGTCTGTTCCCGTCAGATTGTGTTGGACTTCTGTACAGTTTTATGAGTTCTTCTACTGGATTTCCATTAGGCGGCTGCTGCTGCTGCTGATGATGATGATGAACCCAACCCCATGCTTTTGTTGCTTAAATCCAACCACATGCGTGTGTTGGTTGAACATGTGCATTTGTTGTTGAAGGAAAAAATGTCAATTTGCGGTGTTGTACTGATGTAGTGCATTTATTTTTGAAAGAGACTGTATGCAAACTGTACATTTCCTGTGAAAACAGACGTGTATTTTGAAAACAGACAATGCATTTAACAGGCAGAACCTGACACAACATCCCGGAATGTCAACCACCAATGCACCCAGGATACCTTGCACGTCAGTTCTCGACATGGAAAGTTCATGACCAAACACTGATACGTGATAAGGTCGGAGTGAGAATGTGTTGGGATTGATGTATAGATTCTATAGATCCCATTAAAGACAGGCATATACTGAAAGGAGAGCTATATACTCTACACTTCACATGCTACATTTCCATTTACCTTTGCAAACTGCTGCTGAGCCACACTGTGGTGACGGTAGCATGGTTCAAAACATGGCTGCATTCAGATCTCAGGGGCACATGGGCTGTTTTCATTTCCAAGGACCTCACTGCAACGATGCTCATAGGGTGTGTGTGTAATGCTACTCTACCCAAAAGTGCTATGTGTAAGTCTGGAAAAAGATTGTTGATTGTTGAGAGTCATTCCCAGGCTGTCAAACAGCAACACTTAAAAGTTGCTAGCCAACCCAAGGTCATCCGTATATGATGACCTGGATGATGACTCATCAATCAAATGTATTTCTCCAGAGTTACACTCAGCATGTTAAATGTACACAAATGTATTTCACAGTCTGATGTAGGTTTTGGTTGATCATCATAAATCTATATTTATTTTTCTATGCATATAAATAGTGACTGTTGGAGCTGTATGAATATATCTGCAGTGATGCAGCCCTAACTTAACTAAGGAATTAAGTGTGTGTTTTTTTTTCCAACCTTTTTTTTTTTACACATGCATGATGAAAAAGAAGGTTTATGCAAATGGTGATTGGAAGACTATGTCATACAGAGTTTAATGCACATTTATGATGACATGGGATTGGACACAATGGTGTGCTGCAAATATAGGTTGGTGTAAGGCTGTTTATGCAAATGTATTCAAATGTACTGCAGAGCAATCACATAGGACTGTAAGACCCTAAGCGTAACACAATGCACATTCATGTTGTGATCTGAATATGTGTGCATGCTAGGGCTGCCCTCGACTAAGAATTTTCCTAATCGACCAGTAGTTTTCATCTAGGATCATTATTCGACTAGTCGCCGGCATGTTTACGCTATTCATTTAATTATTAAATTATATATTTTGAGCAGGGCAACACATTGGTTTGAATTCAAGGTCTGAGAAAGAGTTGTATAGGCAACATTGTTAACACTGTGCTACATTACAGAGAAATACAAAACTGTACCAATGAACCTTAATTAATATAGGCCTATACTATACCTACAAGTGCATGTGACACACTGAGCGAGCCACCTGTTAATTACGCTGTCAGTAAAGCAGTAATGATTGTGCTAAGTGGCTAATGGGCATGTAGCTACTTACGTTTCAGATGATACGTCACGTTTGTAGTCGATGAATGATAGGCAAATGTTTGCCTGCAGAGTTTAGATATCACCTTGGTTTCATCCTTTACCTTCTCTAAATGATCCCACACTTTGGATATCCTGCCCAACATTCAATTTCATCCATCCATCCTCGTAACCGCTTATCCTCTTGAGGGTCACGGGAGGGCTGGAGCCTATCCCAGCTGGCACTGGGTGAGAGGCAGAGTACACCCTGGGCAGGTCACCAGACTATCGCAGGGCTAACACAGACAACCATTCACACTCACATTCACACCTACGGACAATTTAGAGACACCAATTAACCTATCCCCAACCTCCATGTCTTTGGACTGCAGGAGGAAGCTGGAGTACCCGGAGAAAACCCATGCTGACACGGGGAGAACATGCAAACTCTGCACAGAAGGGATCCCTCCTGGGATCGAACCAAGAACCCTCTTGCTTTGAGGCGACAGTGCTAACCACCATACTACCATGCCACCCCCATTCAGTCTCAGTTCAATCAATCAATCAATCAATCAATCAATTCAATTTTATTTATCAAGCCAAATATCACAATCGCAACTCATAAATTCCAGTTTGACCTAGAGGGTTTTACAGCATACGACATCCCTCTGTCCTTGGACCCTCACAGCGGATAAGGAAAAACTCCCCCCCAAAAAAAACCTTTACAGGGAACAAAAGTGGTAGAAACCTCAGGAAGAGCAACTGAGGAGGGATGTTGTGTGTACAGAACAGATCAACATAATAAATTTACAGTAATTCATATGACAAAATGATACACAAAGAGAGACAGAGACAGAGGGAGAAGCAGGGCAAGCAGTAATGACAATAGCTGCAACAAGATTAATTTTAGTAATACTATTATATTAATCAATCAATCACTCAATCATAAACATTAACATAAAAGTTAGTCCTGGGCATGACGTTAAACTGCATCTGACAGTGGGGGGGGCCTAGACCAAGGCCAGGGGACAGAATGAGGGTACCCCAAACCACTGTTACCTCCAGGTGGCCTCTGGCAAAGGCCTAGCCTCTGACAGCCCCCGAACCAGGGTTATGGTGAAGTTCTGGGCAGGTGGGGCTCAGCAGCCTAAGAAGGCAACCTGTCTAGGAGAAGGAAAACTCCAAAACTAAACCTTCACTGCCTTGTGGCTATACCCTTTCATGGGATAGGTTTCGGGAGTCACCCCCAAGAACAAATCAGGAGCTGGAGTCCCTACAG
The DNA here is from genome assembly GCF_011397635.1 of Epinephelus fuscoguttatus. Lineage (NCBI taxonomy): Eukaryota > Metazoa > Chordata > Actinopteri > Perciformes > Serranidae > Epinephelus > Epinephelus fuscoguttatus. Next base: position 3,198,014 of record NC_064755.1, read on the forward strand.
GCAGTCGGCTGCTACCTTCAGCAACGTTCTGGCAACTCCTGTGACGACGTTTGTGCCAAGTTGTATTGGCTTCTGCCTCTCCCCTGGATCCCACCAGCAGAGTAGTCTGGGGCCGTTTAGTAGATGTTTTGTGAAGCAACTGGAACCAGGGCGAGAGAGACAGGATCCGGAATTCGATGGATGTGCCTTTCCGTCAAAATAAAAGCACCAAGCTAATAAAATTGCAGTGAAACCTTTTAATTTAAAGAATATAATTTACAAGAAAAGTCCCAAGCCAAGCCATTACGTTAACCTTTTTCTTTTGTGGTATTTATTTGTGTCACAAGTTATCGTCTATTTCAGTTGTCTGTTTTATTTAATAGGCATTTGATCCTAGTTTTGTACGTTATACCTGTATTTTGTAAATGCATTGTTTTGAGTTTGGGGTGGTGGGGGCGGAAGAGAGAGGAAAACTACGCGATGCTCGCCATGTAACTTTTAGCATGTTCTATCACCTGCAACAACAACAACAACCTTAACAATATGGCATTGCCAACATCGCTGCCTGACAATGTGACACCTGTTAAAACGGTGAAAGAAGATGCGACGAGACGCAAGAGGTTTACTTGTTATATATTTTTATCACATCGTGACATTAACGTGACATGTACCCTAACATTACTTTATAAGAGGTAAAATATATAGTTATTTAACGTTCTAAAGTTATTTAATTTATTTCCTCTTTCATTCTATTTAAAAATTTCGCTACATTTTTACATTTTAATTAAAAAGCAACTAATTAATTATGACAGGCTTTATTTAATTGGGGTAGCCAGTAGTATAGAAAACAAATGAATCTTAACCAACTTTCACATTCCAGTGATGAACACATTAATTCATTAATATAGTAATGTTAGACCGCTAACATGATATAGCCTATGACTCTGACTCCATTATAGACACCAGGGGAGAGATTATTATTACCATACAGTTAACTGGCCATTTATCTGGGTAGTTTTTCGCGAGTAAACTGCATACCGTTGGCCATGATTGAAACACCAAACTTTTGCCATAGCCGGTCGGTAAACATGCAAGGACGTCTCTTTCGTGTATTAAACTCGTCAGGCAAAGCTTCTGTAGCGGCTTTAACAAGGTTATTTTATGTACCCGACAGGTTTCTTGAAGAAACTCCTCTAAAACAAACTGTTCTATGTCCATGTTTAAATGATTAAAATGTATCAATCGTGGCGAGTCTTCTCTCTTCTTTCTTTTCCGATTAAACTTTACATAGTGGAGAAACCGGAGGCGGAAATCGATTTTATTTTGGTGAACACGTTTACTTGGTGAATTCCAGATCCGCTTTCTAGACCGGAACCAGAATCAAGACAAAATTCAGAGTAAATAGACACCAGGCTCTTTGCTTGAAGAGCCTGGTGACACGAGGCTACCAGCAGAGTGGAGAGGGGGGACCTGCTAAGTGGGTTAGGGCTGGTCTCCCATACCTTCAAACCCAGGCTGAGCACTGGAGAGGACACTCCAGCATCGCTTCATTGCAACGGCACAACACGGGGAGTAACAGTCTACTGGTGATAAGCCTCGCTTGACTGGTGTAGCGCGAGGTGCCAGGGGTTGCTCCTGATGGTGGGAGAGATGGCTACATCTCACTGAACAGCTACCGCCCACTTAAGCTGGGCAGCCCCCAGCCTATAAGGTGTTGTTCCGCCACAGTCCACTTGCTTCACTGGGTGCGTGAAGCTTAATGTTATGCCTCACAGGTGGATAGAAATTCTGCACCACGAAAGACAAGAAGAACAGGAAGGCCAGCACTTCAAATAGCTTGCTGGAATGTCAGGACTATGACTCCCGGTCTATAAGATAAAATCCAGGAGATAGACGATGCACGCAAGACAGCAGGGACTGACACCGAACTGCTTAGACTGAAGGTAGACATCGCCGCCCTGCAAGAGACCCATCTAGCTGAATCTGGTACATCGCGTGAAAATAATTACACCTTCTTCTGACCAAATCAGGGAACACAGCGTCGGGTTTGCTGTCAAAAACACTCTGAACACACTGAATATGATAGAGCCTGGCTAAGTAGGATACTCATCATGCGACTGCACACCAAGCTTTACAGAGAGCAAGGAGCATAGGCCAGAAAACAGCTAGGTGCTGTGCAAATGCTTACTTTCTGCAGATCTGCTAGGACAACCAAGCAGCAGCTGATGCAGGCAACATTGGCAGGGTCTACGATGGCATAAAGACAGCTATCAGTCCTATGCTGCAGAAAACTGCACCCCTTAAGTCTTCAACAGGAGAGATCATCAAAGACAAGGGGAAGCAAATGGAGAGATGGGTGGAACATGATTTAGATCTTTACAACAGGGAGAGCACCATCTCCGATTCTACAATGGAGGGAATCAACAGCCTGCCAACCATGGAAGAGCTAGATGAAATACCATCCCTGGAGGAACTAAGCAAACCTTCGATGGTCTACCTTCTAGAAAGGCTCCAGGCCTAGATGGAATCCCACCTGAAGTTGTCAAGTGTGCTAAGGGACCCATGGTACATCACCTGCATGAACTTCTCCTCCAGTGGTGGGAGAAGAGTGCAGAACCAGAAGACATGTGGGACTGCAGCATTGTCACCGTCTATAAGAACAAAGGGGACAGAAGTGACTGCAACAATTATAGAGGCATCTCTCTGCTAAGCATAGTGGGGAAGGTACTGAATAGGCTCCAGAAACTCGCAGAGAGAATCTATCCAGAGTCTCAGCGCAGTTTCAGGTCTGAGCGATCCACGATCGACATGATCTTCTCTCTACCTCAGCTGCAAGAGAAGTGCAGGGTTCAGAAGATGCCCCTGTATATTGCGTTCATTGACCTGACCAAGGCCTTTGATCTGATAAGCCGTGATGGCCTCTTGAACAAAATAGGATGCCCCCCAAAGCTCCTAAACTTGATCCAGTCTTTCCATACAGATATGAGAGGCATTGTCCAGTTTGATGGAGCCTCCTCAGATGCTTTTGACATCCGGAGTGGTGTGAAGCAAGGCTGTGTCCTTGCTCCAACCCTCTTTGGCATCTTTTTTGTTGTAATGCTGCAACACACGTTTGAACAGTCAATTCACCTCCATACAAGATCAGATGGGAAGCTGTTCAGCATTTTACGCTTGAGGGCGAAAACTAAAGTCAGGCGAGCCCTCATCAGGGACATGCTCTTTGCAGATGATTCTGCACTGGTAGCCCACTTGCAAGAGCATCTGCAAAAGCTCATGGATCAGTTCTCTTGGATTACATACTCAAGGCAAGAAAGACGTCTCCATGCATTTCACATGCATAACCGCCGAAGCATCCTTAACATCCAATGGCAAGATCATGTGACAAATGAGGAAGTCCTCAAACAGGCTCAGATGTCCAGCCTCTATACCATGTTGCACCAGCGGCGTCTTAGATGGCTTGGCCATGTCCACCGCATGGCAGACGGGAGGATCCCCAAGAACCTGCTTTATGGAGAGCTTGCCACTGGCACCACTGGAACTGATCCATGAGCTTTTGCAGATGCTCTTGCAAGTGGGCTACCAGTGCAGAATCATCTGCAAAGAGCATGTCCCTGATGAGGACTCGCCTGACTTTAGTTTTCGCCCTCAAGCATAAAATGCTGAACAGCTTCCCATCTGATCTTGTATGGAGGTGAATTGACTGTTCAAACGCGTGTTGCAGCATTACAACAAAAAAGATGCCAAAGAGGGTTGGAGCAAGGACACAGCCTTGCTTCACACCACTCCGGATGTCAAAAGCATCTGAGGAGGCTCCATCAAACTGGACAATGCCTCTCATATCTGTATGGATGTCCAGCCTCTATACCATGTTGCACCAGCGGCGTCTTAGATGGCTTGGCCATGTCCACCGCATGGCAGACGGGAGGATCCCCAAGAACCTGCTTTATGGAGAGCTTGCCACTGGCACCAGGCCAGTGCCCCCCAGTGACATGAGGTTCATGGGCATAAGAGTAGACAACTGGGAGAACAGTGCCAATAACCGTACCAGCTGGAGGCAGGAGGTCCGGAAAGGAATCCAGAAGAGTGAAACTGTGCTGAGTCAAGCAGCAGCAGAAAGGAGAGCACAGCAAAAAGCACCCAAATCAGCCTCAGCAGGCAACACTGTATTCAAGTGTAATCACTGCCAGAGAGTCTGCCATTCGAGAGTGGGACTTATTAGTCATACGAAGCACTGCTCCCTTAGCACCACCTGTTTCAATTCAAGTGCGCATGTGCCATGGTCTCTCAAGACTGAAGGCCACTACTACTGTGAATTATATTTTGAATGCTGGTGTACACAGTCTGGCCTTAGTCTTCTGTCAGAAAAACCGCAGCTACTCCAGAGATTTCTTTAACCCTTCTTTAATGATTTCACACAGCTTGGAATAGTGTACAGTGTTCGTTGTGGTTTCCTGAAGCATACAAATAGATAAAAAATAATTATATTAGTATGGTACAGAAATAAAGTCATATTACTGTGAACTGAACAGACATGTGATACTACACAAAGAAAACTGGCCGCACTGTTATAATGTAACACACAACAACTGTAAGAAACGTGAATATCACCAGATGTAGAGGCCATCCGCGGTAGTAAACACTTAATCGAGACAGTATTATATGTTTAGAACACATATATAAACAAAGGCGGACATATTAACCAGTCTGTGGCAATATATCTAATGTAAACAACTCCGTGTGCGAGAGTACTGATCATAACATGGCGGCCGTTCCGGCTCCACGCCACGTACATCAGAAAACAGCATAACAATAAACACCTACTGTAAACTTACTTTGCACTCACGCACAACGGACACAAGGTGACGGCGTGGGTAGTTATGACGGTACTCCGCTTAACGCTGTCATAACTGTAGAGCAAGTGTGAGGCACTCCACAGGTGTATCACCAGCCCAGCTGCCTTTGGGGCCATTCTGTTGTCCTCGTGTTCCCTCGGGACTACTCGGGGCCTTCCAGTGACGTTCGGCTCCTCCCAAACACGGCAAAGCAGGGAAGTTTGCACAACTACTAACATAAAAGTAACTTTGGTAGCATATGTTGGAAGTATATATTATTATATGATAGTATATGTATGTGACAATAATAATCATATGTGTATAATAATGGTAAAAGTATGCCTAATAATAACAGCAGTAGTGGGAAGCATCAGGCAGGACCACAGCAGCAGCACTTCATTTTATTCGCATTTTATTTTTAATGAAAGTAGGTTGTCTTTAACCATTTAGCACGTTATTAACTAACCTGTGTAATAACCGCAGGTACCAGCCCTATATATTAACGTGACTCCTGTCTGACTGCTGAGTGTCTGTCCTTTCAAATTAAATTCCCATATGGTCGAATTATAGACTTTGATTTATTTTGACATGGTAATGTCCTACTAGAGATTCATGTTTGTTTGTTTGTTTTTTTTGTGACTAATGACCAATGAAATCTTGATGGCTGACCTTTCTTGTCAACTAACTTTTGGGCCACTATTAGGGCCAGTCCTGATGCATACAACATTAATAAGTATTTATTTTTACATAAAGAGTTTTATTTGTAGTTTGTTTATTGGCGTAGTTCCGTTTTTTGTTTTGCACCATGCATGATATTCATTAGTAGTTTACCTTTGAATTATCTGGAGTATTACACCTATTACACCTAAATTTACAGTAATATATATTTGTGATAAGTCTAAAATCTTGTCTTGTGATGAGTTTAAAAAAAACATATACAAAAAATTTATTTTGGATGCATGTATTCTGCAATGTTTATACTCACTCACACATTCTCACTCCAACCTCGTCACATACTGACATTTGGTCAGGGACTTTTCACGTCGACATATGATGTGCAAGGTACCCTGGGTGTGTTGGTTGTTGATGTCCTGGGACACCATGTCAACTTCAGCCTGTTACATGCATTGTCTGTTTTCAAAATGCACTTCCTTTTTCTCAGGAAATGTAGAGTTTGCATACAGTCTCTTTCCAAAATAAACTAATAACACTGTGAATTGACTTTTGTTCTTTCAACAACACACTCACGTGGTTGGGTTTAGGAAAAAAAGATCAGGATTTGGCTCTACAATACCAGAATCCCTGATGAAAGTTGCTGTTTGTTGGACCCATCTGGCACCCCTCCCACCCACCCTACTCGGGCTTCCACCACCTTAACTTATATTGTTGTCCCACCATGTTTCCCCTTACACAACCGGTGCCATTAAACAATAACCAGCCACAAACAGTATCATGCCGATGTGAAAGGATGGCTTTTTCAATCGGTGTCTGATGCCATAGGTCCCTGACCAAGTGTCGTTACTTACTCACACAATTGTAAAAAATACAGTTTGATTAATTAATTGAAGAATTTCTTGTTAAGATTCTCTGCTGGCACTACCTTGCTCCGATCTTTTTAAACTTAACATCAGAATGTATTTTCTACATTTAACTCACTTCCAGTTTAGGTAAGGTTTTCCTCTCTTCTCTTTATAGCTGACAGATTAATAACACCTGCTGCCTGGTGATGTTCATACTAATCACTAATTTACCTTGATGTTTCATGACAACACAGTCTTTACATGATCTATCTATCTATGTATCTATATATATGTGTATATATATATATATATATATATATATATATATATATATACAATCCATGGCACACTTTTGCTCTTCTCTTTACAGTTTACATCTCATTGAGTTTAAAACAGATTATGTTTTAAAATAGCAGTATTTCAATTGTCTACAAGAGCCAGTCAGCCTGTTGTTATATTGATGGGGCTTGGAAACAAAAAGTGTCCTCACAAGTAAAATACTAACATTGGTTCTTGTTACTGCCTGGGGGCTGACACACACAGATGTGTGAATTATAACACCTATAAAGTGTGATGAGCTGAACTGAAACATGAAATGATCAAAGTTGACTTGTTACGTCCAGGACATCAGCAATGTTTCATAAATTTAACTTTTTTTCACTTTAAATGGTCTAGCAGTTTACCATCAGACTGACCGGGCCCAATAATTTGGTCTAAACAGTCATACACCCCAATTATATTAATAATCTGCAGGGGTAAGATGCACCAATTGTCTCACAATGGTGAAACGTATCAACAATAAATCATTTATATATTGTATCATCCTGTAAACTCTTCATGAAAAGTAGATTTTCAGCTGTTTTATTTAACATCCATCTTTGGGGTGTCATTCATACCATTCTTAGTTCCCCTAACACAGTGATTTCAGTGTTCCTTAGCAGTGGGGCAGCTCAACTCAGACTCAGGTCTAAAATCTGCAGCATCAGCTCTCTACACAACTACAGATCCAGTGTGTAGGATTTAGGGGAATATATTGGCAGAGAAGAAATATGATATACGTATGTTTCCTTTAGTGTATAATCACATGAAAATTAGAAATGTTGTGTTTCATTACCCTAGAATGAACCATTTATATCTACACAGGGAGCAGGTCATTCTCCACTGAGTCTGCCATGTTGCACCGCCAGAAGCCCAGAATGGACAAACCAAACACTGACTTTAGATAGAACCATTTGCATTTTCACTTCTGCCATTGTAGTCATCAGCCCATATGCTATGAGCAGTGTCAGAGAAAGACTGAATTTTTAATGTGAAACTGCTTTATTCCTTGTTCCTACAGGTTTAAATCACCTGAGGTGCTTACCACCACCTACTGTGTCAGAGTGTGTAGGATCACAGCATTATGGAGTCATAAAATCTTGCTGTGACTTGTCTGAGAGACATGACAGACTACACGATTGTCCACAACCAATCATCCCTATTCATCTTTCATGACGTGTGTGATGTTATCAGATTATTCTTGTCCTATTTTTATCATTATTAATATTATTTCAGTCACTATGGCTTTTCATGTTCCTGCCAAACTGTTTTCGTAGCAATGTAAAAAGTGCCACAAGATGGCAGGAACTACATTTGAAGTACCCCATGCAAACTATGCAAGTCACTGAATCCTCCACAAGTTCCTACAAATGTTTCACAATAAAAGCCTTTTTAGAAAATGAAGGGATTCTCTCAACTGAAATTATAAGGGGCTTTTAATTTTAAATGGATACAGGAAGCTTTAAATTTGAAATGACGGTATGATGATGTATGATGTCATATCTTATTTTTACTTGAGAATACAAATAACCAGCCCATTCGCACTCCAAACTTGTCAAATACTGCCATTTTGTCAGTGGCATTGGTGTCAGATACCAATGCACAAAGGTACTTTTAGCAGTATTAAGATACTCACCAGGCGGCGGCTATTTCTGGCACTGTCAGCTGCAACAGCAGTATAAAGAGCAAGAAAGACCAAATAGGGCGGGGAGGTGGACGGGACAAACAAACATTAGACTTGAATGTGCTGAAATAACATAATGTAACAGGCTTTCAGTAAAACCTCCTGAATGTCTGGATTAGAATAAAGGTGAGCACACAATAGCAAGTGCTGGGCCAGTGGCCTGTCTCCAAGGTGCCACACAGCATAGGAAAAACACTGATTTGTAATGTGAAACTGCTTTATTCACTGTTTTTAGCAGTTTTAATCACCTGTTCCCTTTGTTTTGGAGAGAAGGAGACCTCTGTGGATAATTCAACTCCAAGTAAAAACACTGAAGGAGAGGTTTCAGCTGGTTGCAATCTGCAATCCTTACAGCTAGACGCCACTAAATCCTTCTTAATCTTACACACTGCTCTAAATAGCAAAACACACAACTTATCCATGCCTAAAACAACACTTAGCAGAGTTTTCCGATCTGACGCCATCAACATCATTTGTCTGTGCCTTCCAAAACTGTCACAAATCACATTTAAATTTAAATCTATTTCATGATGTAACAAAACTATGGTTAAAGTTTGGTTAGACTTAGTCACAAAGACAACTTGGTTAGGTTTAGGGAGATTTCATGGTTTGGGTTAAAACAGCAGTCCACTCCTCCCCACAGGCACTTTGTCACTCTTTAACAGTGCTACCAGGCTTTCTACATTGCCACAGCCACTAGAGGGCTTTGTCCTTTTGTTGCAGGTGCTAAAAGCGACCAAGTCTGTCATTATTCTTTGAAAGACTGTCTCAGTGCTTCTCACAGTCATTTTACACAGCATTTGCATATGCCAGGGGTCGGCCCTGCAGTTAATTTGATTCAGAGCAGCAGTGTTAAAAGCATTACTATAATTGGCAGTTGTGAGGGCGCTCATATTTTAGCCAGTTCATGTCAGCCACACATTGGGATGTGGTCTTCTTCTAGCCGCCTGTCTCTCTAATGTAATGTGAAGCTAATGTATGATCAGATGCTGCTGACCTGAACATTAAACTCTGTCCTGTCTTTTCTATTAGTCTTATTAATGTTTTTTAATTCACGTCTGTAACAGGGTGATATCTCAACATTCCCTCCTCCATCCCTCCCTCCTCATTCTCTACCCTTCCTTCTCTCTTCCTCCATCATTCTCCCCCTCTGTCCATCCATCTCAGCTTTGTACTAGTCCTCACATCAGGATCTGTTATGCAGTGACATCTCTCTGTCCCTTCTTCCTGCTCCGAGGCTGTCACACTGCACACACTGTACAGTGTTTTTGCTATATGGAGCCGTATAAAAACTGATTGAAAAAGACATATGAGAGATACAAAGTGTAAATTTAAAAGAACATTTTGTTTTATTTGAGGGTTTTGTTGTTGTTTTTTCATGTGTTCCATCACTTCTATTTGTCTGGGGCATGATCTGGTACACAACACAATGAAAAGGATGACAGCAGCTAGAGATGACATAGTGTTTGTTTGTGTGCCAAAATACAGAATACAGATTACAGAAACTGTCCGTCCCACTAACATACTTATTTATCTTGACTTCCTGTGTCACCTCACAATTCAGCTTCAGATTTTACACAAAAGTTCAGTTTATTGTTGATGGACAGGCCTATTCATCCTGCAAAAACAGTTGTAGAATTTCTTCTGTGTCTCTGGACAAGCTTTGTTATGTCTGAGAAAATAACCCTTGAGAACTCATAACTCAGTTTTTGCTGGAGAATATAAATAACCAGCCTGTTCTCACTCCGAACTTATGAAATACTGCTGCTTTGTCTGTGATTTTGGTGTCACTTGAACTGTGCAGTGAGGTGAATGGGGATGGCCAACACAGCATCTGTGTAAGGTGTCAAGTCAACCGCCATGTCAGCCACATACCCTGTTTACATGGTTTTGTTTACTTCCAAAAATCTTGTGGTTTTTTTTACAAAACAATGACTAAAATCTGTTCCTTAATACCTCCTGACATTGGACACTTTATCTAATTAATTATTTTCACAAGGTCGAATTTTTAGTATTATTATTAGTTTTTTAAACTGTTGTAACATCTGAGTGCAATACTTACTACAATTTGTAAAAAAGATAATGTTTGGGTGCACATAAAAGAATGTAACACTTGTAGGAATGTAGGCTCAGTCTTAAGTGGTTTTGGTACACGCAGATATGAGAGGAAACTGGCGTTGTTTGTTCACCGCTTCTCCATCTGGATTGAATTTGGATTGAATTTAACTCTTGAGCTGTCTTAGTGCAGGTTAGCACTTTGGCTGACCCTGGCTTTTCTATAGTTTCAACTCTACTTTACTAACAAACATCTGTGTAGATTCTGCCGTTTACTGTTTTGATTGACGTTGCTGTATACCCACCTGTTGCTACCTCGTGCAGCTCTGGCTACACATTGCCACTCTGTATCGCTACTCTGTATCACTGTTCCAACAGCTCCTCGATGCACTTTATTAAATCCACTGCCACCGGCAAATCCTGGCATCTTCTTCGTAATCAGAGTACCCCCTCAAACAACAGTTGATAAGTGCTCCCCTTTTTTGTAATTTTTTAGGAAAAAGTACATGCTATCCACAGAGAACTGGCCATTACTCTATGTCTCTCTGCATCCATTACTTCCAGACTTAACTATTGCAATAGTCTCCCCTATGGTTTGTCAGTCAAACACACACTCCCACATCCGTGACCACTTTACCCCTATCCTTCATAACCTCCTCTGGCTCCCCATCTCCCAGCCTAACTACTTCAAACTCCTCATCATCACTTACAAAGCTCTCCACAACCTGGCTCCTCCCCTACCTGTCTGAGCTCCACCACCGGCACACCAGCACACTCCCTCCCACACTCCTAGGTCTGTTGATGCAAATCTCCATTTTTTTTTTAGGGCAAAACAAAGGACGATGCTGTTAAAAACCTCCACAGATGAGGGCTGGTGGTGGGGCACCCTCCCCAAGGCAGGAGTTGCTAAAAACACTAAAAATGTGTATTTTGCAATACAATATAGAAATAATTATTATTGACATAATAATATTTCTGATCACTAATTATAAAAAGAGGAGTCATGTGATAAGGTTTTAGTCCGTATATTAGTAACACTCTTGTCCCTTGTCTGGTGCAATGGATGTTGAGACTGGAGGAAATGAGGATCTTCATGTGTATGCATGTCTTGTATATGGTTGAGGATCGAATCCCACTTTGCCATTCTTTCCAGCCTGGTGGCTGAGGAAGCTGCAGTCCAGTATATGTGGTTCTTGATGTTTCTAATCCACTCCACTTTCTACAGTACATATAAAATACATTTCTTTTCAGTAAAAAGCCCTAAATTGAGTAATATGTCTAGTACAGCATTTCAAAATCAGAAAGTATGAGGTACCAATAGTTACAGCTTTACACTGCAACTGTAAGGACACCAAGTTTCTTTCATTTGTTACTCAGATTTAATGTGCAATCATATAGAATAATTCTTAATGCCTGATGCACTTGTAGTAGTCACTACTATGCGGATGGACAGGCGATTGCTACAATATACTTTTTGTAAGACAACTATCCATGCAGTCACAATTATATATCTCTTGTTGAAAAAGCAGAGGAAGAAAGCAGAAGTGAAATGGTGAACACATATATACAACACTTTAGGAGGTGTTGTGGGTACATTTCCATCAGAAATAAAATGAATCCACTTGGTCCTCAGTTCCTCAGACATAGGGAGTAAAATAGGCTTCTGTGTTTATTTGTGCAGCCAACAACAAAGTAACTGACATGCTTAGCTCCTGCCTTCAACATCTTTGTTTTACCTGAGCCAGGGAATGAAAGATGGCAGCAAAAAGGCAGATTCAGTGGGCTGTAGGAACACCTAGCTGGGGGAGTGTCATCCACCTGGGTGGGGGAGGTGTTTTTTCCCTGTGTGACGTCAAGCAGGGAAAATCTCAGATTTGCCTGAGTGAGCACAGGGTTTCTGAAAGGTGGAGCATGCAAAAGAAGGAGACCGGCTAGGCAGACATACTATTGTTAGAAACCCATGGTAAAGGTGCATTTTGCATAATATGTGTCCTTTAAGACCTTTTATTGTCATTGTTCTCCACATTCAGATTCTCAGTCCATTGGAATCAACAGAAAAAGTAACACACAATAAGCAATATAATCAAAAAGAGTTTTCTTGCTTAAGATTGCATCTTGAGTAGAAATACACCATTTTTCAATGTGTGTGTGTGTGTGTGTGTGTGTTTAGTACTTATTTGGATTCTGAACAGAATATTATGCTAAATTAAGTTTTACACCGGTTTTTCTTTTTTCTTTTCAAATCCATAGGGGCCAACTGTTATTTGTTCATGCCAGTCACACCCTCAGCTATTAACTGAGACTTTTGCCGTGTCTCAAATCGCGTACTTCTGTACTTACACTCAATATTTGAGTGCATAAGTGCGTTCACACTGAGAAGTATGGAAAAATGCAGTGTACTTTGAGTACCCAGATGGTGCACTCAAAACGGTCAGGAAGCTGAGTGTGGAACTACGGACACTCGGCCTCAATGGTCGCCATCTTGGCTATGTAGCGGAAGGGGAGGCACCACTTTTCAAACTGGAAATAGCGGCCGAGGACTGTGCAACCGCGAATGTCTCTGCATTATACAAATACATGTGTTTTTTGCACTAAGCACCACCATACTGTTGTCGGGTATAAGCCAGCAGTATGTTTATTGGGTTAATTTAACAGTCTGTAATGATTTGGTACCATGAACGATAACCCGAATGCTAATGCTAGTTAGCTAATTTGCAGCCGCCATTATCGGTGAGTGCACAATGGCAGTGTTTGGTCTGAGACAACACTACCCTGTCAAAATTTGTGCACTACACCAATGATCACATACTACACATAGTATACTACATAGAGGTATACTAACGGAAGTATGTGATTTTAGACACACCATCAGATATTATTTTAACACTGTTTATTATTTCTTAACATTACCACCTGACTGTCTCATGACTTGTGAAAAAAACAGCATCATTGCCATTAGAGAGCAGATCAGTAGCCCTGCAATTACTGCTGCTGTCAGAGGTCTGCTTCATCTCTGCAAATGAAGAGGAGATTAATTCAACCGCTCTCTCTGATGGACGGCAGCTGAAAGAAGAGACAGCAACCGCTTGACCCTGGCTGACAGAAACACATGTCAACACTCTGCTCTCTGTCCCTAGCTCCTCCTCCACCTCCTCCTCTGCTTCTCCTTCTCCCCCCATACCCCCACTCCTCCTCCTTTTCCATCACTTCCTCCTTTTTATCCTCCTACTGTCATCTCCCCTCCTAACACCTCTGCCCCTTCCAACTTCTCCTCCATTTCTACCTACCTCCACCTCCATCGTTCTCCCCGTCATCCTCCTCATGTCTCAGAGGCTGAGTTTCTGTCTAGTGCTGACAGCTAACAAGTAATTACAGGTAATCATCTAAATGGACAGTAATTACTTCAAGGAGGGAGGGGCTGGAGTTTGTCTTTACAGTATTGTGAGTTTGAGCCTTGCCCTTGACTTGCTTCTGTGAGTCCTTAATCCAGCAGCAGTGCACATACCTACACACACACACACACACACACACACACACACACACACATACATACACTGCTTGAATCTGACTGATTGTTGTGCACAGCAAATGCCCGCTTTCACACACGTATCTTCATTCAGTCTACTCCACAGACCCTCTGTACCCACTGCAGAGAAAAAATCTTGCCATATTCAGGAAGACGTGGTGACCTCTGTCTTTGTTCAAAGATAGTCTGTAGTGTTGTATGTGAATGTCCTCCTTGATTTTTCTCCAGCCATTCACTGACTCTGACTGATGAGTTACCCATGCCACCTTCCTTGTTGATGCAGCAAGGGTTTGGTCTAATGCAGGCAACTGAGGTTGTCTGTTTCTGCTCTGTTTCTGGTCTTCATTCAGTTTCTTGTCCAAGCTCCTTTTTGTTTCACTGATGTAGTGTTCAACACAGCTGTCTCATGTGATGTTATGATGGATGGATTATTGAACAGGCCTCCTGGGCACAGGCCGAGGAGCCCCGCTGGTCTTCACCTGCAAAATGTCCCTCAAAAAAAACACGTACAACAAATGACCACAAAGAGAAATAAAACAACTACAGAGATGAAAAGCAACTATGAAGAGAAACAAAGTGACCACAAAAATTAATCGAAATACTGTGCCGTGCCTGTGCTAATAATGTTAGCATGTTGTAATGCTTTAGAAAATATGTTTAATATAGGACAGTTGTTTGTTCGTGAACCTTTTGAGCTGTAATGGAGCCAAGTTTTGTAATGTTACCTTTGTCAAATATTGCTGTTGTCCCTGGCTTCATATGAGTAGAAGAAATCTCCATTAGCAGGTAGGCTAGGTTACACAATGTAAAATGCCATAGGCTTGTGCTAAAGAAATTAGTATGTTGTGTTTATGGGGATAATGTGTCCAGCAAATGAGAAATTCTTTGTCTGTGAATCCTGTGAGTTATAAGGTAATTTGTGTACTTGTGTTTGAAATTATTGCTATTAGGCCATGATTAATGTGCTTTTTAGCTGTGTTTTGAATCTGAACTAAACTTGACAGCACTTCACAGAAACCCCACTTCCAACTAGTGAACATTATGCTGCCTGTAACATCACCCAGCATGACTGGTCTGACGGTGGGTCAGTGATGGTTTGAGGAGGCATATCCCTGGAGGGATGCACAGACCTCCATGTCATAGCTAACAGTACCCTGACTGCTGTTAGATACCTCGATGAAATCCTCAGAGCGATTGTCAGACCTTACGCTGGTGCAGTGGGCCCTGGGTTCCTCCAGGTGCAGGGCAATGCTCAGCCTCAAGTGACAAGAGTGTGTTGGCAGACCCATTCAAACATTTTGGACGAAGGACCACATAAAATATCCTCAACCATAGCTCATAACAATCCAGTAACACTGTCTGTGTGTCGGCTCAGAGACCTTTTCTCAGTTGAACTGCCATTGAAATATGAACAATCCATACTGTTTGCCTCATCACTAAAAAAAAAAATCTTACTGTGCTAGAAAGACAGAATTAACCTGTCCGCATCCCAGTGGTGCCTTCTATTATTCAAGTCTACATTTCAACAGACAAATAGCATTAAAAACAACAAATTACTGAAACATTTACATTAGTCTCGTGAAAGGTTTTAAGACAACTACCACTGTCATGTGAAAATATTCTGTCAATGTCAACATTTACTCTCTGTGTGTCTTGGTAAATGCAATCAGACTAATTAAAAAAACATTACATTATACAGAGCTTTCATCAGCTAATCAAGTTTTTTATTTAATAGTTCTAATTTTTTATATGCTGTGATATATCATGTCCAGGTTTTATGTCTTACAGTAAGAAACACATATAGTCATATTGACTAGAAAATGAAATGAACCCAATCAACTCTAACAGCCTCAGAAATATAATTCAATTATTGGTGTCCTTTTTTAAGAATGTAGACAAGATCAGCATGCCATCACCCAGTCAATTACTAATACCATTTGTGTGATATCAATGTTGTTAAGTCCTGAGTGACAACAGGATGAAACAGGCGTGTGTAACCTCCTCTGTATGACTATGAATCGGAGTCACCGGAGGTCAGATTGGACCATTAATGTCAATTGGTCACTGTTGTCGTCAGCAGTTTTGGGGTTTATATACCACCATTTAGAAAATGAATATCATTAATTCATTCATTCATTCATTTTCTGTAATCGCTTATCCAGTCAAGGGTCGTGGGGAGCTGAAGCCTATCCCAGCTGACATTGGGCAAGAGGCGGGGTACATCCTGGACAAGTCACCAGATTATCGCAGGGCTGACACATAGGGACAAACAACAATTCACGCTCAGATTCACACCAACGGGCAATTTAAAGTCACTAATTAACCTGAAGTGCATGAGTTTGGACTGTGGGAGGAAGCCAGTGTACCCGGAGAAAACCCACACTGACACAGGGAGAACATGCAAACTCTGCACAGAAGGACTCCCCTGACCCGGGGAATGTTCTCTAGCGGTGATATAGCTCTTACTGGGCTTAATAAATAAACTGTGACAAACTAGAATTACCGTCCTGCAGTTGTTTCTCATACAGTTTACATGCTTCACATCCATCTCCCTCCCAACAGCTCAAAGGATTAATCAGCACAGTTTCAAGGTGGACACCCAAGATGAGTGTCACCAATTCAGTATCTGACCAAATGTCTCCCCTTCTGTTCCTGAGATATGACATTGTATAATGGCCAAAAAAGCCTTTTTGCAGAACATTATGATGTCACAGTGAAGCTGACCTTTGGCATTTTAGATATAAAATGTCACCACTTCATCATTTTATCCTAGTAGACATTTGCGTGAAGTTTTGTCATAATTAGCATATTAATTCTTTAGTTATGGCCCAAAACATATTTTGTGAGTTAAAAACTGACCATGACCTTTGACCTTCACCACAAATTTCTAATTAGTTTATTCTTCAGTCCAAGTGGACATTTGTGTCAAAATTAACGAAATTCCCTCCCAGTGTTCATGAGCTATCGTGTTCATGAGAATGACACAGATGCAAGGTCACACTGACCTTCATCATTGAGTCCAAGTTAGCCTTTGTGCCAAATTTTAAAAAAAAAAATCCTCAAGGCATTCTTGAGATATCGCATTCACAATAATGAAACAGACAAGGTCATTTCAACCTTGACCTATGACCACCTATGACATTTGGTTATCCAAGTGGACATTTATGCCAATATTTGAAGAAATTCCTTTGAGGTGTTCTTGAGACATCTGTCCATCCCAGGACAGATGTACACACAGATATATGGACAGACATACTGACGGATGGACAACATAATGCCTCTGGCCACAGCTATCGTCTGAGCAGAGGCGTAAAAACTAAAATTGATCTTATCCATTTCATTTTAGTTTCAAGTTAGCACACCTGAAAAGTCATAATCCCTCATTGGACAGAAAAACTATGTGTATATAAGTACAGTAAATACAGTAGGTCGAAATTAAAACTCAGAGTCGGTCAGCAAAACATGATTGATGTTTACAGCAGACAGAGTAGGAGGTAATTTTAATGTTATGCTTTATTTTCTCTTACAAAAGAAGACGTATACAATGGATTGCATATAGCAAAAGTCACCCCTTCTCTCCATTCTACAGTTAAAGTTGCTGTGCACAGTTTCATGAGTACACTGACTAGGGTTGGGACTCATTAGGATTTTAACGATTCCGATTCCTTTCCGATATCTTCTTAACGGTCCAATTCCTTACCGATTCCTCTTACCGATTCCTACATTATATTCATTATACTTGCTCTACTTAAACAAGTATATAATAAACACAAATGCAATCATACAAATACAAAAACTTTATTCTAACTGTTGCACAGTACAATTAGATGAAAATACACATTTGTGTGTGGTGTGTATTTCAGATTTAGAGCTTGTATCATCTCCCTGAGAATATATAACAACAAAAAGTGATTCTCTGATTTCTACAGTAACACTATTACCTCAAATTAACCACAGTAATGTAATAAAAAATACTTATATGCATTCATGCTTGGGCACTGTTATTTACGTGACAACACCTGAACATAACACACACAGACACACATTGGCTGTTTGTTTCTACCACTCCCCTCGCTGGAAGCAGACCTCCCACCGCCAGCCTCCACCTTGATTAAACACTGAAAATTAAATAAAAGAGGGAGACAGGTTTTTCCGATTTTATCTTATTTTGTTATATTTCTCCCTCTCCCCTCGCTGGAAGCGTCAGACCTCCCGTCGCTCGCTCCTGTCGCCCACTCCCGTCTCAAACACGGAGGTCTCCCTCTCCGCAGAGCACCCACGGCGCACGCCCGGCCTGTTAAATAGCCTGTAACCATGACAACTGTGTGACACAAACTCAGTGCTTTAGGGATTTAGTGATTAGATAATGTCGGGCTTGGTTGGGTTTGGACAGAAATATGTGGCCCGTGCCGCACTCTAATGGAAATGCATGTGACGTTTTTTTTTTGTTTTTTTTTTTTTTACAATCTAGGAACCGTTTGCAGGAACCGTTACGCCAAATGTGATGGAACCGGAACTTTGGACCCGGTTCCAAAAAAGAACCGGATCCGGATCCCAACCCTAACACTGACATAAAAAACTGACTGGCAGCAATAGCTGCCAAACAACAACCATAAAATTAAAGTGAAATATCATAATCCAAATACAATGCAAAAACAATGCATTTACGAAAATGTTCATGAAAGGTTTTGCAAAGAAATACCATTATTTTACAGTTCTTATATACAATCAAACACCTTTAATAAAAAGATGGCATTAAAGGTTCAACAGGAAAATACTGTTATTTTACAGATTTTTCCTGAATTGTCAGATCAAATACCTCCAATGAAGTAAAAAAAAAAAAAAAAAAAGTCAAATGACTGGCAGCAGCGGCTGCCAAACACAAATCCTAAAATAAAATATCTTAATTCAAATAAAGTGCAGAAACAATACAATTACAAAAAAAACATTACATGCTTTGCAGAGAAACACTGTTAATTTAAAGATTTTTACCAGAATATAAAGACCAGACACCTTCAATGATGTGATTGCACTATAAGTTTTGCAGAGTAACACTGTCATTTTTACAGATTTTTCCTGAATTATTACAATGAAACACCTTCAGTTAAGTGAAAACACATGCCTAAGAGTGTAAAATAGCAGTCTTATTTTTGAAGACAAAATAAAGTCTCAAAAAATACTATATAAATCATGTCAACCTTCATCTTGCCGTGTTTGTGCTTAGATTTAAATATGTAAGGTCTTTGGAGTAAACTCTTTGGGGGGTATGCAATAAGGATTTGTGACCCATCTTTTCAGTCAAATTGCATTTATCCACATTTACTAAAGACAGTTACAGATTGGATGTTTGGGTTCCTGCAATATGTACTTAAATGGCAAGGCAAGGCAAGGCAAGGCAAGGCAAGTTTATTTGTAGAGCACAATTCGTACACAAAGTAATTCAAAGTGCTTTACAGAACAAGAAAATGCATTAAAATCACAATACAAAATAAAAACATAAATAATCATTATAAAATGAACTTTAAAAGAGAAGAGTGCAGATAAGATAAGATCCTTTCAGTCATATGCACAGTGAATTAGAGCTGTTTTGAGCCTAGATTTGAACATTGTCAGAGTAGAGGCCTGTCTCACATCTTCAGAAAGACTGTTCCAGATTTTAGCTGCATAAAACTGGAATCCTGATTCCCCATGTTTAGTCCTGACTCTGGGCACCAGCAGGAGGCCGGTCCCTGAGGTCCTCAGAGTCCGAGATGGTTCATATGGCACTAACATGTCAGAGATGTACTTTGGTGCTGGGCCGTGGAGAGACTTGCACACAAGCAGAGCTGCTTTAAAGTCTATTCTCTGAGCCACAGGAAGCCAGTGTAGAGACCTGAGCACAGGACTAATGTGCTCGTACTTCCTGGTTTTGGTCAGGACCCGAGCAGCAGCATTCTGGATGTACTGCAACTGTCTTACGGCCCGTTTGGAGAGGCCAGTGAGCAGGCCGTTACAGTAGTCTAACCTACTAGAGACAAATGCATGGATAAGTCTCTCCAAGTCAGGCTTAGACACTATACCTTTGATTTTGGCAATGTTTTTTAGATGGTAAAAAGCTGCTGATGTTATTGATTTGATGTGGCTGTTAAAGTTCAAGTCTGAGTCCATTATTACCCCGAGATTTCTAACCTGATTTGTAGGTTTTAGAGAGAGAGACTGGAGGTGACTGCTGACACTTTCTCTTTGTTTCAGTGGACCAAATACGATGACTTCAGTCTTGTCTGAATTTAGCTGGAGAAAGTTGCATTTCTATTTATGACTGCAGGGAAAATTTTAGTGGTCGGATGACTAGAAAGGCGATATACAAATGCAGGTTCATTTACTATTTACCATTGGTAATGGCTCAGAAAATGAAAATACATTTAGTGATAGCAGTAAAAAATTAATGATATAGACTTATGTTTAAAACTTAGTCTGTTACAACATAAAACAGAAAACATAGAGAGACATAGAGAAATAGAAAAAGTAAAATAAAATATAGAATGGATGAAAACAACACACTAGGTAAAATGGAAACAGGAGGAGGGGTAGAATTAGCAAAATCTAGGTGCAATAAAACAAAAATGAACTGAAAGTATGTTTTGACATGGAGTTACTGTGACTGGAAGGCCTGAGAGATATTGCGTGGTTTTGCTATTTGATCTCTACATAAAGATTTACTTTCACTGGAGAGCTGCATGCAGCATGTTTATTAGCTTTGCCCCTCTTTCTCTCTCTCTCTCCCTCTCTCTCTCTATTTTTCCACATAATGATTATTATGAAACAAAAACAGCCTACACCCGTCTGTACTGGATGCTGGGCAGTTGGAAACAGTAAGTAGTCTAACTCAGCCTGTATTAAAGTTACAGGCAATATTAAAATAATCCCGTTAGATGCTTTCATTTAGATTGAATTATGGCCGTTAAATGACATCTGTAGATACAGACGTTATTTTTCCCATGAAGGGCAATTTATTTGAACAGCTTGCGCGCGCGCGCACACACACACACACACACACACACACACACACACACGCACGCACGCACACTATGAGGGGTCAAACGTATCAGCGAACACACACACACTGCATTCACTGTGTACTTGATACGTGTAAACTGCGTGTGCAACCATCACCGTGTACTTGCTTCGCGTGCACTGCACGTGCATTCACCGTGTACTTGTTACACATGCAATGCGCGTGCAATGCCTGCACACGCCTAGACGTGTGGTTATTAGACATGCCTGCGTAGACATGTCATGTAATCACAGGGGTGAAAAGCGTCGGCTGTTGAAGCAACAACGCATCGTGTTACGGACGTGTGACACGTAGCATCGCTATGCTAACTAGCTTGCTACGCTAATCAGACGTGCATGCGTAGACACGTCATGTAATCAGAGGGGTCAAAAGTGTCAACTCTTGAAGCAACAACGCGTCGTGTTACGGACGTGTGACACGTAGCATCGCTATGCTAACTCTGCTAATCGTACATGCGTGCATAGACACGCAGGTGTAGTGTATGTGTAGCGTTTGTGCACGCGTACTGATAAGACGTGTGAGCGTTTCGTGTGAGTGGAGCGCACAACGCCTGCGTGTCATGTAGCGGGCGTGTGTGTAACACTCGTGTCTCCATAGTAACCCTATGTAAAATGTAGGCGTGCGCTCATGCGGTTTGATTAGATCTGATGTGTGCTAAGTAGGCGCAAGTGACGCGTTGTAGTGTGGTTGGGTGAAACGTTTGACCCCTCATACACAGACACGCATGCACGCACGCGCACACACACACACACACACACAAACACACACACACACACACACACACACACACACACACACATAAAACAAAACAAAACAAAACAAAATACAAAAACATGTAGGGTATCTAATGTATGTAATCTAGTGGTGGTGATACAGAACTGTAGGTCATTTGGGTCAATGTTCTGTAGGATTTAGTGTTGCTAATTTATTGCTATCAAAAAGCTATTTTCATTATTTTGAGATGATGATCTTAATTTATTTTGATTTAAACGTTAATGTATATTTAAGTTATTTGTTTTAAGTCTTTCATTAATGTTAAGAGAATTTTCCATTTTGGGATTTTACAATAAAAATTACATTTAGACTGTAAAAGATGACCTTTAGCAGATTTTTTTATGGCAGCTTTTAATCTTGCATCAAATAGTGAATTGCATACTGTATGCTGACTGTTGCATGTATAACTCACTAGCAGTAAATATTGTACTGGTAGTATTGAACTACAAGAAGCAAGACAGTTGCAAGCCTTCAAAGGTAGAGTTATGTAAAGCTTTTAATGGGTCAGTTAGGTCCTAGAGATGTGGTGACAACAGCTGCACAGGGGGGGCCCAATATAATTTTTTTCTCATGGGGCCCAAAATTCCTGGCGGCCTCATGCGTTTATTATAGAAGGGGGAAAAATGCATCAATTTGCTGTGCCATACGGACATAGCGGGTTTATTTTGAAACAGACTGTATGCAAATGCTACATTTTCTGTGAAAATGAAAGTGTATTTTAAAAACAGACAATGCATGTAACGGGAAGAACTTGACAAGGCGTCCCAGAACCAAAGTCCGTGACCAAACGCAGTTATGTGAGGAGGTCAGAGTAAGAATCTCTTGTTTCATGACTCGGTGTTGGATGTTCACTCCTGCTGTGTTAGCTTGTGCTTACCGGGCAGACAACATGCATCTCAATCTTTTGGAAAAGCTGCCATGAAAGCATGCATATATATATATATATATATATATGTATGTATGTATATACATATATATATATATATATAGTCCTCTGTCAGTCTCACCGGTAACTGCTTCTCTGCAAATGAGATAATGGGTAAGGTTTATTTCATTCTTCCACTGCACAGAACATTCATTTAGCTATTTGCTGTCCCTCCTTTCAGAGCAGTGCTGCCATCTTCATCCATTTCCTTCATTCATGCTCTGTGCTGTCATGCTCTTGACACTGAGAGCCATCATTCATCTTTAGAGCTGTGACATCTGCTGTCTCAGAGTGATGGGTGATCTCTCTCTTCGCTCTAATGACTATTATCTTTAATTCGCAGGGTCTCAATTAGCGGCTTACTGCAGGTCAGTGATTAACAATTAGCTGATAAAGACCCTGACACACTAACAGGACCATAGAAGAGGGCTAAGGGACCACATCACTGAAAATGTTTCAATTGATGGGATTTTTTTTCTAATGTTTACAGTGACAAAGCGCATGTGCATGATTTTCAAAGAAATATATATTTTTTAGCTTTTGTCACAGTTCACTGCTGTGTGTATAACATGGAGGTGCCAAAATCCCCCAACAATCCTCTCAACAGGCCTCTGCATAACTTGACACATACAATTACTTTACTGTGTACTGTTAATAATATATTTTATTTTTTGTTTGTTCATTCTGTTCAACATTTAATGGAGCTTTAATATTTTCAAATTTGTGTTTTTCCAATGGAGATTGAAACACTCTTGATGGGTTATTGTTGTGAGACATTCTAAAGTGCTGCATTGCTCTGATGAGAGAGATCCAGTGACCACTCTGAAGACAATATACCCTTTTTCGGTATGGTACCTTGGAACCAAAAGTAATCCTTCAGACATGGTACCTAGACCCTAGCGTTTCCACTGCAAACAGTACCTTGTGTGGGCGGGGTTGTTGTCACTCACTTCTCCATCCTGCACTCATTGTATTGCAATATTTGCAATGAGAGTCTCTCTCCATGGGATATTTAAAAATAACGGGTTTGTGCATTTAGTCCTTCTCAGCCCAACTCGGGGGTTTAGTGTTGTGTTAGTCCGATGCTACACAACGCTTTTCTTTTCTCCAGGTGAGGATTAGAATATATGCAGTTCACATAACCCGGCCGAAATTAACGAAATACTTGAAGATTCTCATTGCTCTTTTTTTTTTTTTTTTCTTTAAAGATATTTTTGGGGCATTTTCAGCCTTTAATGGATAGGACAGACAAGTGTGAAGGGGGGAGAGAGAGAGAGAGGGAGTGACATGCAGCAAAGGGCCACAGGCTGGAGTCGAACCCCGACCGCTGCGGCAATAGCCTTATACATGGGGTGCCTGCTCTACCACTAAGCCACTGACGCCCCAGAAGATCCTCTCATTGCTGAAAGTGTCTGTCATATAAACACTAAAGTAATGGTCAAAGTTGTAATAAAGAATATTTAAGGTGTGTTGATTGAGTCACATCGTCAGCTCGTGCATTGAGTAAAATTACAAGTTAATGTTCCACCTTAAAAATCCCGGCAGTCGGCCCACTGAATTAAGTTATTTTTTCTCCTACTCCGCTGCTGGAAGAGGCAGCAAAACATCCTTTTATTGCATATTTACAGTTTACTAATTAAACTCTCCATGATATGAACAGTGGCTTCTGCCTCAAAACCAGCCACAACTCTGCTCTGAGCAGACTGACCGTTCGCTGCTGGCCAATCAACGGACTGCAATGTTCATAGCTCCACCTTTTAGTACCAGATCTGTGTGCTAGGTACCCCAACAGAGGGGTGACCAAAAATGGTAACGGTTAGGAACAGTTCCATTGGTACCATCCACAACTTTTCACAGTGGAAACAGAAAAAAAGCGTACCGAACTGAACCGTACCGTACTGCTCGGTGGAAACGGGGCTTTATTTGCCACGGAGACAGAATCGGAACCAGCCAACACAACAACACATAACAAGTGGAGTTGATCATCTCACAGCTCACACTCTGCCTTTTTATATAGTCTTACATTTCATGAGTTCTTTTTCTTTACAATTTCAACACATTCTCACTCCAACGTCGTCACATATCAACATTTGGTTATTAACTTTCCATGTCAAGATACGATGTGCGAGGCAGAGATGGGACCAAGTCACACATGTCTCAACTAAGTCTCAAGTCTTAACCTTCAAGTCTCAAGTAAGTCCCAAGTCATTTTTTCTTGGGCAAGTCAACTCAAGTCAAGTCAAGTCATAGGTTATGTCAAGTCAAGTCAAGTCAAGTCCTGTAACAAGTCAAGTCCAAGTCAAGTCACCTTATTATTGTAATTTTACCTGCAGAATCTGATTTTAATAAAGTGAAAAGACAAGATATAAGTAACTGTCAGTAAACACTGACTTCATCGATGCAATGTTTACTTTGCAGGGACGACCCCCATGCGTGCGCGCACACACACACACACACACACACACACACACACACACTAACCAAGGCAGCGGCCAAAATCACCCATTTAGCTCATTTAACCCTGTGTTGCTCGTTCATAAAACGTACAGCCGGTCTTGTGATGAAAAGGTCGGAATGTTCATTCACGTTTTCTGGGGTTAATGTTAGCAAATAAATTAAAAAACAAGTTCCACAAAACCGGCCCGAAAGCCGAAGATGATAATTCTTGGTACGGCTCCCACTGACATGTTGATGCCTATCTGATATAAGAGGGCGTGTTTGTTTCTCCAATAAACACGTAAGGTAGGTAGAGAGGGTATGACTGATTGACAGGGTAGTGATCCAATCATGACAACGCCATTCTCAGCCTGCGCTCCTACCGGGTAATCGACATTATTTTTTTCATTAATTTTACATTCTAACCGAAAACATGATGTGAATAACACTCAAGTCATTCAAGTCATCATGTCTCAAGTCAAGTCAAGTCCTGAGTCTTTAACTTCCAAGTCCGAGTCAAGTCTCAAGTCTTTTATTTTTTGTCAAGTCACAAGTCATCAAAACAGCGACTTGTGTCAACTCGAGTCCAAGGCACAATGACTCGAGTCCCCATCTCTGGTGCGAGGTACCCTGGTGTGTCAACTTCTGCCTGTTACACGCATTATCTGTTTTCAAAATACACTTTTATTTTCACAGGAAATGAACAGTTTGCATACAGTCTCAAAGTTACAGTTTCAAAACAAACGCACAACGGTACAACAATTTCAGTTTAATTTCAATTTTATTTATAAAGCCCAATATCACAAATCACAATTTGCCTCACAGGGCTTTACAGCATATGACATCCCTCTGTCCTTAGGACCCTCACAGCAGATAAGGAAAAACTCCCCCCAACAAAACCTTTAACGGGGGATACAATGGTAGAAACCTCAGGAAGAGCAACTGAGGAGGGATCCCTCTTCCAGGATGGACAGATGTGCAATAAATGTCGTACAGAACAGATCAACATTATAAATTAACAGTAATCTGTATGACAAAATGATACATAAAGAGAGACAGAGAGAGATGCAGGACAGACAGTAATGATATTAGCTTACAGCAACATTAATTTAAGTAATAATATTATTATAATAATTCCGGCTATTGTGGTACAATATGTTGTAGGTATATATTGACATATGATATTATATGTATGTGACAATAATCATGGGTGTATAATAACAGTAGAAGTATGATTAATGATAACAGCAGCAGTTTTAGGCATCAGGACTACGGCAGCAGCACAACGACAAAGGTCACACTATCCAGGCACCGCTGCGATATAAGTTAACCTGCGAGACAGTAGAGCACAAAGGCCCCGGAGAAGAAGCCGAGTTAGTGACATGCAGTAGAGCCGTGTTAGCGAGATGCAGTAACAGGAAATGAGTGTTAGCAAAGGAGAGAGAAAGAGAGAAGGAGAGAAGGTGCTCATGTATTATAGGAGATGTATTACAGGAAGTCCCCCGGCAGACTAGGCCTATGTCAGCCTAACTAGGGGCTGGTCCAAGGCAAGCCTGAGCCAGCCCTAACGATAAGCTTTATCAAAAAGGAAAGTCTTAAGTCTAGTCTTAAATGTGGAGATGGTGTCTGTGGAGATGGTGTCTGCTTGACAGCTTTTTTTTTTCTTCAACAACAAACACATATGGTTGGGTTTAGGGAAAAAGAAATGTAGCTCAGCGTAAGTTAAATCAGGAAGACTTTCCAGGGCTCGAAATTGCGACCATTTTGGTCGCATATGCAACCAAAATTTCATCTGTGCAACGTCACAATATAATTGGGAGCACAGGTGCGAGTGTAAATAGTTCTTCTGGTGCAACTATTTTTCACCCCGAGTCGAATGTCTCATTCACAAGTCCCCCCCCCCATCCCCCTCAAGTTAGTAGGCTACATTGATAAAGTTCCCAGGCTTCTCTCTACCTCGTGAGTTGACAGTGACCAATCAAACGTGAGCTTGACCTTTAATGCTGATTTTAGATTGGTTATTAGCCTCAAATCACTCCACAACTGCGGCACTTTTGTCACTCAGAACTTACTAGAAGCCAATGCTAATTCAGAAGAGAAAATGAAGAGAACGCTGAAAGACTTTTTTAGAAAAAACTCCGCTGAACCACCACTGAACTAGTCTGGTGAAACCGTCCTAATCTCGCAAGCTCATATTCTGTTTTGCTCCACAGATCAGTCTGGCCATGCAGTCATAAAGGCATGCCATCAGAATAGGAGGGACAAGGAGCGGACTGAATGCATTTCGTAAACAACCAACATGTCTACTGATTTTGAAACTGCGATGGTAAATGTGTTGAATGAACTGGAATGTATATTTTCTTTAAAAGCAGAGCAAACAGCTGCACTGAAAGCTTTTATTGAAAAAAAGGATGTGTTTGCTGTCCTTCCTGCGGGGTGTGTGAAGAGGCACTTCGAGTGACAGTCCTTGATACCGCCCCTCGGGAATAGAGGAAATGTACAGTCCATGTCCAGACCCATTAGCATTTTGTGAATGGGGTCTGGCAACGCCAGGCTACCACTGAACACCACTGTGAATGGAAGAGAAACCTTAGATGATGATAATATTAATGATGATGATGATGATGATGATGATGATGATGACAGTCATTATCAGTATTATCATCATTTCATACTGACCTGAAAGGACGGCTTTTTCTGTTGGTGTCTGACACCAGAAGTCACTGACCAAGCGCTGGAGTGAGTTCTGGTTGACAATTTACGTTGAAGATTTTGTATTAATTAAACAAAGTTACTTATATATACAGTACACCAATGACACACACCCACACACACATACAAAAACATTTATTTTTTTTTTGTTTTCGCACACAAACACATAAAAAGTGTTTAAAGGGAAACATGTATGAAACATGAGATATGTCTGTATATGTGTATGTCTATAACTGTCTACTTTGCTCACTAATTTAATTACCTATTTGACTATTTTCATTTGTAATCAGTTGTAAATTGTATTCACTGCCTTTTAATTGTATTTGTGCTTTGGCAACACATGTTAAATATCACAACTTCACAACTTAGGTTACACACTATCACTCAATCAAACAAGTCATTCAGTAAAAAAGAACACCAGTTCAATACTGGGCCACTTGTGGTTCTCTGTAGGCTAATGTTAGCAACCTATGCTCCTGCCCTGCCAGTCTGTGCTGACTGGGGAGCAGTAACAAGTAGCTTATAACAACTTTGCTGATGGACTTAAGTTCAATTTTGGGTATCATATGCCATCAGGCACAAATCAGCAACAACAATGTAACATTGGCTAGCTTGTTATCTATGGAGACATCAGAATACTAGGGATTATTTCTTTGTTGTATTCACTATAAAGACAAGGACAATATTACATTTTAAAAAACACTAAGATAATACAATTGCTATCATAATTTTCAAACCTTTATTTATGGAAAATTATGGGTTTCTTTTGTTGCCTGTGCAGCCACTTTGCCGATGATTTCTCATAACACTTGGTTTGCCTCTGAAAAACCTCCATTTGGAAGGCCTTGTAGTTCTAACACATCGCACCATCCCTCTATCCCAACAAAAATCAGGATACCCTCCCCATGCTGGGCTTTGAAGCCAATTTTTGTAGTGGCCTAACAGTGGAATTACACCATCAGCCCAAAAAATGTACATCTGTAAATTAGTGGATACATTTTTTGGCACATCACAACCTATGAGATATGGTTCTTTTTACTATCAGGATTTTTTTTTATAGATTTTTTTTTTTTTAGCTTTTTGCTTTTAATTGACAGGAGAAAGTGAAATGGGGGAGTGAGAGATAGTGGGGGGATGACATGCAGCAAATGGTTGTGAGCCAGATTTGAACCTGCGACTACTGCAGTGAGGCATCACCTCTTTATATGGGGCGCCGGCACTATCCACTATGCTACTGATGCCCCAGCTACTATCAGGATTTGATCCATTCAGCAGAAATTACATTTGGAAAGTCTGAAAGAACCACACAATTATATCATTTTATCCCCATTCAAGTACATAGAGCGCTAAAGCGGAATCAGCCGATGATGCCAACAGAAGTCTCAAGTGTGGCTGCCCAGCCCAGTCTCATTCTGAAGTTGTCGAACACCGTCTCTTTGATGGTGATTTTGTTGAAACAGAATTCAAGGCCTGGAGCTGGGCCAGAAGGCTCCCGACCTCGTTCTCTACTTCCTGAACAAACTTACTTTGTTTTCTATTAAGTGTCTATAACTCAAATACTCAGAGGTCAAAGAATCACTGGAGACACGTAGAATCAGGTGCAACTGAGTTTAATGTGCACACAGGCAACAGCACATACAACTCGTGAATCAAGCTCCAGAGCAGGACTGAAGTTTCTTTTCTCTGTGCATCCCCTTTTAAAGCTGGTGAAGATTCTGTTGAGTCTCCACCTTTTTTCTTTTAATCCTGCCCACTTGAGCCCAAACATAATGGTGTCATGGTTTTTCCCTTTTCCGCTGAAACCAGTTTTAACTGTGTAAGGCTTTTCTCTGGCAATCTGGGCCCGCCTCCTATTTCCAGGCCATATTAGGCCAAGCTGGAATTCCCCTAACTTTCCACCAATATGTCTGAGCTCATCCTCATGCTATTTTTTTTTTTTTTTTTTTAAATGATGTATAGTGAATCCTAGGTACTTTCCACCACAATGCTTAAGTGCTCAAAGAGTGTGTGTGTGTGTGTGTGTGTGTGTGTGTGTGTGTGTGTGTGTGTGTGTGTGTGTGTGTCATAGAAACACATGAAATAATAAACCAGTGTGTGACTGTAAGTGCACAGAGTACATTGCTTTAACAGGTATCTTTAAAGGTCAACTTCTACATTAAATGAGTACATTACATTACATTCCCCCCTTTGGGGCTAACAAGTCCCAATAAATAGTGAAAAAATATATATTCCCTCCTCTGGGACTCCAAAGTCCCACTCTACCCAAGCGATTAACTAAACATCAAACACACTACATTCTACTGGTTATAGCTTTGTATAGGCACAACAAGGGTAAGGCACTCAATGTGTAATATCATTCTGTTACAGCGTTTAATCTAGAAACTAGAAAGACTGTTGTTGATTATTAAGTAGTGCAACACACAAGATAAGTCACAGTGGGATACATCATCACTCCAGTGTATACATAATTATAGAATGATTACAGTGAGTGGAACACCCTAGTGGTCCTGCAACTGTTGATATAGCACAGTCACTGGTCAGTAGAGTCAGTAGAGACATAGGCCGACGTCCCGGCCATACGCAGACAGCAGTAAGCTGCAACTTGATCCTTCAGTAACTCGATCTCAAGCTCCAACTCTCAATAGGTTGCCAGCTGCTCCCGCAGGTCTTGGTTGTCTCTTGTCAGGACGCGAACTTGAGTGTGCAGGTTGACCCTCTCCCGTCGATCCTGTTCATGCTGCACCTTCAGGACCCAGCGATTTTCTGCCATCCTGCGTTTGTGTGTAGTTGCACAGCTTGTGCAAGCTAGGTCGCAGCTCTAGAGGGAGGCTGCACATTAGGTGGCGGTAGGGTTTTGCAGGAACATCATGGAGTTGGGTGCGCAGATCATCCACGAGCTGCTTGTATCTCTCGGTGGTGGACTTCTCGTTTTGCAGCTCACGGAGATGTCTTTCCACCGCCTCAGGACACACATTGTATTGATGTTGCAACAGAACTCTAGTGGCTCGGGGCATTGGTCTTTGTGGCACAGGTGCGCGTATGATGGCTGGGGGTCTTGGTCTTGGTGGCACGGGTGTGCATATGCCCACCGGAGGGGGCTGCAAGTGGATTGGTCTTGGCTGGGGCTCCCTGTCAGGGGGGCTAGTGGGAAAGTAGGACATGTGTACAGGTACCGCCCTTCCCTCATCAGTCTCTGAGTCCTCCATTGAAGAAGACATTGCCTCAGGGGCAGGTTTGGGCAGTGATACATCTGCCATCCACTGCTCGCTCTCTGACGCCTCGTATTGCATGGGCTGCATTACCACAGAGGTTGATCGGGACTCGAGTACAGTTGACACCATGCATCGAGATGTAGAAGGTCCCACACCGTCTGGACGCATCTCCCATGGGTTCATTATTTGGCTTGGGCCTGGCCGAGCCACGTTCTATACGTTGATGGCACTGGGGGGTTGGATAAAGATTCTCTGGTCTGCCATCCCTCCTATCGCGGTCGTTCCCCATTCCATCGTGGTCATTCCCTGGCCTGGGATCTCAAACGGTGGCTGGTCCTCTGGCATGGCACGTTGTGAGTTGTCAGCGGGGTTGAAGGGGTTGATGGGAGTCCAGTTCGGGATGTTCAATGGCAGCTGCATAAGCGGTGGCACGTAGGTTTCTGGCGAGGTCATCGACGCGTACTGGTACCAATGGTCTTCCTGGTCCCATGTGATGTATATTTTCTCATCCTCTGGCCAGGGTTTTGGGCTCCCAATCGATCTGCGTACCCTCTTTGGCCCGTCATCAGCCAAACTTATTATAGTGATTGGTCCTGTCAGCATGACTGGCACACAAATTCCAGTCCAGTTGGCTGGCAATACTGCTTTTACCTGTCTATCTTCCTCACACATCCAGAATATATCTGCTAGGGGATCCGTACCTTTGCTAAGGTCATAAATCCAAATCCATGTGGCGTGAGTGAGATTGCGCCCCATGACGTATGAGGTTTTGGCTGTGCCGCTTACCACCTGGTGACATTGAATCTTAGCTTTTCCTATGGTTTGACACACTTTTGCGATCCAAGTCTGATTGGTTTGCTTATGGGTGGCACTTTCCCACTGGGACCGGATCAATTCTTCCGCCTCGAGCGTGTTGTTGCTGCTGGTGGAATTCTCTAGCCAATATTCAATGTCCCCTCGGGCTACGCAAAAGGGAAATACAATATCTTGTGCCAAATGCACTACTGGTGGTACTTGAAATTCTTTTTTTAATTTGCTCAGGAGCCCCTTTAAGACTTATTGGGCAGATTTCACTATTATTGGCGTAATTGTTTTTCCCTGCCGCCATCCACATAGTACACTGTGCAAAACAGGTGTCTCGTTGTTCACAATCCTCTATACCTGGGAGGGGCCTAACTCTAGGTAGGCCTAATTTTCTGTGGCAGGCTATGCACGAGCTGTTGGTTACCTGTTTGGCGGAGTACTCTAACCACTTCCAAAGTCTTCATCATCGCATGTGTTGCTAGTTACTGCTAGGCCCAACAGAGCTTTGTTGAACATCTCTTGGGTGGTTTGTTTGCCTGCCACATATGTGAGTAGAGCCTTGATGTCCCCCAGCGCCAAGTGTATGCCAGCTGTGGTCTCTTCCAATGCCATTATCCACTTATCAGCTCCATCTGTGAGGACGGGTAGGCACTCCGCTAGATCTATTATGTCCATGAAAGGCCATGGTTCATATTGGGTTCATCCGGAGGCTCTCGTCACCAAGGGGCACATGAAGTCTGCTTTGGGGGTTATGACGTCTGACGAGTCGCTCTCATCTTCAGAAAGGGTGGGCCGTCTGATTGTTTTCCCTCCTTTCAACACCATCCTGAGGGCCTGGTAACCCCATCTCCCTTCTATCATCACGTGCCTTCTTATTGGGTTGCTTGGTCACTGGTTCTGTTTTGCTGGTCTCTAAAGTACCTTTAAGCTGCACTATGATGTGCTCCTTGGAGGCGCTTACTTCCTTGTTGAGCGGCTCTGGAGTCGTTCAGGTACATCTCCAATCGTTCCATGTCGTGAGTCATCTGCTGTATCTTCTGCGCATGTGTGCTCAGTGCCTCGACCCATTCTTGTAGCAGCTCCTGATCCAGTGTCCTTGTCTCTGACGGTTGCGCTGGGGGCTGCCATTCCCTGGCGTCGGTCTCTCCCATCAGTGTGTGTGGCATCCATCATTAAGGGGCCCGTTTAGTAATGAGTTGGGGAGGAGCTTGGTTCGAGCTGCCTCCGCCTCCAGCTGCTCCAGCAGTCTCCATTGTTCTATGTCAGCCCCTCTCTGGCGCCGCATTGACTCGATCCTTTCTTTTTCCCTCCTGTACTGTTCTGCCCAGTTTAGTTCTGTGGTCACCGGGGTGCTAGTATCTCTGCCTAGTCGGGGGGTCTGGTCTCTTGCCTTCAGAATTGGCCTCGACTGTCCATCAGTGGGAGGCGGCTTCTCGCCTTTTTCCTGTTGTTGTGTGGTTCTGTGGTTTCTTCTTTTTCCTGATTTTGACTCTTCTGTCTTGGTTTGGGGTCCCGGTTGACTCCCGTCCTCCGACCCGGATTCCCTTGAACATCATCCTCATTTCACCTCCTCATCACCTTCCTCTCTGTCTTCTTCAGAGCCATCTTCACTGTCTATTGTCCATGCGTCCGCCTCTGTCTCTGCACCGGCACAAGGTGGCGTTTGCATTGTCAGTGTTCTGCGTGTGGGGAGCGTCTTCTTTAGTCTGTTCTTGGCCTTCGTGTCCCCGGCCAAGGTCACTGTGAACCCTCCTCCCACTTGGCCCTCCATTGTTGTTGCTGCTCTTGCCTCCCCTACTGAGCGCAGGGGGTACTGTCCCGTCTCTGATGGTGATGCGTCTTGTGGGTATGGTGGTGGTGGTGCTGGTAGGGGTGGTGCTGTGGGTATCACATCCGTCGGTGCCTGTGGGTCCTGAGGATGCTTGCTGCGCTCTACTTGCACCATTTGCTTCCTACCCCCTACTTGTCTAAACCACCCTAATACCTCCCTTTCTTTAGCCCTTTTGTTCTTTTTCTTATAACTCGCCTTAGTGTCTTTTGCCTCAATGTGTCTTAGTTCTGACTCCACCTCGTCGCAACATGCCAGGTTGAAGGTTTCATCTTTAGGCCAACAATTTTTTCCTGATGTTCTTTTGTGCCATTTGGTCACACAGCGTTGGATTCGGTTTCTCCAACCTGGGTGTTGTGCCATCACTATCTCCATGGGTGTCAGAACCCCTTTTTCCATCTTTCCTTGGTTGGCTCCCATGAAGCCTTGTTTAACTTCACTTGCTCTTGGAATTTGTGGTTGCTCATCGGTTTCTTTTGTGCGTATCAGTACTAGTGTTTTCCCTACTGTGATGGCAGTTTTGTATTTCTTTTCTCTCCAGGGGTTATATTCTAATTTATGTGACCCGTCTCCTAGGGGGACTTTGGTTAAACAGCCAAACTTTTCTGTCTCCCAATCAACTTTTCTAGGCACGACAACAATCTGCAACCTTGGATTAAATTCCATTCCCATTCCGTTCTCTAAATCTTGAAATACTACCTGGTCCAGAGGAAGTGAAGCTATGGGTCCGCTTTTATAATTGTCACACAAATATTGCAGCAATGGATCTAATGAGCGAGGAGTCCACAAATCATTCAAAATCATTCAAAATCATCTCCCACTGTACACCTGGAAATTCTTTCTTCATTTGTTTTCATCAGGTTGAAACACTGTTGGTAACGATATAATAAAAGGAGCTAGAAAGTCCCTATAGGGCGGGTGGGAGGGGTATGGATGGGTCAAGCAAACCACAGAATTCCACACGGAAGGCTGGTGTTTGCTTCCTGAATACCAAACCTCTTGTTTCTCTTGTTTTTTTTTCTAAACCCAACCATGTACTTTGTTAACGTCTCTGCTAGGTAGCACAAGCTAGAACACCAGCAGCAGATGCAGAAGGATACCTAGCACATAATATGTTGACGTGAAAGGCCACTGACAAAGCAGCAACATCAACTTGGGATGGCTGCTCAGTGCGGAAGCAGTGCCAATGATCCGGACAATTTCAGGTGCAAATAGAAAGCTCTAGGTGTTTGCTCAGTATTCTGACATGAAGTGTTGTCTGAAGTTACCTGCTTTATCATGTTTAAAAGTGGCGGCTCCCATACTTGGGGGTGCAGTTACAATCAGTGAGGATGTACAAGCAAATCATGGTGTCAAGTGTTTGAATGGACTGTGAGGTAATGCAAAGCAGATGATGATCCAGCTTCAAGTCACACCCAACACCGCAGGTACAGACTCAAAGGCAGACATATGATGAGACTCAGCTCAGTAAAACATGAGACCTGCTGATCATCAGCCTGGTGTCTTGATTGTGCTCCTATGGATGAGCCATGATTGTTTTCCTCACAAATCCCACCTGAGTGTGACTGACCGAGCTGTTTGTCTCAACTTTTTCCACCTTTAAAAAACTCAGAGGGTTTTCTTTATTTTCAAACACTGAAACATGCTGCTCTGATTAATTACCGCCGAACAAAGGGATGGGTATTAGTTACCTGAGTTGCCTGCATTGCATTCTACAAAGAATTTGAGCTAAAAAAAAAATTCTACAATCAGAAACGGTGGCCTGTGAACTTGATAGCATTTGGAGAATTGAAACACCCACACATACACACAAACACTCACACAGAACACAAAAAGACTCTGCGATCCCCCTCCCCCTCCCTGTCACCACACAGACACACACGCGCGTGCGCACACACACACACAGTTAATAGCTGCTAAGAAATCACATTTGGTAAATTGCATTGTGGCACTAACCTTTTCTCTAGTAATTAAATGAGTGAGGAGAGGAGGCCTGCCTTAATGAAGTCAGCAATTTACTACTACACACATGTGCACACACATACACACACACATCTACCAACAGTCGGCTGAGAAGGATCAGCTTATGAAGTTTTTTAAAACAGGGGTTTTTAATTTCTTGGTAATGAAATTTGCATGTTGTTTCTGTATTTTTTCTTCACCATTAAGCTGATAAACTATGAGTCGTGTTGAGTTTCAAATCATAGACAGTAAGATGGGAGGAACTTTGGGGATTGCAGAATGATTGGGAGCAACAACAATGACAAAAAAAACTTTCTTCTTACTTTAAACTTTGAAAGGAGTCAAGCACATTTTCAGTGGACATGAGCTCCATCACAGTTC
The DNA here is from genome assembly GCF_011397635.1 of Epinephelus fuscoguttatus. Lineage (NCBI taxonomy): Eukaryota > Metazoa > Chordata > Actinopteri > Perciformes > Serranidae > Epinephelus > Epinephelus fuscoguttatus. Next base: position 3,234,016 of record NC_064755.1, read on the forward strand.
TGTCAGCTTTGCATGGACAGAATCTCAAGGCCCAGCTGAGGTGTAGAGAGTATCCTGTCTGGGGACTTATTAATAGCCCCTTTTACACTGCCAGATTTTCCGTGAATGTTGAGCCGATTTGCCGGCCAGCAGCGAGCGTTTATACACACAGAGGTGGAAAGGCGAGTTGATCCGAGGAGCCCAATTTTCCGCCTCATAGGGTAGTCATATTGGTGGAACCCTTTAAGTTTAAACAGACCGAGGTGGCTGTTGAAGACTTGTGGGAGGAGCTGTTGATGATGCCGCATGTGCAAACCACTGGCGGTGGATAAACAGGAAACAGCTGATAGTAGGAATTAGTGAGCAGCTAGTAGCAAGAGGGAAATGCAAACCTGACAGACACTGTAAAGATGAGAAACTGGGGAGATAAGGTATAGCGTGCCCCCCTTGCCCTTGCAAACGAAAAGGCCATTAACCGTCTGATGAAGAACAGGCCGATTTACGAGAGAATAGCCGCCTGACTATTGCCGCCTGACTGTTGCCTATTGCCTATTGCCTGACCTGCTTACATCACACGCTGAGCTACACGTTTTGTTACTTGCTCATGCCCCCCATTGCCCCGAAAAGGCGCATTCTGTATAAACAAAAGTAGCTAGGTGGCAATTTTCCACCCTCCCCGATTTTGTTTTTATACTGCCAATGCTGAAAAAAGACTGATTGGGCTTTCCTGCAAATTTGCACAATTCCTATCTAAAAAGGGCTAACGAGTACGGGGAGAGGAAACGTGAGATAGGCAGATGGATTGATGCCACCGTACTGTCGTGCTGAAGATTTTCAGGTCAGCCTACATTCCAGCTCTCACCTACGGTATGCTTGTGAGCTTTGCGTAATGACCAATAGAGTGGGATCACAGATGCAAGAGACCAAAATGAGATTCCTGTGAAGGGTTGCCTGGAGATAGGGTGAGAAGAGCCCTTGGATTGGAATCTTTATTCTGTCCACCAACTGCAAAGCATCTCCAACACAAGTTCATCCCTCATTAGGTAATACTTAAAAGTGTCCAGAGCCCATTTCACCGCCAAACCTTTTTATGCCTCCGTGCTGGCGATTGCATTGGCCAGAGGCATTATATTTTTGGGTTGTATGTCCATCCCTTTCTCATGAACAGGTTATCTCAAGAAAGCCATGAGGGAATTTCTTCAAATTTGGGCGAAATATCAACACAGACTCAACGATGAACGTATGAGAATTTGGTGGTCAAAGGTCAAAGTCACTGTGACCTCACAAAACATGTTTTTGGCCATAATACAAGAATTCATGTGCTGATTATGACAAAATTCCACACAAATGTCTAAAGGCATAAAACAATGAAGTGTTTACTTTTTTATATCCAAAAAGATTAAGGTCAGCTTCACTTTGACATGAGGCCAGTTCTACGCAGGGGCAAGAGGGGGCAATGCCACCTTAAACAAATGTCTTGCCCCCTCAAATCAAATCCACCGAAAAAGGCACAAAACAGAAAAGTTTTCTCATCTGTCTCCACTCCACTCCGTGTTGTGTGCCAGCTGTGTGTGATCTACAGTCTGCAGTTAGCAGAGACCCTCCCCCCAGTAAACACCCAATCACTGTTTAGTATGCAAATGAGCCAAGATGCATCGGCGTCAGGTTTCTCAGTCTCAGTGAGGCAGAATGCAGCAGTAAAGTGAAGCTCTGTTAAACTTGTTGTAGCATCTCGTGTCGTGAGATACTTAAAATATAGATAACGACAAAAAACAAAAGTAAAAATAGCAGTGTGAGCATAGAGAGTGAGCCTGTCAGTGCGAATGTTTCTTCAATCACACAAGCACAGCGAGAGATGAGTGCCTGCTGCATGTCACATGCTGTGGACAAATGCCCTGTGTGTGCCAGACCCCTACATAAAGCCCCGCCCAGCCTCTAGTTCTGCACGCTGTTTTTTGATAATCACAGCGATTTTTACAAAGCTTTTATTAACTTTTCATTCCTGCAGCTTTCAGCAGCTCAAACAAGAGTGGAGTGAAGAGAAATCTGTTAAATTGCTAACAAAAAACACAAAAAACAACATAAAAACCTGACCAAAAAAACAAAACAAAACAAAAAAATATAAAATGCTCTGCTCTAGCCTTTATCAATCAATCAATCAATCAATTTTATTTATAAAGCCCAATATCACAAATCACAATTTGCCTCACAGGGCTTTACAGCATATGACATCCCTCTGTCCTTATGACCCTCGCAGCGGATAAGGAAAAACTCCCCAAAAAAACCCCTTTAACGGGGGAAAAAAATGGTAGAAACCTCAGGAAGAGCAACTGAGGAGGGATCCCTCTTCCAGGACGGACAGACGTGCAATAGATGTCATACAGAACAGATCAGCATAACAAATTAACAGTAATCCACATGACACAATGAGATACAGAGAGAGAGAGAGAGAGAGGGAGAGAGAGAGAGAGAGATGCAGGTAATGATAGTAGCTTACAACAACATTGTTGAAAGTAATAATATTATAATTATAGTTCTGGCTACTGTGGTACAATATGTTGAAAGTATGTATTAATATCTGGCAGTATACATGTGTGACAATAGTCATATGTGTATAATAACAGTAGAAGTATGACTAATGACTAATGATGGCAGCGGCAGCAGCAGCAGCAGCAGCACAACCACACACGTTCCGCTGTCCAGGCACCGTTGCGATATGAGTTAATCTGAGAGACAGTGGAGCACAAAGGCTCCAGAGAAGAAGCCGAGTTAGTGACATCCAGAATGGCCGAGTTAGCAAGATGCAGTAATAGGATAGAATGTGTTCTGTTAGTTTGAGAAGTTTTTTTTTTTTTTTTTTATAAGACTAGCTTTGGTAAATACTGGCTATAGTGAGGTTATTGTAATTATTAGGTTCAAATTTATTTCATATGCCTAGATGCCTAATGGCCATCCAATAAGATAAATGTTAAGATGTTGGTTGTGCCTGGATGAAGGATATTTTTATTTTATTTTTTCTTAATTTTTATTTTATTTTATTTTTTATTTAATTTTTCAGTTTTCCTTCCTGAGGGGTTGCCACCTTATTGTGATCAGGGGGTTTGTGTGCCTCAGTGAGCCTAAGAGCTAAACCAGCAGGAGCTTAGTCTTCAGGTGGGACACCCAAGTTGGACAGGTCTCAGGGTAGAGGCCTGACAAAGTGCAATCCATTTCTTGCAAAAATGTGCTAGAGCATGATGCCCCCTTCACATTTATGACTGCCCCCTCATATATTCCTGCCTAGAACCGGGCTTGCTTTGACATCATAATGCAAAAACACTTTTCTAGCGATTACTCAACACCATATCTCAGGAACAGAAGAGGAGACATTTGGTCAGATACTGAATATGTGACACTAAGAGCAATTAACTTCAAAAAAGAAAAAAAAGAAAAAATAATTCTTTTTTTCCATGTGTGAGTGATGATGATTCATATATTATCAAATGTACGTTGTTGTACATAAAGACAATATTATGTTAACAGAGTGTAGTTTCCTACTGCCTCTCTGCTCTAAATGTCAGAGCTCCGCTAGTAAGGTGTGCATCCAGCCGTGCAGTGCGCACTGCGCATCCAAGGAGCTAGAAGCAGGTGGAAGGCCTAATAATGTCGCAACAAAGGAAATACCCTTCAGGGGCAGAAAAAAGTAAAAGTAAGAAAGAGAAAGAGGGGAAAAAAAATGACAAGATAAAGGTATGTTTGCATGTCTTGGTAATGTAACATTTGGTGTCAAGGAGATTTTGAAAAGTTTCCTCAAATTAGGAAAGTCCCTAATTATTGTTGATATTTTGTTCCAGCTACGTTAGCCTATAATAGCAAATTAGCTAGCTAACGTTAATTCAAAACTAGAGAAATGTCTCTTTTAACTGATAGGTTAGATAGCTTACTATTCAAGCTAACGTTTTTGTGTTTGTGTAATAGCTTACTTTGAATAAGTTTATTCTCAGTGTATATATATTCTGGGTTGCTTTTTGGCATCAAAACAACGTTTTTGATCACAGCGTTTGATAGCAAATGTTTAATAACAACAACATTACAACATTAATTACAGACGCAGTGACGTTTGCTAGCAAAATGTTTTTGCATTAATGAATTAACTTAGTTAACTTAGTTTGAGATATGTTGTTTGCTGCAGAGCATAGTAATTTATGTGTGTAAATAAACATATTCCTTTTACATCAACTCCCTATTATGCTCATAATTTATATGAAACTTCCCCAGGAGCACTGTTAAAGTATTTTGGAGGAGCCACTGACTCAGCCCAGGGGCAGTCCACCTCCTCAGGCTCAGCCAAGGCTAATGAATCAGGTGAGGGGAAAAACTGTCACCATATATATTTAATTTCTAGTCAAAGTATCTCATTAAGATATGCTAATATAAGATATAATCATATGACAAGGGACATGTTTTTCATCTTAGGTCCATCTCCATCCTCTGTGCCCACTGTCACCTCTGTGTTACAGTTTATTTAAAACAAAAAATAATAAAGCAGATTGCGTTTACAGTAACTTACACTTTATATCACTTTAAATATTAAGTGTAAATCAACCCAGGCTGCTCTTGTAGCTGAATTTTCTACCATTTCAGATTAAAAACCATAAATGGGTAAAACATGCCAGGCTGCTCTTTGAAGTTTTATGTTTTGATTCTCTGTGTGGCCAGTAGGGGGAGTTGCTGACTTTGCCAAATATTAATTGAAAGATTTTTTCAGCAAGTTTGCAAATCTGTTGTCTGCTTCCATGGCCTTAATCACTGTTGATTACAATCTAACTACAACAAAAAGTTCTCACATCTAGTTTTACAAGTGATGACAGAGTAGAACATGAAATAACTTACAGTAGGTGTGTGAATGATCAATAATCAGTATTACTGGCAGTAATAGAGGGCCCCAAAATCAAATTGTGCTTAGGGCTGTTGCTTAAAAGTAAAAGCAGTAAAAATACTCCAAAAAGGGCCTAGGGCCCATAGGGTTAAAATGATTCGGAAGTTACACCTTAAGTTTCGCGAATTACATGGTAAGTGGCCGCGAGTTATGCTGTAAGACTGGAGAAAGTAGGTGGGAAATGACCAGAAGTTCCACTGAAGTCCAGGCAAAGTAGGACGTAAGTGAACAGGAGGTACGCTCTAAGAAGCAGCCTAGTTATACGGTAAGACACAGGGAAATACGTGCGGGAAGTGAGCGGGAGTTACACTGCACATCTGTGGAAGTTGAGGTAAAGTAGGTGGTAAGTGAACGGGAGGTACACACTAAGGACGCGGGCCGTATTATGTAGTTTTACCAAAAATAAAAATATTTATTTTTAATCAACATTTTGTGTTTCTGTTCCAAAATAAACCCCCTTTGACAATGTGTCATTTTACCCAAACATTTTTCAACTCTCATTTTTAATCAGAAAAGCAGACATATAATGAAGAAGACATTCAGTGTTGGATTTATCATTATGGATTTATTGCACTAAGTCTCCAAAAAGACATTGCAGTTCAAGGCTGGATTACAAAGCTTCTAAAAGGGATACAATCACACCAAAGGCTTTTGTTGGAGTGGCAGGATAGCTAACGTTAGCTTCTGGGCTATGATTAGTTAAGTTTCTCTCTTGCATGAAGGTTACAGAGATATTTAACATTATTAACGGTATGTTGTATATGACATGGTCAACCCCAAAGTTAATAGTGTACAGTATGTCAGATTTTTCTCATCAGTCCTGTTGAACACTTAGTGGTGAGACAGACTTCCGCACAGCATATCAGGTAGAAAAGTGTTATATGTGCGCAATTTATTTTTGGACATTGTTACATCAAAGATCACAATTAAATTTCACTCAGGGCATTCCAAGTGCCTGAACATAGAGTTTACTTGCCCTGGGCAAGTGTTAATGTTGAGCCCTGTGACAGGAAAAAAAAAACCCTTTGGTGGACACGCAACGCCACTAGGTAGAGTGCACTTGGTGCACTGTGGCAATTTAGTTAATCTTAAGATAACTTGTGGAGATTTTTTTCCCACATCGACCAACTGATTGGTCAATGAAAAAGGTAGAATTTCAGTAAACCAAGATTTTATTTACAGCTCTAGTTGATTTATACCCTACACCTTAATGAAGGGTGCTTTATTCAGCTGTGAAGGTAACTATTAACAGAGTTACACTGCGTTACGGAGTGGGAGTCGAGAGGGTCCAGTTTGGAGAGGGACCCAGCTGCATACAAGATGGCGGACAAGGGATGGGATGGATATCCACAGTCCATACTGGAAGTCACAGCGGAAGTTTGTCTGTGTCTGCGCCGAAGAAGAAGAAGAAGAAGAAGAAGAAGAAGACGACGACGACAACAGCGACGACGACGGAGAAGACGAAGAGAAGAATACAAACAATACACACACGGGTGAGAGAAAGAGCGGTAGGGGGACAAGTCTTTTTATTATTAGAATTAGACAACTTTATTGTCATTGTACATTGTACAACGAAATTTAGCACTAGCATAGAGTACCAAGCCGCTGTGTTTACACTCGCCGTCATTTTCATTATCTTTTAACACGTGTGTTAGTTCTCTTAGATGCAATTCTATGTAATGTATCGAATTATTAGGGGGACATCTATATGGGGAATCTCTCATACACAAATTACTACCACCGAATGGTGGGTTTAGCTACATTTGTTGTGTAAAAACGAGGGCATGATTGGTATTAACGTTAGCTGCTCAAGGTCTGTTGTGCTCCCTTTCAACAATGTCTGTGTCTAAACAGTGTTAATGTTGGTCAGAGACTATTACTGCCCTCGCATGATGTGTGTGTGCAGTGGGGTTAATATGTGTTCCTCTGCTTTTTGGCGTGCTGTGGTGTAAAACATTTGTGCATACACTCACTGCACACAAACCATTTTTTCCCCCAATTTTTGGTTCGCCTGGTCTCCTTGTGTATTAATGCTTGTATAACCTCAACCCTGTACTGCTCAGTCAAGTTCTATACATCTTTTTTTTTTCCTAGAGATATTCTAAAAATAGTAACTAGAGTCTCTCATGTTGTATACGACATGAGAGACCTACGAGGGTTAACCGGGTCAGATAAATAACGTATACATAGCCCCGGGTGTCTGCAAAAATACATTTGTATTATGTTTTAGTAATGCAGAGCACTAATACACATACACATGTGGATACATAAATAGCTGTAGTGCCTTCTCCACCATGACTCCTTTAGATCGGTAAAATATAGTTGATTCAGTATGTTTTCCAGATATCAATGTTGATTGACTTCTCCTTTTTTTCAGATGCACCCCTCTATTTTGAGTGACGAAGCCAGTCTGGGGCACACAATCCTTTCACCCTTTTGGGTGTCCTCTCTGCCCTAAATTTAAAACCAAAAATGAGAGCGCGATCCAGAGGCACCTGAAAAACCATACGGAAAATGCAGTTCATTTCGATGGTATGTTGATGAGAAGTGTCTGTTTGAGATCATATACTTCTATATGCAACAGTAATGTTTAATGATATTTGTTTGGGACAAAACAGGACATTTTAGGCTGCATCTTGGGATCTTGTGATTTGTGGAACAGTGGTTGACATTTTATACCATTTTCTTACATTTTATAGACCAAATAAATAAATTATTTTACTGTTTTTTCCATTTTATTTTCTTTGTTTTTTCTACTTTTGAGATTGATATGGATATCTGGAATAAAAACTTGTTCACGGAAAAGAGAACTCCCAAGTCTGCTTCTTTATGTTGCCAGTACAATAGTGTAATATTGTGTTTACATGTATTCCTGAAATAGAATACATCTGACAATATGACAATCTAATTATTACATTCATTTAATAGTTAAATAGTTACAATTAACCATACTGATGTAAGAGTAAGTATGACATTTGTTGTGTCCATGGTCTTCAGTTGTTTTGAATGACCTGATAGTAATCTGCATGTTGTAGCCCAACTGTAGCCCAATAAATAAAAGTGCTCACCTTATTTAATCTTTTTTAGAAATTAATACAGCTAAAATTCATGTGTTTGCTGATTTTCTGCATTTTCTTTTATAATATCTATCTATCTATCTATATATATATATATATATATATATATATATATATATATATATATATATATGTACAGTACAGGCCAAAAGTTTGGACACACCTTCTCATTCAATGCGTTTTCTTTATTTTCATGACTATTTACATTGTAGATTCTCACTGAAGGCATCAAAACTATGAATGAACACATGTGGAGTTATGTACTTAACAAAAAAAGGTGAAATAACTGAAAACATGTTTTATATTCTAGTTTCTTCAAAATAGCCACCCTTTGCTCTGAATACTGCTTTGCACACTCTTGGCATTCTCTCCATGAGCTTCAAGAGGTAAAGGGTGGCTATTTTGAAGAAACTAGAATATAAAACATGTTTTCAGTTATTTCACCTTTTTTTGTTACGCTTCGCGTCGGGGTCCTGCATCACCCTGTCGGGGTTTATTTCTCTATAGTGACCGGCTCGCTCTACATTATCCCGCTTATTACACGGCTACTCACTAAAGAAATCAAAAGTTTGACATCAAATGCTTATCTAAATATGATTTTATTGATTTACAAAAGTTTTCATTGCATCCGCTTGAAAAAATAGTCCGTTCCTTTCTACGGTTGAAACAGTAACGGAAAGCAACGGTAACTCTGAAGCGAAGATTAGCTTATTTGTAATTCACATTAAACTGAACGTTTCCATTGATTGTGACGTGGGACAAGGTGAATGGGGCGTCCTTGGGAATATTGATGCTGACGTCTCTGTCCTCATTCATGTCCATATTTCCTCCCTGCTGTGGCCCTGCAGCTGACATACCTAGAAACATCGCCCGAATCGATCAGAAGCGTCCTTAACAACGGTCTGCTATTCATAGCAACGGTCTGCTATTCAGAAATAACAGACCGTAGAATGTTGTAATTGACCAATCAGGATCGAGCATTTGACAATGCCGTGTAATAAATATATATAATTCTTGACTGCTTCAAAGTTTGTAAATGTATTGCTAAAATAAATAATATAAAAAAGACTGACTTCTGGGGGGAAAAAAAAAGAATTCCGGCATGGACTTCCGGTATGTATAGAACTTTCGGTATGGACTTCCAATATGTAAATACGAAGAAGATTAACTTCCAGTATGGACTTCCACTATGGACTTCCAGTATGGATTGGATATATGGTGGCGCCCTTGTCTGCCATCTTGCCTGCAGTTGGGTACTCTTGCCAGTTTGGGCAAGGCCCACAGAGACAAGACAGAGGGAATGTTTACCTCTTAGACAGATTTAAACCATAAACTGTACAGAATAATAGACGTAACCAGTGATTAAAGCCAAAAATAATCTTTTTACTGAAATCTTTTTTATATGCCTCAGCCAAAAAATTGCCAAAATTTGTAAAACATATAACACCAAATTATGAGATTTCAGCGCCATTCCACACTTAACCATTGCTGATGTTCTCTTATGCAGCCATCAAGTTTAAATACTCTGAACCTATTCCATTACACATTCAACTGGGCCAGATTTTAAAACCAGGAAATGTTGATGTGCCAGACATTTTCAGCAGCAAGCAACCTACTGAAAACATTCTTTTTTAGCTTTTGGTAATGACACATTTTAAACAAATGAAAATTCATTTTTATCATTCCACATTTGAAATTCAAGAAAATATTCTTAGTCACATATCTGACTGAAGAACATCACATAATGCAGAAAGAGCGATCAGTGTGCAGTAACTGTGCGTTGATAGCTCACAATAACAGTAACTACAGTACAGTAACACACACACACACACACTCATCTCCTGACATTTTCTGGGTTTAGGAAAATACATAGGACATAGTTTTATAGAGTCTGTGGCAGCAACAGTCAGGTTTGTTTCCAGTGAGATATTATTGAGTTTATATAATGACTTTGCTGTTGTAAACATAACATGTCAATAAAATAAATATTATTCCTGACATCACAGTAATAAGCGTAGTTGTTGTCAAGAGAAATCTTGAAGTTATATTTCCGTCATCTGCACCATGGCCTCTCTGCTGTTGTCTGACTTCACTCTGTCTCTTCTGCGTGTGTGTGTGTGTGTGTGTGTGTGTGTGTGTGTGTGTGTGTGTGTGTGTTTGTTTGTGTGTGTGTGTGTGTGTTTGTTTGTGAAGGAGGTCATACCCAACATGCAGAGAGCAGGACAGAGTCTGAAGCATGATGATACATTAAACCAAAACTTTATCGATAAAAAAGCAGATAACATGAGAGCTTATTAATACTATGGCCTCTTCAATGTTGCCATGGACTGTTTAATACCCAGTCTTGGCACCAATCCCTACGTGGGCCACTCAGAGGTTGCTTCTGGGTGGGATGTGGCCTACGGGACGTCAGTTGAATAGGCCTGGCCTGTATGAACTCTGAATGACAGAATCCGTTGTTGCAACGGCAAGCTTTAATCTCTAAGTAGCCTTCATGATCACAGTTGGGTAAGGGTTACTTTAAAAGTAATCAAAGTACTTTACTGCGTTAGTTTTTAAAAAAAATAACCAGTAACTTTACTGCATTAATCCCTGAGTAAAGTAACTCAAGTACTTTTAAAGTACTTCCATCGTCTCAAAAATTAAAGTTATGGACCACTTGACCTTCACTGAGACCCAATTCTCCCATCACTTTGACCAGTAGAAATACAGAACGATCTGCTGCCATAGACAACTGTATGACAACAACACCCCAGCGTTTTTAATATTTCCTCCAGGGATGTTACCACACAGAGTAAAAGGGGGAAATGATGGTGTGAAACAGCAGAGGCACTTTGTCAACCTGCTGAGTTAACGTTACTGTCATTAGCATCAAGCTAGCAAACAATGGTACATCCTCACGGTCGGACATAAAGTAATAACATTAACAAATAGCGGCCGGGCTTTTACTCACCACAACTGCAGAGGCTCCCAGCTTCATTTGAAACAAACTACATTATAGACGGTCCGTTATTTATTAATCCCTCTGTGTTTTTATATTCTTACTTTTTATCCGCTCCCGTTGTCTTCATAAAATTTACACATTGCGTCATCATTTCAAACTCAACACTTCCTGATTTTCCTTCAAATTAAAAGCCCCTTATAACCTCGGCTGAGAAAATCCCTCCATATTCTAAATAGGCTTTTATTGTGAAACATTTGTAAGAACTTTGTTGTGGAGGATACAGTAGCTTGAATGTTTGCCTATGGTACTTAAAATGAAGCCATCTGCAAACGCTTTTAGGTGACTACAACAACATTTCAGCTGGCACATGAACAGACACTTCATGACTCAAATAATAGTAAAAGTAATAAAAATAGGACAAGAATAACCCGATAACATCACACCTGTCGTGAAAGACGACCGGGGATAACTGGTGAGTACCATCGTGTAGTGTGTCATGTCTGCCAGCCAAGTCACGGCACAATTTTATGGTCACAATCAGTGGTGGCTGGTGAAAAAAAATCTTGGTGGGGCTGGTGTGCCAACAGATTTCCCTGCCTAATCTAGCATAGCCATTCAAATGAACAGTCGGAAAATGACTACAGTTCCACAGTAATAATTTAATTTTATTTTCCAGTTTCACCGAAGAAGTAACAATTACAAATACAAAACAAATTAACAAATACAGCTATATTAGACTTTATGCAATTAAATACTATACAATCAAGGAATGAATTCACAACAAGGGTATGATTTCAGCTGAATCTATACAAATCAACTGTGAGTGAGTGAGTGAGTGAGTGAGTGAGGGGGAGTGTCTAAGGTGAGTGTGGCTTGAGTTATATGAAGAGAGAATGAAACAGAACATTTCCTATTAAAATGTAACATATACAAAGAACTGAGAACCAAGTTATTTTCAAAAATTAAACATAAACAGATGATTTTAATACCCTCTCTAATCAGAAAAAATGCAACAATTACTTGTAGAAAACAGCATCATAGAAGCCATAGAACCAGTTAAATTTGTCATTGCATGTCACAGCCTGAGAGAAACAACAAAGCAGTCTCCACAACTATATTATTATTATATATTGCCTATTGAATGTAAAATAAACTTAAAAGACTCTGTGTGTGTCTGTTCCTCTGTGTGTGTCTGTTCTTCTGTGTCTGTTCCTCTCTGTTCCTCTTTGTGTGTCTGTGTGTCTCTGTTTCTCTGTTCCTCTCTGTTCCTCTGTGTGTCTCTGTTCCTCTCTGTTCCTCTCTGTTCCTCTGTGTGTCTCTGTTCCTCTCTGTTCCTCTGTGTGTCTCTGTTCCTCTCTGTTCCCCTGTGTGTGTCTGTGTGTCTGTTCCTCTGTGTGTGTCTGTTCCTCTCTGTTCCTCTCTGTTCCTCTGTTCCTCTCTGTTCCTCTGTGTGTGTCTGTGTGTCTGTTCCTCTGTGTGTCTGTTCCTCTCTGTTCCTCTGTGTGTGTCTGTTCCTCTCTGTTCCTCTGTGTGTCTGTGTCTGTTCCTCTGTGTGTGTCTGTTCCTCTCTGTTCCTCTGTGTTCCTCTGTGTGTCTCTGTTCCTCTCTGTTCCTCTGTGTGTGTCTGTGTGTCTGTTCCTCTGTGTGTGTCTGTTCCTCTCTGTTCCTCTGTGTGTCTGTTCCTCTCTGTTCCTCTGTGTGTCTGTGTCTGTTCCTCTGTGTGTGTCTGTTTCTGTGTGTCTCTGTTCCTCTGTGTGTCTGTTCCTCTCTGTTCTTCTGTGTTACTCTGTGTGTCTCTGTTCCTCTGTGTGTCTCTGTTCCTCTCTGTTCCTCTGTGTGTCTGTTCCTCTCTGTTCTTCTGTGTTCCTCTGTGTGTCTCTGTTCCTCTGTGTGTCTCTGTGTGTGTCTGTTCCTCTCTGTTCCTCTCGGTTCCTCTGTGTGTCTCTTTTTCTGCATGTGCATGTGTTTGTCTCTCTCTCTCGGCTTTATTTATACAAGAATTTCGCTCGTCTTTCTTTTTGAGAGGCAAATTTTTCAATGACCCTGGTGTTGAAATCAGGAATGTCTTTTGTCATTTTCGTCTCGACTGAGAGCATAGCCAGAGCGTTGAGCCGATCTTGTGACATAGTGTTCCTAAGGAAAGTTTTTACCCTCTTTAATGTAGAGAAGCACATCTCAGACTCTGATGTTGTCATTGGTGTTGTGATGATGATGTTGAGGAGACTTACAGTTTCAGTGAATGTTTCTCCAAGGTTGTTTTCCATCAAAACCTGATAGAGAGCCAGTGCACCTTTGCAACTCCGGAACTCCTCATTCTCGTAGATCAGGGACAGTTCTGTTTTAAGTCTGGCCTTGTCCAAAGAGGGATAGGCTTCCACTGTGGTCTCCAGTGCTGAATCTGGGAACTTTCTGCTGTGTTGTTGGAACAAGTCTCCTTGCAAGAGAGTGGCGCTGATGAGGTGCTTGGTGAAAGAAAACCTCTCCTTGGCATGGCTCATGATGGTGTCACATACCTGTGATAACATACAATTTTAAAAAAAAGTAAAGAATTAGGTCTTCACATGTCTCACTACAATCAATGTTCTGAATAGCTAGCCTATATTGTGTAATAAACCAAAATGGTTAACTGTAATTATTTATAGATATCATATGACAATAAACATTTGAGTCTGGACTACTACATCAAGTGGCAAGCATCTTCATTAGATTTTTTTGATGATGTCTCTGTTCCTCTGTCTGTGACTGTTCCTGTGTGTGTGTCTGTTCCTCAGTGTGTCTCTGTGTGTGTCTCTGTTCCTCTGTGTCTCTGTTTCCGTGTGTCTCTGTGTGTCTGTTCCCGTGTGTCTCTGTGTCTCTGTGTGTCTGTTCCTCTGTGTGTATCTGTTCCTCTGTGTGTATCTGTGTGTCTGTTCCTCTGTGTGTATCTGTTCCTCTGTGTGTCTCTGTCTGTCTGTTCCTCTGTTCCTCTGTGTCTCTGTTCCTCTGTGTCTCTGTGTGTGTCTGTGTCTCTGTGTGTGTCTGTTCCTCTGTGTGTATCTGTTCCTCTGTGTGTATCTGTGTGTCTGTTCCTCTGTGTGTATCTGTTCCTCTGTGTGTCTCTGTCTGTCTGTTCCTCTGTCTCTCTGTGTGTGCCTGTTCCTCTGTGTGTCTCTGTGTCTCTGTTCCTCTGTGTGTGTAAGCAAGTGCTTACCTCCAGTGCCAAATGGTGCTGCGTGTCTTCTCCCAATGTTCTCTGTTTCTTTGCGGGTGGCTCCTGAACAGGTCCCCTGTACTCCTCATCCTCAGCCAGATTAGGAACAGCTTCCCTGATCCAATACATAAGTTTTATGAATCAGTTGTGAAAACTGGTTAGGGATATATTAACCAAACCCAAGGTTGTTATAATTACTAGCAATAATATTTAATCTGAACTTCACAGATACATTAATTATTTGAATAAGATGACATATCAACATTTAAGGCTACACATAATTTATGCAGAGAATTAACAATTAGGCTAGGCTACATATTAATGCATTTAACATACCTGATAGCCTGCATGCGGTTCATGAATGTCTGGGTGATTCCTGCGATGTAGACAGCATCGATGTTTCTCTTCTGGAGCTGATTATACAGCATGTCCACCTGTGGCATGATCTTATGGAACAAGGCTAGGAAAAAACAGAAAGCTTCATCTTCCAGCATTCTCACATAGCCTCCAGCCTCTCTCTTCGTAGGGCCATCAAATGCTTCACTGTTCCGGATGGTCTGAAAACACTTCACCAGATCATTCTTGTGCTCATAGACTGTGTTGACTGCACGACTGTTGAAGTTCCAACGTGTTGACGATGCACTTGGAAGTCGGTGCGCCACCATCTCATCTAGCACTGCAGTTCTCTTGCTCGATTTTGAGAAAAAAGAAGCAAATCCCCCCATGTCAGTAAAAAAGTGACTGATCTGAGGGATGTGGGAGGTTGCCTGCTGCATTACCAGGTTTAACTGATGGGCATAACAGTGAATGTAGTGAGCGTTTGCGTAGATGTCCTGTACCTTTCGCTGCACTCCTCCAGTGGCACCCCTCATTACCGCAGCCCCATCATATGCCTGGGCGATCAACTTTTTTTCTTGTCCCTCGGGAAGGATGCTGTGCAGCCTCTCCAATAAGGCACCGGCTATTGAATCCGCACAGCTGTTGGGTAGCTTGATGAATTCATAGAACCGCTCCTGTATATTGTTGCGTCCATCAATGTACCTTAGTACCAGGACTAGCTGACAGTGTGTGGAGATGTCAGTAGTTTCATCAGCTTGGATAGCTAAAAACTTGGCTGTCTTCACTTCATCTACGATCTGTTCTCTCAGAACTGCCAGCATACAGTCCAGGAGCTCGTTCTGAACTGTCTTCGAGGTGCCTTTAAATACGGTCGCATTTTCAAGGTGCTCCCTCAAGTCCCAATCAATGGATGCCATTAAGTCGACTAAACCTCTGAATATCCCGGCGTTGTCTGAGGAATCAGTTTCATCATGTCCCCGCATTGCTAATTCAAAAGCACCACAAAATTTCACACAGTTGATTATCTTGGATAAAATATTACGGTTTTTATCTACCTCTTCATTGTGCCTTCTCACAGCAATGCGGTGCCCGTCATCTAGCTGCGTTGCTATGCTAATCTTTCCGAGCACAGCTAGCTTCACGCAGTTTTCCATATGAACTTTGGATCTCTCGTGCTTCTTGATCCGTTCAGAGAGGTGCTTTAAGTCAGTTAGTCCAGTCTTTGTCCAAGTCGAATCACATTTGTCACTTTTGAAGAGGATACAGGGGAAACAGAAAAGTGCATTTGCTTCTCCACAACCTGTCAGCCACGTCTTACGGTTGAACCAGCTCCGGCAAAAACTCCGTTTGTACAGTTTATCCTTCTCCTTGGTTTGCTGGGAAATGTTAATTTCAGGCTTGTCGGGTCCCAGCTCCTTAACGAGAAGTTTTTCCTCCGTCGTCCGCCTCGCAAAAGGGTACATTAATATTGATTTCACCGAATTTGGTGGAAGCTGCTCGTGAACACTCGTCATCGCCATCATCTCTCCCTCGTCGCCGTATGTTTTTTTTTTCTCCCGCTGTAGGACAGAGTCTGGATGTCGCACTACGAAAAAAAACTATCGCTGGCTCCTTACGTAGCTCTAGCAATCATAAACCTTCACGCATTTTACGTAGCAGTTGGGGCTACATTTCCAGCGCCCCACGGGCATTAAATTTGGTGACGTTGATAGGCCAATCATTAATAATTTTCCCCTAGCAACCACAACCGGATTGGCTATTGAGCTGCAGGTCAGGGGCACTTTGCCGAGCGCCCTGTGAGAGAATGATACACTGTAGGTCAGTGGAAATTCACTGTTTAATGAGTGTCAGTTGGTGGAAATGTTGTTTGAATGATTTAAATTGCATGTAGGCACACACATAGCCTACTATTAAGTAAAACTGACGCTAAGCAAGCACCCCTCCACAGCTGGTGGGGCAGAGCCCCAGCGCCCCCTATAGGCCAGCCGCCTCTGGGACATAGTGACTATCAGAACGGGCAGAAAAGTCATGTAGTGTGTAACGTTACCATGCATAATGCAAGTCCTCATGAGTCTGACCTGTCTGTTAGAGAGTCCTCCTCCACCTTTTTTTAGACTCCACCGTAGACAATGGCAGCATTTCATCTACCACATAGCTAGCCACAAACTTCATGGCTTCTTTCGGACTGATAGGTTTAACATTATCTCCGTTATTAGAACCAAAAGACAGTCGTTGCTGTTTCGGAGGTGAAGGATCAGTGTTCTAAAAGTAACGGAAGTAACTGATAGCTTGTTTGAAAATGTACTCAAGTATTTGATTACTCAAACAGCAAACTAATGCGTTAGGTTACTCATTACTGCAAAAAGTAATCAAAGTACTCTAACGTTACTTTGTAATGCGTTATACCCAACTCTGTTCATGATGTCGCCCATTAGTTGGTGGATTCCCATTTTGATGCCTCAGCTTCAATATTTTGGTTGACATCATCTTTGTAAGACATCATCAGAGCTAGCCTGGTTCCAGACCATAGACCCCGCCCACTCAACTGAGTAGGCTTGCATTACTGGTCTGGCATACTTCAATGAATTTGCAATTTATCTCGTCCAAACGATGGACGGACCAATGAACGCCGGAGGTCTAGCGATTAGCCAATCAGCGCCACGCTGATGTCAAGCTGTACGCAGGTGGGTAACTGGTGAGGATAGCAACAATGGCGACCGCTACAGATCCTACAGACCACATTAACGATGCTATCGAGGTATTTTGCCACTACTCGCATTAATGGAGGACCAAATTAAGGAAGCTGCTCAACTGGATTTAACGGCGATGCAGCTGGGCGTGCACAACGACGGGCACATTTTAAACGGGCAATGCTCGCTTGTTTTCGGCACCCCCGAGGCCCCCAAAAAAAAAAAAAAAAAAACAGATGAAGATGATGGCAGATTGAGACTGTTACAACGACTGTGTGTGTTGGCACACTCCAGCTCTCCACTTCTCCACTGACTCTGTGTTGTGTCTTCTCTCTCTGGGTCAGTGGGCCTCCAGCTGCTCCAGCAGTCCCTCTGTTGGTGTTCTGTTTGTGTTCAGGGTTCCTGTGTGTGTGCCTTGTGTGTGTGCCGTGTGTGTGTGTGTGTGTGCCGTGTGTGTGTGTGTGTGTGTGTGTGTGTGTGTGTGTGTGTGTGTGTACTGTATTACGAGGGAATAGATGGCATGCTTCAGTTGATGTAGAACAGCTCAGCAGCTTGCCTCTGTCTGTTGTCAGCAGTAGCAACACATTCTCCTTCCTCTCATTCTGGCCCCGGCCCGCAACAAAGCATTACAGGGTTAGGACAACTGAAGTCAAAGAACAGCAAAGTTAGGTGCTTGGCCTTATGGACAATAATACTGGTATAATGTCCGTATGTGAAAGTTCATCCACTGATGAGACCATGCTTCACATGCAGTGCTGTGATAAACTAAATCATTATTGCCATAGATGGATTATTGTACAGGCCTACTGGGCACAGACCCAGGGGCCCAAAGTAAAAGCTTGATTTTAAAAAAAGGATGGACACAAAACTGGCTCAAAGAGACACAAAACAACAACAAAAAAGACAGAAATTGACCACAGAGATACAAAGGACCAAAAAAAACTAAAAGGACCAAAAAAAATCTAAAGGAATTGGCCAAAAAGAAACAAAAAACAACCAAAAAAGACAGAAATTGCATTAAAGAGACACAAAACAATCAAAGAAGACAGAAATTGCTTCAAAGAGACACAGAACAATTTAAAAAAAGACAGAAATTGGCCGCAAAGAGACACACAATTACAAAAGGACACATAATGACAACAACACCAACAAAAAAAAGAGGCAAAACAACCACAAAGTCTGTGTGTCTCACTACTTTGTAGGAAAGGTGGTGGGGCCTTTTTTGCATATCTGTACCCAGGGGCCCATTGCCTCGCAATCAACCCATGGCCTTTTTTTTATTGATATTTTTATTAAAGGTGTAGCACATGGTCAAACAGAGTGGTGTCAGTACAACAATGAGTTTTTTTTCTCAAGCACAATAATTATAGTGATAATAATAATAATATATTTAAAAAAAGTGCTATAAATTCTGATGGACAAGAGTCAGACCAACAACAGACAGACAAATGACTGAAAACAACAAAATATATGTTGTACGTTTGAGAGATGCAATCATACCAATCATGCTAAACCAGAACAAAAGAAAAACAAACAAAAAACTTTAAAGAGAATTAGAAAATAAATAAATAAAACAAATTCAAAACACAAAATCCAAGGAGATTAAAAAAAGTGGGGAGGGGTCCGTCAGTCGGGAGACAGGGATTGAAGAGAGTTAAAATATAAGAAAGGACTGCCACTTATTGTAAAACTGATCTGATTTACCTCTGACTGAGTGATTAACATCTATCTTTAGAAAGGACATGATATCACTGAGCCGCTGAGTGCTGGAGGGAGCTGTAGTAGACTTCCAGTGGAGAAGAAGATGGTGTCTTGCCAGAACTTCTAATTATTGGGAGGTGTATCGGTTATAGTCCTCGGGAAACCCAGAAATGTCAATATGGGGAGAGACATTTATATTTATTGAGAGAATTTCTGACATAGTATGGAAGTCGTTTTGTCAAAAACAGGACAATAATGGACAAGAAAAAAAAAAGTTGGATAAATTACATGGAGGACCACTGCATTATTCGCAATTGTCGGTGATGTTAGGGTAAATTTGAAACAATCGAGCTTTGGACAAGCTTCCTCCCACAGTCCAAAGACATGCAGATTGGGGACTACGTTAATTGATAACTCCAAATTGTCCGTAGGTGTGAATGTGAGCGTGAATGGTTGTTTGTCTCTATGTGTCAGCCCTGCGATAGTCTGGCGACCTGTCCAGGGTGTACCCTGCCTCTCGCCCGATGTCAGCTGGGATAGGCTCCAGCCCCCCCGCGACCCTCAAGAGGATGAAGCAGTTAGAAGATGAATGAATGAATGAGCTTTGGAGAAGTGGATCCTGAAAAGTACCTTAGATTGTATGAGTTTGAGACGAGCGTAAATTGAACTTGTGTGGATTGTGAGGGCAGCATCCCACCAGGAATCCTCCAAGTTCAACTAAGTTGAAGTTCATGTTCCCAGGCGACCCTGACATTGATAACAGGTGTACTGTTATAGGAGAGGAGAATGCCATACACTTTTGAAATAAGTGACTTTTGAAAGGAGTCAAAACAGAGAAACTCGTCCAACAGTTGACTCTGAGGTACAGAGGGAAAGGAAGGAAACAAGGATTTTATGCAAGTATAATTTGAAAGTAGCGGAAGAGATGAGACAGTGGGAGGTGAAACTCACTTGATAAGTCTGCAAAACTACGAAAAAAAACATCCCTATACAGGTCTTTAAAAGCGCTCAGGCCTTTATTGTGCCATGCAGAGAAAGTGGGGTCTGTAAATGTGGGTTGGAATAAATGATTCCTCAGTAAAGGAGTTAGGGAAGATGCTGAGGTGAGTCTAAAGTGCTTCTGGAACTGGTACCAGATTTTGAGGGTGGAAGTTGCAACTTGGTTGTTTGTTAAGCCAGAGGGTTTGGTTGGAATAGCAGAGGTAATCAGAGCTATGACTTAAGATGAAAGACAAGACTGTGCCTCTAATTTAGACCTTAACAGATCTGTTGATTTAAACCAGAACAAGATTTTGTGGATGTGTGCTGCCCAATAATACAGTTGGAAATTTGGGAGAGACAATGCACCATAGAATTTGCATTTTTGGAGTATGGATTTACGAATTCTGGGGGATTTTCCAGCCCATGAAAAGCAGGAAATAGTTTGATCAATAACTTTGAACAAACTATTTGGCAGGAAGAAGGGGAGAGATTGGAACAGAAATAGAAATTTGGGCAGGATATTCATTTTAACTGTGTTAATTCTTCCAATCAGGGATAGAGGTAAGCTTCCCCATCTTTGAAAGTCAGATTTAATTTTTGACAATAAAGGGGAAAAATTAGCAGAATAAAGAGAAGGTAATGTTCTGGTTACATGTATCCCAAGGTACTTAAAGCCAGAGGGGTTCAGTTTAAAGGGGACATCAGACTGTTTAAGTTCTAGCGCTGGAGCATTGATAGGATAACATTCACATTTAGAAATATTTACTTTATAACCAGAGAATCGGCCAAAACACTGAAAAAAAGATAAAACTGCTGGTATGGAGTGATTTGAGTCTGAGACATACAGCAGCAAATCATCGGCGTTGAGTACCAGCTTAAAAAAAGACAAATATCCAAATCTCTGCAGTTCCTTCAGGCCTCTTTCGTTAATAAATGTGGACGCTAAGATCCTAGCTAAAGCTTTAGCCCGTCGTTTAGAAAATATTCTCCCATCCATTATTTCAAATGAACAAACTGTTTTATAATGCCCGTACCCTCTTAAATATTATTTACTCCAAAAACCACACAACAACTCCCGAAGTTGTGATCTCAGTCAACACCGAGAAAGTATTCGACAGGGTCTAATGGGACTATTTGTTTACTGAGCTACATAAATTTGGGCTTAGTAAGGTATTTATTTCATGGATACACCTTCTCTATACTGTTCCACAAGCGAGCACTTTATCTTGTGGCACACGACAGGGATGTCCCCTATCTCCACTACTGTTTGCATTAGCAATAGAGCCTTTGTCAGTCTATCTATCTATCACGATTGGGCTTGGACTCTAAAGGGGTCTCTTTACCTCTCACCAATATGTCTCAGTGAAAATGGGAAATCGAATCGAAAGAGTTCTTACAATAGAAAATCTCTCTCCCACCTCGCTCTCTCAAAAGAACATTATTGTTGTACTAAACCTATTAGTACAAAGCATATATTTTTTTATTCAAATAATGTGAACATTTTCTGCAGCTGGGCCAAATCCTGTTTCCAGTGTAAAACCAGCACTCAATTAAGTTATTTTAGTAACAATGTAATGTGCAATGTGGTAGTGACGCATGTCACGTGACATTTCATTTCATTAGTAAAAACAAACTTATTTTAAGCCAAACCATGATGTTTTATTCTACACCTAACCACATGCTTTTGTTGCCTAAACTTATAAAAGATAAACATGCAAATTAGGTGTTTTACCTGTAAACTTATTTTTGAAAAAAAAAAAACATACAAAAAAACAGATGTATTAACAAGCAGCAATGGAGCAAAAGACACAATGCAAGCAAACTGACATGCAGTCCTAGAACATCCTGACCTAGTAGGGTACGTGATATTATGACGTTTAAACACTATGGCACTCCCACTATGGTGCTACACAGTAGTGCAGAGGCTTTGAGCTCTCTCAGTTGGTTTGCAAAAATCATCAACACACAGCTTCCCACTCTGGCAAACATTTACAATACTCGCTGTATGAATAGAACACTAAACATTCTGAAAGATGCATCTCACCCTGGACATCTTCTGTTTGCAACTCTGCCCTTTCAGAAGTACTACAGAACAATAAAAACCTGCATGACTAGACTAAGGAACACCTTCTACCCAAGTGCTGTTGTGCAGTTGAATCAATTACACACAATCATGTGCGACTGATTCAGAGCCACATCACCCTACCACATTTACCCCCTATATACTGCATTATTTTATTATTAATGTGTTCATTTTGTTATTGTTGTGCCTTACTTTAAAAGAAGACTAATTTATATATTATCTATTTATTTTATGTGTATTATTATTTTATTTATGTATATTGTGCACAGCGGGGAGTTTGCAGTTTCGTTGTATGCTTGCTGATATAATGACAAATAATGTTCTTCATATTTAGGTCCTCTGACAAAGCGGCAGTAGTTGACAAGTTGAGATAAGAATGCATTGGAATGTCTTAAAATTGCTACTTCTCTAGAGAGTTGAGGCTGAAATATCGGACATATCTAAATGCATTGTGAACCTGCAAGGACGTGTGTCAAGACCCTGCCAGCGTGTGGGCTCACAGATATTTTGATGCACACATGAAACATCATTATGAGGTGACACAGGGCTTAGGGCCTCAGTTTTTCTATAACCCTGGCCAAAGCCCTGAGCCTGGGAAGGTACAAAATACATTTGGCTCTTTCTTTTTACACCCAAAGTTCAAAATCAATTTCTTCCTGTTAGGTTTCTACAAAGAAAAAAAAAGTTACTAATATGTTTTAATATCTTCATGGAATACAACAACTACAGTTTACATTGAGCTTTTTTTCTGAAGAAGCTGCAGAGACAGTATGATCTAGTATTCAACGTCATCATCAGCCCCTTCATCAGTTTGCAGTTATTTTGTTGTGATTGATTTTGTTTTGTGGCCAGTCTTTGATATCAGCTCTTTAATCTGATGTACTTAAATTGTTGTAATTAAATATATTACATTTTCGGACCAATCAGAAAGATTTTCTCTCTGCATTTTCATCACCCTCTCTGGCTCTGAAAATCAGACTGTTTGTGAAAGACCATTTCATTAACTATCCATTTAGTTCAAAATGGAAAATCTAATTGGGAAATCCTCATGATATCTGTGCATATGTGTATGTGTATGTGTGTGTGGATATGCATATGCGAGAGCGTGTATGTCCACTGAATAAAAGAAAGCTTTTAATTGCATTGTTCTTTGATCAAGGCATGTTTATTAGTGGGTGAAAGACACATTAACCTTTCCATCGGCCCTGACATTTCCTCTCCTCCTAAATGGAGAATTAAAGACCATTGGAAAGTCATTAGTGAAATTTACTGCTTCTGTTGGCTGGTCAGCCATTAAAGAGGCTGCAGGACCACAGAACACTATTCACAATCTCCTGCCAAGTCACTTTTTATTGTTTAAAGGAGAAGTGCATGTAGACAAAAAGCTTTTCCCTCAACAAGAACACTGATTGCTGTCAGGAAGTTAACAAAGGTGAGAATTACAGTTTGATTTGGCAAAACAACAACTAAAAATTAAGGATGCACCTATTGTTAAATTCTGGCAGTGCTGATTCTCATGCTTCAAATAACAATTTGGCCCATAGCCAAGGCTGATACTGATTTTTGTTGTTGTTGTGGTTGTTGTTGTTGTTTATTTTGTTTTTGTTATTCTTTATGCCTAATAACTGAACTATTTAAAAGACATTTAACCCTTCATTCTTCTGTCTTTGAATGAGTACAAATCCAATCATACACATTTATGAAACAAAAATGATCATACAGTATGCCCCCTCTAATATTAATGATAAAGGGAGTCTCATACTTGGTAAGATGCATGTTTATCTTTACAAAGATAGGTCAGTATCTCTGCCTTGTTGCAGCTTAGTCTTTTTATCTTTTCCTTCATGATGTGAGATGTAGAGCCAAACAGTTGCTCACTGAAAGCAAACATGAAAACAAATCATGCATGGGAATGGCACCCGTTGTCCTCTTATGTCATGCCAGAATCATTTCGAGTCAGCAGCTGGATATTGTTCTCCAAATCCGACCACAGATAACCAACACAATCAGTGCATCCCTACTAAAAATAAAAGTTCATTCTGTGGCTACTGATGTGTGTTTCTGAGGGTTACACTTCAGGGAATTTCTGGTAGACAACCAGCAGCAAAGCTTCACAATATACTACCAATATTAACAGTCCCTGAAGTCCCTGAACTGAATCATCTGGATCAGTAGACTGTGTGTAAAAATGGTAAAAAAAAATATATTTATATTTTTTTTATTTATATATTTTTTTTATTTTTCCTTTACCTCATGTTACATGTGAATGTAAGTAATATCCACCCAATAGGGGAATAATAAAAGAACACGTTTTACTGATGAACCCACACAGACAAATCACCTGAATCTGCAGCTCCCCCTGGTTTTACAGAGCCAGACTCATTCCAAAGAAGTCAAACACTGGCGCTTGGGCAGTGAGTTCCGCATCAGACACCGCTGAAATAGGTTGTCCTTTCTGGTTGGCATAATACATGGCTGGGCTCCAACAGTGTGTAACAGCGTTCAACGGCGTCGGGGGGAAACGCGGCCAGACAACAACGTCGTTAAGGGGGTGAAAAGTCAGAATAGAGCGGGTGGGAGATCTGGTAGATGGGTTTGCATTTGCTGGCTAAACGTAACCATGTGCGTTTGTTGGCTAGACATAAACCATGGACGTTTGTTGGGTAAACATAACCGTGTGTGTGTTGGCTAAACATAACTACATGCATGTGCTGCATAAACAAAGCCACATGTGTGTGTTACGTAATCTTGTGCATTTGCTGGTTATACGTAACCACATATGTTTGTTGGGAAATATAACCACGTACTTTTGTTGGGTAAATGTAACTATGTGTGTTTGTTGGCTAAACATAACCATGTGCGTGTGTTGTTGGAGGAAAAAAACATCAATTCCCAATGTTATACCGACATAGTATGTTTATTTTAAGAGAGAATGTATGCAAACTGTACATTTCCTGTGAAAACAGAAGTGTATTTTGAAAAGACATAATGCATGTAACAGGCTGAGGCTGACACAGCATCCCAGAACGTTAACAGGTGCACCCTGGCTACCTTGCACATCGAGGTGGAAAGTCCAAGATCAAGTGGCATTACTGTATGTGAGTGAGAGTGTGTTGTTTCAGACATGGAATATATTACAGAGCTGGCTTTATCTATCTGTAAAGGCCCAGACACACCAAACCAACATCAAAGAACGAGCGGGATTGAAGGCTGACTGCAGCAGCCAACATGTAGACACAAAAAAGTTACAGTTACTAAATTACAGTGCACAAGTTAACCATTTTACACACAGTGGTCGCAACATTTGGCAGCTATTTAAAAGCCATTTTCTTGTATATGCAAGGTTTTTTTATGGTATTGTTGCATATTAGCCACCACAGTGGACCCTAGTAGAGCATACCACACACTGCCACCCAGGGGCTAGGTGTTGTAAGTACAACACAAATCTTTCAAAACCAAGATGACTGACGGAATGCATGAAATGATCAGAGTAACTGAAACCCCCTCAGTCTGCTGAGGGATAATGACGCGGGGATAATCACGTGGGGACACTTGTTAGCCTGTTCCAATGTGTGTTCACTGAATGCTAGGGAGGACTCTTGCCTTGCCTCTGCAGGATACTTCCTTGGGAGGACCCATGACAGCCACAACATTCAACTAGCTCCACAGCTAAGAAACCTCTCTAACAGTTCACAAGAAGCCATCCTTAACAGCCTTGCCCCAAGCACTCTCTCAGCCTACTTAACTGCCTGGAATTGCTTCAAGGCATATCACGTCACTTAGCAGCTGTCACTTCCCTCTCTGGATGCCATGTCATGTCCATATGCAACTTTATTACCCATGCTCATTAGAATAAAAAAATCCGGTCAACCACCATCCAGACCTACCTAGCTGGTATCAACTTCTTATCAAACTAATCACAGGGCACCATTGTCCCTCTATCTCTCATTCTGGTGTCACAATGCTGATCAAAGGCTCGCATAAACAGGAGCCCACTCTTACAGCTAGATGCTTGCCACTCACCTCTGACCTTCTCAGCCTCTGTATTCATTCTCTACGCTCAAGCTACATATTCCCTGTGGTCAACTTAAACCTAGGAGCCATGTTTCTGATGGCTTTCTTTGGCTTCCTAAGGTGCTCCAAAGTTGCCCCAGCTTCAACTGCCTACAATCTTTACTATCCCAGTCTATCTGACATCACCATTCACACTTCTGACTTCCTCATATTAACACTCCAAAGGAGCAAAATAGACCAACTGGGAGTTGCTTTTCCTATCTACATTTAACGCCTCGACTCCTATCTCAGCCCATACAAGCCACTGACCAAATACATCAGCTCCGGGTATGCAGTCAAACCATCATCTCAACACTCAATCTCTCTCACCTAAACAGGAAAAAAGGCCACTCTATTCTGGTTACAGAAACATCTCACAAAGTCCTCTGCATTTTAGTCATATCTTCAAAATACCACTCAAGCCATTCTATCCACATTGGTGCAGCATTCACAGCAGCCTGCCTGGGCATCTCAGATCAAACAATCCAGATCCTTGGCCACTGGTCATCTCAGGCATATTGCTCCTACATCTGCAACAATCTTAACGATCCATGTTCAACTCAGTTCACTTTAAATCTGACTCTTTTGGAGGCCTGTAATCAGCTCGGGTGGAAAAAACACTTAAGACGGAACCCCCACACTGAGTCTCTATCTCCAGTACATCCTCCCAGATCAACTTCACAGAAGACATCCCTCTTCCACCTTCAACCCCCACTTAAATCCATTCTCCAGTCCTCAACAACTAATACCTCCTGATCTACAATTAAACATTTAAACAACATATTGTTGTGGTATGGTCCTTGCTAGTGAATAGAGCTTCAGAGAATACAAACAGACAGGACAAAAGTGATTGTGAATCAGTTTCACCTGCTTTGGTGCAAATCAAAGTGACAACAGGTGCAATGGAGAGGCAAAATCAAGAAAACCTCCAAAAAGAGAATGGTTTTGTGTGTGGTGGCCACAGAAAGACACATCCATACGTGCGGTCGCAAGAAGGTTTGCCATTACTCCCAGCACAGTCTCAAGAGCATGGAGGAGACACCAGGAGACCGGCTGTTATAAAAGGAGAGCTGGACAGCACCATAGAAGGGCATCAAGCCATTAGGCACGTCGAGGCTGTATACACTACTGAGTGACATTATGAGTTGCTGTGATAAAAATCATGCAATTTGGATTAGCCTGTGATTTCAATTTTTAACTTTGATTTTCAGTGTAATTTTCAATCCAGCCCTCAATGGGTTGATGACTGGTTTCTACTGACTGTTGTTTCATCATTTTGTTCTCAATAAATTATGTAGTGTACATCAGTAAAGATTTTCAACTTAAATAATTCATTCATCAATAACTGATGTGTGATTTAAGTGTGCATTTAATTTTTTAGAGTAGTCTATAATAAAATAATACACTTCATAGTGTCCAGTTATGGCAGAAATCAATATAGTCATTGCAAAAAAGACAAAAAGAGAAAAAAGCCAGTTTCTAACAGTGTGCTGTACAGAACAAAAAAAAAGAGATTATTTTTTCACTAAACATGTAGGTGATATGCAGTGTGTCAGTTTACTCCTATTTGGGGTAATGAACAGTTTGCACCTGGTAAAAATGATGAAGGATTTAGTTTATGGTATAAACATGTCTTTAAATACCTACATTCAAAAAGCTACATGTCATCAAAATTTAAACAAACAATGAGAAAACCACCACCACATAAAAACTGAAGGAAATAACACTCACAAATTTGGAAAGGAATGGCCTTGTATTTAAATATTAAAGCACATTTAGTGGCATATAGTACAGAATCAACTTTAGACAAACTCAATCCCTGGAAAATTTATATAAAAGGAGATATTAATTTGCGAGATTGGAATGTGGCTTGCTTAAAAGCACAAAAACAGACAATTAATACAAGGTTTAAATAAATGATTAATGCAAATGTACATAACTCCTGTCAAACCATTTACTTATATATGTCATAAATCCTTTTTCTTACAGGAACTTTTCCTGATAAAATGAAAATTGCCAAGGAGGTTCCAATCCATAAAAATGGTGATAAGCATATTGTATCAAATTATAGACCTGTGTCTCTGCTACCTCAGTTTTCTAAAATACTTGAAAAACTGTCTGTAAAAAGACTTGACAACTTGAGAAATCAACATCTTTAGCAGTGATGGACTTTCTAGAAAATAAAGCATCAGCAGTAGATAAGAAACAGCATACTAAACGCATTTAAACATGAAGGAATCTTTGAAGCTGAGATGTTCGTGGGTGGGGAAGGTCTTCTCAAGCCCAGGAACTGGCAAAAGCAGAGGGGTTTCCATCTTGATTAATAAGGCAGTTAACTTTAATGAAACAAACGTGGTAACAGACTCAGATGGTCGATATGTAATAGTGTGCGGTCAAGTATTAGATACGCCCATTGCTCTTTGTAATATCTACGCACCTAATTTTGACACACCAGAATTTTTTCACAACTTATCACAGCTTCTCTTGGACCTTGGTGATATTCAGATAATACTAGGTGGAGATTTCAACCAAATATTAGATCAGGATCTCGATAGATCATTACCTAGACGCAATACAGAAAGCAGATCGGCAGCTGCTATCAGACAACTTACCGCTGATTTGGGTCTAAAAGATATTTGGAGATTAATACACCCAGATGGGCGAGATTACTCATTTTTTTCTTCTCCCCACAACGTTTACACAAGGATTGATTATTTTCTAATCTCCCAATCATTAGTTGATTATTCTCTTAGTTCGGATATAGGTAATATAATCATCTCAGATCATGCTCCAGTATTCCTCTGTCTAACAAAATTTTCACAGACACCTAAAAGCCAGAGATGGCGCTTAAATGTATCCCTGCTGAAAGATAATAAATTCCTTGAGATGATACGGAATGAAACATCACTTTTTAAGGAAACAAATAATAAGCAGGACAGCACCATTTCTATCTGGTGGGATACCTTGAAAGCTTATTGGAGGGGGAGAATTATTTCATATGCTTCTTTCAAAAAGAGATTGGCTAATGAGGAATCCAACAAATTAGAGACTGAACTTAAAACGCTTGAAGTCTCATACTCTCGGACCGGGGATAGGACCACATTAAACAAAATAATTGCCACTAAATTTCAATTAAATAAATTATACCATAAAAAAGCTGAATATGCCTTATTTCGAACCAAGCAGACATACTGGGAGATGGGGGAAAGACCTGGTCGCCTATTGGCCTACCGCTTAAAGCAACAGGACAGTATGAACTATATAGCTGGCACGCGGCAGCCAGATGGACGTATCTCTACCTCCTCTAAGCAGTAAATGAGAGTTTTAGATCCTTTTATAATACTCTTTATTCATCACAGGGTGATCTAGATAAACAAAAACTAGATAGTTTTTTTGCTGATCTTAATCTCCCACAATTAACGGACAGAGACAGAGACTTTTTAGAAGTACCAATCAAATTAGAGGAGCTCTCTCAAGCAATCAGAAGCATGCCACCTAATAAATCTCCCGGGCTGGATGGACTGCCTGCTGATTTTTATAGAGCATTTGAAGATATTATAAGTCCTATATTGCTCCAAGTTTACTCCGATGCATTTAAAGCTGGTACCTTACCACAGTCTATGCACACTGCAGTCATATCTTTTATTCACAAAAAGGGGAAAGACGAGTTAGACCCTAGCAGCTATCGACCCATTTCACTACTCAATTGTGATCAAAAGATCTTAGCAAAAATACTAGCAATTCGCTTGTCAAAAGTCACTGGAAGTATAATTCACATGGACCAATCAGGCTTCATCCCAAATCGCTATAGCTCCGATGATATTAGACGGCTAATCAATTTACAGTATTTGCGTTGAATGGAGTTATCTTTTCAAAACACTTGAAAGATTTGGCTTTATGAAAAATTTTATTACATGGATCAAAACTCTATACGATCCCCTCTATGCTTGTGTTCTAACAAATGGTCTCATATCTGATCCATTCCAGCTACATAGGTCCACAAGACAAGGTTGTCCCTTGAGTCCGGGCTTGTTCGTGCTTGCCTCGGAGCCTTTAGCGCAGAAACTGAGGAATAATTTAGATATACATGGGATTACAGTGGGCAGTGTCCATCACAAACTTTTACTGTATGCAGATGACATGTTAGTGCTACTAACTCAACCAGAAAAATCCATACCTACATTATTAAACTGTATTGAAGAGTTCACAGTGTTATCTGGATATCGTATTAATTGGGACAAATCTGAGGCCATGCCAATATCAGGTTATTGCCCATCTACTCTTTTCCATCGATGGAAATTTCGCTGGGCTTCGAAAGGCATCAAATATTTAGGCATTCGAATAACTCCTGATTATAAAGATATGGTCCGAGAGAACATTAACCCATTGCTTCAGAAAATGAAATCAGATTTTAGTAGGTGAACTAAAATCCACCTCTCACTGTGGGGGAAAATACATTCTGTTAAAATGATGACTGCACCTGTGATTTATTACATACTATCCCACAAACGAATTCTAATTGGGGGAAAAACAGTTAACTGGACTGTTTGGCAAAAAGCAGGGATACTTTATATTTTACATTTATTTGATAGCAATACCAAACAATTTTTAAGTTTCAACCAAGTACGGGATAGATACAAATTACCTTATCATCAATACTGGAGGTATGTCCAAATACAAAGTGCCTTGTCTAAATGGTTAGGAGGCCCGCTTACCTGCCCTACAGGCAGTCCAATTGAAGATCTGCTGATTAGATCAAGCTCAGGCAGGGGCATTACCCTTAAGATTAATGGTTTATTACAGGAACAACTATGTGACCCTTTACTCAAGGTTAAGAAGCACTGGGCAGGGGATTTAGAGATATGCATATCTCCTGAGGATTGGGAATCATGCTTAAAGAACATTAATACAATGTACAAAGAAATGGGTAATAGGTTCATTCAATTGAAAATAATACATAGATGGCATCGGACACCGGAACAACTTTATAAATGGAACTTAATACCAGTAGACTCTTGTTGGAGATGCGGTGGAAGCGGTGCCTCTATATTACATATACTCTGGACATGTCCAGCACTTAAAGACTGGTGGAATAACATTCATCATATTATATTTGAAGTCTTGCACAAAAAGTTTCAAATTTCTGCAAAACTGTCCATCTTGGGATCGACCACGGAGCTTCAGGACAAAGACTTTTCATGTTTTGAGAAAAGGTGGATTATTCTGGCTCTCACAACAGCTAAACGGATATTACTAAGACACTGGAGGAAAAAACATCCACCCCCCTATGAAGAATGGACTACAACAATGGCACAACTTGCTGCTTATGAGAGGGTGTCGTACTCTCTACTAGATAGATTGGATCAATATATGTCCACATGGAGCCCCTTTACGGACTGGCTGACCGTGAGCTGATGGTTAACCTGCTGCTGTGATTATGCCAGTGATTTGTACTTGATGTGTAATTGATTGTTGAGCAGTGTCAGTGTGGTGGCTGGTGTGTTTTTGTCTTTGTGTTTCTGTCTGTTTTGTTCTGTCGTTCACTTGTTTGTCGCTTGTATTTGTTTGAAAAATAATAAACTGTTAATTACAAAAAAAAAAGAAACAGCATACTACAGGTGTATTTATTAATTAACATAAAGCGTTTGATACAATTGATCATTCCCTACTTCTTCAAAAATGTGAAAACTAAGAGGTGTTGCACAGCTTTTGTTAAGAAGTTATTCAAATAAAGGGTTTCAGTATGTAAAAATCAATAATACTGAATCACGTCTTAGAAGAGTAAGCTGTGGTGTTCCACAAGGTTTGATATTGGGGCCTAAGTTATTTCTACTTTATTTAAATGATATTTGAACGATATCTAATATGTTGAAATCCGTAACATTTGCTGATGATACAAATTTATTTTGTTCAGGTGATATTTATGAAACATGTAAAGTGAGAACAAATGTAAAATACAGATGTGTTTCAGTTTTGGGAGTCAAACTATGGAATGGACTCAGTGATTTCAAACTGTGTTGCTCTCTGTTGGATTTTAAAAAAGCCTTAAAATGTAAAATAATTGAGGATTATAAGGTACAATATACTGTATTTATATTTAAATCTATTTATTTCCTGTCTTTATTATTGTTGGCATTCTGGGTTTTCTTTTGGTAGATACAAAAATAAGCCTGTTGCTTTTCGGTTGTTGACTGTGAGAAAATTTGTGTGAAATAATCTTTATTTCTCCAGATGTATTTAACTGAAATAAAAAAAAAAATCATACATTCATTCAAACTTCATCATATGTCTGCTAACATTACTGATAATGGTAATAAGTGCTTTAATGAGACAGGTATTCTATTTCGCGGTCAATGGGAATGTCCAAAAATTCAAAACTTCTGGAAAGATGTTATAAAATGTTTGTCAGACATGTGTAATACTAAGATGCCAAACTGCATGTGCTTAAAATATGCCCAGAGGACTTCTTTCAAACATTGAAACACATTAAACGTCTGGACTTTGGACCTCTCCAAACCAGCAGAGATATTGTATTATGTTGGAAGAGCCTCATCAGTGTATTGGTCTGGAAAGACTAACTTACATTTGTGAGGGCAAGCGGAAACACTTTTTTCAGCTCTGGGATCCAGACATTAACATTATGAAAGGATGAAACATAAGCATTACCTCATCGGATATTGTAAAAAAAATGTAGGGAAATATTTTGATATATTGGTATTGCACCTGATATCTATGAAAGCAAAGTGTGTGAGTGTATGACTGTGTAATGTATGTTATTTTAGTTTCAAACTGTTGTATTGTTGTGATGTGTTTCTTTGGTGTTGTCAATAACATAATCAAACATAAGAAAATGACAATAAACATATAGGGGAAAAAAAACTTTGGGTTATAACCAGTAATGAGAAGAGTGATTTACTTTTTTCCAACAGCATTATGATGTGGACAAAAGTACTGAGTTTACAAGAGCCAAAGGAGCAAAGCATATCTTTGTAGATCAGTTAAATCATTCTGCTGTTCTGGACTTTCGATGTGCCCATTCCAGTGTTATAACTTAGCTTCTAATACACGGAGGAATAGTTTACTGTTTGCTACAGTTAGGTTTTGATGATGATTACAGCTGCATTTTTCATTTGCACTAAATTTCTTTCATTTTCCGCCAAGAATTATAACAGTGTAAATCCTTTTACATTCATATTCAATCTCTGCAGCTCACAGCAGCATGGGGTGACTTTGTAATGATAATTCAAATATAAAGTATACCATCTGTAGCCTTATATTAGAAAATTAAACCAACAATTAACTCCAAGAGAATTAGAAATGCATCATTAGGCATTTACTTCTTTCCTCTCTGTTTTGGTTGCAGAAACCTTAGCTTTTAAGTGTTTAATATACCCATCATTTGTACAGCCTCTCATTCTATTCTAGTTGTGTGATTGTACTGACTGAGCTGAACTTATCCAGAGCTTTTGGCTTTGTGTAAAGGAGCTGATAAAGTGAAGTCAATTCCAGCTGCTGTCACAGGACAACACTCAACACATCTTACAGTAAACAGGGCCCCCTGCTGGTGAAAACAGGTCACAAAATGCTTCCACATGCAAGGCAAAGTGAATGATAAAGGCCAAGCAGGTCCTGACTGTGCTGCAGATTACAGTGCAGCACAGATTACTGTGCTGCAGAAAGGGAGAATAAAACTGGACTTTTTCTTCTTTCATTACATTAACTGTATTTATAATTATTTACTCATGTAGGTTTTTTGGTTGGTCGTTTTTTTCATTTGTAGTAGAATTGTGTAGCTCTGTCCTGCATTGCTATATTCCACATTAGGCATTAATGCAGTCAAGATCCAAAATGTAGATGTCACATAGCTTTTTTTTTTACATTGTGCAAATTCAGAGAAATCCATTTATTTATTTAAAGGAGCTATATGTAAGAAATCTAAAGCAAATAGTCATAAAATCCTCCTAATATGTCACAGAGACTAAGGAATAATGTTCATATAACATACTGATCTCACCGACAACAATAGTACAGCCAGAATATTCGCATTTAAAAAAAAAATTTACGGTCCGCAAATCATGTTTATGTTTTGAATTAGTGTTTTGGCCTATTGCTCCACCCACCGCCGTCTACCAGTCACGCAGTCAGTAGAGTCTCAGCATCAGTTACAGTTACGACTGAGCTATAGCAGCACGGCAAGCAGCATTAGCAGTGTCCCAGTACATAGCATTAGCAGCCGGCTCCTCCTCAGCTGTATCCCGGCAGCAGCGTTAGCAACAGAGAAGCCGGACTTGCTCGAATGGTCCGCTGGAAAACCGAAGATCAAGGACACGGCGATGCGGCCCTGCCACGGCAGCCGCCCGTGGGCAAACAAATCAGTCTCCAGCGTGCCGCTGTCCAGCAACCTCGAATCTGTGGGGGACTCGCGGCAGTATTTTGAATTTGAGTGCAGTAACCGTTTTGGCCACATTCTTACATACAGCTCCTTTAATGTTTATTTGTATAGGGACACGTATGTAGCCTACATAAATGCCACACACCACAGCATCTAGCTAAGATACAAAAGACTTCATTGTCCATTTTTGTTTTGTACAGCACATTTAAATGTAGGTGTGTTTCAAATTTCAAGTCAATCGAACTCACGATATGAAGGGTGTGGCCTTTCAAAGTTTTCACCTTTTTGGTTGTTAATAATAGCGCCACCATCAGGCCAATTGGATTAAAGTTGGATGCAAATCGGGACATAACATTTTCCTTTTTTTTTGTCTTTTTTTTTTGACATTGACACACAGTAAAAACAAACAGACTTGATGTGGATCCCTTCGATTATGAGGGGCCAGGCAGGCAGTCCTGCCAGGACCCTCTTGTTTTCCTGCTCGTTCTTTCTTCTTCTTCTTCTTCTTCTTCTTCTTCTTCTTCTTCTTCTTCTTCCAAGGAAATCCTACTTCCCATGTGCAAAAAATCACCAAACTTTGCACAAAGGTCCAGTCCTATGCCAGATTTGCTCACCTCCAAACACAAGTCAGTAGTCCTTATGGTGGTGCTACAGCAAGTGTCTAAAGTTCAAAACTCTAAAATTCACAACAAATCGACCATTTGTGCTAGAACTTCACAACTTTCACCAAAATGTAGCCCCAGTACTGGAGAAAGTTTTGCACATTAAACTTATTGCAAACTACTAAGTCCATCACTGGTTTTTTTTCTCAAAAAACTGTAAAATTTCTTAAACCTATCTCCTCCCTCAATTTTTGCTCAATTGACACCAAACTTGCTACAGAGCATCTTCAGACTGTCCTACACAAAGTATGTTTCTCAGATTTTTGATTTATCAAAAATTGAGCCTACAGTGCATCAAAATGTTTGACTGTAAATGGTACTGTAAACATATACATGCAAATTCTTGCTAAATAAGTTTTCAGTGTTCATGAAAAAAAAAAAAAAAATTTTTGGAGTCATGGTAGATGATATTTGGCGAATATCAGAATTCTATATCAAAAACTGAATTTTTGACAGCATTTTGAATTCTGTCCTCATGTGAACCATTACTGTCAATGGGAATAGAGCATCTTTACACATCAGTTTTTCACTTATGGAGTAAATCAGTCATTGTTAAAAACAAATTAACAACATCTCCATGCTGTCCAGATGCAAGATGTCTATTTTCAGATTTTTGTCTTGATAACTGAATTTATGACAGCAGTTTGAAATCTGCCTTGACAGCTGCTGTCATCCTGGTGGCTGGTTTAGTCTATTTGTGATCCCACAGATTGAGTCATCACTTGCTAATTAGCTCAGTCAGGTAGAAGAATGCTCCTTGGTGTCAGAGGTTGAGAGTTCAAGCCGCAACTGATGCAAAATGTACATTGTTATGGCAGCTTTCTTGTTGTTTTCCTATTCTGCCTCTTGTTGCTCAGAATTGCTTAAATTTGCCTAAAATTGCCCGGCCCCTACCATTGCTGTACAGCAGCTATAATTAGTATTATTGGTATTTAAAGAGTTGTGTCCAAGATACATAGCCTACTGAGTTTTACAGTTTAAAAAACAACTTGTTAGTGTTCTCTGATGGAGGTGGACAAACATATTTGTGATGGTTATACTGTTTCCGGATTACCTCAAACCAAGTTTGGCATTTCTGTAATGCATACTGTTCTTCCATATCAGCCAGCATATACAAAGGTAGTGATATATCTACAATATATTAATATTATTACAACTGGAGCTAGACCTTTAAATTGACTGGGCAGATACATTGGTTTGGCTCTAGTTGTAATGATATTCAAATTTTCCTACTTTAATTATAAATTTTAACAAGATCCAAATGAATATTCCTGTTTTCACAGAATCGTTGAAACATGGCTGTGTCCATAAAAGAATAATTGAGTATAAGACATCAGTGCGTGGATATTATTTTCTCATTTCATGGAAAAAATGCTTTAATTAACAGAACTTAACACACAGCACATGACACACAGATGACCAGGGACTAGGGCTGTAACTAACTATCATTTTCAAATACTGATTGACCTGCTGATTATTTTGTCTACACAATGTCAGCAAATAGGAAAAAATTCCCACCTTTGATCTTAGGGACTGTAAATTACTTATGAGGGGGGAGGGGTGATGCAAAAAGGGGGAGGCATGTCAAATAATTCTTTTAGCACTGGGGAGGGACTTATGTTTGTATTTTGGCTTAGGGGAGGGGCATACAAATTTAAGTGATTGTATTTTGTATTTATTTCACCGAAGATTTTTTAAGAAAACAAACCTGGGCAGGTTTAGAAGATGTGTTTTCTTAAAATTGCCAAAATTACACCATTTATCGTAGCCACAAACTGCAAAACAGAAATTATTATTGTATTTTCACATTTCCAATGGTCGTGGGACACATTAGGTGCAATGAAAGCTTCCATCAGTAATTAAAGCATAACCAAATCTGAGCTTAAAATTATATTTCTTTAGAATTACTTTATCCTATGTCTCATTACAATTCGGCCAAAAATAAACTATTTGCATGAACTAACCAGCCTGCACGACAAGAGTGAAAAACAAAGGCTTTTTTTCAATTCCAGGATTTCATCTTCAACTTTTAACTTTCAAACATCAAAAGGTCAGTTTTAAAAATCTGATAACTAATTTATGGTGGAGGTAGGGTCATGCATTTTCTGCCAGTCATTTATTAATTAAAGTTGTTACCTGGAGAGGTTGGAAAAAGATATACGTTTCTTCCCTGTTCCAAAAACAAAATCAAACCCTGAAATGTGTAGGGTTAGCCATCGAACCACAGGAGGTATAGCCTACTGAATGTATACACATGCTGATTTTGCTTTTTAATGATTATAACACATAAAATAATAATAATAAAGATCAACCTTGCTCCAGAGGGACCAGTAAAAGGAAGCAGGAAAACTTTGCAGATATTAAACTAGGTATGTGGCATCACAGTGTGTGCAGAAGAACGGTGTTTGCCTTCGATAGTTTGGTGGTGGAGGTCCGACCACTGGCGGTGGCACAGGGGGAAGCCACACACTGTTCATCTGCACACACTGTGATGCCACACAGCTGGTTTAGAATCTGCAAAGTTTCCCTTTATATTTATTTTCTTCTGTCCGATCACCAGTGATGTGGTGGTTCACTTTTATACTGTCCTGTTTAAATCTTTTTAACCTGTTTTGGCAGTTGAGTCAGTATGACATCCTGGATATATCCTTCAAACTTATGTTATTGACCCCTCTGTCTGCTTACCCTGGAATTGCTTTTTCGTTTTTCCAAAAATGTGATAATATTTCACCAGGGCGTGCAGTTAGTTACAGTGTGGGCACAATGCTAGCTCCCACAGCCTGACAGACCATCGCAAAGAGGCAGGGCTTTGCAAAGGGTCAATTACACACAGTCCCACAGCAGAAGAGACCCGCTTTCTGGAGTTAATCCCACTGTTTAAACTTCCTTTCTCTCAATTTAACACAACCCTCCTCTCCTCTCTTCAGCTTCGGTCAGTCGAAATCCAGTATGACTGGTGGAAGCTGCGCAGCCGTTGGCCACTATCAGAGTTAAGCTTCACAGATATCAGCACTGATTACCAAAGGGAGAATTTTGTTGTTGTGGCCACAGTCACGTCGACATTTTAACATGTAATATTCACTTCCATTTCAATCAGTGTCTTGTTTCCACCTATACTTTCATAAGGGTGGTGGCACCTATTCTGACATTGTAACTGACTTAACCTTGCCTCTGCAGTCCAGCCAAAAATATTTGTTACTTTGGAGCTGGAGAGAGAGAGAGAGAGAGAGAGAGACTGTGTGTGTGTGTGTGTGTGTGTGTGTGTGTGTGCGTGAGAGAGAGAGAGAGAGATGTTGTAGCAGCGGACAGAGGGAGGGACGGAGTGAAGGAGGGGCTCCAGGCTTGTCAAACAGCGGGCGGAGCGGCAGTTATCGGAGGCAAAAACGGAAACCCCACCGTTCACTGCTCTCTAATCGGTGATTGTGAAAAAATGTCCACTATTCAAACGCTGAGAGCTTTTATTAACCAGCGCCTTACTGTGGCGGTAGAAGACATCTTCGGGTTGCTAGAAAAAACCATCTCAAACTACGAAGAACAGATCGAGCGCCAGCGCAGGCTGTTGGAGGATGTTGTCAAACCTGACATCCACACAAACAAAGCAGGTCCGTAGTTCCTTCAGCCGAATTCACTGCTTTCATGCAGTGACAGCTGTAACATTTTTAACTTAGCTTTACACAGTCCTAGCTTTAAAATGGCTAACAGAATAATGTGAATAACGCGACAGAGTGTAGCATGTGAGGCTGTTAGCCTCCCGCAGCTGTGTTGAATTTTAAGTTACCAGTTCGGAAGTTAATGATTTAGTCCTTCAGAATAAAAGCTCAAAGTAAGATTTAAAGATGGAGTGACATAGAAGAGCATGGCTCAACGTGCAGAAAAGTACTGAATCATATTAAGTTAATTTGGTAGTAGCAAAAGAGTAACAGAATTGTTGATCCAAGTCTTAGTCTTGTATAATGGTAAACAGAATATCTTTAAATTTTGACAAAGACATTTGAAGACGTTGACATCTGCACAAAGTGACTGTTCTTTACTTATCAAAGGAGGGGCTGGCTGAGGAGTGACTTCCTTGTTTGTTTTTTAAACTTTTTTGTTTTT
Source organism: Epinephelus fuscoguttatus (assembly GCF_011397635.1). Taxonomy (NCBI): domain Eukaryota; kingdom Metazoa; phylum Chordata; class Actinopteri; order Perciformes; family Serranidae; genus Epinephelus; species Epinephelus fuscoguttatus. The sequence goes on from NC_064755.1 coordinate 3,273,120, forward strand.
GTTTTTGTTTTTGTTTTTAATTTTATTTTGACCTTCCCCAAAGGTACAAATATTTTTCCTTGAGCCTACCTGAATAATGCATGGCCCAGCATCCACCATAAAATAATTATTAGAAATTTATGGTGGATGCTGGGCCATAGGGCCCTGGATTTCATCTTTAACTTTTAACTTTTAAACATCAAAGGGTAAGTTTTAAATTAGTTATTAGAAATTTAAAACTTACCCTTTGATGTTTAAAAATGTAAAAGTTGAAGATGAAATCCAGGGCCCTATTCCAGAAAACGGGCTCAACAAACTCTGAGCCTAATCCCGATCTCTGAGTTGATTGAGCCCGAGCCCCTATTTTAGAAAGCAGGATAAGTGAAATCGCTAGTATGGTAAGCCTTGAAGCCAGTTTAGCGTAACCCTGAGTCAGTTATTTAACATACTCCGTGATGCAAACCTGCTGGCTCGAAATGTAGTTCACCATTCACAAAAATGTAATATTGGTTAGGCTTTGATTACATCAAAATAGGGCTGAGCGATAAATCGATTTTATCAATTAATTTGAATTTGTAGTTTAGGTCGATTTGTTTTAATGAAAATCAGGTTTCTTTTTAACATCCGCCACCGATGCTCCAGTGTTGCCAACTTAGCTACTTTGTCGCTATATTTAGCAACTTTTCAGACCTCTAGTGACTCTTTTTCAAAAAAGCGACTAGCGACAAATCTAGCGACTTTTTCTGATGTTATTGGAGACTTTTGGAGACTCTGACGTGAAAGCACGTATCGTTCTTATTCTATTATTCTTGTTCTTAACGAGCAGCAGATGCTGCCATGGGCCCCTCCCCCGCCCCAAAGCACTCACAGGCAGCCCAGTCCTCCCTCCCAGCTGCAGTCAGAGCAGGAGCTGTTAACCCCTCCATGTCTAGACTGCAAGTGAATCGCGCATGTGCAGAGCGACCACTGGCTGATCCTGACCTGGCTTACAGTCAGGGCGGGATGTAAATGTAAAATTTTCTTTGTCTAATATAAATCACTGAAAGAAGGTTCATTTGTAGTTCTAAACATATTCAGGGTGTTTTTTACTCAGTTTTTGTCTCTCCCACAATGTTATTCTTCTCTCCTACAGCAGCCATTACAATTACATGCATATGGACAATTATGCAAATTAGTCTTTGACGTCATTTAACGACTTTTAGCAACTTTTAGGACAGCCAATAGCTACTTTACTTACTGAGGCGTTGGTAACAGTGCGACGCTCCCTGCTGGGCTCCCGTAGTTCAGAGTGGGCTCACCCCTCCCCCCCGCGCTTGATGGCACATGGCAGTGAGCGGGAAAGAACTCATTCCCAAGAAAGGGACATGACAAGGTATAGACCTGTTCTATAGGAAAGGTAACCTTAAATGACTTCTGTTGTGATCTGGCGCTATATAGACAATAAAACTTGATCTTCAAGGGGGGGCGGGGGGTCCCTGCTATTACTATCACACATGTCAAGTGGAAAATCACTTTTTTTCTTTTTCTTTTTTTGTATTTTACGGAAAAATTACAAATAACTATTAGTTGCTCTGTCATCAGATCTAAGATGACTGTGTTTTATCTCTGCCTCACTAAACTGATTTACCTCTTGAAATACTTAAGTCTTTCTCATGTTAACTGTTATTAAGGCTAAATATGAAACCTCAACAGTTTTTAGGTTTAATGTTTTGGCTGGTTTCATTCTAGATGTCCGAAAACTGATTGTTAAAGAGGAAGAGCGGCATGAGTGGCGGACCAGTTTGGAGCAGGAGGACCCAATGCCTCTGCACATTAAAGAGGAACAGGAGGAAGTGTGGAGCAGTCAGCAGGGAGAGCAGCTTCAAGGACTGGAGGAAGATGATATCACCAAGTTCCCATTCTTTGCTGTCTCTGTGAAGAGTGAAGATGACGAAGACAATGTTCAGTCCTCACAGCATCATCAAAAACAAAGTGAGGCGAGCAGAGAGGCAGAGCCTCCAGCCTGCAGCTCTGCTCAACAGATGGAAACAACTGACAACAGTCATCAGGTGCTACCTCTATATTGTTGTGAATCAGAGACTGAGGACAGTACTGATGATTGGAAGGAGACAAGAGAGCAGGGGTCAGGTTCAGACACACTGAAAAATGAGAGCGCTTTAAATCACAATAAGCCCCACACCCTCAAAAGGCCATTTGGTTGCACAGTTTGTGATAAAAGATTTGGATGCAAAGGAAATCTGCATGCCCACATGAGAAGCCATACAGGAGAAAAACCTTTCACCTGCACTGTTTGTAACAAAAGCTTCAGTGCAAAGGTCAATTTGAAGACTCATATGAGAAGTCATACAGGAGAGAAACCATTCAGCTGCTCAATGTGCAACAAAAGTTTTAGTCAGAAGAAGACATTGGTTATACACTTGAGAAGTCATACAGGGGAGAAACCATTCAGTTGCTCATTCTGTGGGAAACATTTTAGTGAAAAAGGAACATTGAAGAGACACATCAGAGTTCATACAGGAGAGAAACCATACAGCTGCAGTGTTTGTGGGCGGAACTTTAGTTTGCTGTCACATGTGAAAAGCCATAAGTGTGCTGGTGCCAGCAGTAACAGGTGAATGTGCCTGAAAAACCGCTGCATTCAAATCACAAATGGCATTGCGCTTAAAAAAAAATAAAATAAAATAAAACCAAGAGGCTAAGTATGCGTGTAGAGTTTCTGTTAAAGAGCAAATAACATTAACACAGTAAATATTCTATAACCATGTTGCTCTCATTTGTGCATGTGAAAAGTAAGAAATGTTTATTTTAAGAAGCCTTGCCTATTATGTCACCTGTGCATACATGGCTAATGGTTGTATGAAATGGGTGTGATTGTTTGATTGAGGGTTTGGCAAAGTTACAAAAATAACTAACCGTAGCCACACTTATTCTGATTCTGACAGGCGTGAGATGGGGTTTTAGATACTGTTGAGTGATTAGGCAAGCACCTTGTTTTATGCATTCAGAATGGGTGGGCAATATGGCCCTGAAATAATATCAGGATATTTCAGGGTATTTATGTGATAACGATATTCTTGACAATAGGGCTGGGCGGTATACCGGTTCGTACCGAAAACCGGTATTTATTTTCGTTATGATAGGATTTTTTCATATACCGCAATACCGGTGAATAGCCCAAACAACGTCCGGAATGTGTGCGGTGGTAAAGTGCTTCAGTGGGGACCCATTTCACTGCTGCACACCACAGGTGTGCTTGAGCGGACGAGAGTGAGAGCATATAGAAATATTTAGAGGCGAGAATGGCTGCCGGAGAGAGTCCTGAAAGTGAAGCAACTGCACACGATGACCCAGAAGAACTCATACCTAAAAGAGCAGTGTTTCCCCTATATGCAACTAGCAGCGGCGCACCGCTGTTTACAATTCTCCTCTGCCCTCTGTAACGCGCACGGCGGCGTTTCGCCCCGATGCGCGCGCACACACACACACACACACACAGACAAAGCGCACACACACACACACACACACACACACACACACACACACACACACAGGTGAGCACACTAGAGCACGGCCCAGGCCGCATTTTCCTGACTGAAGACAACCCGTCCCAAGTCCAAGACAGTTATAACCAAGCACAGCACTAATGAAACGGAGCGTATGTTGCGTTCAAGCGTTGTCAGGTAAATTCCAGCACTTGAATAGGCCATAGCACAACACAGCAGCATGTCAAGGTGGCTGAACCTGAGCAACATACCGTGAAACTGATATGATTTTTTTTTATAACCGTGATATGAACATTTTGTCATACCGCTCAGCCCTACTTGACGATATGACAAATTAGTAAAAAATATGTTATTAAAAATGTAGAATTGCAACAAAAGAAGTGATATAGTTTTACATGTTAACCTAATAGTTTGTCTTCAATGAACTCTCATTTTTTTAGTTTGTAAGTAGGATTCAGATTCTGTATACAATATTAATATAAATATATATATATATATATATATATATATATATATATATATATATATACATACACATACATATATGTGTATATATGTATGTATGTATGTGTATATTTATATATATATATATATATATATATATATATACAGTACAGGCCAAAAGTTTGGACACACCTTCTCATTCAATGCGTTTTCTTTATTTTCATGACTATTTACATTGTAGATTCTCACTGAAGGCATCAAAACTATGAATGAACACATGTGGAGTTATGTACTTAACAAAAAAGGTGAAATAACTGAAAACATGTTTTATATTCTAGTTTCTTCAAAATAGCCACCCTTTGCTCTGATTACTGCTTTGCACACTCTTGGCATTCTCTCCATGAGCTTCAAGAGGTAGTCACCTGAAATGGTTTTCCAACAGTCTTGAAGGAGTTCCCAGAGGTGTTTAGCACTTGTTGGCCCTTTGCCTTCACTCTGCGGTCCAGCTCACCCCAAACCATCTCGATTGGGTTCAGGTCCGGTGACTGTGGAGGCCAGGTCATCTGCCGCAGCACTCCATCACTCTCCTTCTGGGTCAGATAGCCCTTACACAGCCTGGAGGTGTGTTTGGGGTCATTGTCCTGTTGAAAAATAAATGATCGTCCAACTAAACGCAAACCGGATAGGATGGCATGTCGCTGCAGGATGCTGTGGTAGCCATGCTGGTTCAGTGTGCCTTCAATTTTGAATAAATCCCCAACCGTGTCACCAGCAAAACACCCCCACACCATCACACCTCCTCCTCCATGCTTCACAGTGGGAACCAGGCATGTGGAATCCATCCGTTCACCTTTTCTGCGTCTCACAAAGACACGGCGGTTGGAACCAAAGATCTCAAATTTGGACTCATCAGACCAAAGCACAGATTTCCACTGGTCTAATGTCCATTCCTTGTGTTTCTTGGCCCAAACAAATCTCTTCTGCTTGTTGCCTCTCCTTAGCAGTGGTTTCCTAGCAGCTATTTGACCATGAAGGCCTGATTCGCGCAGTCTCCTCTTAACAGTTGTTCTAGAGATGGGTCTGCTGCTAGAACTCCGTGTGGCATTCATCTGGTCTCTGATCTGAGCTGCTGTTAACTTGCGATTTCTGAGGCTGGTGACTCGGATGAACTTATCCTCAGAAGCAGAGGTGACTCTTGGTCTTCCTTTCCTGGGTCGGTGCTCATGTGTGCCAGTTTCGTTGTAGCGCTTGGTGGTTTTTGCGACTCCACTTGGGGACACATTTAAAGTTTTTGCAATTTTCCGGACTGACTGACCTTCATTTCTTAAAGTAATGATGGCCACTCGTTTTTCTTTAGTTAGCTGATTGTTTCTTGCCATAATATGAATTTTAACAGTTGTCCAATAGGGCTGTTGGCTGTGCATTAACCTGACTTCTGCACAACACAACTGATGGTCCCAACCCCATTGATAAAGCAAGAAATTCCACTAATTAACCCTGATAAGGCACACCTGTGAAGTGGAAACCATTTCAGGTGACTACCTCTTGAAGCTCATGGAGAGAATGCCAAGAGTGTGCAAAGCAGTAATCAGAGCAAAGGGTGGCTATTTTGAAGAAACTAGAATATAAAACATGTTTTCAGTTATTTCACCTTTTTTGTTAAGTACATAACTCCACATGTGTTCATTCATAGTTTTGATGCCTTCAGTGAGAATCTACAATGTAAATAGTCATGAAAATAAAGAAAACGCATTGAATGAGAAGGTGTGTCCAAACTTTTGGCCTGTACTGTATATATATATATATATATATATATATATATATATATATATATATAAATAAAATCTACAAATTACACATTTAAACGTTCCCAAATACAAAAGAATGTACCCTGGGATTTCTATAAATTAATAGGTGATTTCCTGCTCTTTTAACAAAATCCTAAAATGACTGAGTTGATTTTTTCCACCTGGACCTGTATGGTCCACCATCTCTCCTCTAATCATCACGCTGTAACCTGTGACAGGCTGTTATGCTACCATAACTACTGCACATTAACATATAAGCATCGCATAGGTTGACATTACCAAAGGTTTATGACAAAATCACTTGACGGCGCCGACCTCCATGTGCACATGGCGAGAGAGAAGAGGGAGAGACCCCATGCTGCTGCCAGAGGAGCCGCTGAATGAGTTCCCTCTAAGCTGTAAGTCACTAAAAGGGTCTGAGAAGTCCAAGGCTGTTCATCAAACATTCAGGATGCCACAGTTTATTCCACACTACTGAAGTTGCTCCTCTTTTTGGAACCACCGCAGAGTTGGTAATAAGTTTGCTTCCAGTCATGCTTGTTGTTGCCATGGGTAACAGCATGACATCAATATGTCAACAAGTCGAAATATCGCGAGTACCACCATATGAATTTTTCATATCATATTAAAAATTCTACCGGTATTAGCATGAATGAGATGATATGGCACACCCATAGTGTTTAATTACAAAAAAAAAAACAAAACAAAGTTTATCAGCTTAATCATTAGATATCTTTTCTTTGTATTCTACAGTGAAAAGGAGCTTGATTTGATGGATCCACTGAAGGTTAGTTTTCTTTTTTATACACAAATGAGCTTTATTCTATTGTAGTGCTCTCAGCTTTGAAACAGAAAATGTACCCATAAACTCAGAACATTCCCCTGGGTGCTGTCAGTGTCAACTACAACATACTGTATTTCACCATTCAGTGTATATGGAGCAGCTCCATACTTTATACCGTAGGACAAGGGTCAGCAACCTTTACTATGAAAAGAGACATTTTTGGCCAAATAACTAAAAAAAAATCTGTCTGGAGCTGCAAAACCTATTTGAACCTCATAATAAAGGTAACACAGCTTTTTAGGTTGAATTTATCCTATCAACATTTCTACCAGATATAATGAGCATTCATTAATATTTTTAGCACAAGGTAGCTATTCTGCAGTGGACTATTTTTGATTATTTGGTACCTAAACTTTGCAGTGTTGCCAGCGAAAGCAAACAGATTTGACCACACACTATTGCATTCTAGGGTTGCAGCAATATACTGGTTTCAAGGAATACCATAATATTAAAATCGATGATTATCGCACCATGTGCATTTGTTTATCTACGATATTGCAAACAGTGCAACTTTATTTTAGTTATTTTCAAAAGGGAGAATTTTTACACTTACTTCCACTGAAAATAGTTTTAAGTTTCAATTACAGGAATTAAACAATTATTTAACCAAAAGTAACCCTTCCATTGGATTTCTTTAAAGGTCATTCTGACTGATAATAATAATTCTATAATACCATGATACTGTGAAACCACGATATTTTCTAAGGCGGTTATCGTACTGTGAAAATCTCATACCATTACAGCCCTATTTAATCCTCTATTTTCCCATGAGACTTTTGCCTTTTTAGATTTGGAATCCACTGCTAGCCTAGCCAGGGAGACTCAATACTACTGTAGCCATTGCTAGTGATGGTATTAGATAAAAAGGTGCCAGGCCACAGACATATAACGAACATTTTAGATGATGAAATGTTCCATGAAACATTTTCTTAAAAGTCTAGGCTGCGGTTTACAGTTGTAGAATATTTAGCCCCACAATGAAAATTAAAATGTAAGGGGAAAAAAACTGATTCTTTTCCATATAATTTTGTGTCAAAGCTACTGGGAGCTACTGTAAAGGGGCTAAAGAGTCATATGCAGCTCTGGAGCCTTCCTATGACATCACAGATTTGAGTTTTAGCATGATTTCTTGGATTTGGGAGAGAGCTGTTTATACTGTTTATACATTTTTGGACTGTCTTAAACCATCAGAATACCATGTATGAATTTTGAAATGGACGCAACCCCCCTTTAAACAAATAGGGGTTGTGTTGTAGCCCCAGTATGTCTTAAAATAACCTCAGTGTACAGTGTATTGTTATTAAATTAAATTTAAAAAAAAAAATCCCGCACAGAAGAAATATTTTGAAACATAATCTGTCCACCTGTGCAGACTTAAACGTGTTTCACGAAGTTAACATTACTGAAGATTAAAATTTTATTGTGGAAGATTGGGGCCGGAAGTCGCGCTTGACAAATCACGGAAGGAAGTGGTTTTGTTTTAGCTGCAGACAGAGACAGCGAGTTTGTCTTTAAACATGTCTAAAGTGGAACTGTTGAGATCGTTGGTGTGTGAGCGTCTAACTGCTGCTGCTGAAGAAATATTTGGACTGGTGGAAAGAACCATAGCAGAGTATGAAGAGGAACTTTGTCGGTCAAATCAGGAGAACGAGCGACAGCGGAAACTACTGGACGCTGTTTTAAAACCTCAAGTTCGGGTGCACAGAGCAGGTTAGTCATATTTACACGCTGTTTAGATAACATTGCACCTTCGTTTACTCCAGAGGCATCTGTTCAGATGGAACAACAAAACACGTAGCCAGTGGTTAGAATGTACATAACTGACGATTCAACTTCTCTTCTTAGTAACATTAACGATACATTGGTAGCCACTGTAACTGCAGGCACTGTAGCCAAACCGCATATTCAGGTTTGACGTGTTGATCCCACAGAGCTCACGTGTGTGTACTGTACTGGGTGTACTGCGAAACTGAATTGCCTTGCCTAAAGGATAAATAAAGTTGCCCATGAGGTCTGTCAGCAGTGCTGGACTGAGGACACTTGGCGCCCTGGGCAAGCTTACCCTTTCCCAAGCACCCCCCACCGTGGGGCCCAAGGTGGCTGATTATTGCCCCTTTTACACTGCCTGTTCAAGGTAGGAATATCACGCTATTATCCCACCTCATTCTCCCGTATAAACGATATGTTAGCAAACTGTGGGGACAGTTGCCTTTCCTCTGAGCAGGGAACAGAGGTAGTAACAACACTAGAGCAGCTAATCCAAGAACAAGAACAGCGGTTGAAAACGTCCTTAATTGGGGAAAAATCAAGGTCCAGGAGCTCCTTACTCTCCGAGCAGAGGAAGAGATCAGCTGTCATATAAAAGGGATGGTAAATGGTCGTTATTGTCATGTTAATGCAATTGTTCTTGTTAATAAAGCAATGTCAACACATATGTTATATGTCACACTAGAGGCTGACGCTGTTGTGTTACATGTCACGCCCGTCGCACTTCCTTTGTGTCTGTGATGGCAGCATGCTGTCTAAAATCACACACTTGAGTGGAATGATGCCACCATTGTTTGGTTCTGTGTAAAAATGCAAAGGAGGCATAAAGCGGAGACTTCACAGCAGCTCTGTAGCACCATCTCTGTGTAAAAAGGGCTGATGTCTCCTTTGGGAAGGTCTGCCACTGTCTGTTAGAAGTACCTGCTCCTCCACTTCATGTGATTTTTTTTTTTCTTTTGGCTGATTTACCAGTGAGCCATGTTAAGACTACACACTGATCACTTGTCCATCAAACACATGTAAACTGGGGCGTCAGTGGCTTAGTAGTAGAGCACCCCCCCCCCACACACACACACACACACCTAACTATCCTATCAATTAAAGGCAAAAAATGCCCTAAAAAAAAGAACACATGTAAATTATCTCCCTTTGCTTGTGCATTTCCTTCATTGTTAAGCTAATATTTTCTCTGACGTGGATAACTGTCAACAGGCAGTAAGCTGGTTGACCTCACTGAGTGTTTCAGCTGAATCTAACAGCTGCTCTGCATTCCTCTGAAAGACCTTGGTGAGGTGCTGTTTCTTCTCATTTTGTTTCTTCAGTTTGTTTCCCAATTTCCAGACATTTTTGGCCACTGTTCTTCTTTGAGTTAGCTGCTAACTCTCCCGCAGAGGGTCGCACACATATTACGTTGTCAAAATGTCACACCAGTGCTGCTCATGATCTCATCCTGCCAAGTGGCAGCTTAAAGGTAACAACTCTGTCCTGTTAAAGTCCCGTTTCTACACAACACTTTGAGTATATTACCTTTGGAAGCAAAAGTAACCCTTCAGACATGGTACCCAAACCCTAGATCCGTTCAGCGTTCCCACCACAAACAGTGCTCTTAAATGTAGGCAGGGTTGTTGTCAGTCACTGCTCCGTCCACCACTCGCTGTATTTCCTCATTACCGGTGACACAGATGGAAGTCTGCATCTCATTTATCGTCCACAGCACAGGGCTGCACGCTGACATTTTCAGAACAAAACAGGACAGGCTGCAATGAGAGTTTCTCTCCATGGGATATTTGTGCATTTTAGTGCATTTAGTCCTTCTCAGACAAGCACTGGGGTTTAGTGTTGCTGGAGCCCACAGGAACCACACTCTACGACGCTTTTTTTTTCTCAAAGTGAGGATTAGAATATATGCAGTTTACATAATCCAGTCGAAATTAATATATATTTTAAACACCTAAAGATCCACTCATTACTAAAAGTGTATGTCATCCAAGAGAGAAACACTGCTTCGGTACTGTTACTATCTCAAATGCCAGCTTAAAGGCAAGGCAGCTCTTTCCCCCCAATCCATGATCGTACCGATTATACATAACAGTGAGACAGCATATCAGCGATATTCCCACATTCAGTAGGCAGTGTAAAAGGGGCCTCTCTCTCTCTGTCTCTCTCTCTCTCTCAATAATATGATTAAGTTAAGGCAACTACACCCACGTGGTTAAGGTTAGAGAGTGATTGTGATAATAGTAAATATACTGTAAACACAAATTTTCAGTCTGAGATAACATCATAACACCATTGCTACATTCTGCTATGTTGCACATATAATCACGTTTTTTCCCCAGAAGTCTCTGTATTCATTTGTCTGTTATTCTAGTTGTATCTGCAGACGTTCAGCAGGACCCAGAGTCACCACACATTAAAGAAGATCAGACGCAACTCTGCAGCAGATGGGAGGGAGAGCAGCTTCATGGACCTGTCCCTGTGAAGAGTAAAGATGATGAAGAAGAAGCTCAATCCTCACAGCTTCATCAAAGAGAAATTGATGAGAATGGAGAAGAGGCAGAGGTTTCAGCCTGTAGCTCAGCTCAACAGATGGAAACAGAGAGTGATGGGGAGAACTGTGGAGGACCAGATGCAACCAGGAGCTTAGATCCAGATGGTTCTTTACAACCAGCTAATGATGATGAGACTCCAGACTCTTCCAAACAAGCCGACACTGTGAAATTAAAGGAGGCCCAGACAGGTGTATCTGTCAATCAACAAGCTGTAAATGTCAGAACTTATGACTCTTTTGAGCCTGAGGCTGAAAACAGTGCTGATGACTTGAAGAAAACAAGGAAACTTCAGTCAGAGTTGAGAAAACTGACAAACAAGGGCATTCCTGCAGGGGGTAGAGAATGTAACACTGGCAAGAAGTCTCTCAGCTGCTCTGAGTGTGGTAAAACATTTGAACCCAAGACCTGCGGTCCTCCAGGAGTGAAACCATTTGTTTGCTCAGTTTGTGTCCAAAGATCCACACAGAGTGCACATTTCATCACACAGAAGAGAACTCATTCAAGGGAAAAAACCTTTAAATGTTCGGTCTGTAACAAACAATTTAGCTATAAGTGTGATGCTGTGAGACATATCAGGATTCACACAGGAGAGAAACCCTTTAGCTGCTCAGTCTGTGATAAAAGATTCACACAGAGCACAGGTTTGGACACACACATGAGAATCCACACAGGAGAGAAGCCATTCAGCTGCTCACTCTGTCCCAAACGCTTCACCCGGAGTGGTATCCTGGCCAGACACATGAGAGTTCATACAGGAGAAAAACCATACTGCTGCTCAGTGTGTAATACAAGTTTTAGTCTGAGTCAGTCCTTGTTAAAACACATGAGGATCCATACAGGAGAGAAACCATTCAGCTGCTCAGTTTGTGATAAAACATTTACACAAAAAGGACATCTGACACAACACATGACAATCCACACAGGGGAGAAATCATTCAGTTGCTGTGTTTGTGGTAGAAAATTCACCAGACAGTCGCGTGTGAAAAATCACAAATGTGTCACAAAGAGCTACAGCAGTAAATAAGACTGCGACTGGCCTACTATCTGCCCAAAATGGGTTTAGTCATTGACAGGGCTCGGTACTCAATATCTTTTAGGTATCACCTGAAATAACCCGGTACCAAATAGCATGAAAACATCTCCTTTACGCCCTGGAAGTCGCGACATCCCGCCTCCTCGCCAGATCTGCAGACTTTGTGTTGTAGAGCTCTATAGAGCCTCTATCCCTCCGGTGAATGGTCAGTTTAATGTCTGTCTAGTAGACACGTGCTACATAGCTGCAGCTAATATCTAACACCATGCAAACTGTTGAGTAATAATATTAGCCATGTGATGCTAGCCCTGTGTGTACAGCTAGGTGGACTTTAATAACTTTACCTTGCACAGAGCTCACCCTGAGTTTAGCATAGATGTGCTGTATGTGGGAGCTAGATCAAATGAATGACGCATAATTGGTATGTTACAATTTCAACACAAGTAGCCCAATAGTCATACTGGTTCAAATAAACCATTTTCCCAGTTTGTTGAGCAAGACTTTTGTGTTAAAGGAATCAAAGGCCTGTCCCATACAGACACCTGTCCCAAATATACACTGGTTGAGTTCAGTGATCAAAGCAAAAAATAGCCCGGGCTATTAGTTGAAGTTTTATGGGAAACTACACGCCACTCTGTTCACATTAATGGGTATCACACGATGTACTCTACTGATATTGATATTACTTTAAAGGTACTGGTATTAGTACTGATAATATAGCCAGTCATAGTGGTTGAGGTAGAAACAACGTGAATGTATTTGAAATACGTCCTTACACACTGTTTGTGCTACCAGGGCAAAGGGCAGGAAAGTAGCCTAGTAAATGACTGATGGGGTCTATCTGACTGAAATGGGGCATTTATGATAACAGAAGCTGATTATCAGTGTGTGGATTATTTTTCCAATAAAATATGGTCTTTTTTCTTAGTTGTCATCTCAAAGGTGTCTCATTATTGTGTATACATACGTACGTACGTCCATCTCATTTTTGTGAATGTGGTATCTCAAGAACGCCTCAAGTTAATTTCTTCAAATTTGGCAAAAATGTCCACTTGGGCTCAATGATAAACTGATTAGATTTTGGTGGTCAAAGGTCAGACATCAAGGTTACTTTGACCTTGTCTGTCTCATTCTTGTGAATGTGATATCTCAAAAACACCTTGAGGGAATTTCTATAAATTTTGTTGTCAAAGGTCAAGGTGAATGTGACCTCAAAAAATATGATTTTGGCCATAACTCAAAAATACATGCTAATTATGACAAAGCTGGACACCAGTGTCTAATAGTATATAATGATATGACATTTTATATCTAAAAGGTCAAAGGTCAACTTCACTGTGACATCATAATGTTCTGCAAAAATACTTTTCTGACCATTATTCAATGTCATATCTCAGGAACAGAAGGGGAGATACTTGGTCAGATGCTGAATTGGTGACACTAATCTTGGGTGTCCACCTTGAAACTGTGTTGATAAAGTTGATGCATTCATGTTTTCACAGACATGGAGTTAAACTGTAAGAGAAACTTGACTGGTATGCAGAGGCATACAACCATGCAGTGCTAATTCTAATTTTATTAAAAAAACATTTTTTAAATTTGATCATACAAGAACTTAATAAAACCATTAACTAGTTTTGTAGGGGAAAGAATGATACCACATCAGTGATAGTGAGATTGATCTGTTTTTGTCCTTAACAAGATAGTCCTAGCCAATCCTTACTATCTTTGACACCAAATCAAGTGGGCCACTTCAAAAAATGACTGAACCCAAATGAAAGGAGGCTCGATAAAACTGCAGAGCTTTTAATAAGGTGCGTTTCGACACTACTGCGTCTCCTTCAGAGTCAAACAGGTATTGATAGAACAATGGCAGTAAAATACACACATCCTGAAACCAAACGGTCTCTCATTGGAAAATGAGGATGAGGGGAAATTAACCAATCCTGTTGAGGCACTTATCAGACAGAGGGTGTAAAGAATCAGCAATCCAAAACAGAAAACACACCCAAAAAGAATAATGAAAAAAACAATAAAAATAAGCATTGGATAAGCCTACGGTGGGGTATCTCCTTTATCCAATATCTCTGCCAATATCTCTCTTTCAACGATGCTGCGCTTTAGCCAATCACAATTGAGGGGGCGGGCCGAGACGTGCAGGTGTCCCCAGGAAATGTGTACCTACAGAAACAGCAAGCTCCGCGTCCATGGCGACCGCTCCACCCAAAACACCATCTCGTCAACGTGAAAAAAATATTTTTTCCAGTGGATGTCTGAGTTACAACATGATTGAGCTAACTGGAGTAGTTTCATGTCGTATCCAACAACAGGAGGCCTTTAACAGATGATGTCCTGATGTTAGCTTTGCTGCTGCTGTTAGCTGTCCCGTCAGCTGCAGCCGCTGATGCTTTCTAGACATCGTGATTTCCCAAAACTGAATAAATACCACACATAGCAACACAAAACTGCTTTGCTAGCTCAATCATGTTGTGACTAAGATATCTGCTGGAAAAAATATTTTTTTCACGGAACGTTTATTGAGGTACTGAGTTACTACAGACACCGCTAACAGCTAACGGTTAGCCCAGCTAATCTACGATAACCATGTTATTAATTACAAAACGTGCACACAGAAATGGTAATGTTTGTTCAGTCATTGTGTTTATAGACTTTACAAACACAAACATCACATTAGTCTAAACGGTGATATAGTGACATGAAAAATGTGATATATATATATATATATATATATATATATATATATATATATATATATACATATATTTATAAATGTGTGTGTATATAGCTAAACTCTGCTGGTTTTCTACCTGGAAGAATTTGTAAACAACAAGGCGATTACCTGGGGGTACCACCGAAAGCGATCCCCGAGGCCCCTGCACTTCCGTTAGTCGAAAAACTATGGGCATTGCCTCCAGAGGTAAAGGAAAAAAAAAAAATCCAGCCTTATGTTCAGCTATCCTGGCTTTGAGAGGGCGTTTGGTCTATCCCACATAAACCTTCCGGCATGGACATTTCAGAATGTAAATAACATGGGTAGTGCTGCAGTTGATAAATGAATTAATTATGTACTTTTTCCCCATATGCAGATGACAGAAATATTTAGAGTCAGTTGAGTTTGAACAGTGGGTACAGTGACCACATCTATAAAAACCTAGAGGTGGGGAGGGCAACCACGTAGTCCTGGGAGAGGGGACACTGAAGACCATATGGACCAGTCTGTCTCTTAATGAGCGCACTCTTCTGAAAGAGACAAGAGGGGGTTCAGCACAGATCTGTTTAAGGGCAGGGTTGCTTTGTAAGACTAACTATCTTTGTTTCAATCCTTTTTATACCCCCAAAGTTAGGAATATCTGGCATTAAATGCAAGATAATACAGACACATATCTGGGATGCTGAGACCCCTCTATCTCTCTGCAAAGATAACGCTTGGTTTCTTTGTAACCTTGGTTCTCTGAGTACCGAGCAGTCTTGAGCCTGAGGAGATAACCTCCTCATTCAGAGAACCAAGGTTACAAAGTAACCGAACGTTCTCTATCGTATTGAGATTATCTCCCCACCCAGCTGTTATATCATAACTATGGAAACCCTTTAAGGCACACCGCAAGGGGCCCCAGGAGACAGAGCAGATGCAGGTACACAAGCCCTCCCCTGGTATTCGAATGAGATGTCCCCGCCACCAGGTGCATTAACAATAGAAAATACCCAATAGGTGTGTATATACGGAAAAAAAACAATGAACTTTGGTTCACCCCGTTAAAGGGTTTTTTTCTGGGGGGGAGTTTTTCCTTATCCACTATGAGGGTCCAAAGGACAGAGGGATGTTGTATGCTGTAAAGCTCTGTGAGGCAAATTGTGATTTGTGATATTGGGCTTTATAAATAAAATTGATTGATTGATTGAACTTTAAACAAATGTACAACATGTTGCACATTCAACGGATGCCCAGGCGCCAGACGCAACCATAAGCACAACCAACCAGTAGTATACAACATCACCCTGGCTGGGTGGCCAGTTCGGGGCCACCAGGATCAGCTACACCTCCTCATTCCAAACTCTCTGCAGCAAATACGGGAGGAGAGTTAACAGGGGAGAAGCATACAGCAGGCGTTGAGGTTTGGGTAGCCCAGACCCCCTTGCCTGTTGACATATGCTGCTGTCACTGTGCTGTTGGTTCTTACTAGCACGTGATGGCCTTGCAGACTCAGGAGAAAATGCTGGAGGGCCAGGTGAATGGCTCTCAGTTTTAGAGCATTGATATGCTGGCCCTTCCAGCTGGTGTTCCAGACCCCACTGGTGCCCCTGCCCTCATGAAGTGCACCCCAAGCCCTCCAGGCACGCATCTGTAGAGAGCACCTGGCAAAGCAGTGCTGGACCAAGTATACTCCCCCTCGAGATGTTCGCTCTTCCTACCACCACCCGAGGTCCGCACAAAGCTGCACTGCTGCTTGCAGTTGTTTCTGCAGACAGAGCCCCAGGCTGAAGAGATGCCTTTGGACTGGACGCATGTGTAGAAGAGCCAATAGTACCACTTGTATCGAGGCTGCCATAAGACCTGAGAGGCGGAACCACAGCTACCACGTGACCCTGGCACCCAGCTGAAAATGAGAGAGGCAGGTCCTGATTGTAACCTGCCTCTCATGTGATGGTATCACCAACCCAGCTCTGGCATCCAGCCACATGCCTAGAAACTGGGTGTCCTGTGCAGGCTGGAGACTGCAACAACACAGACAAATGATGGCGGCAGTGCTCCTCTGTCTGTGTACATGTTAGCCAGTCATCCAAATAATTCAGTATCCTGAGACCCTGCTGCCGCAGAGGCCCCAAAACCGCGTCCATGCACCTGGTGAAGGTGCAGGGTGTCAGCAAGATGCCGGAAGGGAGGACACCGAACTTGAAGGTTTTTCCCATGAAGGCACACCTGAGAAACCTCCTGTGCCCCTCTCAGAATGGAATTTAAAAATAGGCATCCTTGAGGTCGATGGTCGCAAACAAGTCACCTAGCTGGACAGTTTGCTTGACCTTAGACAAGGTCAACATTCTGCACCTCAGGGGCATGAAGAACTAATTCAGCCCCATGAGGTCTAAGACAGGCCTGAGTGTCCCATCCCACTTCAGAGCAAGTAAATAGCGGGAATAAGACCCTGCCCTCAGATCTTCTTCCTATACTTACCTGATAGCTGACTTCGCCATGAGAGTGGAGATCTCCCTGTGCTGGTGATCTGCAATAATGGAAAGCACAGCCACCCTCGTCAGAGGAGGAGTGCTCCAGACCCGTAAACAATACCCCTTGGTCATTGTTAAAACAATGCAGAGGTCTTTCTCCAGAGCCTCCCATGCCTGAAGACTGAAATCATGTCTAACAAGTGTATAAAACAGGTCAGGGCCCTGTTTCAGAAAGCAGGTTTAGTGAAAACTCTGACTTTGTTAAAATGAGATGAGAGAAACTTAGAGTTTTCCATTTCAGAGAGGTAACTTAAACTCTGAGCCAGTTACTGTGTTAACTGACACTGTGAACCCAACCTGTCATGTCAGATCTAGACATGCCGTTTCATTTCCTTACTGATTCAGTTTGTATCGAACCGCATTAATTAGTGAAGGTTTACTGTTTGTCAGAATCTAAATCCTGGTTAGATATTAGTTTGTTACTCAGGACTATCACAAAGTATCACCTCTATTCTCTATACACAGATATCTGCATATGTAGACGATCGACGACAGGTTCAAAAATTGAGTCACCCCCAGCTCAGAATCAAACCTTCACATGTCCATCTTTCTGCGAGTGGAAGTTCTTTTTCTTTTTTACAGATGACACTGTGACTCTTTTCACAAGACAGGTGTCAGTTTGTTCGATCCGACACTATAATGTTTAATGTACATAATGTGTAATTTTAGTATTAATTGTAAAAGTCAGTATAAATGAATAAATCTGTCTCTCATGATGTCATTGTTCACACAAATGGAACATAATATATAGAACATGATATATCTATAATATTAAAGATTGTTACTGTTTCTAAGTGAGTAGGATCATAATGCAGCTGCCGAATGAAGGTGAATTTTTTAATTTTTTTTTTCACATTTTCCATCATCAGTTGTTGTCTCCAGATTAAAGCTGGACAAATATATTTAAATTGTAATGTTGACTGTGGCCTAAATGATGAATTAATGGACAAATCTAAATAAATTTTTTTTTAAACTAATTGACATTTTTCCCCACTTTGACTCACAACTCTTTTTTTCTTTTAAGATAAAGGTGCATTATTATTGGCCTGTTGCCATGGTGAAACATTGTATTACAGCTCCAGTGATGAAGGCTCTTTTTCATTCAACACACACAAGCTTAACTCAGAGTGAACATACTTAGAGTTGATTGAATTGACTCTGATCAACTGTTTTCTATCTCAGGCTTCACCAACTCAGAGTTCAGGGTTAGACTCAGCGTTTGTTAACATGCTCTCTGAAACAGGCCCCAGGTCACTCTATTCGGTCAAATCCTGTCTGTTTCAGTTGTCTCAGATCAGTTTTTCTGACACAAGTTAAACATGCATCAGCAGACCTACATCATTTATGCATATCCTGCAAGGAGTATGGGTTCCAGTGAACGCACCCCATTTGGTCATGTTCCATTTGACTGAAAGAACAGCTGCTGTAGTTTATCTACCTGATATCACCAAGGACTGTAGCCAACATGACAGCTCCCAAAAAGTGAAACCAGAACATCTTGATAGCCCCGATATTTTGGCTTCATATTTGCACAGTGTAAGGAAGTCTGATAGTTCATTTTAAAGCCAATGTTGGCCGATACTTTAGGGACAAACACGACTCAAATGGAAACTTTGAGTACCGCTGGTTGTTTTGACTTCCTGTCACCATTCTGTGAATTTACATGAGACAGAGACAAAAAGACTTTGAGAACAGGAGACGACACAAAGCAGCTGCTAGAATCAGAGGCAATGAATTCTGAAAAAAAGAATGATAATTGTTCTCCTGAAGACTCTCCTAAGTCGTACGAACCGATGATGTGCCTATATTATCATGCAAACATTATTATTATCTTACTATATAATGACAAAAACTCTGTCTGTGTGTCTGTTCCACGTTTTTCTCCTCACTGACTTGGTCAATTCATGTGAAATTTGGTACAGTGGTAGAGGGTGATGGGAGGATGCGAATGAAGCAATATTACATCAATTGGCCAAAGGGGGGCGCTATAGCAAGCGATTGAATTTGCAAAATTTGAATGGGCATATCTCGTGCCCTTTATGTCACAGAGACATGAAACTTTGCACAGAGATGCCTCTCCTCATGAGGAACAAATTTGCCTCAAGAACCCATAACTTCCGGTTATATAGATTTTCCGCCATTTTGAATTTTTTGAAAAACACTTAAAATTGATCTCTTCCTAGGAAGTTTGACCGATCTGCATGAAACTCGGTGAACATAATCTAGGGAGCAATATCTAAAGTTCCCTCTTGGCAAAAGTTGGAAAACTGACTAAAACTGAGCTTCTATAAGGCAATGAATATTGTGGAGGGCGTGGCTCATCACATAAAGGTGTATAACATCTCAAGG
This sequence comes from Epinephelus fuscoguttatus, assembly GCF_011397635.1. Classification (NCBI taxonomy): domain Eukaryota; kingdom Metazoa; phylum Chordata; class Actinopteri; order Perciformes; family Serranidae; genus Epinephelus; species Epinephelus fuscoguttatus. The sequence goes on from NC_064755.1 coordinate 3,292,643, forward strand.
GTTTCACCAATCACCATGCAACTTTGTAGGCGTATGACCACACATAATCTGAGGGGACCCCTCCATTATTGACCCCATCAAACAAAATGGCGACACTAGAGAGCTAATTTCCTATCTAGGCCTAACCAACATCGATTTTTACTAAACGTGGTAGATATGTAGAACAGGACACCTCAAGGTGACTGGAGAAATTTAACTCTAATTGGCAACTGGGTGGCGCTATAACAACAGAAAAATGCTTAAAAATGGCTAAAATGCGACCGTATCGCTGTGGCTCCCCCTGTGGCCCAATGTTTTTGTTTTTCTAATTTTTGGTATGACTAAGTCATGGTATGGTATGCTGTACATAATCACGGAAACTGTCAGTGTGTCATTCTGTCAGTCAGTCATTCTGTCTGTTCCACGTTTTTCTTCCCCACTTTTAAGTCAATACAGCTTATAAACATCTGCTTTTCAACATGCTACCTCAACTACTAATGACTACTAATGTACACTTTTAGCCCACTAACTATCCCACTATTGGCAATGGTACTACTGTACTTTCAATAAAGCAATCGGACTATCAAATTCACAAAAACTCTGTCTGAATACATTGCTCTTCTTAATGGGTTCACTGACTATTTAATCTGCAATTTCCTATGACCTGTATCCCAAACACACACCATGTGAAACTGTACATGGGCAACTGTGCACTCAGTGGGTATGAGTACTAGTCATAATTATTATCATTATTATTATTATTATTATTATTACAGTCAATTGTATGTACGTTTATTCCAGTAAACAGTGGCATTGATACAATATAATTCTGTGAATTCTGAAAGCCACAGCTACATGAACTGTCACATGCTCACTTATTTCTGTATTTGGTCTACTGAACTGCATTTGAAAGGTGACCATGATCATAAAATAGCAAGTATCAGCATCAGCAACTTACAGTTTTTATATTCAGCAAAGAAGTGGTGTAGTGGAGGGTATACACAGTTATATGGTATATCCCCAACTATTTTTTTGCCCTCATACAATATACCCATTTATCACTGAAATATATCAGAGAGTTTACCCACTGCCCCCTCAGTAACTTACCTATCTACCTGGTAGTACTCCCGTCTTATCAACTATCACTACACCACTACAGCTAAGAGTTTGAAGAAATCCCTGCTTTAAGAACTCCAGAGCAAATTTTGAAGCAGCTTCAAAACTGCTGGCATCATTTTTGTTGAGTAGTGTGCTGCTCTCTGCTGGTGACATCAGTTATTACAACTCACCAATTTCAAGGTAAATCCAAAAACACTTAAAGAGATAGTGCACCCAAAAATGAAAATTCAACTATTATCTACTCACCCATATGTCTACAGAGGCCCTGGTGAAGAGTCCTCACATCCCTTGAGGAGATCAGCAGGGGCAGCGTCTAGCACACCTAATGGCTGACGGCGCCCCAGACTAACGTCCAAGAGCACAAAATTGAATCCACATAGTACCTCCATACTGCTCATCCGTAGTGATCCAAGTGTGCTGCAGCCCCGACATAAAAAGTTGTTTCGAAAAACATCATATGAACTCTGTTTTTAGCCTCACTGTAGCCTGAAGCTCTGACTGCTTCTCTGTGATCTGTGCTCACATGTGAGTGCTTGCGCGCGACCAGCGAAAGCATGAGCTTTGCTCACCCGTGTTTACATCACGTGACACATGCACTGCAGGGGGAGACAGCAGTAACCACAGTAGCTAAAAGATAATTTGCACTACGCTCTTTTAGCAAAGGACAGCCCAACATGTCTGAAGACTTTGAAATTGAGGAGGAACAGCATTTCTTTGTTGAGCCGTATTTCTTTGAGCCCGAGCATACGGACGGAACTCAGGCTACTGGACGAAGCAGCTGCCACAGCTCATGAGCCTAACCCTCAGCCAGCCACAGAATACCGGAGTCGAGCACTGGAAACCTGGTGGTGTAGTTGTTTCAAATGCAAAGCAATGCCAATGGGTGAGGAAAGTCTTTGCTACTCAGACTGGGAATTGGCGATGCCTGCACTTGAGAATCTGGACATCAATACTGACGAGACTGCTGCTCTTCAGAGACCGTGCATCACCGATCACCCTGAGCGCGCACATGTGAACGTGGAGCGCAGAGAAGCAGTCAGAGCTACAGGCTACAGTGAGGCTAAAAACAGAGTTCATATGATGTTTTTCCAAACAACTTTTTATGTCGGGGCTTCAGCACACTTGGATCACTACGGATGAGCATGTTGGAGATAGTTTGTGGTTTCAATTTTGTGTTCTTGGACGTTAGTCTGGGGCGCCATCAGCCATTAGGTGTGCTAGCCGTTCCCCCCGCCGATCTCCACAAGGGATGTGAGGACTCTAAAACTTCACCAGGGCCTCCGTCGGCATATGGGTGAGTAGATAATGGCTGAATTTTCATTTTTGGGTGCACTATCCCTTTAAGACTTTTTTTCCCCCTATTAAATATGAATTTAGTTTGCTTTAGTATTTCTGGAATATTATCAATGAGGCATCTATGAAAAGTACACCAAACACAACATTATTGGCTCTTTCAGCTAGTTTACAGCAGCCTCTCACTCACATAGATACACATACTTCACACTCATCGAATGTGTTCTTCCTGTCTCTTTTCTTTGTCTGTGCACTAAGACGCAACAGCAGAGATTTTCCAAGTTGATCCATGTATCTTTAAATGAATCAGTGTCGGCTAAAATAAATCTGATCAAATGCAGATCTTTACTCTGTTGTGTTTTGTCCACCTCAGCCTGACAGTATAGCTAGCATTGATCTCCTTTATGACACTTACAGAGCAGCATGTCACTGCTTATATAAATGAAAATTACAGTGCTAATGTGAAAATGATTTGGGTGCACTGATGCAGCTGAGTTCTGACAGCCGGAACTTGTAGTATTGAGATCAGACCAGCACTGAGAGGATCAGGAAGAGCGTCTACCCTTGTAGGATACATCAGCTAAGTGAATTATAAGTCAGCTCCCTTCTTCTACTGCATGGTCTGCCCCAAAAACTGTACACATTTATTTTTGTCTGTCTTGAGGTAACTAACTAACAGTAACTGTGTTTGCATTCTTTCACTGTGATAGAGAACAGCGATACCAGTGAGCAGGTTTGCAGCAGAAATGTGTCTGCTGGATGTGTGTTACTTGAAAGGAGAGTAGGCCCTACTGAGCTTTTTTCGACTTCCTTTTTATTGTCCTCTTTATGTACAATCTTTACCGCCATCAGAAGCATGACAGTGAGAAAACACAAGCAGCCCAAGCCACTCGAGTCCTAATGTGTAATTACATTTTTGAGAAGACAGCTACAGGGCAATATGCAGAGTCCACACAGCTCAACCATTAACACTTCCCAGACAACAAAGCTCTGCAGCAGGACACAAAGATCCATCATTATATACTATTAGACATTTCTGTGACATTTGTTTGTCATAATTAGCATACTGATCTTGAGTTATGGCCAAAACCATGTTTTATGAGGTCACAGTGACCTTGACCTTTAAACACCAACTTCTCATCAGTTCATTGTTGAGTTCAAGAGGATGTCTGTGCCAAATTTGAGAAAACTCTCTCAAGGCCCTCTAGACATATTGTGTTCACGATATTGAGATGAACGTAAGGTCACAGTGACTTTTGACCATCGAATTCTACTCAGTTATAGTTGAGTCCAAGTGGATGCTTGTGCCAAATTTGAACAAATACCCTCAAGGTGTTCTGAAAATACTGTGTTTATGAGAATGTGTCGAATGGGGTCACAGTGACCTTAACCTCTGAACACCAAACTCTAATCAATACATTTCTACTGCCCAACTGTACATTTGTGCCAAATTTGAAAAAAATAGCTTTAAGGTGTTCTTGAGATATCGCATTCACAAGTATGAGACAGATGAGGTCACAGTGACTTTGACTTTTGATCTATGACCACCAAAATCTAAGCAGTTTATACTTGATGTGCAAGTGGACATTTGTGCCAGATTTGAAGAAAATCCCTCAAGACATTCTTGAGATATGACGTTCACAAGAATGGGATGGACGGACAACCTGAAACACAATGCCTCTGACCATGGCTATAACTGGTGCGGAGGCATTCAAATTATGGAGAACCTAAGGGTGCTCCTGGAAATAATCAGGAAGACTTTTAAGGATCTGTGGGAAAGATGACACATTTATGGGTTTTTAAATGGTTCTTTTGAAAAAACTTTCTCCCACAAGTCTCACAACCAAATGCCTTCTCTCCTGTGTGCAGTCTAACATGTCTTTTAAGATGTCCTTTGTCATTAAAACATCTCCCACAGATTGAGCAACTGAACGGTTTCTCTGCTGAGTGGCGTTTCTCATGTCTTCTCAGATGTGCTTGATGACCAAACTTTTTTCCACACAGCGAGCAGCTGAAGGGTTTCTCCTCTGCATGACTCCTGGTGTGGACAATCCACACTCCTCTCCTGTGAAAACACTTGTTACACACTGAGCAGCAGTAGGGTTTCTCTCCTGTGTGGGTTCTTATGTGTTCAATCAATGACCGCCGCTGGTTAAATCCTTTTTTACACACTGAGCAGCTGAAGGGCTTACCGTCAATGTGAATTTTCATGTGAGACAGTAATGTTCGCTTGTGAGTAAATGTTTTACCACATACTGGACAAAGAAAGGATTCCAGGTCCATGTGCACAGTCATGTGACTGTATATACTTCTCTTGGAACAAAGTATTTTACCACACACAATGCAAGTGATATTTTTCACACTTTGAGAACTGGTGTTTTTTAAAGCATTTATATGAGACTGAGCTTCTCTGGTCTCACTGCAAATGTCATCACTGTCATCAGTCTCAGCCTCAGAGGAGACTGAGGTGTTGTCACCACAAGCTGAATCTACATTTCTGGTTGCTTCTGATCCTCCACGGTCCTCTCCATCAGCTGCTGTTGTCATCTGGTCATCGGTTTGTCTGTGATGAAGCTGTGAGGACTGTGCTTTGCCTTCATCATCTTCTGTCTTCACAGAGACAGCAGTGAATGGGAGCTTGATATCATCTTCCTCTAGTCGTTGAAGCTTCTCTCCCTCCTGACTGCTCCACACTTCCTCCTGTTCCTTTTTAATGTGTAGGGGCTCTGGGTCCTGCGGCCCACAGAGAACCTCATCTTTACACACCAACAGATGCTCGACATCTACAGGGAAGACAGAAATACAGACATTAGAAAAAATGTGACTTTCTCCCCTGTAGGTAGATTTTAGATTTGATGGGCTATTTTTCATATTTGAAGCAAGATTTTTTTTTTTGTTTGTTTGTTTCAATCTTTTAGTTTTAAAATAACAAAAAAAGGAACACGGCCTGAAGCAAAAGTTTGGGCACCCTGCATGATCAGTACTTAAGGGACAGTGCACCCAAAAATGAAAATTCAGCCATTATCTAGTCACCCATATGCTGATGGAGGCCCTGGTGAAGTTTTAGAGTCCTCACATCCCTTGCGGAGATCAGCGGGGGGGAACGGCTAGCACACCTAATGGCTGACGGCGCCCCAGACTAACATCCAAGAACACAAAATTGAATCCACAAAGTATCTCCATACTACTCATCCGTAGTGATCCAAGTGTGCTGCAGCCCGACATGAAGAGTTGTTTGGAAAAACGTCATATGAACTCTGCTTTTAGCCTCACTGTAGCCTGTAGCTCTGACTGCTTCTCTGTGCCCTGCATTCACGTGTGCGCGCTCAGGGTGATCGGTGATGCACGGTCTCTGAAGAGCAGCAGTCTCGTCAGTACTGATGTCCGGATTCTCAAGTATAGGCATCGCCAATTCCCAGTCTGAGCAGCAAAGACTTTCCTCACCCATTGGCATTGCTTTGCATTTGAAACAACTACACCACCAGGTTTCCAGTGCTCGACTTCGGTATTCTGTGGCTGGCTGAGGGTTAGGCTCATGAGCTGTGGCGGCTGCTTCGTCCAGTAGCCTGAGTTCCGTTTGTATGCTCGGGCTCCAAGAAATACGGCTCAACAAAGAAATGCTGTTCCTCCTCAATTTCAAAGTCTTCAGACATGTTGGGCTGTCCTTTGCTAAAAGAGCGTAGTGCAAATGATCTTTTAGCTACTGTGGTTACTGCTGTCTCCCCCTGCAGTGCACGTGTCACGTGATGTAAACACGGGTGAGCAAAGCTCATGCTTTCGCTGGTCATGTGCAAGTACGCACTCGTGAGCACAGATCACAGAGAAGCAGTCAGAGCTACAGGCTACAGTGAGGCTAAAAACAGAGTTCATGTGACGTTTTTCAAAACAACTTTTTATGTCGGGCTTCAGCACACTTGGATCACTATGGATGAGCAGTATGGAGATACTATGTGGATTCAATTTTGTGTTCTTGGATGTTAGTCTGGGGCGCCATCTGCCATTAGGTGTGCTAGACGCTGCCCCCGCCGATCTCCTCAAGGGATGTGAGTACTCTAAAACTTCACCAGGGCCTCCATCGGCATATGGATGAGTAGATAATGGCTGAATTTTCATTTTTGGGTGCACTATCCTTTTAATAGGTCCCCCTTTGGTGAGTATCACAGCTTCTAAACACTTTTTGTAACCAGCTAAGAGTCTTTCAGTTCTTGTTTGGAGGATTTTCACCCATTTTTCCTGCAAAAAGCTTCTAGCTCTGTGAGATTCTTGGGCCGTCTTGCATGCACTGTTCTTTTGAGGTCTATACAGATGATGCTGGAATTTAACTGAACCCATTCTTCCCTCTAACTGTGAAATGTTCCCTGTGCCACTGGCTGCAACACAAGCCCAAAGCATGATCGATCCACCCCTGTGTTTAACAGTTGGACAGTTGTTCTCTTCATGAAATTCTTCACCTTTTTTCCTCCAAACATGCCTTTGCTCATTGCATCCAAAACATTATATTTTAATTTCATCAGTCCACAGGACCTGTTTCCAAAAAGCATCACGGTTGTTTAGATGTTCCTTTGCAAACTTCTGATGCTGAATTTTGTGGTGAGGACACAGGAAAGGTTTTCTTCTGATGATGTTATACTGCTAGCAAATATCATTACTTCTTGTCTAAAATGATAACTTACATTATAATTATATCATCACTTCCATATACAACCCAGATTCCCAAAAAGTTGAGATGCTGTGATTTTCAAACTGACAACTTTATTGTTTTTTGTTTTGTTTTTTTGTAAATGCACATTTATTCTGAATCTGATGGCTGCAACACATCCCAAAAAAGTTGGGACAGAGTCATGTATACCACTGTGGGACATCACCTTTCTTTTAACAACACTCAGTAAGCATTTGGGAACTGAGGACACTAACTGTTGAAAGTGGAATTCTTTCCCATTCTTGCTTGATATAGAACTTAAGTTGCTCAGCAATCCAGGGTCTTCGTTGTCATATTTTGTGCTTCATAGTGAGTCACACATGTTCATTGGGGAAAAAAATTGAAATTGATTAATTTTGCATTGCACTATAATAGAATCTGCTTGGTATTGAAATTGTTGTGTGGTGTTGTGTTATCACTCAATGTAGGGTGCATTTCCTTAATGAGGTACATCCTTTGTGAGGTTCTGGGTTTAAAACAAACAAACAACTAAAAGACAAACAGAAAAAAACACAACTAACTAAAACTTGACTGTCAATCTTACATGCCAGGAGAGAGACCTGGCTGGCACCCCAGAAATAACAAGACAAACCTACACTGAACAAATTAAAAATAAAATAAACAAAATAAAATGTATACCTCAAATCACCACAACACCTCCATACCATCACAGATGCTGGCTTTGAACTTCGTGCTGTCTACAATCTGGATGGTGCTTTTCTTCTTTAGCTTGGAGGACACAACGTCCATGATGGACTCGTCAGACCACAGCACACTTTTTTTTTAAAGATATTTTTAGGGCATTTTTTGCCTTTAATTGATAGGATAGTGAAGTGTGAAAGGGAGAGAGAGGGGGAGTGACATGCAGCAAAGGGCCACAGGCTGGAGTCGAACCCAGGCCGCTGTGGCAACAGCCTTGTACATAGGGCGCCTGCTCTATCCACTAAGCCACCAACGCCCCCACAGCACACTTTTTGACTTTGTCTCAGTCCATCTCGAATGAGAAGTCAGTAGTGGTGCATTTGAGAGTCTGAACTTGCATTTGTAGATGCAAACCATTGTCAGTAAACTGTGTTTACTGACAATGGTTTTTCAAAGTGTTCCTGAGCCCATGTAGTAAAATCCTTTATACGGTCATGTTGGTTTTTAATGCAGTGCAGCCTGAGGGGTCAAAGGTCACAGGTATTTAATATTTGTTTCCAGCTTTGTCCCTTACATGCAGAGATTTCTTTGGATTTTCTTAATCTTTTGATGATATTACAGATTGTTGATGATGAAATCCATAAATTCTTTACAATTCATTAAGAAAGGTTGTTCTCAAACAGTTGGACTGTTTGCCCACACAGTTTTTCACAAAGTAACCATCCTTCCTTTGAGGATGCCTCTTCGATACCCAGTAATACAAAATAATTTCTTACCAGTTAAGCTGGTTACCTGTGAAACACTTCACAAGAGGTGTTTTTAAGCGTTTCACAACTTTCCCAGTCTTTTGTTGCCCCTGTCCCAACTTTTTTTGGAACATGTTGAAGACATCCATTTTTTTTCTTTTCAAGATGGCGCCGCCCGAGTGGCAGCTGGTTACAGTAGCTCCGACCCCATTCTGTCCTTTAAGTGTGTTTTTTCGTGGTTTTTTTTTTGTTATTTTTTTATTCGCCAATCTCACTCGTTCGTGTTCAACAACGGATGCGCAACTGCTGAGATTTGTTTTATGCTTTTTATTCACTTCTGGACTGTTTAAAGTGACTTCTGGAGAGCCATTCAGCCACGGCTCGATTGTTTAATACCTGTACTCGTGTACTCCCCAACGAGAGACCGGAGATGCCCAAGGAGTTAAGGAGAAGGAGACGGGATGCAGAGCTGGAGTCAATTGTCGGGAGTGGAAAAGATGGTACAAACCATCTATACTGTCCGTTATTATGGGGAATATGAGATCTCTCTCTAATAAGATGAGTAAGATGGAGGAGCTCACGGTGCTGACCAGACTGCAGAGGGAGTACCGGGAGTGTAGCATGATGTGCTTCACGGAGACCTGGCTGAATGAACTCACTCCAGACTCACACGTAACTCTCAACAGATTTCAGGTGTCATGGTGTCACCCGGGGTACATCAGTGTTAAAGAGCGGTGCTGCACCAGGGACATAGAGCTGCTAGCGGTTAGCATTTGACCGTACTGCCTCCCGAGGGACTTATCACAAGTCATCACGATAACGGTGTACATCCCGCCGTCGGCTGATGCTGCAGCAGCCTGTGAGCTCTTACACACTGTTGTGTCTCAGCTCCAAACATAGCACCCCCAGTCCCTCATCCTCTCCTCATGACTTTAATCATGCTTCCCTGTCCTCCACCCTCCCCACGTTCACACAGTATGTGGACTGCCACACCAGGGACTGCAGAACACTGGACTTGCTGTTTGAAAACCTCAAGAATGTATACAGCTCATCCCCCTCCCCGCACTGGGCTGCTCAGACCACAACCTGGTCCATCTGTCCCCTGCTTACATACCCATGGTGAGCAGACAAACCCCCACCATTAGGTATGTGAGGAAATGATTTGAGGAGACCAGCATGGCACTGATGGACTGTTTTGGAACAACTGACTGGGGAGTGCTGTGCAGTCATGGGGAGGACATTGACAGTCTGACTGCATCACAGACTACATAAACTTCTGCGGGGAGAACACCAACCAACACCAACTCCAACAACAAGCCGTGGGTCACCCCTGATCTGAAAGTGCTTCTGATCACCACAACCACACCGTGGCCAGACATCATTCTGTGGCCCACGTCAGCCCGAACAGTGGTAATGGTAGAGCTCACTGTTCCATGGGAGGGAGAGATGCAGGCAGCCTTCGAGAGGAAGAAGGACAAATACATGGAGCTGGCACCTGAGTGCAGAGAAGCAGGGTGGTCAGCCACCATCCACCCTGTTGAAGTCGGCTGCAAAGGTTTCATTGGAACATCTGTCCAGTGCCTTTTGAAGAGTGTGGGAGTGGCCGGTCCAGGGCTAAAGAAAGCCCTCAAGGAGCTGGCAGATGAGGCAGAGCAAGGCAGCTTCTGGCTTTGGATAAGAAGGAAGGATAAGGCGTGGGGAAGGCAAGGGTCCTAGGTCAGCTGCAGGGGACAGTAGGGAGATGGCCCTATCTGTTGCGCCACCGCTGTGAGATGTTCCGGGATTAATGGAGCGAAACATCAATGAAGGGTGGCTCCTGGCTGATGACACTGCAGCTGACCCATTGGCACCATCAGAGGTGCCACAGGCAGCGATGCCCAGTAGGTAGTCCATTACCTGTGCTTACACCTGAACGAGAAGAAGAGGACTTTTAGATCAGGGGACAAAGAAGAGCTGAAGAGGGTCCAGAGGGACCTTAAGAGAGAATTAAAGAGGGGCAAGGACAGCTACAGGAGGAAGTTGGAGTAGCACCTTCAACACAACAACATAAGAGAGGTGTGGAGATTCCTGAACACAATCTCCGTCTGTGATGTGATTGGATCCAAATCCATGTACTTCTGTACTTCCTTGACCAACGGCTGGTTAGCTTTGCCTTACACCCACCTACACTGGAATTGCTGTTCCCCGAATTGTTGTCCGTAGTACAACAGAAAAGGAAGTGTTCAGTGCATCGCAAGAAGAGATTAAAATGGATATAATTTCATTTGATTCAGCTATATTACAGAGCTGCAACGTCCACAAGATTGGAGAAATTAAGGATTTACAGCGACTTTGTCTAAAATTCCTTACGCAGGAGAAGAGAGATGTTTTGGCCTGTTTACCGATGGGATACGGTAAAAGTTTGATTTATCAAGCCTGGCCCACTGTAAGCTGTGCCTATGGCAACGCTGTCATGTGGTTTGGATATCCCCGCCCATTTCTATTACAAAATGAAAGACGAATGTCCCCAGACTACCATTCTGAAATAAGGGAGGCTGGTCATGTGAGACTACACCATAGATATCATAAACAGTAGATACCTCGTTGATGGCTTCGGCCCGTTTCAGCAATGTGTCAACGTCGCTGCCATCTTGGGGAGGTCACAGCCGGCTGGCTAGTACTGTTGTATGGAGATAAGTCTTCAGCAAACTTGCTGTGCTCACTCAAAAGCCTCCAAGTGTAATTGGGTGCCGGTCCAAAAAATTACAGCAAAGCAGAAAAACCCGACAGCACTCACTAATAAGTATAATACTTTTTAATATAGTGGATTGCACAACAGCAGTCGAGTGGACGCGTTTCGGCTCATAGCCGATCTCAGCGTTAAATGGTTTGTGGGCATGTGTCCCTTTTAACAGAAACCAGCTGGTTCAGATTAACATTAAAAACAATATAAATATGGATCATTCATAAATGCAACCTCAATGATACATCGAATAGTCTAAATATAATTAAAAAAATGGAATAATAGAAAATCTTGAAGCACAAAATACAATACAGTATCTACCCATGTCACTGTGTCGAACTGAATGGGATTAGAATACAGTAGAAGAGCCTGAGAACAACTATGATCAGTGGGTACCAACCTGCTCTGTGTAACCGAACTTCAGGCTTTAACACAGCGTCCAGCAGTTTACGCTGACGGTCGATGTCTTCATTTGAGCGAGAAAGTTTCTTCTCATACTCCGTCACTGTTCTTTCAAACAGCTCAACTATCTGTTCAACAGCTGCAGTAAGATGCTGCTTCACCAACAGTCCATCAGCTGTCTGCATCTTCTTTAACTTCAGTCTCGTAAACTGAAGCTGTGGTCCACTCTCCACAGAGACAGCATTGACCGGGAACCCAGTGACATCATCTTCCTCCAGTCCTTGAAGCTGCCCTCCCTCCTGACTGCTCCACACTTCTTCCTGTTCCTCTTTAATGTGTTGGAGCTCTGAGTCCTGCTGCTCAGAGAGAACCTCTTCTTTACACACCAACACCTGCTGGACGACTAACATCAGATAGAGAGAATAATGTTTAACTTAAACGTGTAAAAGAGCTATACTTACAGCATTTATCTTATCTATCACACACACACACACACCCACACACAGGCATAACAGCAACCCTCTTCTCAAGCCTCTGCACTATGATAGGTGCCAGTATTGACTGACAGGCTTCACAGCTTCTAAAACACAGAATCCTCTGGGAGTGAGATGTTCACTGAACTTTTGGAAAACTCAACAACTACCATAACAGACTTTTTGCTGTTGCTGAACACATTCTTAACAGTAACAGAATCCATTCCCATAAAATCACATCACCCTGTCCGTTACACTATCCATCAATCTGTGCAGACCTCCTATTATAAAGAAAGCCACATCAATCAGTGAAATCTGAGCAAAATCAAACCGCCAACAAGTAGCCTGACACTGAACACAATATAGCCTAGCGGGGGCCACCTAATGTCAGTCTGCTGCTGTCATAAGTCAGTCACCATCCAATCCTTTTCATCTAGTGATTGCACATCATGGACATCAAAAAGTTTTTCAAGAAAACACCATCTGTCGTGTCGTTAGCAGCTGATGATCTGCCCAACACTATTTCAGGTTGGTGATTGATTTAAAAGCTGACTTTTTTGGCCTGGCCTGCCCTGGCTCACCATGGTGACTCAAAACCACTGCCCTTGTGTAGGCTAACAAACTGCAAACAAGCTGACAACAAGGCTATAGGCTAGCATAAGTTGTCATAAGATCTTATGAAATATCGCTTGATGTGAAATTGAAACCTCATCTAGCAACATTAGATACTTATTATACCAATTTTGGTTATAATGTCAGAGAAGTCACCATTATAATCCATTTTCTAGCATAGACATCTTTGTCTTACTGTATTGATGTTGCAAATAGTCTACAAAAGCATAACATTACCTGACGTTATGTCCACCAAAGATTTTAGAAAAGTAACTTAACTTATTAAAATAAAATATCCTTGGTTGACATGCTGTTTCAACTCAGATTTTATTTAAGTAGAATAGAAAGGTTATATTTGCTATGTTCTCATTACAAGTTTGTCTGCTTCCATCCTATGCATACCATCTGAAGGTTAGCGTCGTAGCAAGTGGCTTGCGTCACGTTCTGGAAGCCCCTGTTCCACAGCTGATTAAATTTTGACCCCTTTCTTTCTGTCACTCAACCACATCCAACATAAAGATGCAAACAAAGTATTAACAATGCATTGGTTAACAATATGTTTGCATTGTGTGTTGATTTAATAGGCTTCTTTCAACATTATTATTTTCCATAAATCAACCTAGTCCACTGTGCACAATTACAGATTGAATGAAGGCAAAATTTTTCCCACCTATCCACTGAAGCTGATATTTGGTATTAGATGTTAGATAAGATATTATATTAGATTATAAACAATGCACTGCATTAATTTTGACACACAGATGAGTCAGGGGAAGTCAGGGAAGAGGAGGAAGATGATTCATAGCAAGGGGCAGCAGGTAGATTATACGGTAACTTAAATCTACTATAGGCCAGTCTCATATTTTAAGTCTAAATTTTGGCATTATAATTCCCTTAAAAGTCGCCTGAAGCCACCATTTAAGGAGTTGTTTTTCAAAATTTTCTCCCAGGGGAATATGCTCCTGGACCACCCTAGTTAGACTGGGTTTAAGCCCTGGATGTCTACAATGTCTGGCATCGCCCCTGATCATGGCAACTACCGAGAGGAAGACCAAAAAACTAATTCTTGTGTCCCCGAAATCAAGGTGCTTATGGGTGAAATGGAGGTTAGAATGCGCACATTGTTTTGTGGCCAGTGGGGTTAGTTAGCGTACATAAATGGTTGAGGTAAAAATGACTATTGACTATATATTCACACTTATGATCAGAAAATGGAAAGCCAGACATTTCTGAATCCTGTCACTTGCCACAGTCTGGGATCATCCAGCTGCGCACCGTGCTTGCCACTGCTGACAACACGTGTCAGCAGCATACAGTCCGAGTCCGACCCTCTCCTTTGGGAATGTGATGGTGAGACAGCGCTTATGAAATATTGAGCAGTATTTGATTTGAGATTTGAGTTGACATATATTTTACTATCAAAAGGTGCTTATGGAAAAGTTATGGGTCACTGGCACAAACACACTGCTGCATCACATCTTTTGTTGTGGGACTAAATGCATGCTACATACCTGTACCGTCTTCCAGCAGTCTGCACAGACGACCAATCTCTTGTTCATACTCTGTTATGGTTGTTTCAAACAGTCCAAGTATCTGTTCGACAGCTGCAGTCAGCTGCTGCTTCACCAACACTCTCACACTTTGGACTTTACACATTTTTCACACCATGAACGGCTTTGTGCTCCTTTACAGCTTCACGAGTAAACACAACAATTGAAATATAGTCCGGTCTGTTTACTGTCAGCAAGCTAACTGTAGCAACGGCTAGCTTTGTAGGCTAACGCCACTGAGTCCAGATGCTACACTATTAAGAAAAATGGAGGCCAGGTCGAATTTATTTATACTGGTTAACTCCTGCTGTAGGCTTTATCAGATAGCTTTCAACGAAAGTCACAATAAAAACTTCTAAAGCCTCACACTCCTCCCACTTGTTCTTCTTCTTCTTCTTCTTCTTCTTCTTCTTCTTCATCCTCCTCCTCTTGTGGGAATCACAAATCAACTGTAAAGGTGCATACCGCCACCTACTGTGTAGGACTGGGTAGGCTCATGGTATTAATGTATCTGAACAGACTGTGCGTTCCAGTACCCATACTATGGTATACACCAGGAAAAGATTTAGTATGTCGCAATCAGTTACCGCCAAAAAAAACTTCAGTAACGAGTATTGTAATGCACTACTGTCCCTAAATGCAGTAATCACATTACAGTAACTAATCAAACACTTAAGTCGTTACTTGCTCTACATAAATTCATCATCCACTTACTTAAAAGTTAGTGACGACGGGCTTCAGACTGTTGTCAGCGGGTCGTCCTCCGTGTCCAGCCGGTCAGCGGCGAACACAGATGTGGGAATGAGCCAGAGGATGGCAGAGTTTCTGCCGCAAACAAGCACCGAAACCGGAGGACAGACATCTCACTCCGCTACTCTGTGCTGCAACGGAGCACACACTTGCAGTTTATAATTGTAACGTCCGTTATCCTACTAAGTATTGATAACACGCTTAGTGTTTTACAAATTCGAGTTTTTTTTTTTCATTTGATGAATGTGGCGCTGATATGCAAAACGGGACACGAGACGGGACGGGGACGTGAAGCCGGCTCTGGGTATATCCATCTAGTTAACTATACCTACCTTAGGATTGTTACACATGTGTAAGGTTTAATGCTATATCGTAAACTGGCAAATTACATAACAATGCATTTCAGGCAATTTTACAGGGTAACTAGTATTGTACTAATTACTTTCTCCAGGGAGTAATCAAGTAAAATAAGGGATTACTTTTTTCCTAAGTAATATGTAATGTGTAATACATTACTTTTTTGAGTAATGACCCCCAACACTGGTCCCAATACATATGTCAAATGCAGTATGTCCAAAATACCAGGATGTTCTACTACATCCGGTTGAATTCTGCAGTATGCAAGCCGGCATGCAAAAGATATGTCACATCGACTGTCTGAAGCCACAATGAGGGATGACAGCGCATTCAGGTGAATAATGACCAGTCAGTTAGTAATAATTGGAATATTAATTGTCTAATTGAATAAAATAATCATAAATATAACCAACAACAAAAAGGGCATAAATATTAAATAACAATGACAGTGAAATGTAATCTTACTATTGTGAATATATGTTAGAATCTACAATGTAATCATTACTCATTACTTATTCAAAATAACAACATCTGAGCTGTCCCAGTTGACCTCTTTCTCTAGTGAGCTCAGTGAAAAGTTGTTGGGTTTTTTTTTATCTCTATGGTAATGCATTAGACTTGCACTGATTACAATTTTTGGGCTGATACCGATTTCCGATTTTGGCCGATTCCGATTTCATTTTTTTCAAACCACTTTACAGCACACAAGATATTGCAATATTTTAACCAAGATACAACCAGCTTTTCAATCATCATCTCAAACAAACAAACAAAAATAGTGACAGGTTAAGAAACATTTTCCTTTTTGCTCAAATATAACTTCAGGTACAGTATTAAAATTCATTCATCTTCTAACCGCTTCATCCTCTTGAGGGTCGCGGGGGGGGCTGGAGCCTATCCCAGCTGACATCGGGCGAGAGGCAGGGTACACCCTGGACAGGTTGCCAGACTATCGCAGGGCTGACACATAGAGACAAACAACCATTCACGCTCACATTCACACCTACGGGCAATTTAGAGTTATCAATTAACCTAGTCCCCAATCTGCATGTCTTTGGACTGTGGGAGGAAGCCGGAGTGCCCGGAGAGAACCCACGCTGACACGGGGAGAACATGCAAACTCTGCACAGAAGGGCTCCCACGCCCGGGATCGAACCGGCAACCCTCTTGCTGTGAGGCGAGAGTGCTAACCACCACGCCACCGTGCTGCCCCAGTATTAAAATAAACAAGTAAAAAATTCCAAACGAGAAGCCATCATGTAACAGCACCCAGTGTTAACTGCACCTGTTACCTCCTTCCAGGCCTTTGATTTGCCTGTCCCTGTCACACCACCAACAGAAGACGAAGAAAATTAGATGTTTTTCTTTACCCTACTTCACCTATAATAAATTCAGTCTCAGTGCTGGACAAGTTTAACTTTCTCTCTCTCTCTTTTTTTGTTTGCTCCATGTTCGCAGGTCAATAGGATGCACCTATCTTACTATATAATTATGAAAACGCTGTTTGTCTGTGGGTGTGTCTGTCCCACGTTTTTCTCCTCACTGACTTGGTCAATCCATGTGAAATTTGGCACAGTGGTAGAGGGTAATGGGAGGATGCGAATAAAGCAATAATAATATAATAATAAGCCATCAGTTGGCCAAAGGGAGGTGCTATAGCAACCGATAAAATGAATAAAATTGCAAACTTTGAATGGGCATATCTCAATCAATCAATCAATCAATCTTATTTATAAAGCCCAATATCACAAATCACAATTTGCCTCACAGGGCTTTACAGCATACGACAACCCTCTGTCCTTTGGACCCTCACAGCGGATAAGGAAAAACTCCACACAAAAAAAAACCTTTAACGGGGAAAAAAACGATAGAAACCTCAAGAAGAGCAACTGAGGAGCGATCCCTCTTCCAGGACAGACAGACCTGCAATAGATGTCATACAAAACAGATCAACATAATAAATTAACGGTAATCTGTATGACACAATGAGACAGAAAGAGAGAGAGAGAGAGAGAGAGAGAGAGAGAGAGATGCAGGACAGACGGTAATGACAGTAGCTTACAACAACATTAATGAAAGTAATAATTTTATAATTATAATTATAATTATAGTTCTGGCTACTGTGGTACAATATGTTGAAAGTATGTATTAATATCTGACAGTATACATATGTGATAATAGTCATATGTGTATAATAACAGTAGAAGTATGACTAATGACTAATGATGGCAGCAGCAGCAGGAGGCATCTGGCAGGACCACGGCAGCAGCACAACCACGTACGTCACGCTGTCCAGGCACCGCTGCGATATGAGTTAATCTGAGAGACAGTGGAGCACAAAGGCTCTGGAGAAGAGGCCGAGTTAGTGACATCCAGAATGGCCGAGTTAGCAAGATGTAGTAACAGGATAAGAGAGAGAGAGAGAGAGAGAGAAGGTGCCCGGTGTATTATAGGGGGTCCTCCGGCAGACTAGGCCTAAGTCAGCCTAACTAGGGGCTGGTACAGGACAAGCCTGAGCCAGCCCTAACTATAAGCTTTATCAAAGAGGAAAGTCTTAAGTCTAGTCTTAAATGTGGAGACGGTGTCTGCCTCCCGGACCGTAACAGGAAGATGATTCCACAGGAGAGGAGCCTGGCTCCTGATCTACTTTTGGAGACTTTAGGGACCACGAGTAACCCTGCGTTCTCAGAGCGCAGTGTTCTGGTGGGATAATAGGGCACTATAAGCTCTCTAAGACATGACGGAGCTTGACCATTTAGAGCTTTATAAGTTAACAGTAGAATTTTAAATTCAATTCTGGATTTTACAGGGAGCCAGTGCAGAGAAGCTAAAACAGGAGAAATATGATCTCGTTTCTTAGTTCCTGTTAGTACACGTGCTGCTGCATTCTGAATTAGCTGGAGAGTTTTTAAGGACTTACTAGAGCTACCTGATAATAGAGAGTTACAGTAATCCAGCCTTGAGGTAACAAAAGCGTGGACCAATTTTTCTGCATCTTTTCGGGTCAGGATAGGCCTAATTTTCGCAATATTACGCAGATGAAAAAATGCGGTCCGTGAGGTTTGCTTTAAATGAGAATTAAAAGACAACTCTTGATCAAATGTTACTCCGAGGTTTCTTATGGTAGTGCTAGAGGCCAGAGCAATGCCATCTAGAGAAACTATGTCATCAGATAAAGAGTCTCTGAGTTGTTTGGGGCCAAGAACAATAACTTCAGTTTTGTCTGAATTTAACATCAGGAAATTGGTGCTCATCCAGGTGTACTTGGAATTACACAGAGCAGAATAGACTTCAAAACGGTTAAGGGGTCTGAATGAGAAAGAAACATTACCTGAAAATAAGACCCCCTCTTTCTCTGGCAGCGTCATATATGCAATTTAGTTGTTCAAACAGAGAGCCATGCAGATTTGATAAAATGATCATTCAAAATTTCCTTCTTGTCATTCACGATCCTAGAGTCCAGCCAATGGCGGTTTTGGGAGGGGGGGGGGGCGGCAGGGGCCAGTGCCCCCATAACTCTGAGTGCCAGTGGGAGTCCTGGGCTTGATGAGTGTGTTTGAACTCCTATTCTTGCACAAACTGTTTAAACTCCTCACTTGGAAACTGCGGCCCATTATCTGACATTACTTGATAGCCTGTGTCTTGCAAAAATGGATTTAAGAGCTATTATTACATGATTTCTTGTTGTTTGGGACAGTTTGGCAATTTCAGGGTACTTTGAATAGTAATCTACACACAGAAGAAATTCACTTTGGTCAAAATAGAACAGACCTCACCTAGTTTTGCCCATGATCTATCAGGAATGTCATGTCAGCGCAGTGGTTCTTTCACGTTACTTTTCTGAAAAGCGTTACAGATGGCACACTTCAAAACAAAGTTCTGAATTTGTTTTGACATGCTGGGCCAAAACAGTTCTTCTCTAGCTCTTTCTTTGCATATGACGATCCCCACATGAGCTTCATGAATTTTCTTCAGCATCTCTGCTCTCAGTATTCGTGGCACAGCGAGTCTGGAGTTTTTAAAAACAAGTCCTTCTGAGCAACTGAGTTCTTCTCTGAATGTCCAATATTTCCTTATTTCGGTTGGTACTTGGCAAATCTGCTCTGGCAACCCCGATTGAACTGCTTTCGTCACTAACTGCAGATCTGTATCCTCTGCAGTAGCAGTTTTGAACTGATTTTTCTTGTGAGACTGGGAAGTGTGCTGATAGATGACTCACTTCTAACTCCTCCTCATCTGTTCTTGCAGATAAGCTCTGCTGAAGGTATCTGCAATGTGCAACTCTTTTCCAGGCTTGTAGTTCACACACAAGTCAAAAGTCTGTAACCTCATCAGCATCCTCTAGTGTCTGGGAGGTGCTTTGTGTAGTCCCTTCTTGAACACTGACTCAAATAGTTTATGGTCAGACTCCACCTGTACTCATTTTCCATACAGATATTGTTTGAACTTTTCACATACACAATGGCTAGTAGTAGTAGTAGTAGTAGTAGTAGTAGTGGTAGTTCTTTTTCTATTTGTGCATATCTTTTCTGTGTGTCAGTGAGAGACTTGAAGACATATGCCACTGGTTGTGCTACCTGCATTATTACAGCTCCCAATCCTTCAGAGCTTGCATTTACAGACAATGTGACATCTTTGTTAACATCATAATACTTGAGCACTGGGGCACTGCTTACGAGTTTCTTCAGGTGTTCAAAACTCTGTTGCTGCTGTGTTTCCCAATGCCACTAAGCATCCCCTTCCAAAAGCTTTATGAGTGGTGCACTCACATCAGACAGGTTCGGGATGAACTTGCACCATGCCTGCTTTGTCATGGTTATGGCATGTCCTTAATTGCTCTGACCTTTTCTTGGTCTGGTTTCAGGTCCTCTGCACTCAGAATGTGTCCAATGTGTGGTATCTCTGTCATTCTGAACTTGCACTTGTCCTTGTTAAGTTTGAGGTTGATGCTCCTTATTCTGTTAAGAAGCTGTCTCAGTCTTGTGTCATATTGCTCCTTGTCTGCGCCACATAATATGTTGTCCATGACGGTCACAACTCCCTCCAAGTCCTCCAGCCTCTGAGCAATGCACTTCTGAAAAACCTCTGGAGCAGATGAAACACCAAAGGGAAGCAGTTTAAACCGCTATCAACCAAATTGTGTGTTGAATGTACATAGCTTGGCTTTTTTCTCATCCAGTTGTATTTGCCAGAACCCATGGTTTGTATCCAGTACCTAGAAGACTTTTGCATTTGACATTTCTGCCATAACCCCCTGAACTCTATCCCTACTGTCCATATGGGACAGTGTTCCCTCTTTATGGCTTTGTTGAGGTTTGTGGGTCATTGCAGAGTCCTCTTTTTTTTTTTTACTTGGTTTTTGGACAGTGACCATGCTGTTAGCCAAGTCTGTCGGTTCTGTTTGTTTTTCCTCCACACCAAGTTGTTCTTTTCTTTTTAGTTCACATTTCATTTTGTCTTTCAGTGCTACAGGTACCTTTCTGGGTGGATGAACCACTGGAGTCACTGCTGGATCAATGTGAGTGCGATGCAGGCCAGGGACACACCCAAGTCCTGTAAACACATCTTTGTAAGCCTTCACTATGTCTGAATCCTCTCCTTTGTCCACTCTGTACACTCTTTTTATTAGTCCCCTTTCTATACAGGCATCTCCTCCTGAGACTGCTGATATGTTGTCTTTTATTATCTAGAATTCCAACTCATGCACCTCAGTTTTGTACTCACATTTCAGCTTCCCCATGCCCAATGGCGCCATCTAGTGGCAAGTATAGGTCACTTATTTAAAGCTGGACTTCATCAAAAGTGTATGTTTCCCTGCAACTTTTCGAATTATTTTCAGGGGTAGGGCGTTGCAGTTTGCACCTGTGTCTAGTCTGAATGTGTGTTAATGGCCATTCAATTGGGTACTTAAGTCCACTTTTTCTGTTTTGTTTTAACTGTTGCTATTTTTCCCAACCTTAGTTGTTTTGGTCTTTCCTCTCTCTTTTGTATCGATAGTTCCAATGAGCATTTCACTTTCTTCCTTTTCAGTTTGATGTACACTTCTTTTCACTTTTGTTGAATGTTCCTATACTTTGTTCTGCACATGCGGAAGGCAAATTGTGATTTGTGATATTGGGCTTTATAAATAAAATTGAACTGAATTGAATTGAACTTGTGAGGCTCACGTTTATGTCCAAATTTACTGCATTCTCTATTATCACTGGCATGGCTGTCATTTGGCATTTTTGTTACCTTCATTTTAGCTTGTTCACTGCCACTTTGTTTTCTTCATGGAAAGCTTTCATGTGGCTTTTTGTAGCTTCATTTGCTCTGCAAGTATCAACAGCTTTGCTGAATGACAAGTCAGGTTCTCTGAGTAGTCTTGTTCTAACCTGGTCATTTGCAACTACACACACAATGCAGTCCTTTATCAGCGACTTTGTGAGCTGTTCAAACCCGCACCCCTTAGCTGTATTTTTCAGGTCAGTGACGTAGGCATCAGTAGACTCACTTTTTCCTTGTTCCTCCTTGGCTCACAATACTGCTGAAACTTTTCCTTCAATACATCCAAATCATCCACATTATCATCTAACTCCATGGTATTAAATACCTTTATGACTTCATCTCCGGCCATTTTTTCCAAGATGCTGCTGGCTACCAGGTAGAGCTTGAACTTCTGAATCCACGAATGCCAGTTTTCTTTACGGAAACCCCACTGCCAACTAATGTTTTGAAAATGTAACTGCAGAGTGACACAGACACACCACCGCACAAGTACAAATGCTTGCAATGGCGTAGGCCATGTGTGTAGGCTATGCCGTAGTGTGACGGTTTTATGAGTGACTTTATTTTATATTACCTTTTTTTTTTCTGGGGTGCCAGTCAGGTTTCAATTTAATCTAATTTCAAAGTTAGTCGACTCAAGGAAACAAAAAAACAACACAAAGGATGCACAAGGGATTTTTTTTAGCTCGTTACAGTAGGCTCTGTGTAGAGCTGATGCACAAGTATAAATTTGCCTTTAGAGGGTTGTTTTGTGCAGGGTAAAAGGGGCTTCAGTCTGTTTGCACCATTACAGGCGAATCAGTCAGTGTGCTCCAGTCCCTTAAAGGTTGGTTTATTCAGTGGCTTCAGGTGTCTATTTGTAGTGAGCCCACATACATAACTGAAGCAGGGAATCATACTTTCCTGAGTAAAGATGCTAAAGAAATACAATATTTATTCAGAGTATGCATGGAAACTCACATGTTCCTCCTCCTCTCCACGTCATTAAGCAAGAGAACATCACTCACAGTACAATCATGATGTAATGTAAGCAAGCAGTCATAGCAAATCAAATTCAAAAAAGTTGGAAACATTTCTCAAGAAATATGTTTGAAATATGAAAAAATACCAAACTACAGTGGCAGGCAAACCATATATCTAGAATTCAAAGCTACAGTTTATACCTTGATAATGCAATGTATTAAAAAAAGAGCAAATGAAGCAACACTTGCAATAATGAGACATTTTTCAATCATCTATTACATGATAAAGTGCACATGCGCTATACACATCACAATAGCTATAGGCACTGTGCTACACCATGCCCACTCTCTACATGCCTCTGTGTCGCTGCTGTGACACTGCCAGCATGTAGTCATAACATCTGCTGTGGACGTTTGTGTAGAGCCGAATACATAGCAAAATAATTTGCTAATGTGTGAGTAGAGTTGTGAAACTGCTCCTCTTTTTGTACATGTTCAAATTTGTGAATGTGTCCACAACCCTAAAATGACAACTCAGAATTGTGAATAGGTAAACACATTTCTACATATTTGTACATGTATCTAAGATTCAGAAAACATGTACTCATAAACTCATTGTAAATGGCCTTTAATTAATGAGCAAAACACTGAAGTATTTTGCTTCAAGACTGCTCCTGCACCCCTGTCATGATCTGTAAATGTGTGAGGTGATCTGTCTCATGCTAGTGCCAGGAAGTCCAAGTGTTGTATTTCCTCAGTATTCCTGGGTCCACGCCTCTAAATATAACAAACTTCTGGGGGGTTTGGAGTATTAGTAGAACACAGAAATGCAGTGTCCAGTAACGCCATGGACTGGTAGTAAGTGGACATAAAGCATTTTATTGTGCATTATTTTTACAGTAAATAAAAAAGGACCATCCCCTATGTATGTTAGTCTGGGGCCGTTATTGGCCGTTTTGGTAAGGAACCGGAACCAGGGCGAGTGAGACAGGATCCGGAATTCGATGGATGCGCCTTTCCGTCAAAATAAAAGCACCAAGCTAATAAACATGCGGTGAAACTTTAATTTAAAGAATATAATTTACAAGAAAAGCCCCAAGCTATTAAGTTAATCGATTTTCTTACACCCCTCATCACCCCAAATCGATGGTGCGCCAGAATTTAAAGTTTTACTTTGGTGAATTTGGTGAATTCGGCATCTGCTCTCTAGACCGGAACCAGAATCCAGACAAAATTCAGAGTGAATAGAAACCAGGCTCTTCACTTTATGTGAAGAGCCTGGTTTCGAGGCTAATGTATGTTGTATCATGACAGTAACAGAAATAAGGAATGCTATGTACCAGTGCAGAAGAATTTAACAAGAATTACCACCTCAGAGTTGTATGCCTCTGCGAACCAGTCAAGTTTCTTTTATAGTTTACAGCCATGTCTGTGAAAACATGGATGCTTCACACACATCTTTCCCCCAACAGCACAGAAGATCCAGACAATCAGCACAGTTTTATGATTAGTGTCAACAATTCAGTATCTGACCGCATGTCTCCCCTTCTGTTCCTGAGATATTCCGGGGTAATGGCCAGAAAAGTGTTTTATGCAGAACATTATGATGACACAGTGAAGCTGACCTTTGACCTTTTGGATATAAAATGTCATCACTTCATAATTTTATCATATTAAACAATTGAGTGAAATTTTGTCATATAGTGTGTGAATTCTTAAGTTTCTTAAGTCTTATGTTTTGTGGGGTCACAATAACCTCGACTTTTGACCTATGACCACCAAAATCTAATAAGTTCTTCCTTAAGTCCAAGTGGATATTTGTGCCAAATTTGAAAAAATCCCTCAACGCATTCACACATGCGTACATATAGATAGACACTGTGAAAACATAATGCCTCTGGCCACAGCTGGTGCCGGTGCAGAGGCATAAAAAATTGGTGGCCCAAAAATGATGGCATGGTGCAATGATCGAATACATAGTGCATTCCAAGCTGCATTAACAACAAGCAGACATAGGCTTATCTACCTTTTCCACAACTTTCCATTAGAGATCAGACACAAAAGGGACTGCCAGCTTGGCAAAATTGCTACTGCTGTAGCCTGGAGAACTATAATGCTTGAGGCTAGCTAAAAAATACTGACAGAATTTAACAGACAGTGCAGCAATGTAAAGCTGTACCTGATCTGAAAGTGTGAAAGTGAAAAAAAGATTTGAAACTGATTTGAACTGAACTGAAAGATCTGAATCTGAAAAGATATCTAAATATATGAAAGTGAAAAATGAAAATAAATAATTTAATCAAAAGTATTACCAGAGTGAATCATAATTAAATTTAACCTGAAAAAACTTTTTGTACATTTATTTTGAATACATTGATGTATTTTTCAAAATTCAAGATCAAAACCCAATATAGCTCCATACACATGCTGACCTACACATGGTGCACAGACAAGAGGAGAGGCACAGACAGTAGAAATATTCAATTAAATAAGGCAGTGTATAGTTGTTTGTATTTTGGTAAATACTGGCTCTACACTATGTGACATTGCACTA
Organism: Epinephelus fuscoguttatus; assembly: GCF_011397635.1. Lineage (NCBI taxonomy): Eukaryota > Metazoa > Chordata > Actinopteri > Perciformes > Serranidae > Epinephelus > Epinephelus fuscoguttatus. The sequence goes on from NC_064755.1 coordinate 3,317,770, forward strand.
TAGATGTCACAGAACCATGTCTGTCTCTGGCACAAAGTCACTCAGCTGCAGCAGGACAGATACAGTGCCAACCATCTAAAATCACCGCTCCCAGCAGGAGAATCTCTGGCTGGCAGCCGGCTGGGATCTAGTTTCCAGACATTTTCAACCACTGAGAGCCATACCTGAGCCTGTGAGCCTCAGCTCAGGGCAAAGACAGCCTGAAAGTTACAGAGATCCCCACATATTCCCCACAATTTCTAAGTATGGCAGGAGTGTAGCAAAAAGCACATGACAAAGAACAAATGAGAAGTGTGTTTGAGGTGGAAATAAAGAATTATCTGCAGTTTCAGCTTTTTAAGCAAAGTATTGAGGGATATATATTTATTTATTTATATATTATTATATTATATATTATTTAAGAATTTACAGTGCTTGTCCTGCAAGCAAGTAATGAAAGAAAGGTGGCACAACTGTAAATGATGTGTTTGGTCTTACGCAGTACATATGTTAAATTAAAGGAATGGTATGTAAGATTTAGGGAGATTAAGTAGTGTCTAGCAGTGAGGACTGCAGATTTCAGCTAGTTGAAACTTCTCCTGATAAGAATTCAGTGTTCATTGTTCAGGAGCTGAACTATCTGCAGTGGTCTCTTCCAGAATCCTGCACCAGGTCAGGTACCCAAGGGTGCCAAGGGGTAACCCGCAAAAAGTTGTGTAACTGTTAAAAATATGTATATAAATAAATTCACGGGTACGAGCAGGGGTAAAAATGAACTACATGTGGGCAGGCAGCAGGTGAGAACATAAATATATTTATATATTTTTTAGAGCAAAACAAATGAAAAAGATGTGCAGTATATGTGTAATATTTTGATATCTAAATCACTATTAGCCACAATTGCTTCATCATCAATGTGAGGACTCCAGCAATGAAACTTTGCAGCCCACATCAGATTTATAACACCCAAGCAGGATCCTTTTGAGGTTTTATGGTGGTGGAAACAGCATGCTAAAATGTCTCCTAACCTGACAGCAGTGTCAGGCTCGTTACTCTAAAAATGTAATATATTACTCATAACTCTTTTCAAACATAATAATATTACTTTACTTATTACTCTCGGCCAACAGTAATTCAATACACTACTCTACTATATTATTTTTCCGTTACACACCATAAAACTGGTAATTGCATATATCCCCAAAATTCAGATATGTGCCTCTGTGGGAATGTCAGGGTCAATAAGTATAGCTCAGGCTAGATAGCCCCTTTTTTACCTGGGGGTTTTCTGTTGCCTGTGACCGGTATTTTCCAAAGGCTCTGCCCGAAAGATGTTGAGTCATTCATTGAGCAACATTTCATCCTCCACATATCCAGCCTCAAGCTTCATCACGTCTTAGTAGCCTACAGCTATCCAAGACTAAAATCCAGCATTGGTTGTTTAGCCAGTGTAGTGCTTCAGCTGACCTCCATGGCCGAGGAGGGCTCACCTTTGGTGGGGTGTATTTCCTGGAGCTTAACGTAGTTGTGTTGGTGGTCGTAGTAGCCAAGTTGTTTCAGACCGGAGGTTTGGGTGCATGTTTTTTGCAGTGAAAAGCGTTTTAGTCCGTTTAATTGCAGCAACAGTGTTTTTGTCATCTCTCCTCCTGACAAAATCAAAGTAATGGGAATATTTCCAGCGGCTATGGTAAGCATTTCCAACTAGCTTGCTGCTTTATGTCCTGTGTGCGCAGCTTGACAATTACGAAAATGAGTCCGCTGATATGACTGTTGTATTTCAAGTCAGTGGTGATGTGATAACTAAAGTAACGTTGTAACGAGTTGTCTGGTTTTGGAGTAATTATAATATTATTACTGAAATTTCATTAGAAAACATTCTGCCCAACACTGCCTGGCAGTGATTGTGCGGTATGTTTTCTCCATTCCATCATCCAGTCAAAGACTTTTCCTCCGCTGGATTTGTAATTCAAGAACGGAGGACCCATCTTAAAGGGGAAGTTCCGTTTTTTACAACCTGGACCTTATTTCTGTCATTAAATATGGTTGTTTACTCACCCAGATAAGTTTGGTGTCATTTGGAATCCTTCGGAAGATATTTTGATCCGCGAGAGCCGCGTACATCCATATAGTGGGAATGATCAGGGCACCGACAATGAGGCTGTAAATAACACATTATCTGCCGCGAAAAAAGCCCACCCTGGATCCAGAGGTGTTAGCCAACTATAGACCAATATCTAATCTTCCCTTTATGTCAAAGATCCTTGAGAAAGTAGTCGCAGACCAGTCGTGTGATTTTCTCCATGATAATAATTTATTTGAGGAATTTCAGTCAGGATTTAGAGTGCATCATAGCACTGAGACAGCTCTAGTTAAAATTACAAATGACCTTCTGATTGCTTCAGACAAAGGACTCATCTCTGTACTTGTTTTATTAGATCCTAGTGCAGCGTTTGACACTATTGACCATCAAATTCTACTGCAGAGACTGGAACACTTAATTGGCTTAAAAGGTTCTGCACTAAGCTGGTTTAAATCTTATTTATCTGATCGTTTTCAGTTTGTTGACGTTCATAATGATCATCCTTACGTACTAAAGTTTGTTTTGGAGTTCCGCAAGGTTCTGTGCTCTGACCAATCCTATTTACTCTATATATGCTTCCTTTAGGCAACATCATTAGAAATCACTCTATAAATTTCCATTGTTATGCGGATCATACTCAGTTGTATTTATCAATGAAGCCAGAAGAAAGTAATCAGTTAACTAAACTCCATAATTGCCTTAAAGACATAAAAACCTGGATGAGCACCAGTTTCCTGATGTTAAATTCAGACAAAACTGAAATTATTGTTCTTGGCCCCAAACAACTCAGAGACTCTTTATCTGATGACATAGTTTCTCTAGATGGCATTGCTCTGGCCTCTAGCACTGCCGTAAGAAACCTCGGAGTAACATTTGATCAAGAGTTGTCTTTTAATTCTCATTTAACGCAAACCTCACGGACTGCATTTTTTCATCTGCGTAATATTGCGAAAATTAGGCCTATCCTGACCCGAAAAGATGCAGAAAAACTGGTCCACGCTTTTGTTACCTCAAGGCTGGATTACTGTAACTCTCTATTATCAGGTAGCTCTAGTAAGTCCTTAAAAACTCTCCAGCTAATTCAGAATGCAGCAGCACGTGTACTAACAGGAACTAAGAAACGCGATCATATCTCTCCTGTTTTAGCTTCTCTGCACTGGCTCCCTGTAAAATCCAGAATTGAATTTAAAATCCTACTGTTAACTTATAAAGCTCTAAATGGTCAAGCTCCGTCATATCTTAGAGAGCTCATAGTGCCTTATTATTCCACCAGAACTCTGCGCTCTGAGAACGCAGGGTTACTCGTGGTCCCTAAAGTCTCCAAAAGTAGACCAGGAGCCAAGGCCTTCAGCTATCAGGCTCCTCTCCTGTGGAATCATCATCCTGTTACGGTCCGGGAGGCAGACACCGTCTCCACATTTAAGACTAGACTTAAGACTTTCCTCTTTGATAAAGCTTATAGTTAGGGCTGGCTCAGGCTTGCCCTGTACCAGCCCATAGTTAGGCTGACTTAGGCCTAGTCTGCCGGAGGACCCCCTATAATACACCGGGCACCTTCTCTCTCTCTCTCTCTCTCGCTCGTATTCTATTATTGCATCTTGCTAACTCGGCCATTCTGGATGTCACTAACTCGGCTTCTTCTCTGGAGCCTTTGTGCTCCACTGTCTCTCAGATTAACTCATATCACAGCGGTGCCTGGACAGCATGACGTGGTTGTGCTGCTGCCGTGGTCCTGCCAGATGCTTCCTGCTGCTGCGGCTGCCATCATTAGTCATTGGTCATACTTCTACTGTTATTATACACATATGATTATTGTCACACATGTATACTGCCAGATATTAATATATACTTTCAACATATTGTATCACAGTAGCCAGAACTATAACGATAATATTATTACTTTCATTAATGTTGTTGTAAGCTACTGTCATTACCGTCTGTCCTGCATCTCTCTCTCTCTCTCTCTCTCTCTTTCTGTCATTGTCTCACTGTCATACGGATTACTGTTAATTTATCATGTTGATCTGTTCTGTACGACATCTATTGCACGTCTGTCTGTCCTGGAAGAGGGATCCCTCCTCAGTTGCTCTTCCTGAGGTTTCTACTGGATGATGTCATCCAGGTGCGCCGCGTGCACCGCATTGGCCAGCATAGTTAGTAACCCCTCTACGAGGAGAGTCAGAAAACACAGTTTTGCAATGTGAAACTGCTTTATTCAGTGTTTAAGTGGTCAATTTGTTTTGGAGGGGACCTCTGCAGATAAGTCAGTTCCTGGTAAAAACCTCCTGAACATCTGGAGCTTACATTATCAGAGAAAAAAGGTGAGTACACATTAGCAGGTGCTGGGCTAGTGGCCCATCTTCAACATGCCAATGAGTAACTGATTTGTAACATGAAACTGCGTTATTCAGTGTTTTTGCCAGTTTTAATCACCTGGTCTGTTTGTTTTCGAGAGGAAGAGACCTCTGTGGATAACTGAGCTCCCAGGAAATGTAAACCATATGTGAAAAGTGAATGCACCTGATTTATCACCACAGACTGACCTCGGCAGCAGAGGTCACTGTGTCCAAAAATTAATGTCTGGGAAAATCAGATTTAAAATCTGCAGTACCTTTATTGGTCACACAGAGGATGAGAGATGAGAAGCAGGTCCAAACAGTGAGCACACAACACATAAGAGCGCCAATGCTACAAACCTGTCACCTTTCTATTTCCAGTTGCCTCCTGCCAGATGAATACACACTTGCAGTTCCAAATGTGTCAACAACAACAAAACTTCTCTGCATTTATTTCTTGGCACTTTGTGCAAATCAGATGAAGTGTAGCTGGGCTCATATACATCTGAAAGCAGGCTCAACAAACTCAGGCCTAATCCTGATCTCTGAATTGGTTGAGCCTGAGCTAGAGTTTTCAGCTCCAGAACAGCTGATCAGAATTAGTTCAATCAACTCTGAGTATGTTTAGCCTGAGGGAAGCATGTTCACAGTGAGCACCACAAGCCATCATCAATGGAGTGCAGATGACATGATTTTCAATGGCAGAAAGTGGAGTTAAAAGCTGAGCTACTTATTTCACCCCAGTTTAGCAGCTGCAGCTAAACAGCGTGAGGTAGCATGGGAAGAGATTGCAGAGCATGTTAATAGGTAATGTTATATGACGTTATGTAATGTGATGCCTTAATGTGTCTAATATACAGAAAATATATTAACATTTTTATATTTTAACAATGTTCATATATATGGGGATGTAAGTCCCATAAATGTGGCCAATTACACTGTGAAATATTTAAAATTCATGAAAAGTATTCATAAATCATTGCATAGTGTATCCACATTGATTTATTATTTGGTTATTATTTACACTGACAACCCTGCAATTCTGTGGAATTCCTCTGAGGATCCTTTCTGATATATGCCCAGGGAAAACAACAGAAACGGGCAAAATTCTTTTCAGAGCCAGAGTCACTTTTCTTATGGCCCGACAAACTGTTGTCTTGCTGATGTGTTCAGTATCTCTGATGTTATAAGGAAAACTGCCGTTGCCGAAGAACCAAAGGGCTATGGTAAAATTTGCTCTGATGATAAAGCAAATCCAAGATGTGTAATATTTGATATATCTGGGTGGAGAAGATTGTTAGATAAATGATAGAGTGTGTGGTGACATAGTTTATTTCATATGGACACTCCTCCGGGAACAATAAGACATCCAAACGGGGTCTAATCACCATCTCCTCATGCAACAGCCTCTGAATAAACTGTGCCTCAACGTCCATGACTTAATTCACCAAAGGACACGCCATGTCTCGCTCAGCGGGCAATCAGCCACAGGCTTGCAAACCTGTCAGCCAGCAGGTTTGCTTCATGGAGTATATTGCCATAGTAACTGACTCAGGGTTATGCTGAACTGGCTTTGTGAAACCGCAAACTCAGTGTTACCCTCATCTCAGGCTCAACATACTCAGTTTTCACTAATCCTGATTTCTGAAATAGAGCCCTGTAGTCTTCGTAAATACCCCACTTAATTTAGTAATTCTGGTGACCGTAATTCATGACAGGCTTAGTAAATAAGCTACCCTACTTGGATTTTTAGCACATTAATAAAAAAGCCATTTACACTGTTTTTTTTTTATACATGTACATTTTATGCACATTTGAAAGACGTGTACTCTTTGCAAATATGAGCACGGATTATTGTTGTACATATTCTCAAATCTGTGTGTGAATTTACAGCTTTGTGTACACATTCACAATATTGGTACACATGCAAAACTTAAAACACATTTACAGATTCCTGTACTCTTTCACAAATCTGAGCACGCACTTACTCGCACCTCATCAGCCAGCTGCTCTCTGTTGGAATGTTCTGAACAAAGACAAAAACACATAGTTAAGGTTGGCCTGAGCGAGTAGGCAGCTAGCAAGACTTGCTAACCAAGAGTTGCTAACGAAGAACTACTCCACTGAACTAAGAATTCATTGTTACTGGCATTAGAGGCTTTGAGTGCTGTTGCTGTGCAGTCCTGAGCGTGGGTGAGCCATTGTGCTGTTGTTGTTGTTGTTGTTGTTGTTGTTGTTGCTCTGGCTGCAGTTCTCCTTACCGCCTGTGGAGGCCCTGCTCTCAAGACTGTGGATCTTGTTCTGCTCCTCTTTCATGAAGAGGTCTACTAACAGAATCTTCTCATTGTGGATCTGGATGCTGATGTCTTTAGGGATGTCTGGAATCATCCAGTCTACAATGTCGCTCATCAGCATTACAACATTCTGGTAGAGAGAAATGGAAGAGAATCATGTCATTTTTTTTCTGTAATTAATTATAAAAGTGAGCTATGTTAAAATTACAGGAAAGATTAGACCAAAACGGAAACGATCAACAACCAAAACTGAAAGTACTACAGCAGTGCTGGCATTATGGACGAGCCGTAGAGGGCCAAGCCCATGCAAACCGATCACTGACACATTATTCCGCATTATTCCATTCGGCTTTACAATAAATTTGATATTTCTGTTTTTTCTTCTTCCTAATACATGTGCAGAAAAATCTAAAATCCTGTTTTCTCTTTGTCATTATGATAATAAAGTAAATGATCATTTAAAAACTGTGTTTTGTTTATACTCAGGTTTTCTTATTCTTTCATTTCATTTAAAGATCTGAAACTGCAAAGCGTTATGAATAAAAAAAAACTGTAAAAAAAAAAAAAAAAGAAGAAGAAGAAGAAATTGGGAAGGGGCAAATATTTTGTCACGGCACTGTGTCCATATCGACATAAAACATACTAACTACATGCTACTTCTCAAATGTGTGGATGGTGATGTAGGAGCAATACCTTAAGAAAATGTTTGCACTCGTAATAAATTTAGGGGCACCACCCTCCTGTGGAGGGAAGCGACTAATCAAATTAATAACTCTGGAAACCAATTATTAATTCATCAGTACACTTACCAATAATGGATCAATCTCAATATCTGGGTTATGAATTCTCTATACAGTGATCTTAGTTCCTGCTCCAAAGAAATATCCACAGACAACGACTTGGCGATAAATGAAGATTTATTTAGGGCTAAATGTTTAACAACTGAGTAAATGAATAGTAAATGAAGATAATATTAAATAACACAAAATAAACAGTATGTATAAATGGATTAAGACAAGAGGTCACTTTTGTCAGTTATTTAGTTTGGCGATAGTGAGAGAGAGTATGTGACTATAGATAAATTGGGGATGCAGGGATGCACAAAACCATTTAACTAATAACATCTAAATTTAGATCAGAATAACTAAGTCTCCTGTTCGACATCAACTCGTATCACAACACAGCGGCTGCATCAGGGGCGGTGGATTTGGCCTACTTTGAGCAGAGTTGCTCTGGCTGACGTTTCTCCGAGGACCCCGGACTGTCACTTTGCGGCTCCCAGACTTCCCAGCAGAATGAAACCGGCTGGGATCCAGTGGTGGAGGAGCAGTTGAGCCTGATTGCGATGTCCTTCAGTTGGCCCGCAAACGTCAGTTCTCTTAGTTTGGCAAAAGAACCCCTGCTCTGCGGACACTTTGGCACGTGTCTGGCAGCCAGCTGGATCTGATGAATCTTTGATGGAGCTGAAGGTTGAACAGTAGCTCATCTATTTAGCTTTGGCTACTCTCTTATAATAAAGTTAGAAACAATCTCGTTGGCCATTCGATATTATTATCATAGTTATTATCAACGCTTCAGGTATAATGATACTGAAGGCACATACAAAAAGAAAGAAACCTCAGGACAGACAAAACAATCCTGGACATGTTGAGCAAAACTTAAAAAATTAAAATAATTTCAATCGTAAGAAAAGAAAGGGTTATGCAGGAACCAAGTTTCAAAGCTAACAGGTTCAGGCATAAAGAGTATAACTAGAAGGAGGGACGGCAAAAGAAAGAAAAAGTAAAATAAAGTAAAGGCACAAAGTAAAGAGTAAAGAAAGTAACAGGAAGGAAAAGTAAGTACGGAGATGCGCCGACCTCAGTAGTTTTATCCGACCAGCTTGAGTGGGCGTGTTTGAGGCAAGGCGGGTCTCTTAGTTTAGACATTACTTTATTTCGGAGGAAACTTAATGAACTTTAATGAAACGTTATTTTGTGAGATTATATACTTTAGCATGTTACACGTGATAGACACATACTCTTCCCATTATGGTCAAAATCGGCTCTTAACATCAAATTAGATTTAATATGATTATTATACCGCATATATCAGCGGAACACAAGTATAAATGTTTTGTGAACAAACACTACAAACTAGTCTGCAATTGCATCAACTAAATGAGAAAGCACATATTAATAAAGACAAGTTGATTAATCGATCCAACTATATTTTAACTAGAAATATAATATGGGAATATAATATGGGATTTCTTACGGGAACCCTTCTTAACTATGGTCACATGATGGCAGTATGACTCCATGTTAAATGAGGGATTAAACACATGAAATTATAACTCACTCATACTATGACTTACGGAAGTGGGACTAACATCATTCAACTAACAAACAGGGATTATGCACAGTTACAATGTTAGAACAGGGATAAAATATATAGTTTACTTTCAAGAGACATTTCAAGTTGGTTACAAGGGAAACTTAGTCTCTGCTCAGGAATGCATACTGAATTTACGACTTACACATCTGTTTTTCTTATCTCATCTTCACCCGGGTGAGAGTCAGATGGAGCTGGGGTAGCTCCCATGGATGTGACAAAAAGGGGAGAGGATGTGTTGAACTTAAAAGCATAGTTAATGACCCCGGGTCTGGCAGTTAATCTGGCTGAGTTGTCAAACGCTGGATTTTTTTCAGGATGTTAATCAGAAACTTGGGATCTGGAGGGTTTCCCATTGACACCTTTACCACTCTTGATGCCAGAATGACGGTGAAAGAGTTCCTTCAGAATGAGGTGAGGCCGGGGGCAGAGTCGTAAATATATGACCCTCAGAGCGGCCTATCTCACCCCTGACCATTTACTTACAATCTAGGTTTTGGGAGAGTTCAGAAGGCTGTTGTCCCTACAGTGAGGATAAAACTTGTCAAATCCTTTACATGCTTAATTTATCCACAGTGTCCCTAACTACGCTTGGAGTGAAGAAATGGCAGCAGAGCTCTTCACTTTGCTATGATGAGTGGTGGAAACTGATCACTAATCCACGTATTCAGTTACTGATGTAATTGTATGACCACACGTATCGATGTGCCATCCTGGAGGAGCTTGGCTACCTGTGCAACCTGTGTAGGCTGCAAGTACCACCTCATGCTACCAGTAGTGACAAGGACACTAGCAGAACACAAAACTATAGAAGAATCAGTCAGGAAGGATAAGGAGAGAGCAACTGTCTGTGGCCACTACATGTAAAACCATTCCCTTTTGGGGGGTTGTCTTGCTTTTGCCTCTCCATTGCACCTGTTCAATCAATCAATCAATCAATCAATCAATCAATCAATCAATCAATTTTATTTTTAAAGCCCAATATCACAAACCACAATTTGCCACAAAGGGCTTTACAGCATACAACATCACTCTGTCCTTAGGCCCCTCGCTGCATTTTGATTTGCACCAAAGCAGGTGAAACTGATTCACAATCACTTGTGCTTCCTCAGGGATGCAAACAGAAAATGGTGAAAAAAGAGAGAAGGCTACGAACCCCCCAAGCGGGTCTGGGGGCATGCTCCCCCGGGAAGAATTTTTTTTGAAATATCAGCTTTAAAGGGTGCATTTATAGTCAACTTCAGCATCAGACCTACAGATACTAAGGAAGCAGTGCTGACAAGAAAAACTTCTTTTCTAAGACATCTAAGGGGCCTACTCAATAAGAGACATAGGTTAAAATGTAAATTGTGTCCTCAAATGTACAATGTCCTCTCCTCAAGACTGAAATAAACATCCCCAGTCTGCCTAATGAGGTCATACCGGCCAAGATTTCCTCTGGATTCAATTAGCAAATAGGCCTACGGGCCTGCCTCCAATATTGGCAGGGGAAAATTGGAAAATTAAAGTGCCACAAGGGGGTGACATTTACCTTGACATTTATCATGATACAGGAAACATTGGATCTTTCTTTTACTTTGAACAGTATGGTAATGTATTTAACAAGAAAAACTTCTATGTGTTAAACAAGAGCCAACCAACGAAAAAGCGAATGTTTTTACCTCAGATGATCTCAACACTTGTACTCTGTGCTCAGAATCAGTTATTTCAGTCATCAGTCATCAAATTGTTTCAGCTGTGTCTTTGCGCGGCTCTATTAAAGCCGTGGATGCCTCAACAATGGCCAATCATAGCGCTTAAATGATACACATGATCAGCACACGATGTGCCCTCGCAACAGATGCTGCTGACAGTTGTTTTTTTCATTTGTATATTTGTTTTGCTCAGTGCAGTTCAGTCATACGAGTGTGGTTCATTCTCACTGCTGCGATGTGGAAATGCGGGACGGATTTGCGGAATATTCGCACAGCGCTCAAACCATACACAAAGGCGCGGTACGGAATTTCGCATTGTTGTGTTCCAAGTCCGCGCTGCGTGAACGGGTGTGGGTGAATATGGATGCGAGTAGCAGCAGCAGCAGCGAGCTAGCAAGCTAACGTTTAACAAGCATCAACATCAACTTTCTTTAGCACTTATCACTCTCACCGTTGCCACCAAGCTGGACAATGGACTGCCAGACCTTGTCCTTGTCCATTAATTTTAACGGAGTGCTGTGAAATGAGGTTTATCAATCTTTCTCCCAAACTGTCCTGACTGGATTTCGGGCTCTCCCAGGTCTGCGCGACTATATACAAACAATTTCATTGGCCCAGCTGTGTAGTTCTGCCGATGAATTCCGCTGGGGGGTCAAAGTCTAGGCGGAAACTTTTTTCATCGCACGAAAGTTTCGCCCCGCTGTGCAAACTTCCATATCAACTTTTATATTTATATTGTATAATCCGCACAGATATTCACCCTCAGTGAGAATGGACACAGAAATACATTTTAGGATTACTCAACCTCGAAGGGCATTATCCTGCTTATACCATGGCACTTACCAAAGAAATAATGAATTTCTATTTTTATTAAGTTTTTCACAGGCAAGTTTTTCACTCAGTTTCCTTGGTAACTCCTGAAGGTTTACCTCATACCTGGAACAATCGCTGCTGCCCTGTAAGGTTCTTATGCAATGGCAACGTTATTCACTACTCCAGTAAATAGGATGAACCTTAGATACGATCTAGCAACAGGAGATATTCTAGTCTGCCAAGTTCATGGAACCCTTTGGCCAAGCTATTAGCCAGAAAGCGAACATTATGTTAACAAGATTTAAAGTCAATAACATTGCATACTGTTGACAAACAGTATATAATGTGACATTATTTTTAACAACAAGACTAGCTAGCTATCCAACCCTGTCATTGTCCCCAGATCAATATCAAAATTTTCACAAACAAACAATACTCCATGTGTAATGTTACTGTTGGCTGCAGCCTGAGGCAGTGAGTGAAATAGTGGATGGGTTGTGAAATGATTGCTCAAGTTCAGAGGGGCAGTGTAGTACCTGCAGGGTGTGTTACAGTTTCCACCCTGTAGTGTTCAGAGGATGAAGCACTGATGGACAACATGATGGAAATTAATTGTAAACACAGGCTTTGACTGCCTCCCTTACTCATATTAGATTTATTTTAATACTATTATATAGTAAGTGCATTAATTTAGAATGGTGAACAGACAGTTGCACTGGAACTATTTATCCATAACCAGTTTTAACAGACACCTTGCAGCCAATCAAGTATTCACTTTACCATGGTATAAGGTTTAGGAAAATAGTGCGTATTTGGATGTCCAACATCAGCAAAGTTGAAAGCTTCATGGAGACCTCCATGTGGATTTGGTTCACCCATGCAAGCCAATCTGCTGTTTGTGGCCATTTTATTGAAATTAGCTGATTTCTGTCTGAACTGCTCTGACCGGACTCTGAATTAACTGCACTCGGTCAGCACTGTTCACTCAAAAATAGTTACTAAATGCCTCGGCATAACAGTACACATTCATTCATCTTCTAAAAGCTTCATCCTCTTGAGGGTCGTGGGGGGGCTGGAGCCTATCGCAGCTGACATCAGGCGAGAGGCAGGGTACACCCTGGACAGGTTGCCAGACTATCGCAGGGCTGACACATAGAGACAACCAACCATTCATGCTCACATTCACACCTACGGACAATTTAGAGTTATCAATTAACCTAGTCCCCAATCTGCATGTCTTTGGACTGTGGGAGGAAGCCGGAGTGCCCAGAGAGAACCCACGCTGACATGGGGAGAACATGCAAACTCCACACAGAAGGGCTCCCACACCCGGGATCGAACCGGCAACCCTCGTGCTGTGAGGCGACAGTGCTAACCACCACATCACCGTGCCGCCCAACAGTACATATTTTCTTATCCAATTTAATATTCGATGACATCTGTTATATTTCAATACAATTTATGATAAATTCATTAGAACAGTCATCTGTTTCCTTCATGTTTCACTTTACCTGGAAAACAATGACAAATGCCAGTCGGACAGCAAGCACCGCCCAGAATTCCTTTGAGATCTCATATGGAGTGTTTGACCAAGGAGGTTCTCTGTAGTCCTTATACCTGGAGAGACAAAAATACATTTTCTATTGGTCTTTAATTCTTTATTGATAATCCAGCAATTGATTGTTCCTTCTTGATGTAATAATTGACTCATTTCCTTTTCCCAACAGCTGCAGAAGAGTTGGAGCTGGCGCTTTTTACACTACTGAGTCACATTCACTCATTCACACACACATTCATACACTGTTGGCCGAGGCTACCATACAAGGTGCCACCTGCTACTCAGTAACCATTCACACGCTCTCACACACGGATGGAACACCCATCAAGCAATCTGGGGTCCAGTATCTTGCCCAAGGATTCTTCAACATGCGGGCTGGAGGAACCGTGGATCGAACCTCTGATCTTCCGATTGGTGAACAACCCGCTCTGCCTCTGAGCAGGCTCTGGTGGTGCAAAAACCAACACTTGACCAAACACAGTTTTTTAGCATTTTTACCCAGGCAATAAGCTACTTTTTTTAATCTCGTAACTGGCTCTAAATGAACATGTTTGTGCTGAGGAGAGGTGCAGCTGAGACTGTATTTATGGTGACTGGGAGGTGAAGTACAATGTTGGTGCTCATTATGGATTAAAATTGCATTTGTGTTAAAATCTGCTCCTAACAACATATACTCAAAAGTCTGATATACTCAAAAGATTGATATGTACATCAAAATACAATTTTAAATGTGACTGAGAAAGATGCTCTGGGGTGGTTTGCAGCCAAGTGTGAAGTGGTCAGGATAAGAGTCAGCACCTCCAAGTGTGAGGCCATGGTTCTCTGCTGGAAACCGGTGGGTTGCCCCCTCTGGGTTGGGAGTGAGTTACTGGCCCAAGCAAAGGAGTTCAAGTATCTCAGGGTTTTGTTCACGAGTGAGGATAGAATGGAGAGTATAGCTGCTGCTCCTTAGCATCGAATGGGGCCAGCTGAGGTGGTTCACGCGTCTGATCAGGATGCCTCCTGGGCACCTCCCATTAGAGGGAAGGATTATATGTCTTGTCTGGCCAGGGAACACCTCAGGATCTCCAAGGAGGAACTGTAAAGTGCTGCTGGGGAAAGGCACGTCTAGAGTACTTTGCTCAGCCTGCTGCCCCAGGGACCTGGGCTTGGATCAGTGGTTGAAAATGGATGGATGGATAGATGGATGGATGGATGGATGGATGGATGGATGCGAAAGATTCGTACTAATACTATCCATGTGGGTGTAATGGACAGAACATCAGCAGCTTCACTGATTATTTAAATCTCCCAAAATGGTGTCAGGGTCTAAAAGTAATTCATGCTCTGTGTTAAGTGAGATGTGAGACTGGAAAGCTCTTACTCACAGATGTCTTTAGGGTAGGGATGTCCCGTTTCAGCTTTTTCACTTCCGATCCGATACCGGTATTACAGCCTTGAGTTTTGGCCGATACCGATACCAATCCGATCCAAGCGCATATTATACATATTCACTTATTTTGTTGTCAGTCATGTTAGAAAAAGTTTGATCAAGCGATATTACTCTAACAAGAACAACTTAATCAAGTTAGTTAGAATGATCCACAACAGTTGGTATGAGAAATTGACCTGTTTATTGTTAACAGGTTTAAATAAACAAACTTTAAACTTGAACATTAACATTAAATAAAAAATATAGCTGGTTTGCTTTGGCTGCTTTGGCCCCTTAATAAATAGAAAATAAATCAACACAAGAAATCTTTAAAATGTCTAACATTGCTTTGGCCCCCTAATAAATTAAAAATAGATTAACACCACAAGACATTGTTGACATTTAATAAACAATGCAGCCTTTCCTTTTCAGTTATTTTTTTAGCGTCAGTGCCAGCCTGGTGCTGCTGTTTCCTGTGAGTCTACATGCTGGGCTGGTGGACTGATAGTAAGTGCTGGAGCGGATTGCTGGAATGGACTGCTTGAATCGCGGAGCACTGGACTGGCCGGAAAACCTGGATTGGATTCTATGAAAAACTCGATCGGAGTTCTTGGATCGACATTTTTCCATGCAGTCCGATCCGATGCCGATGCACGTTTTTTGCTAATATCGGCGGCCGATACCGATCCGAATATCGGATCAGGACATACCTACTTTAGGGTGATTCCTGAAATCCATCAAATCTGTCAGGACATTTTCATTAAAAACCAGAATTCCCGACACTGCTCCTTCCAAGTAATTTGTTCTATCACATCATTGTTACAGTGAGTTTTCTGTTTAGCCCACTGCAGTCATTAGGGATGTCCTGATCCGATATTCGGATCCGTATCGGCCGCCGATACTAACAAAAAACGGGCATCGGATCGGACTGCATGGAAGAATGCAGGTCCAAAAACTCCGATCCAGTTTTTCACGAAATCCGCTCCATTTTCCGGCCAGCCCAGCGCTCCGCAAGTCAAGCAGTCTATTCCAGTGATCCACTCCAGCTCTTACTTTCAATCCACCAGGCCAGCATGCAGACGGCAGACACACATGGAGGATAGGAAGAGTAGCGGACAACTTAGTTAACTGACTATTTGTTTTCTGCTCTGGTTTTTTGAGACTGATATTTTTATTTGGTTTACACTCTTACTGTTTAAGTAAAGAGCACTGATGGCACTGTTTTGGGCACAATTAGTGAAATTGGAGCCATGGATGGACTACAAAAACACTACTAAAATAACTGAAAAGGAAAGGCTGCATTGTTTGTTAATTTGGTGTTAATCTTTTTTTTTATTTATTAGGGGAGCAAAGCACAAGTGTGTGGAGTCTTGCTGCTATTTTAATTTCACTGTTAGACATTTTTAAGATTTCTTGTGTTGATCTATTTTCTATTTATTAAGGGGCCAAAGCAGCCAAAGCAAACCAGCTATATTTTTTATTTAATGTTAATGTTCAAATTTACAGTTTGTTTATTTAACCCTGTTAACAATAAACAGGTCAGTTTCTCATACCAACTGTTGTGGATCATTCTAACTAATCCGATTAAGTAGTTGTTCTTGTTAGAGTAATATTGCTTGATCAAACCTTTTCTAACATGACTGACAACAAAATGAGTGAATATGTATAATACACGCTTGGATCGGATTGGTATCGGTATCAGCCAGAACTCAAGGCTGTAATATCGGTATCGGATCGGAAGTGAAAAAGCTGGATCGGGACATCCCTAGCAGTCATATTTCTAAATATTTGCCGATGTGACTTAAGTGGATGGAAGTACGTGCTCTCCTTATGTAAATTATCACCACAAAGTCCCGCTAGTTTTAGATGTATTGGTCCCAGAGGGATAAATATTCTCACAGCCAGTTCAACATAGTAACATACAGATGTACACACCAACAGATAAACATATAGCAACAGATAGTAACATATGGATAGCAACATGCACATGACAGCATACAGAAATAGACAGGACACAAAATGTTCATTTGTGCATTCATTCAATGATCCCAGCTCACAGTGTCAGTGAGGCAGATTGTTCAGAGCTGCTACAGCTGAAAGGAGCTTTTCTCTTTTTAAGAGTCCTGTATGTCTGGCCAGATGAGAGGAATGCGAAGTGTTGTTTTAGGGGGTGATCAGTGTTATTTGGTATTGTGAGTGGTAGGCGTGTGATGGCTCTGAGGTGGGAGACTGGGTGAGAAAAGGCAGATGATTATGGAGGCAGTGCATGTGATGCTGGTAAATTTGTTTTTGTTGGAGATGGTTAACATGGGGAAGAAACAGTTGGAACAGTACAGCAGGATGGGTTGCATTATTCTTATGTAAAGCATCAACAGTAGTAGGGGATACAAAAAGGCTTGTAAACCTATAAGATCCTTTGCAACATCAATCAATCCATGATCTGTAATCACTTATCCTTTACAGGGGGTGCTGGAGTCGATCCCAGCTGATCCCTGGACAGGTCACCAGACAATCACAGGGCTGACACACAGAGACATACAACCATTCACACTCACATTCACACCTACAGGCAATTTAGAGTCACCAATTAACCTAATCAGCATGTCTTTAGGCTGTGGGAGGAAGCTGGAGAACCTGGAGAAAACACACAGAGAATATGCAAACTCCACACAGAACAGCTCCAGCCAGCCAGAGGGATCAAACCTGTGCAGTGCATTGTGAGGTACCTGAGTGCTGCCCTCCTTTGTAACAGGTAAGGGTAATATTAAAGTGAGGTCATACATCTATGTATGATGAATTGTTTACACTTGAGATTAGGGGGTTGCAGAACACTTTATTTACACATCATTCATTAAAAGTGAGTAACACCGCTCATGGTAGCCCTCAAATAATTTCAGTAAATTCTTAATCCCAATCCCAATTCGTCAAATTCTGCCGCTTTGTCAGTGAACTCAAACATCAAATTACCATGTGCCAGGTATCCTCCTGCATCGGCTTTGGATGATCATGGATGGCATCTCAATTGACACTTGTTAGATGAATTGTGTCTTTTTAAAATATGTTTCAGTTTTCACAAGAAATGTACACTTTCTGCTTGTTCCATGCATACAGTAATGAAATAAACTTACTACATAGGCAAAACTGCTTTCAAGTTTATGTCCTTAAATTTAGGCAACAAAAACACGTGGTTATATTTATAATAGAACACCATGGTTTTAAAATAACTCCACTGACTTTTGGTTTGCCTCCCACCCACCCTATAGCGACTTTCTTGCTCTTTCTCTGCATTTCATACCGTCATGAAGAGTGTCTCGGTGCATCAGTTTCTGACACCGACATCCGCTGACAAAGCAGTGGTATTTGATGAGTTTGGTTTTGGCCAGCGGCATCAGAAATAGACACTACCTGGTGCGAATCATACCGCCGCGGAAGGTTCCTTTGTATGTTGGTATCTGATGCTGAAATTACTGGCAAAGCTGCAGTATTTGACAAGTTGGGATTGAGAATAGGCTGATAATTTAAATTTAACAGGACTTTGTTTCTGCTGAATGGTTTCAACTAGCTGTGATTAACTCAAACATGTTGGTACACAGCAGTATTTATTACCTGAGAAATGATCATTAAGCAGTGGTGATAATATGTGCATCTTTGTAAATGCGCTGAATATTCAATTCTTGTTCTCTAGTCTTATTAAGCAGTCATATTTTACCATTGATCTTCTTACCATTGGTCTCACTGGATTCATTTTACCAAGTAACACATTTCAACAGTGCTGTATCAATGTTAAAAATGCTAAAAATGGTTTTATCATGACATTGACAATTATGAAATGAGACTGATTTCCCACCTGCACATCTCAACAGGGTAGCCGAGGTGCAACGGATCCATGGTTTCTTTGCCTTCCTGGAAGTGGCTGACATTAAAGTAGGACAGCGTATGGTTGACAAATCCATGCATGGAGCCATCGGGACTGTACATGTACTGGTAGACCATTCGAGGGATGAAGTCTGAAGTGAAGGAGATGACAAATGCCTGGGAATCGTGGTTGGGAAGATGGTGGTGGTGGTGGGGGATTCAGAGATTAGGAGCAGAAATGTGAGTTAGAATGAGTGAACAAGACAGTGTGGAATGAAACAACATACAGACAGTACATTTACACGCGCAGTCAAGTCGAGCTATGGTTATATCTGAATTAAAATGATTAATCATTATTATTATTATCTATTATAATAGTTAAATTTGAAGAATTTCCCTCAAGGTGTTCTTGAGATATCATGCTCACAAGAATGACAAGGACGCAAGGTCAAATTAACCTTGACCTTTGACAACTGAAATCAAAAATTCATTTTTGAGTCGAAGTAAACATCTATGCCAAATCTAATAGAAATTTGAATACGAAGTGTTCTTGAGATATTATGTCCACAAAAAATGGCACAGACATAAGTACATATGGACCATCAGAAAACAAAATGCCTCCAGCCATGGATGTTGCTGGTGAAGAG
Organism: Epinephelus fuscoguttatus; assembly: GCF_011397635.1. Lineage (NCBI taxonomy): Eukaryota > Metazoa > Chordata > Actinopteri > Perciformes > Serranidae > Epinephelus > Epinephelus fuscoguttatus. Next base: position 3,336,810 of record NC_064755.1, read on the forward strand.
GCATAAAAATTGTTGCTTTTGTATAGGTCTAGTTATTAATGATTAAATGCATCATAGCCCACAGGAGCTCTCAACTTCATTTTGCATTACATCTTAGCAGAATGTAAAACAACAGTAAAATGAAAATGTTCTAATGTAATTCAAGTTCAGCGTCACGCATTGCTGACTCTTCTACTAATGTGTGAATTTAAAATAATCATGCTGAATGTCATTTTTAAAAACAACTTCCAACACACTTTCAAATCCTCAGATTTTCCTGACTTGGCCTTCAACGAAAACAGAACTAGTTCAAACAATAACACCAAATTAAAACGGAGGTCTAAACATAACACTAATCAGAAACCATGCTGCCTGACATTCAGCTGTTTTTCAATCATGACAACAAACAAGCACTAACCCCAAAGAATGCTGAAGTCATGATGTCATGCGCAGGTTAGCCTATGTTCCATTAGCTTCAGTAACCCAATGCAATCCATGACTCGGCATTTTAACCATCGGTGACTTTGAAAAAGTGACTACTGTTCTTATTTTAATAAAACAAAATGGCAGTGAAACAAAGATTACTATATTTGCATGCAACTACAGCTCCCATTAAATGTACTAATGCTCAGTACAGGTATTTGTGTCATCCCAACCTTTCAGCTATATCCTCTGCAATCTTAGAACGTTCTACAATGTTGGACTGTGCGAGCAGCATGACATTATCTGCTGCAATGGTCGGTTGGTCACACCACCATTGTGGCCCAAATTGAAATATCCCAAGAACTGCTGGATGGATTGCCATAAAATTTTATGCAGACCTTCATGCTCCCAATGTGACAAATGGTGAAAGAAGTATACAGATTGTTAATGCAGTAGCAATACTACGATAAAATTATACTCAATCAAAAGTACAACCCCTATTCAAAAACAAAGGTAATAGTACTTAAGTGTTAGCAGCAACAGTACTAAAAATCCAATTAACAAAAATGTAAGCAGCATTTTAATGTTGTCAAGGTAGAGCTGATTATAAAGTTTTTATATGGTTAGGTAGTTTAATATTTAACAATGTATATTCAATAAATTAATTATTTATACATATAAAATTGATTTCAGTGATTTATTTAAGTAACTAGGTCATCAGATAAATGCAGTGCAGTGAAAAGTACAATATTTATCTCTAAAATATAATGGAGTAGAAGCATAGAAGTACTTTTGTCACATGGTGGGAGTAATGGTTTTATTGTTTATAATAATCTATTTATTTTTTATACTGTGCTGTTTATATTGTTTGCTGTGGTTATCTTATATTGCATTGTCTGACATATTGTTTTAAATTATGTTATGTCAGTGTTTGGTCTTATTTGGGGCAGCAGAAGTTCAGTCCCTCTGGACTTGAAATGGGAGGGTCGCTGGCTCAAGTCCCTATCCGGACTAAATATGGAGTATGGACTGGTAGATGGAGAGGTGCCAGTTTGCCTCCTGGGCACTGCCAAGGTGCCCTTGAGCAAGGTACCAACCCTGTCCAGACCCTTATTCTGACATTTCTCCATTTAATGCATGTGTAGATCTTGTTTGTGCATGTGTGTGTATTTCAGGCCTGTGTGTATATGACAACAGAGTGAAAAAACTGAATTACCCCTCTGAGATTAATAAAGTATATCTTTAGGGGCCAGGCAGGCAATCCTGCCAAGACCCTCTTGTTTTCCTGCTCATTCTTTCTTCTTCTTCCGAGGAAATCCTAGTTCCCATGCAGGAAAACCTCCCCAAACTTTGCACAAAAGTTCAGTCCTATGCCAGATTTGCTCAGCTGCAAACACAAGTCAATAGTCCTGATGGTGGCGCTACAGGAAGTGTCTAAAGTTCAAAACTTTGAAAATTCGGACTACTGGTGGAGCAAGACGACAAGATGGCTGCATGATCTTGAGCTCCCGATAGCAAGTTAGAATTAGCCCCCCTAAATTCACTAACTGTTAAGCAATTCATAGTAATTTTACTTTGGAATGAACAAGGGAGTAACAACTAGAAGTCAAACGAACTCCGCTAGAATCTAGAATCCAGGCCCATGAAACCAGGCTGAATGAAGCAGAAGCACGGATCAACAAGACCGAATCGGCTAACGTGGCTATGAAGGAGGCGCTCATTAAGTCCATGGAAAGACAGAAAGCCATGCAGGAGAAGTTGACAGATTTGGAGGGACGATCTAGGCAGAACAACATTCGCATTTATGGCGTACCCGAAGGGAAAGAAGGCAACTCCATGTCTGACTTCGGACACTAGCTTACAGATTCAGCGCGCCCACAGAGCTCTAGCTCACAAACCAGAGCGGAACGAGCCACCCAGGTCCATAGTGGTAAATTTTCTGGAGTTTAATACCAAAGAAGCAGTACTGAAAAAAGCCTGGGGAAGAATATAATGATTGAAGGGCGATGTCTGTCGTTTGACCATGATTATGCCACAGAGGTTATTCAGAAGCGCAAGGCATATACTGGGATAAAGAGACTCCTGAAAGAGAAAGGAATCCGTTTCCAGACTCCACTGGACAAGATGCGCATTCACTGGGACTCGGGAACACGTACTTACGAGAGTGCGCAAGATGCAGCGCAGGAGCTGAGGAAGAGAGGTTACGCAGTGGAGATACCAGGCTGTAGCGCCGCGGAACCAAACTGGGAGATGGAGCAGCTTCTTCAGGCCTCAACATGGCAGCGAGCCGCCGGAGAGAGGAGCACAGAAGACACTGCGTGCCGTGCGAGGGAAAGATTACAGGAATTTGAGCGGAACACCTCCAACTAATCTTAATTCTTTACTTTGTCACGGTATGTGAAATTTACTTGGCCCCTTAGTGAAACCAGCTGTGAGAAGTTAACGTTTAAATGACTATTACATCACTTCTGCCTGTGATGTGAGCCTTAAATCAAGCAATTAATTTAAGCTGGTATATGGGGCCAAAACATTTAAGACCAATGCTGAAGACACATTTGGAACACAAAATAAATGCTATTGGATGACGCTGGACTACTAGGATGTGTGAAATGGCGTGTTTCATCTCTAGTGAGGGGCCCCCCTGGAGGAGGATCTCCCCTCTGCCTACCAACGGGGACTCAGGGTGGCGAAGAATCACCCTAACTTGGGAGTTAACTGTTTTTTCTATGTTTTTTTTCAGTTAGCACATGTTGTCCAGATGTTCAGGTCTGTGCAGTTTTAAATTGTCTGGAGGTTAATGAATGTAACACAGGATTGGATCATTTAAATGCCATATAATAACATAAAACTGGTGTCACTTAATGTAAATGGGATGAATAATCCAGTTAAGAGGAGCAAGGTCCTGGCTAAATTGAAAAAAGAAAAGGCTCAAGTACTATTTTTACGAGAAACTCACCTGCCTCAACAAGAACATGAAAAGCTAAAACGCTTTGGTTTTAGGAATACATTTTACAGTTCCTACAAACCTAGCCAGAAGAGGGGAGTGGCTATCCTTATCACAAATGCAGTTCAATTTGAATGTCTTAAAGAAGTTAGGGACAATGAGGGGAGATTTGTATTAATTAAAGGAAAGCTAGGAAACAGAATGGTGACACTGATCAATGTATACGCCCCCCCAGAGACTACCAAATGTTTTTTCAAAACTCTGTTTGACACTATTGCTATAGAAACTGAAAGTATTTTGATATGTGGGGGAGACTATAATGTGGCCATGAACCATAAATTGGATACAACAAGCCCCAAAAGAAGCAAGATGCATCTAACCAAGTTTATTAATACATCAGTTAAGGAAATGGGACTAATTGATGTGTGGAGAGAACTTCACCCACTAGAAAGGGATTATACACACTATTCAGTACCTCATTCTGTCTACTCCAGAATCGACTACTTTTTAATTAATACAAGTGAAAGTCACAGGGTCACAGAGTGTAAAATCGGGATGGCAGATGTATCAGATCACAGTGGGATCAGCTTGACAATACACTTGAATAATAGGAAAATAAATACTGTATGGAGGCTAAATGTGGACAATAAGGCAAATGTGGATCAGATAAGAAAAGAAATAAAAAGGTACATAGAAGAGAATGATAATGGGGAGGTGAACCCTGCAATATTGTGGGACGGTATGAAGGCAGTTATTCATGGGAAACTAATCGCTTTGACAACATCACAAAAAAAGACTCGGCTAGCTATATATAACAAAGTAGAAATACTGCAAGAACTGGAGAAGAAACATAAAAATCAGTCTGTATTACAACAAATAAAGAAGGCAAGGGAAGAGATAAATGAGATACTCAGGTCAGATGTAGAAAAGAGGGCAAGATTTGTAAAGCAGACCTACTATGAATCAGGCCCAAAAGCAACAAGACTTTTAGCTAGACGCCTGCGGAAACAGCAGGCCATTAACACAATTCATAAAATAAGGAACCCTCAAACCAACCAATTATCACATGAACCAGATAAAATAGAAAGAATATTTGAAGAATATTACAAGAAACTCTATTCTAAACCATTATCAGCTGATGAAAAAACAACAATAATAATAATAATAATAATAATAATAATAATAATAATAATAAGTTTTCTTGACTCACTTGACCTGCCATCTATTGATGAGACACAGAATGACACTATTATGTCACAATTTACAGTTAAGGAGCTGGAAGCTGCAATTAGTAGGTTAAAGGCTAGTAAATCACCAGGTAGTGATGGGTTTCCATTGGAATGGTACAAGGCCTTTCAGAAGGAGCTAACACCTTTGCTTCTGTCCTGTTTTAACTGGACTCTTAACGAGGGCAGGGCCCCCCCATCGTGGAAGGAAGCAATTATTACCGTTCTACTTAAAGAAGGCAAAGACAAAGAAGAATGCAAAAACTATAGACCGATTTCACTTTTAAATGTAGATTACAAACTATTTACATCAATTATTTGCAAAAGATTTGAGGCCCTCATACCAGATCTGATTGATTGAAGTGGTACAAGTACAATTCTGGTTAGTTTGGACGCCGAAAAGGCATTTGATAGTGTTAGTTGGTTATTCTTGTATGAGGTACTAAAGAGATTTGGCTTCAATGAAAATGTAATCCGATGTATTAAAACTATTTATCAAGAGCCCACAACTAAGATCAAAATGGAAGCCTGTCCAATATGATTTGGTTGGAGAGAGGGACAAGACAAGGTTGTTGTCTGTCTGCTACTCTTTTCGCTTTATATGTCGAGCCTTTAGCACAGGCAATAAGGCAGAGTGAGGAACTGCAGGGTGTCAATGTAGGGGGGACGGAACATATCATTGGCCTTTTCGCGGATGATGTCATTATTTTTCTTGAACAACCGGATATATGTTTCCCACACCTAATGTCTCTACTGGAAATGTATGAATATTATTCAGAGTATAAACTGAATATAGCAAAAACACAAATTCTTTCATTAAATTATTCTCCATCCCGACAAATAAGAGATGCATATAATCTGAAATGGAATTCTAAAACCATGAAATATCTTGGTGTAACTCTGACTAAAACACTTACCGACATGTTTGAAAACAATTATAACGAAATTGATAAAAACATTCAAAAAGATATTGAAAGGTGGTCTACCCTTCGGTTAGACTTCTGTACTAGAATACAGACGGTAAAAATGAATATTCTACCTAAATTGCTATATTTATTTCAAGCTCTTCCAATTAATATCCCCCAAAACAAATTTATAGCCTGGGACAAGATGATTTCTAGATTCATTTGGAATAGTAAAAAACCAAGAATAAAATTTACGACACTTCAACTACCTAAAAGTAAGGGTGGAATGGCTTTGCATAACTTTACAGAATATTTTTATGCAGCTCAACTCAGACCTCTGGCCTGTTGGTGTAGACCTGACTATGAGTCTAAATGGAAAAAAATGGAAAGGGAAATACTGGGCTATCAGACCCAGATATTGGTGGGGGATAAACATTTGATTGGTGCTTTGAGACATGCTATGAACCCAATAGTAGCATTTACACTAGAAATATGAAGCGTTGTAGTAAGAAAATACAAACTTAAGAGGGACATACGCATTCTGAGGTGGTTCGCGTACGATACAAAGTTTAAGCCAGGGACGTATGATCCAGTATTTAAAGAATGGGCACAAAAGGGTATGACAGCAATATGTACGGTTTTGGAAGGTGGAGAATTTCTAAGCTTCCAAGATCTAAAGACAAAGTACAGCCTCGAAAACAAAGATTTCTATAGATACATGCAGTTAAGAGATTATTTCACAAAAGAGGTAAGGTCAGTTGAAACTATAAATAAGGTGATAGAAGTTATTATGGATTCATACAAACGGAAGGGGTCTCGGCCCATCTCTGCTTTCTATCGAGCTTTGGGTGAGAGCGGGGGGGATCAACACTCTATATAAAAGCAAAATGGGAAGCAGAACTAAAGATCCAAATACAAGAGGAGGAATGGTACCACATGTGCGAGACACAATGCACATCTACAAATTCACTGATATGGAGGGAGTTCTGCTGGAAAAACCTAACTCGCTATTTTATAACACCAAAAATAAAATCTAGGCAACTCGCTATACAACAAAACTGCTGGAGACTATGTGGGAGTGTGGTGGCAGACCATGCACACATCTTCTGGAACTGTACAATATTGGGATATGAAATCCCAAATACTTGTCCAGTGATGTATCTTGGGAATATTGAGAAGGTCGTAATGAAAGAAGATCTGTACTTGACTAAAATATTACTTGCAGCAAGTAAGAAAGCAGTCACAAGAAACTGGCTCAATGTAAATATCCCAAAACAGGAACAGTGGTTGGAAATTGTCCAGGAAATCTTTGTTATGGAAAAATTGACATACCTTTTGAGAGTCAAAGAGAATGTATTTGAAAAGAACTGGGAAAAATGGAACATTTATATGAGACGTGACACCAACTGAACAAATGCCAAATGGAACAGTGGACTCAATAGTGGCTCATCTCCAGACAGTTTGTAAAGTGCAACACACACCGCCGCTGGTGCGGCGCTGTGGCCGTCAAGGGCCGCCCCCCAACACACACCAGCAGCGGCGCGCAGCGGCACCGTCAACATGTATTTCCCACCCCAGCCCGCTAGGTGGCTGTACCTACACTAGTTGCCAACGGTTGCCAACTGCTAGTAACAGAAGAAGAAGAGGAAAAACTTTGAGGCAACAACAACTTGAATTTCACGGGTGAGTTTCTTATCAAAGTCGTCTTATTAAAAATTTGAAACAACTGGAGTTGATCCTACGAGACAAGACGTACATAAAAGGCTTTTCTTGCAGTGCCGCCGTGAGCGCCGACCGCGCTGGAAATAGAGCAGCGGGCTGAAGCAGAGCGGTGCAGCGCGTCGGCTGGCGCCAGTGTGGGTTGGTTCATAGAATATAATGGAGGCGGGCGTTTTGACGCACAGCGTACGGCGGCGGTGTGTGTTGCACTTTAGTGTTTTTACTATTGTTATTTTAATTTGTACCTTGTTAGCTGCTGCATGTGAAAACTTAATAAAAATTTAAGTTATAAAAAAAAACTTCAAAAATTCACAGCAAATCGAACGTATGTGCTACAGCTTTGCAACTTTTACCAAAATGTAGCCCCAATATTGAAGAAACGTATGTATATTTAAACTTATTGCAAATTATGAAGTCCATCACTGTTTTCTGTTTTTTTTTTTGAGACATGGTAGATGATGTTTGGCAAATATCAAAATTTTATATCAAAAACTGAATTTTTGACAGCATTTTGAATTCTGTCCTCATGTGAACCATTGCTGTCAATGGGAATAGAGTATCTTTACACATCAGTTTTTCAATTATGGAGTAAATCAGTCATTGTTAAAAACAAATTAACAACATATCCATGCTGTCCAGGTGCAAGATGTGTATTTTCAGATTTTTGTCTTGATAACTGAATTTATGACAGCAGTTTGGAATTTGCCTTGACAGCTGCTGTCATCCTGGTGGCTGGCTTAGTCTATTTGTGAAGCCACAATTTAAGTATCACTTGTTACTTAGCTCAGTCAGATAGAGGATGCTCCTTGGTGTTAGAGGTTGAGAGTTCAAGCCTCAACTGATGCAAAATGTACATTGTAATGGCAACCTTCTTGTTGTCTTCCTATTCTGCCTCTTGTTGCTCAGCCTAAAATTGTCTGGCCCCAACCACTGCTGCGCAGCAGCTATAATCTTCTTCTTCCTCTTACATGCTTTTATTGTAAAATTGCATTTGCTTTTTTAATTATGTTTTCGATTCCTACCAGCAGAAGTGACCTGACTAGCGTAAATACCTGCACCTGGGAGCATAACTGCACTATTTTGAATGTTCTGTGGAAAAGAAACAAAGTAGGCCCATGGTTGTTGGATTTGTTACTGCTGCTCCTATATCTCCTGTTTCTCTTACTAGAGCCTTGAGGGACAACGACAGAGAGACAAGGCGGTCGGTAAGGCCCTGCCACAAGGACAGCGTTCCCCAGCACCAATGAATCTGCTCCCCCAAATTAAGTCATTTTGAATTACATGTCATTTGAGACTATTTCAAAGGGGTGGTTTAAACGCAATTTTAGGACATTTTAATTTATTCTAAGTCTTGGTTGATTTTACTCTGGGTTTTATTTTCATTTATCTTTAAATTATTGTACACAGTGAAACTGATTTTAAGTCATCATTATTCCTGCTTTGGTTATCCAGTTTGCTTTCAAGCTGATCAAAAGAATCCTTTTAATTCAAAAGTATTTTAACCCCTTGACCAACCCCCCCTTACACTATAAAATCAAAATAATCAAAGCACAAGTACCTCACAATTGTACTTACGCCTCACAGAGTTGCTAGCATGGCTGTCGACTTTTGTCCTCTCAACTATGTGGCAAAACTGTACAGATATCATTTGCATCTGACAGAGATCTGATCACAGTGTAAACCAAGTACTGCCACCCTGATATGCCTTCAGACTGAGTTCCACACACACTCACACTGTGATTCATGCGACTCCAGTGACCTTCACACAATTTCCATGTGACCTTGTTTACAGATCACATGTCTTAAACTGAGGCATTAGGATAAGTGTTAAAACATCTTGAACTCTACTGCGACACTTTCAGCATGGAACCAGACCTTGGGATAAGTGTGAGTGTCAATATAATCTCAGGTCTAACTGGATCTTTTTGAGCCTTCAACCACACCTTAAAGTCTTCATCTACAAATGGAACTGGCTCAAGTGTCATCCCGTGACTCAAGGGTGGAGCGCTGGTCACATGATAACTTTCAAGTGACGGGCAGTCAGCACCTACCACAAACCAGTTTACAGCTTATGATCTCTGCTGATACAAAGACAGGAGCCCTTAGGAGAAAGACTAGAGAGGTGTGATTGACCAGGAGATGGTGGAGAGTTGGAGAAGGATTGAACGACACAGTCAATCTGATGCCAAACAGAATACTGGGTTAAAGGGTCACCCACACTCATATATAACAAAGCTGCTAACATTGTGTTGAGAATATGTTGTCACATGTACTGCTACAGACTGCTATAGCTTTGAATTCAGCCTGACACTGTGACATTGTGGTTGTGTGTGTGCAGAGCCATCTCAATTATCAGGTTGTAAAATGTCAGGGTGAAATAAAAGAAAATTCCAAGATCATAATAACCTATTGCATACCATCACCTAAGAATTATAAGCTTCTAGCTGACATTTCTGTCACAGTTTAGTTATTCATAAATTCCAATACTGTAACAACTTATTAATGTAGTGTGAGGTGATGTTTAAAGTTATTTGCATTTTAGGACTTTTTATTTAGAAAATAAGTAAAGGTTCATATCATTTATGCAACTTAAAATGCAAAATTTTGACTCAACACCACTCAGAATGTAGATAGAACCAAACAATCTGAAGCTGGTGATTTGTACATAATCAAAGTTACAGTGGCATGCAAAAGTCTGTTTGTTTATTGTGAATAGTTAAGTGAGTAAAAGATGAACTGATCTCCAAAAGGCATGAAGTTAATGATTAAAACCTATAATGTTGAAGATACAACATCTTTTTCAACATTTTAAGTAAGATTAGTGCATTATTTTCTTTCTGTACAATGTATGAGTGAAAATAGGAAAGGAGCAGCAAATGTTTGACATTAGAGCTCTTATACAACTTTTACCAGGGTCGCAGACCATAATTAGCTTCTTAAGACTATGGCTTAAGCTAAGGTCTCCTCTAAACAGCTGCCTAGCACTCTGAAAACTAAAATAACTGAGGCCCACAAAGCAGGCTATAGCAGACTAAGAATATAGCAAAGTGTTTTCAGGTAGCTGTTTCCTCAATTCAGTTATTGCAGTTAACAGGAACTGTGGAGGTCAAACTGAGATCTTGAAGAACAAGAAAACTTTCTTAGAGACCTGCTTGTAGGATTGTAAGAAAGGCAAATCCAACCCCCTGCAGTGACACCTGTACAAATATGACCTTCATGGAAGAGTGATCAGAAGAAAACCTTTCCTGTGTCCTCACCACAAAATTCAGCATCAGAAGTTTACAGGAACATCCAAACAAGACTGATGCTTTTTGGAAATAGGTCCTGTGGGCTGATTTAAACCAGAACTTTTTAGGCTCAATGAATAAATAGCATGTTTGGAGAAAAAAAGGATGCAGAATTTCATGAAAAGAACACCTGTCCAACTGTTAAACACAGGGATGGATCAATCATGGTTTGGGGCTTGTGTTACAGCCAGTGGCAAAGGGAACATTTCACAGGTAGAGGGAAGAATAGATTCAGTTAAATTCCCAAAAATTCGAAAAAATTCTGGAAGCAAACATCACACCATGTGGTTTCTACAACAGGACAATGATCCAAAACACACCTCCAAATCCACAATGGTCTACCTAAAGAGAACCAAGCTGAAGGTTTTGCCATGGCCCTCACAGTCCCCGACCTAAACATAATTAAAAATCTGTGGCTAGACCTCAAAAGAGCAGCGCATGCAAGATGACTCAAGAATCTTACAGAGCTAGAAGCCTTTTGAGGAATGGGTGGGAATCCCCCAAACAAGAACTGAAAGACTCTTAGCTGGTTAAAATGTTCAGAAGCTGTGATACTCACCAAAGGAGGCACCACTAAGTACTGACATTGTAGAATGTCAAAACTTTTGATTCAGGCCCTTTTCCTTTTTTGTTATTTTGAAACTGTGAAAGATTGAAATTCAAATGTAATCTTGCCTAAAATATTAAAGAAAGTTTTAATCATTAACTTCATGCCTTTTGGAGATCAGTTCATCTTCTACTTACTTAACTACTCACAGTAAACGACCAGGTGTGCCCAAACCTTTGCATGCCAGTGTACATAAAAAAGCTAATTTGTGCCATGCAACTAGGGTGACCAGACGTCCCGCATTACATGGGACTGCACAGCATTTCTGTCTCTTTTCACGCGTCACGCAAATTGAGACCATGTCCCGCACGATTGGTTGTCACCCATGCTTGTATTCCCCCCCCCCCGGCCAATGAGAAGAAGCTGCATGCAGTGGCCGGCCCACGTGGGCTCTCTGTTTATTGTCAGAGTACCTCACCCCTCCCGCCTGCCGCCTGTTATAGCAACTATTTCAACCTCCTTGATAGCAACAGGTGACACTCGTTAGCTAATGACACTTGCGCCGCACAACTGTAGGCTTGTTGGAGAATAGACGAGATGAGGCTGCCGCAGCGGGGGGCGGTGACAAAAAGCTGCAGTGAAGTCGGACAGTTTCCCGACAGTTTCCAGCAGCCTTCAGTCCGTACAGGAAATCACAGACACACATACATCCAGTCTGGAATGATGTCAGTTTTTTTAAAAAGTGATCAGACCCATATATCAGTTTGTTCTCAGTCTCCAGTTGTTTTAATTATGATAGATTCATTTATTAAAATGTTTTACAGGTGATCTGTAGTTTATGTTCATGGTTTGTCCTCCATTTGATATGAATTCCCCTGTAAATCAGCATCATATCAGTTTGTCCTGTCCCCTCAACTACACAGGCTGAATAAACTGTGTTTGACTATAAGGTTCATATTTTCAGAGGAAAAAAAAATACAAGACAACAGCTTTCATTGAAGATCAGTCAGATACAGTCAGGGCTTCACATCTGATGTTATTTTAAGAATCTTCACATCCCACTGACCACAAGTCTCTGTGTTGCTAAATACTTCAATAATTAAAACAGTCCAGTGTTAATATACAGTAGACTCTGTATAGTTTATGATGAATGTAGGCCTATTTAGTCTCTGATGACTAAACTTCGCGTTGGGGGCGGGTATCCCACATTGTCCCTCACAAACCTACTCCTTGTCCCACATTTGGTTTATTGGGACCTGGTCACCCTGCATGCAACATTATCAAAACATGCAGATGATCTGTGGGAGTTGCACAGAATAATGAGTCATAAACTATACATTTCACAAAAACAGGAAAATTACAACACAAGATATCAATGATCCTTAATGGGCCTTTCCCAAACCGCACTCTACACCCTCTCCCTACCCATTTTCACTCAGTTTCGGCATTCATGCGAAAGGTCCCAAACCAACTAGTGATGAGTGGAAGTAAGTTATAAAACCCTCTGACAGTGAGCTTGCACTGACCCCTTACTGACTATGTGTAACGCTGTATTAAGTTTGTCATTGAAGATGCTACATACAAATAAAGTCTCACAACTACCCTTACAAATGTTAACTGCTCAAACTAAGAAGACATATATAGGCCTATTGTCATACCGATGTTAACATCTTAAAGGTTATATTGTGTTTAGGATATGTATGTGTATATATACATACGTGTGTGTGTGTGTGCGTGTGTGTGTAAAGAAATGAAATTTGTAAGTGTGTACAAATTATTGGTAGTTTGGATAAAAATGTATACAACCTGTCACTTTGATTATAATTTGTGATACATGAATTAGCCTGACTGGATTAGTTTAAAGATTAAAAAAAACATATGGACAACATAATGACTAAAAGCTGACTAAAATATTGCATTGTTTTCTTTGTTGTTTCCTGTTATAAATAAATAATAAATGTAAATTGTGCATGTGTAGCAGCTGCTAGGTATATATAGATATTTAGACACCTCATTTGTAAGCTAGACAGACATTTCCCTGCTCATTAGAGCACACAAATGTACTATATGTACTTAATCCTCAAGCTCAGGAAACCCCACTGTTGCTGTCAGAGAGAAACTTCCCAGCAGGGTGCACTTTGCATGTGCATATTTTTTATTGTTTCATTTTATTTATTTATTTATTTGCACCAGCACTTCATGCCTGAAAAAAAATAAATAAATAAAATTGGCATGGATCCTTTTTTACCACTTGAGCACCTGCTCTTAAAATTTGAATGTGAGTGTAAACACCCGCAAATTAAAGCGTGTCACTTTTCAAATCCAATGTAATGGAGTACAGGGCCTACAGTACATACAGCACAATCAACTACACACAAGTTTTACTTACATTGATGATGACAGCCACGTTGGCTACCCCTCTTAGTAGGTTGTACCATATACCTGTAAACATAACAATATGTATCAACTGCTGGGTTTTACATGTAAGACTGCTTTCTTCTGTCTACAGTGCAGGGTAAGGTTGTTTCTTGCAGTTAGTTGGTTGTAATGAATATGTTTACTGGAACATTTACAGCAACAGCATTTTAGTAAGATCTCACTGTATTCCTTCACTAGTGGGTCCTTTCATGCATTTTATGCCTTTTAAAAGTATGCCGAATTTAACCCACCAATGTCTTTGGCCCTTGCTGCCACTGGTCTTCGCAACTCAGTCACAAATTTCTTGGCATCAAGTCGTATTTCAATGATGTTGTTGAGCAGGGCAAAGAGTGGAGCCAGGGGGAAGGATGCCACAAACAACGTAACAAAACCAAACTGGATGACTGGACACAGAAGAAGAGAGAATAATACATTACAAAGTCAATGCCACTGCCAACTGTCAGCCTTATATCTGTGATTAGATCCAGTCTACACTGGATCTATACTTCAGTTATTAAAGCCCTTTACAGGAGTAGGATTGTACAGACCAGTCACCTGAATAAAATGTTGACATTTCTGTGAATCTCGAATATATTACATTTGCACGTATCATGTCAACATTTCTAAAGTGTCATTGTACATAAGATCACTTTGTCATCAGGAAGTAGAGGGGATGGTGGATTGTGTGTCACTTAAGCAAGATGCCTGCAAAGCTGCAGACCACTGTTTGCGACCAACAAACAACAAAACAGGTTTAGGCTATTCTCATGAACTGTTTGTACGTTGTACGTGTTTATATGAAAAGTAATTCACCAAAATTCATACGTATACCACATAATGATAATCCAGTAAGTCATTTTGGAAGACTGTGATCACCACATTAAATCGTACTTGTGAATGTTCCTCATCTTTTCTTGTCAAGTGCTGAGGACACAACCTAGTGAGTGTGTGTGGGGATATTGCAAGTGGTACTAACTCATTTCCATATATTCAGGTGTTAACCCAGCAAATGGTTCCAGGAAGTGGTCCGTTTCGTATCTCTGCAGCTTCTTCTGTCTCTCTTCTTCTTGAAAAGCCACTTGTTTTGACCGAATGTAGCGAATCAACTTCTTCAGCTTACTGAGAAACGCACACATACGAAAAGTGAAAACACAAGCATGCACACATTGTCTCGCTCTCCCTGGTGCCTTACAGGTACATAAAGGTGTGTATTCATTTCAATCTACTCCATTTATTATTTTCCTGATTCCCACTGTTGTGGTGGTAGGGCTCCCTCTTAGGGAGGTTGTTAATGTAATATTGGAGCCTTTGCACCTAACTTAACAGGAAATAGTGATTTTGGAAAAATCATTTCAGGTTCAGGCCTTGGGTACTTTATGACAATGGGCCTCATTCACTAACATGTGTGCAGAAATGTTCTTATGCTGCACATAAAATAAGCGAGCACACAAACTCACTGTTGGGTTCATGACACATGCACTGGTCGATTTTGTTCTTTTCAATGTGCCTGTGTTAGTGAATAAGAATCATTCTACACTGACAGGCGTTTGCCCAATATATGCAATAAGCATACTGCCACCACCTGTAATGATGATAATATAATTTCATGGCACTAAAAATTGATGGGAGAAACTATCTTTGGGCGACTGTGGCTCAGAGGTGGAGCAGATCGTCCGCTAATCAGAGGATTAACACTTTGATCCCGGCTCCTCCAGTCCACATGTTGAAGTATCCATGGGCAAGGTACTGAACCCCAAATTGCTCCTAATGGCTGTTCCATCAGTGTGTGAGTGCGTTCGAATGGTTACTGAGTAGCAAGTGGCACCTTGTATAGTAGCCTCGGCCACTAGTGTGGGACTGCGTGTGTGAATGGGTGAACGTAACATGTAGTGTAAAAGCACTTTGAGTGGTTGGAAGACTAGAGGAGCACTATACAAGTGCAGTCCATTTACCATTTACCATCATTACAGGCAGATTCAAGAAAATGAGATGAAAATGAAACCAAAACTGTAGTATAGTACAGTATAAACATTCTCATTTACTCTATAGCAAGCTAGGACTGAGACACTCATTTGAGGCCCTTTTATCCTAATCAATAATGGTCATAATTACTGGCTATAAAAACTAGAAAATTAAGTTTTAAATATTGTCTATTAAAGCCTTTTTAATGAATGCGGTTTTAATATGTTATGCATTTAAGTGGTTACAGTGCGTGTTTACATTTTCGGAGACAGCTGGGCTATCATCATTTGTGCGTATACATGGTAGTTTGCCATACAAAAAAATTTAAAGAAGAAAATATTGATGAATCCCAGATTTGTGCATAATTGTTAGTACGCATGGTTTAAGCAGATGTGTGTGCACACACTGTTTGTTAATGAGGCCCAATATGATTTTAATGAAAAGCAACCGAGTTAAAGTAATGCATACTTACGGTACTCCAATCTCAAAAAGATTGTTCTGAATGAGCTGTTTTCCCAACATGGTGATACTCAGCTGGATACACAGCTCCATCAGACAGCCTCCATGGGCACACTGTAAAACAGTCCAAACTACAGTTCAGGACAGCAAAAAGGCATTTTAACAAGCTGGCCTAAAGCAAAATGACATCATATACATGTAAAAATTTAAAGAAGCAACAGACAGCATTTTTGCCTTTATACAGTACAGGCCAAAAGTTTGGACACACCTTCTCATTCAATGCGTTTTCTTTATTTTCATGACTATTTACATTGTAGATTCTCACTGAAGGCATCAAAACTATGAATGAACACATGTGGAGTTATGTACTTAACAAAAAAAGGTGAAATAACTGAAAACATGTTTTATATTCTAGTTTCTTCAAAATAGCCACCCTTTGCTCTGATTACTGCTTTGCACACTCTTGGCATTCTCTCCATGAGCTTCAAGAGGTAGTCACCTGAAATGGTTTCCACTTCACAGGTGTGCCTTATCAGGGTTAATTAGTGGAATTTCTTGCTTTATCAATGGGGTTGGGACCATCAGTTGTGTTGTGCAGAAGTCAGGTTAATACACAGCCGACAGCCCTATTGGACAACTGTTAAAATTCATATTATGGCAAGAACCAATCAGCTAACTAAAGAAAAACGAGTGGCCATCATTACTTTAAGAAATGAAGGTCAGTCAGTCCGGAAAATTGCAAAAACTTTAAATGTGTCCCCAAGTGGAGTCGCAAAAACCATCAAGCGCTACAAGGAAACTGGCACACATGAGGACCGACCCAGGAAAGGAAGACCAAGAGTCACCTCTGCTTCTGAGGATAAGTTCATCCAAGTCACCAGCCTCAGAACTCGCAAGTTAACAGCAGCTCAGATCAGAGACCAGATGAATGCCACACAGAGTTCTAGCAGCAGACCCATCTCTAGAACAACTGTTAAGAGGAGACTGCGCGAATCAGGTCTTCATGGTCAAATAGCTGCTAGGAAACCACTGCTAAGGAGAGGCAACAAGCAGAAGAGATTTGTTTGGGCCAAGAAACACAAGGAATGGACATTAGACCAGTGGAAATCTGTGCTTTGGTCTGATGAGTCCAAATTTGAGATCTTTGGTTCCAACCGCCGTGTCTTTGTGAGACGCAGAAAAGGTGAACGGATGGATTCCACATGCCTGGTTCCCACTGTGAAGCATGGAGGAGGAGGTGTGATGGTGTGGGGCTGTTTTGCTGGTGACACTGTTGGGGATTTATTCAAAATTGAAGGCACACTGAACCAGCATGGCTACAGCATCCTGCAGTGACATGCCATCCCATCCGGTTTGCGTTTAGTTGGACGATCATTTATTTTTCAACAGGACAATGACCCCAAACACACCTCCAGGCTGTGTAAGGGCTATCTGACCAAGAAGGAGAGTGATGGAGTGCTGCGGCAGATGACCTGGCCTCCACAGTCACCGGACCTGAACCCAATCGAGATGGTTTGGGGTGAGCTGGACCGCAGAGTGAAGGCAAAGGGGCCAACAAGTGCTAAACACCTCTGGGAACTCCTTCAAGACTGTTGGAAAACCATTTCAGGTGACTACCTCTTGAAGCTCATGGAGAGAATGCCAAGAGTGTGCAAAGCAGTAATCAGAGCAAAGGGTGGCTATTTTGAAGAAACTAGAATATAAAACATGTTTTCAGTTATTTCACCTTTTTTTGTTAAGTACATAACTCCACATGTGTTCATTCATAGTTTTGATGCCTTCAGTGAGAATCTACAATGTAAATAGTCATGAAAATAAAGAAAACGCATTGAATGAGAAGGTGTGTCCAAACTTTTGGCCTGTACTGTATATCATTATGAAAATAATGTGGGTTGCACAGGGTAGTATACACAGTAAAATCAGACTGTAAAATGTAAAATCAGTGTTTACATAGGTTACTTAGTGACTTTGCAATAAGCTTCTGCTACAATTTAATAATATTGATGACAGTTGTAACATTTGAATGTTTTAGTAGTGTGCGTGTGAGAATGTGTAGTGAGCCGATGACTGTTGAAAAATAACTCTGCTGCGCGTCGGGGTTCCATTCCCCTGTCGGGAGTTATTTTTCAACAGTCACCGGCTCACTATACATTATCCCTTACGTGTCTACTGTTGTTTGAACTGATTCTGTACATATTGGTATCATTTACTGTGAGTTGTTTGTACTAGTACTGTGCATTCTGGTATAATTATTTGCATTACTATTTGTTTTTTCTTCAGATAAATCTGATAATTGTTGCTCGGTCTCTTTACTCATTTATTTAGGATAGTGTCCACACACCTTCTCATTCTACATATACATAGATGTATACTGGTGGCTTTACAGCCTACATTTTGATTATTTCTGATCCCCACTGTCAATTTGGTCCTTGCGACAGTGCAAGCAACACCGCTGACGCTAGGTGGCGCCAAGCTAAAAAAAAAAACGAATCCTATCTGTTGCCTCTTTAAGGCATTGTGATAGCTTACCAATGACAGCACTTGACCACTCACTGACCTCTGTTCTGAAAAAATAATTGAAACCTAAGTATCACTTAGCTTTTCAGTAGTTCTGGGTATAGCTAGGTAATCTTGAGTTGAGGGGCATTAATATAGACAGTGTGGCAGTGTGGATTCACCAGGGCCCATGAGGTGATTGCATAGTTGGAGGGCCCACTCTCTCTAAAGCAGAGAACAGGCCCTTGCAAGTGATTCAGCCACCTCAGAAATACTCCTGTGTTCAAAGAAGAACACATGTTTAAATACAAATTCTATTTTCTGTTATACCCATCTCAGTCAACTGACCTATACTATAGGGTCATTTTGTATGTCTTACCAGATAAGTAGCAAAAATAAGAAATTAATAGAGGCCATTAAAGAATAGAATCATTACGCAGGAGAACTATTAACACTAATACAGAATAAACACAACTAACTGCAGCAATGAGTCTGTCCAAACTCCCAGTATTGAGTGTACAGTTTGACAATGATACAGCAACAAACCTGTCTGGGCCTGAATCCCCCGATCCACCCAAGGTATGTTTGGTATTCTGTAGTGTACAAGTAAGGATTCTGTGTCTACAGGAAGCACTGAATGCAAGTATGTATGGGAGCAGGTATCACCAGCAGTGGAGTTAAGTTGAGCACATGGGTATTAAACCACCTCATACAGCTATGGCACTCCCAGTGGAACACACATGCCCCCACCCACACTGGTTTGAGGATGATACACATATTATTTATTTGGTTTATTTTTGTAGGGACAGATACAATGTACATAGATAAACCGCAAGCATCCATCCAATGCATATGTCCAGGGCTGCTCCTGACCAAATTGGGGCCCTAAGCAAAATTTTATTTGGTTTTATTTTATTTAATTCATCCCCTCGCGCAAAATGTGGCCCTCCATTGAAGATGTGGCCCTACGCACAGCACGTGAGGGGCGGCCCTACATATATCACAATGTTTATAGAAAATGCTAATTTGCAACATCTGTCCTTAGAAGGGCTTTAAAAAAATGGATCAGAAAAATAAAGAGGTACAGTAGAGATAAACTGTGTATAACAAAGTACAATAAAGCACACATCTAAAAACAAAGCATTTAAAAAAACTAAACATGAGTACAAGCCTGTTGCTCAATCAGCCAGGATTTGGTAGCTCTCTTAAAGATGGTGAAGTTTGCAGCAGATTTCAAGTGACCGAGTAGCAAGTTCCAAGACTTTGCTCCTTTCACAGAAAAAGCTGTCTGAGCAAAGGATGCTTTACTAAATGGAACTTTACAATTTCCACTTGAAGCTGCTCTAGTGGATCTGCTGCAACTTCTGGGGTCCGTTTCACAAAGCAGGTTTAGTGAAAACTCAGAGTCTGTTAACCCTGAAATGAGGGAAACTCTGAGTTTTCCGTTTCAAAAAGGGAGGTAACTCAAACCAGAGAAAGAGGGGTAACTCTAGCCTGTTTCAGAGAGAGAGGTAACTTAAGCTCTCGGTCAGTTACCGTAGTAACAGACTCTATGAACCTAACCTGGTCGGGACCAGGTTTTTCTCAATGAACCTCGAGTTTCTCTCTGTCTCCGCCCTCTTTCAGAGCCACACACTCCATTTGATTTCCTCATTCATTCAGTCAGCAGGTGAGTTTTGGCGTAGCCTAATTCTGCCGTCTGTCATTAAAAAAATCATTAAGAAAATCAGAGTCAGTATATTAGAAGTCCATCAGGCACAGTAGGTGGTGACTTTTTTCACTAACATGACATGTCCTTTTGATAACGATCCCGTGGATGAAGGTGCAGCATTACTGCGCAGAGAATTAAATGTTCGTCGGGAGATGGTTATCAGACCACGCATAGATGTTTTAGCATTTCCACACAATTATCTACATACACAACCTAATCCGTCCTTACATTTGCAACATTACCAATCGTAGTCATGCTCTCACATCCCAGCAGATATTGTGTGTTGCGCTCATAGACTGTATAAAAATGCGCTGCGTTTCTTTGCAAATGGAAGTTTTTTGTACAATGTCGGAGATGCTGAGCACTTGAGTAAGGCAACTGTATGCAGGGCGGTCAGAAAAGTGTGCTCGTTTTACAGGCATCTGCCTTCTTTCTGTTGGCTGAGTAGAAGTCTGTGTTAGTTTAAATAGGCTTAATTATTTAACAGAACATGATATAGATGAGAGAAGACGTGTGTGAAAACAGCATTATGTTGGGGATAAAACAACTGCACAGTCAAACAGCCACTCAATATTTACTTTACAATGTAAAACATGATCAAAATCAGGTACCCCCATGAGATTATGCCGAGGTCTTACCTGTTTGAACAATGTGTTTACATTTCATCCTAAACTGCTGCCAAGTGCGCTTCTCCCCCGCGGGATTGCACCTAAATGAAATAAATTAATAGGCTACCATTCAAGCAGTTTTCCCCTGTAATATTATTGTGATTGCAAAGGATGACATTTAAACTTATGCATTCTCCCACACCGTCTCCCTCTCTTTTGCAGCTGCAGCAGTGTTGCACTTCTTTTTGAAAACATGTGCAAACTCGCCGTATGAGCGCATTAAGATTTCTAATTCTAGTGGAGTGAAAAACGCAGCGCTCCTCTTCCCCGTTGCCATGGTGACTCGTCGAATCGGGGCTCCATTGATGCTGGCTTTTTATAGTTGTGGTGCACGTGCTTAACTCCAGGTGAAACTACTCCGAGTTGATTAAACTGATTCAAATCAGCTGTTCTGGAACCGGAAACTCAGAGTTTCCTATCTCAGAGTAGATCAACTCAGAGTTCAGGATTAGACTCAGAGTTTGTTGAACTTGTTTTGTGAAACGGACCCCTGTAGTCTCTGGATGTATTTACAGAGAGGCTGAGGAGCAAGGCCATTTAAACATTTAAACACAAGCTTTACATAATGAAAATCAACAAAATTTGCAAAGCTTAGGATCTTGTATTTACTTAAAATGTGACAGTAATGGTACCTTATTTGTTTTCTATCCAAGATTTTCAAGGCCTGATTGTAAAGACCCTCTATGGATTTAGCTACAGACTAGTTGGCCTGAGACCAGACCGTTAAACCACAGGACAGATGTGACAATATCGCTGAGTTTAGAAATAACAAGGCACAGTCAAATGTCAAGCAATTTCTTATCATCTTAAAACACCTAAGGTTAGCCTTGACCGTTTTACAGATCTTTTTCACATGGCTTTTAAAATTTAACTGAGAATCATATGCCTTTTTTAGATCCAGGAACACTGCACATACTACATTTCCTTATCAAGTGATTGTTTTATGTTTTCTAATAGTACACAAGTAGCTGACTCGGTGGAATGATTATGTCTAAAACCAAAGTGTAAAGGGTGCAGATAAAGATTTGTCTCCAGATAATGTAGCAACTGTTCTGAGACCACCCTCTCCAGCACTTTAGACAGGACTGAAAGGAGACTGATAGGTCTATAGTTACTCATCTCTTCAGCATTCCCAAATTTTAAAATAGGCATTACCAAGGCATTTTTCCATCCGTCTGGGAATTGCCCAGTTTTGTGTGAGGGGCTGCATATTGATTCACTCAGCCCTTCTCTCTCTGTTGTTTATCATGAGGCTACTGCTGTGACAGTGGGAGCTCTAGGTCTGGTGGGACAGAATCACACACACACAGTGACAGGGCTAGCTGTTGGCATCATACTGCTAACGTTAACAAAAGGTTATTAAAATGGGTTTAACAGCAGAGTTGAGCTGTTTGGTGTCAGTGTAAAATGAATGGCTCAGTGTTGGATGTTGGGATGTTAACCACTGCTGTGGGGCTTTGGCCCACCTAGCAGAACATGGTAGGATGGGATGAGATCATACAAGTAAACAACAATCCCCAAAAAACAGTCTGCAAAATTCTGGAGGGACAGATAATCACCTGAAAATAGGAAGCGTCATGTTTTTGTCACCTTAGAATTTATATCTACATAGGGAGCAGGTTCTTGTCCATGGAGTCCGACATGTTGCACTGCCATGTTTCAAACAGAACACTGTCTCTAGATAGGGTGATTTGCATTGTCGCATCAGCCAGCGTAGTTAACTGCCCCTCAGCAGCATTGGAGAAATACTGATTTTTTTTATTTTTATTTTTTACATGAAACTGCTGTATTCAGTGTTTTTACCAGTTTAAATTACCAGGTCAGTTTGTTTTGGAGAGGATGAGACCTCCCAGTAAAAACCTCCTGAACATCTGGATCTTATGTTATCAAAGAAAAAAGGTGAGCACGCGTCAGCAGGTGCTAGACTAGTGGCCCATCTCCAACGTGCTATGAAACTGCTTTGTTTAGTTTTTTTGCCAGTTTAAGTCACCAGGTCAGTTTGTTTTGGAAAGGAAGAGATCTCTGCGGATAATGGCTCCGGTAAAAACCTCATGAACATCTGGATCAGAAAAAAGATGAGCATCAGCAGGTGCTCGCAGCCTGTCTGTGAAGAGCCAAACAGTGTAGAAGAAACACTGAAACTTGTAACATGACCATGAACATGTGTTTTTACTGGTTTTAATCACCTGGTTTGTTTGTTTTGCAGAAAAAGAGCGCTCTGCAATTAATTCAGCTGCCCGTAAAAACTATCTTGACAATGAACACTAAGAATTCGAAACAGGAGAAGTTTCACCTGATTGCAATCTGTAATCCTCTCTGCCTGAGGTCACTAAATCCCCCTAAATCTTACAGCTAGTAGCTCCATCCCTGGCTGGTTGTTAGTGTGGCTATATACTGTATAGGACTTGACAGTGGGAACTAGAATGTGAGGGTTTTTGTCAGTGTCTGCAAGGCTGTGGCTATTTCCTGGAAGCAGTATGTAACACTCAAAAAATCCAAGGACATCCCAAACTCAAAACAGTATCAGTAGAAAAGATTGGTTCACTATTGTTCACAGTACAGTTTGAATGTTTTATCAAATATATGTTTTATTGAATTGAATTTCCAATGTTGTTTATCAAGGTAAGAGTGAACAATGTAAATGCCAGTACAGTGGAATACAGTAGAGTTTGTGCTCAATACCATGTGACCATGGTCTTGAGTCACATAACAAATGAAATGAAATATAAACAAGGGTGCAAATTGATTGTTAATACCATGTGAAAATGACCTCGACTCTAATTCCTGTATGTGGTTACACAAGGTTTTACTTGCAGATAATTTATAAAAGTATAAACCTTACCTCTTCCATTCTGTAGGATTCAAATACATACAGGTAGCTGCCTGGTCTGCCTACCAGTCTAGAGTGAAAAATAAATTAAAGGGTGAAGAGTAGATAAAGAGTGTTCCTTGTCTTAAAACCTTTATCATGTTTGCTATTTACTAAAATTCTGTGAGTGGCTAAACATATTGGAATGACAGAAAAAGTATTTGAAACCTACAAATTAAAATTTTAAAATACAGTGAAGTTACCAACCTTCCTCTGAAGAAAGCAATGTAGATGATGGGGGTGAAAGCATTGACAAACTTGAGGATGAAGGTCTTGAAGATTAGTCGTTCCTCAAAACTCTTGTCTGTCTTAGGAACCTCTAAAAATGAACAGATAAGTTCCTTAGATTTTTTTGCAATAGGCAATGAAAATGTATGCATAATTAAGGGCATGGCCACTTTGAGTGACAGGTAGAAACCGTTTAAAAGTTGTTACCATGGCAACGTTGGTTGGATCACATAACTATGTTGTAACCCCAGATTCACAGAGTAGCCATAGCTGTCGCTATTTCAGTGGGCTTTCAGTTCACATTTGGTCACCTAAAAAAGTTTGGTTGTACTAAAAGAGCCCCTAAGAAATCATATAGTATATTTAGTTTTTCTGTTAAGTACATTATATCTAATAGTTTGAATTCTGTCTTTTACTAGCAAAAATTAGCATTGACTACAAAGCTAGCAGCTAACATTAGAGTTATCTCCAACCACTTGTCTACATGTGGTCACTTCTGGCTTCAAATAAACAAGATGGTGATGGCCAAAGTGCTAAACTCTGTCTATGGATGTACTCCCAGCTGGGCCTGAAATTGATGGCAAACTGTTGGGCAAAACTGCTGACTCCTGCCTTGCCACACAGTCCAAGCTAGGAGCTAAAGAAACCAAAAACAATAAACTTGAACCAGAAGGTATCTCCACAGATGCTGCACCAAGCAGAGTGAGACACAGAATCAGATGTCATATTCCTGCGATCACTAATGGAGGGGCCTTAGACAAAACTGTGGAACTGCGGGTGGAAGTGATGACCTTGATAGATTGGAAAGACAGATTCGGTTGCCATCATATTTTAACTTAACTTAACCCCTCCATTGCCACTTTTGGATGCTCAGGGACAGTGTGTCAATTTCAACTTGTTACATGCATTGTCTTTTTGCAAATTCACCTCCTGTGTTCACAGGACAGATACAATTCCCACCGCTTAAATGCATACATTTTTGTTTCAAAATACACTTCCAAGGTAAGTTTACTTTGTTTTTAGGTTCACTTCCTTAGGATTAGGCATCAAAAGCAAATGGTTAGGTTTAGAAAAGAACATCATGGGTTGGGTTAAAATACTACCTTACTAACATACATAACATTTTGTATGTCACATCACATCAGTCACATACGTGACATACTGCGCTACATTGTTAAAAAAAAAACTCACTGTAAGCTTTTGGTTTCACACAGGACACAAACAGATGTCTCCTGGGTGAAAGTCCTGTGTTTGTTTGACTCATCCGCCCTACACAAACTTTCTCGCTCTTTATTCTACGGCAGTCGTTCAGACCGTCAGATTATGTGCATAGTGCTCACTAACTGATGCTGAGAGCCCCTAACCTAGTGTCAGTATTTGATGAGTTGGGAGTGATTGTAGGTCCCCTATCCTCACTGATGGGCACACAGGAGGTGTGCACGAATTAGGCACAAAAATCCTCCACCCTCTTGGCCGAGGTAAGGGTTAACAAGTGCTGTCAAATTCAAGGGCTTGATATCAGACGCATTAGCTAAAACAATAATATCAAGAAAAACCTACACATTCTCAATCAGACCTCGTCACATATCATATCATATACGTTTGGTCATGGACTTTCCACGTTGAGTTATGACATGCAAAGTACCCTGGGTGTGTTGGTTGTTGACATTCTGGGATGACATGTCAACTTCAGCCTGTTACATGCATTGTCTGTTTTCAAAACACACTTCTGTTTCACAAGAAATGTACCATTTGCATACATTCTCTTTCAAAATAAGTCTATCACCACCTGAGGCAGCACAGTGCTATAGTGGTTAGTACTGTCGCCTCACAGCAAGAGGGTTCCTGGTTCAATCCCAGGAGGGAGCCCTTCTGTGCGGACCCCTTCTGTACCCTGCCTCTCGCCCAGTGTCAGCTGGGATAGGCTCCTGCCCCCTGCGACCCTCAAGAGGATAAGCGGTTACGAAAATGGATGGATGGTTCAACACTGTTTCCTCCAACAACAAACCCACATGGTTACGTTTTGTTAACACACACATGTGGTTTGGTTTAGGAAAAAAGAACATGGTTTGGCTCTACAATCTTATGGACATCCTGGGTGAAAGTCAATGGTTGTTGGACCCATCCACCAGCCCCTTAACTTTAGTTGTTGTTCCTCCGCGTTTCCCGTGACACCACCGTGCGGCCTTAAACAATAACAGCGACCAGCCTCGTATCATACCGACATGAAAGGATAGCTTGTTTTTCATCTGTGTCTGATGATGGAAGTCACTGACCAAGCACTGGTTTTCGACGACTTCTGAGTGAGACTGGAAAAACAATGCCCGTTAACTGAATGAGAGGGCAACAGAGTGACCCACTATATTTCCTTTGGTAAAAAGTGCCATTGTCCACTATTATCATAGCTGTGACCCATTGACCTGTTAACTGTCTACTCCTAACTTAACTTACCCAGCACAGTGAGCCATCGTGCCACAGCTCCGTACACCTCATCCAGTATGAGGATGACCACCAGGTTGATGATGGCTGCAGTGGTTTTAACCGTCAGTTGAACATGACTCCGTGTAACCGGATTGGAGCTCATATGAAGAGCGGCTTTGGTAGAGATCCGGTAGAGGATCACACCAAATACAATGGCAAACGTAACACCAATCTGCCAATAAAAAAAGGTTGACAAGATTACAAACAGAATACAGCTGTGAGGTTAATAGAAATAACCACTCCACAATGTTTCTCTAAATCATCAATCATACACAGTGTATGCATAGAACCAGGTTTTCTTACCATTAACAGCATCATGACAATGTTAGTCATGTAGGCTGGGAGGCGGTCTTGACATGTGAGCTTTTCAATCTAAAAATCAATTCATAAAACATATATTTACTAGAACAGTGACATGCAACTTTAGTAAAGTGCACTGTAACTGCAGACTTTAAAAAAAGTTTTGTCATATGCAAAGCTGATGGATAGCTGATTCTTCAACTCCTTTAGTTAACCTGATATTTCATGGCCCCAACACTCAACTAATGCCAGGTTAAGATTACAGGACATTTTCGTCTGTTCTGACAGTCACTATGTAAGATTAGGTGATTGATCTGTCAGACATGACAGACTACACATTGGTCCATGACCATTCATCCCTGGTTGTCTTTCACAATGTGCGTGATGTCATCGGATTATCCTTGTCCTGTTTTTATTATTACTATTATTATTATAGTCACTGTGGATGCTCATGTGCCAGCCGAACTGTTAATGTAGTAATGTATAAAGGGCTACCAGATGGCAGGCAGTGCATTAGAGGTACCCCGTGCAAACTAAGCAAGTCACTGAATCCTCCACAACAAGTTCCTGCAAATGTTTCACAATAAAGCCTTTTAAGAAAATGAAGGGATTCTCTCAACTGAAATTATAAAGGGATACAGGAAGTGTTTAGTTCAAAATTAAGGCATGATGCATTAAATTTAACAGGACAAACTGGAGCAGATTATAAGTAAAAATACAAAAATACAGAGGGAATGAGAAATAAAGGCCTGTGTCTAGAAATAAGGGCCTGTAGTCTGTTTCAAATGAAGTTGGTACCCTCTGCAGTTGCAGTATATAAAAGCCCCGCCACTATTTGTGATTTTTATTACTTTACAGCCTTCTCCATTATGAAGAAATAACATTCTTTGCCGGCTTGATGCTAAAATACATGGGTTGCTTAAGTGCCTCTGCTGTTTCATGCCATAATTTTTCCCTTTTTCTCTGTCATGGTAACATCCCTAGAGGAAATATCAAAAAGGCTGAGGTTTTGTTGCTATACAGTTGTCCACGGCTGCAGATCACTCTGTGTTTCTAATGGTCAAAGTGACAGCTGTGATGGGAGAAGTCATGGAAGACAAAAAGAAAATCAAACATGCTACACTTTCTGTCTGGATATCGTGAGGCATCACAGATGCAGTGTCGCTTGTCATCTTCTATGACACACTACATGAGATGAAACGATGGATTACCGCGCATCCAAGCCAACACCATACGATGGTCAGGTTGGGCTATAATCAGGCTGATATCGTGTAGCCTGAATCCAGCATAAAGCAGAGCTCATTGTTGCACATCTGGACTTGGAGCCAGTTGAAGAGGAGCAAAATGCAGTGTTTTTAACAGTATTTAATATATTATCTATTCATTATCTATAACTGAGCCTCGAGGGACTGAAGCCTCTCCAGGTATACAACATATGTAAATGTGTTGATCAGGTATATGCAGTTCATTAACTAGGCATGAAAATAACACACTGTGAAATAATCTAGGGGTGAAAAATAACTTGAAGGCTATAAAAAGTGCTCTAAAATATAAATGACTTTGTAAAGCTATAAACACACTGAGGTTTCAGCTGGTTGCAATCTACAATTCTCACTGCTAGATACAAGTACTCCTCCAAATTCTTACATATTGGACCTTTAAAGATGCATTGTTAAACATGACAGTCTGACCTCTGACATTTCTCTTGGGTTTATGTTGGTACTGTTTTGCTTTGCTAGCATCTTAGATAAAACAAATCTACTAGCACATAAGCTGAGCAGTCTACTGCTGTAGACAGGGCTGCAGCAAAATGTATTTTACTAACCTAAAAAAAGTCACACCTAAAAAATCAATTTCTGTCTAAGTGTACACTATATTTGGAATATTTGCTCTTGCTTTACCTTATCACCCAATCATTCAGCAGTAAACCAGCAACTCCAACGTTCTGCTAAGTAAAATTACTGGGTTTTTTTTCAAAGGAGTCTAGTGGCTTTGAGACAACAACTTCAATTGCCCTTCAGAAAAGGCTGTCTACCTGCAAGGCAAACCAGTGTCAATACTCTAACTATAGCCTGCATTTAAACTAGTAATGATTTTGTAGGTGGCTAAAAACTGACCAATTGAGGCAGCTTAGCGCCATGTGACTTTATGTACGTGACACAGGGGGTTTCTATCCTGATGATGTTTTTTAAACAAACAATGTGATTCGTTCTGTATTTACCTTGTGCTGTGATTTCTGATCTTTGCTCAGAGACTTCTGCATGACCCTGAATTCATATTCGGCCCTGGGGTGGTCCTGTAATGGTGAGACAAACAGAAATGACAGACATAAACAGTGAAAACACATAGAAGAACAGTTAAATCAAAATGGAACAGATGGATATGTACCCCCATGGTGGAGGAAACTAGTCTGTCCGAGAGCTGTTTTAAAAGGCAATACATCAATCCTAAAATACAGATGTGATGTGTAAATCATAAATCAAAATCAATCAAATAACTGTTGGAAACATTAATAAAACAAAACAAACAACAAAAATTTTGGAGCAGAGGGTCTATGCAAGATGTCTGCCTGCAGACAGACTGAAGGGTTCAGAGTTTCCAGAGTGTCTGACAAGACTGAATCATGGCAGCCAATGTAAGAAAAGAAAAGAAGGTACTGCTGCTTTTCTGCTAACTATATCCTTCAAGTTGCAATGGGCATTCCCACTTCCCCTTATCAGAACCCAGCTAAAACAAAAGTAGAACAAAGGGGGGTGTTTGGAATACATTTGTTAATATGTATTTTCTGCATTTTTTACATGAGTAAGATGATGAGGGTTTGTGCCAGTTATTGTGTTTAAAAGATGCCCACAGCGCAGTATGCATTTACATGTATGCATTTGAGTATCTTGAGTGTCCTTTAGAATTTGTTGTACTGTAAATTTGTTGTTCCATAAATTAGTTCAATCAAAGTAAATAACAATGTGTTAATGCCAGTCCTGAACGGTTATGTAGTGACTCCTCTTTTCAACAAAGGTTTATAGGTCAGGCTTATACAGGTCAGCATGCAAAAGTTTGGTCACCCGTGGTCAAAAATTATTTTCTGTGAATAGGTAAGTAAGCAGAAGATTAACTGATCTAGAAAAGGCATGAAGTTGATTATGGAATATGCTTTTCAACATTTTAAGCAAAATTTATGCATTAATTTTGTTTTTGTACAATTTTGGAGTAAGAAAAGGAAAGGAGCACCATCATGCAAAAGTTTCGGCAACCCAAGACATTTAAGCTCTCAGACAACTTTTACCAGGGTCTCAGACTTTAATTAGCTTGTTAGGCCTCAGGCTTGTTCACACTCATCATTGGGAAAGACCAGCTAAATTTCAAAGCTTTTTAAATCCTCTGACTCCTAATACCTTGTACCATCAATCAGCAGCCATGGGCTCCTCTAAGCAGTTGCACTCTGAAAACTAAAATAACTGATGTCCACAAAGCTGTTTCTTTGGTTTGTAATGCAATTAAGAAATAGCATTTAACATGAACTGTGGAGGTCAAGTTGAGGTCTTGAAGACCAAGAAAACTTTCTGAGAGAGCTGCTTGTAGGACTGCTAGAAAGGCAAATAAAACCCCTGTTTGACTGCAAAAGACCTGCAGGAATATTTATCAGACCCTAAAGTGGTGGTGTACTGTTCTACTGTGCAGCAAAACCTTCACAAATATGACCTTCATGGAAGGCTCGTCAGAATAAAACCAGTATTGTGGGCGGATGAAGTTCAAATAGAACTTTTTCGCCGCAGTAAGCAAAGGTATGTTTGGAGAATAAACTGTCCAACTGTTAAACACAGGGGTGGATCAATCATGCTTTGAGCTTGTGTTGCAGTCAGTGTCATGGGGAACTTTTCCGGGTACAGGGAAGAATGGATTTAGTTAAATTCCTGCAAATTCTGGAGGCAAACATCACGCCATCTGTAAAAAAAAAAAAAAAGCATAGATGAATAGAGAATGGCTTCTACAACGGGGTAATGATCCTAAACACATCTTGATATCTACAGTGGACTACCTTTCAATTCAAATAAACACAAGGGGCTCTAGTTTCCCAGCGCGGCGCAGGGTGGCAAACCCAGCGCAGAGCTAGTTTCGAGCAGCGCAACCCCAGGCGCGCTGCGGCACAGCAGGGGGACGTGACGACAGATCCAGCTTGGCGCAGTGACAGTTTCGTGCCAAAAGGCTTCGCCAAAGGTGTGCTAAAAGCTCGCCAGCTGAAACCAGGTCTACTGTCAGCGCAGGTGTAAGTGGAAGTTTGGCTGACCGGCGGATTGTGCGCACAT
This sequence comes from Epinephelus fuscoguttatus, assembly GCF_011397635.1. Classification (NCBI taxonomy): domain Eukaryota; kingdom Metazoa; phylum Chordata; class Actinopteri; order Perciformes; family Serranidae; genus Epinephelus; species Epinephelus fuscoguttatus. The sequence continues at coordinate 3,367,736 of NC_064755.1, forward strand.
GTCACCAAAACCTCACAGGCAGGTTTCCAGAATGTCAGGCACATTAACGATGCAATAAATAACCACACAAACCACTATTCATTGCAATTATCTGCAATCAGTACATAAATGTATCTATATATCGACAGCCCCGTCACATCTGATGTGAGCTCAAAGGGGATTGGCACCGTTTGGCACGCTTGGCACGCTTGGCAACCATAATGGAAACCCAACCTGATTTGATTAACACAGCTGCAAACTAATGAGTTTACATCCCCCTCAGCCAACCACAAACAGCCACAGCATCAGATAGGGAGTATATATTCAGCATCTGTCATCTTAGAAAAGTCAAAAGAAAAGAAACAGAGTGAGACTGCGAGAGAGAAAGAGAGAGCACACGCACGCACGAGAGAAACGCAACATTGATTTACAATTGTGGTGACCTCCTCCCAGGCTACCTTTGCATCATCAGCCCGTGGAGGTCTGCCCGCAGTTCCGTATATTCAGACACTGTGAGCTTGGACCTCCCGGACCAAAACATCAGTTTCCTCCTGTTAGAAGTTTGACCGTCTTACGCTGCTGCTCTCTTCTGCCATGGCGAATTGAGTAAACTCTCATTACGCCTTCGCGCGGCACATTTAAGGGCGAGGATGGGGCTCATTTGATTGGTGTGATGTGTGTAAAACCCACTCCACGCCCCGCACCAACCCAATAACCTCCTTTACCTTACTTACACATGGCTTTCTCAGCCCAAACAGCACCGCAACCTTAAACCAAACCCAGGCTCCGTACATTCAAGCTCCAGGTAGAAGCAGTGCTGATACTACCTTTCCGAGCACATTCACCATACTCTATTTCACACGCTACATAGCATAACTACAATATAAGCTAATGTTAAAGGAGCTAAATAAACTTGCGGGATCAGCAAACACACACACCTTGCAGCATGGTCTCAAACAAAAGGGATTCAAATAGGCCACTCCCACACTTAAATAACCTTCCTCTTCCTGGATTTCCTCCTGAGAGGAAGTGGATCTCTCCACCTGATCTCAAGGAGTTCTGTACTCTGCTTAGTAGTTCCCCCTGCTGGCCCCCAACTGGCATTATTTCTTCGCTTCCAGATCCATTGGCTACATCTAACTGCTTCATCTGACATTTCCTTCACTGTCTTCCTCAAACTCTGTCCCCGCACTCCGAGTTCCCCCAGGAGTGAGACAGCTGATCTTGGTATAAATCCCCTACACCCCACTTCCACTGGACAAATCCTAGTTTTTCATCGTCGCTGCTCAGCTTCTGCTCCTAAGTCTGCATATCTAAGCTTTTTTCTTTCATAGGCTTCTTCCACTGAGTCTTCCCAAGGAACTGTCAGCTTAATGAAATAAACTATCCGTTGACTCACTGAGCACAACACTATGTCAGGCCTCTGCTTGGTACAAACTATTTCCTGGGGAACAACAAGATTTCCCCCTAAATCTACTTGCATTTCCCAATCACAAGCACTGTCTAGGCGGCCACACCCTTGCCTCCTTACTAACTTATCCCTTCTGTATTTCTCTCCCTCATGGACAAACTGAATTGCTAAACTCCTATCCTTAACACCTTCTGAATTCACCTGTCTTCGTTTCCCTTCAATGCCTGCAGCTAAACATTTCAACACCTGGTTATATCGGCCTTGTGACAAGCTAACTTTACAGCCTGACAAAATATGCTTTAAGGTTGCGGTACCTGAACAGAATGGGCATGACGGGTCCTCATTTACCCACAGTTTTAGGTTCTAGGGGGTTGGACGCACATCGTATGTAGCCCCTACCAGGAATCTAATACGATTCTCCTCCATACTCCACAGGTCCCTCCAACTAAGCTTCCTCTTCTCTACACGTTCCCAATTCAACCACTGTCCCTGTTTAGCCTGGGCCACCACCTTTGCACCCCTTACTATCTCCTCCTGTCTACATATCTGTTCCACGACCAGCTTTCTTTTATCTTTGAGACCTGCTTTATTCCGTACCAGTTTGCCTGAGCCAAGCCCCAGGCCTCCCCGGCCAAACTGAATATTACCTACAATCTCTGCATGCCTAAGAGCTGCCTCCACCTCCTGAACTGCCAATCTTGGGTTCCACTTCCTCCCCTTGGTTGGATTTGGAACCATCAATCAATCAATCAATTTTATTTATAGAGCCAATATCACAGTTTGCCTCACAGGGCTTTACAGCATACGACATCCCTCTGTCCTTAGGACCCTCACAGCGGATAAGGAAAAACTCTTTCTAAAACCCCACTCTTAACTACCATGTCTTTACTCCCAGATAACAAGAGCTCTGTCCTGACCTTGGTACATTTAAATTCCTCTGTTAAACCAGATACTGGCAGCTGAAGTATCGCTTTTCCATACAATGCAACACTACTTAGGCACCTAGGAGCGCCCAACCACTTCCTAATATAGGAGCTAACCGACCTTTCAATTCTCTCCACAATGGATATTGGAATTTCATAAATTGACAATGGCCACATTAACCTAGGATATAGCCCAAATTGCAAACACCACAACTTCAACTCTCCTGGAAGTTCTGATTTATCTATTCTATCCAATCCTTCTGCCACATCTTTTCTAAATTTCACCACCTGTTCCTCATCATTCAACTCCACATTGTGCCACCTACCTAAGCTCTTAACAGACTTTCCCCTAAATGTTGGGATTTCCTCATCATCTATGACAAACTTCCTATCACTTAACTTCCCTCTACGCATCGAGATGCTTCTAGACTTACTAGGCTTGATCTTCATGCTGGCCCACTTGAGGCTCTTACCTTCTCTAGTAGCCTCTTTGTACATGGCATTGTTGTGGTCACCAGTGTCACGTCATCCATGTAAGCCCTAACTGGTGGAAGATGCGACCCATTCTGCCGTCTCTCCGCACCTACCACCCACTTAGAAGTCCTGATGATTACTTCTATCGCCATAGTAAATGCTAATGGTGAAATTGTACAACCTGCCATGATGCCTATTTCTAGCCTCTGCCAACCTGTTGTGAAACCTGCCGTACTTAGACAGAACCTAATATCCTGAAAGTATGCTTGCACTAAGTTGACAACTACATGTGGCACTCTGAAATAGTCAAATGCACTGCAAATGAGGCTATGCGGTACTGAACCAAACACATTTGCAAGATCTAAAAATATTATATGCAGGTCTTTTTCTTAATCTTCGCCACCTGAATCTGGTGCCAGATCATGCTAGTATGCTCTAAATACCCTGAAAAACCTGGTATTCCTGCCTTCTGCACCATGGTATCTATTAAGCTATTCCTTTCTAAGTAGCTAGCTAATCTCTGCTCAACTACACTAAAGAAAATCTTCCCCTCCACATTCAAGAGAGAAATCATCCGGAACTGGCTAAGGTCCACAGACTCCTTCTCCTTAGGAATGAGAACACCCCCTGCCCTACGCCATGCTCTTGGGATAATTTGTTTCTCCCAAATTATTCTTAGCTGTTTCCACATAAATTTAAGGATATCAGGTGCACTTTTATAAACCCGGTAGGGGACTCCATTAGACCCTGGGGCCGAAGAAGCCTTTGCACGCCTGACCACCTCTTGAACTTCCTTCCACCTAGGTGGCCTGACATCCATCTCATGCTCTATCCTTCGTAATGGAGGGATATCGGGTGGGTAACCTACTATCCTATTCTTTTCTAAATCTGAATATGTACTTCTCAAATATTCTTCAACCTCTAGCCTTTCTACTTTGAGCTGCCCTCCCTTTTCCTGGCTGAACAATCCTTCAACAAACTTAAAAGGGTCCCTGAAAAAACCTGTCCTTACATGTTCCTTCTTCCTCCTTTTTTCCTGAGATGCTCTGCCCTTCTAAGAACTGCTAGCCTGCTTCTCAACTCCTCTTGCAACACCTTAATTCCCCTTCTTCTTCTTCTGTAGCCTTTTTCCACTGCTTTCTTAACTGTCTCCTTTCCATGACTAACTTCTCTATTTCTCTTTGCCGCCTAGACTTACCTGACTGTACCCTCTCACTTCTCTTTCTCTCATGCACCCCAAACCTCTCTACACCATATGAGTAAATTATATCTCCCATCTTTTCTAACCTTTCTGTTGCATTTCCTCGGAGCCTGCTTAAGATTACTGACAAATCTCTATTACCTATCTCCCATTCTTTACTGTCATTTGCCCTAGGCCATCTAACTCTAACCTTTTGCTCCATGGTTCTCTCTCTGACTGGCATACTGACCTTAGAGTCACCTGCATCCTCTCTTACTACCCCCTCCTCCTCCTCCTCCTCCTCCTCAGTGGCAGTGTTACTGATATCCTGTGAACTGTGGTTTTCTACCTGCCGCTGGACTTCATCTGACTGACTCGACTGACTTCTTAGGAAGTACTGATCAATGCGGCTACTCTGCCCTTTCTTTGTCACACACTTCTGCACACTTCAAAAAAGCTGTAGATGAACAGAGAATGGCTTCTACAACGGGATAATGATCCTAAACACATCTTGATATCTACAATGGACTACCTTAAGAGGAGCAAGCTTAAGATTTTGCCAAGGACCTCACAGCCCCCTAACCTAAAAATCATTGAAAATCTGTGGATATCTGGAGAAATCTAGAAGAAATCTAGAGAACAGTGCATGCAAGACGGCCCAAGAATCCCACAGAACTAGAATCATTTTGCAGGTAGAATGGGTGAAAATCTCTGAAACAAGAATGGAAAGACTCTTAGCTGGCTACAAAAAGTGTTTAGAAGCTGTGATACTTGCCAAAGGGGACGCTACTAAGTACTGATCATGCAGCATGCCAAAACTTTTGCTTCAGGCTCTTTTTCTCTTTTTGTTATTTTGAAACTGTAAAAGATTGAAATTACAAAGTAATCTTGCTTAAAATATAAAAGAAATGTGTCATCACTGCCTTTTGCCTTTGGAATTCAGGTCATCTTTTACTTGCTTAACAATTCACAGTAAACAAAATTTTGACCAGAGTTGCCCAAACCTTTGCATGCCACTGCATACCCAACATGGAAGCAGAAATATTTATCTATTGAGAAATGCATCCTTTTGTCAACTGATGGGAGATCAATGAATAAGATCTTAATGTCTTTGCTGGTAATGGAAAGGCAATATCCTATGGTGGAAGTATCTGTTAACTTACCTGGAAAATTTGACCCAAATAAACTGCCATTCCTGGTTAGCCAGGTTAGGGCAGTGGAATGGTATGGAGGCCAAAACTGTCATATGCAACCTTCTTAAAACAGCAATGGAAATTGAGACTAAGAAAGCTGAGGTAGTGGTAAACTTCATCCAGGCAGAGAGGTGTGCTAACAGAAGTAAGTAAGTGTTACTAAAAGTAGGCCACAATAACACTGTTGTCCTTTCATGGCAGATTGCCCACATGAAGTGTCCGGTGCCTGCCAGCTTCTGTAGTGATGCAGTTAGAGCAGTTAGATATGGATGATGGTCTTGTGGAAATGCACCCCACTGAAAGACCATTTGTTGAAATCCCTGAAATCTCAGCCACACAGCCTGAGACCGCATCCAATCAGTTGGCAGAATAAATGGAATCAGAGGTAGTGGATGAGGTGGGGACTACAACTCTGATTCCACAGGGTAACTTGATCATAACATCATGCATCTAACACTAAAATTTCTTCCAGAAACTGTTCACATGACCTTTGGGGCACTTATGGAAGTGACTAGTAACTAGTCTATTTTACGACCGGGCCTGCAAGAATTCCATGGAGATGAAGTCACGAAGGTATGAGGTCCCATTTTGACAGTTTAAGCCAGTTTTATGAAATGTATGGCATTTTTAGGGCAAGGCCCTGATAGCAGAGCTTCCTTCAAAGACTCAGTGAAGCCCCAGACGCCTATAAGTTTGAGAAACTGTGAGCTCATTTGTACATTGAATAAAGAACAGTGATCTCTGAGACAAGTACAGGGTCTGAAAAGACCAAAAAAGGAGAGTCTAGAGTTTTAATTTGTTTTGTGATCAGTAAGTCCAATAATTACCAAGACACACTGCTTTGCAGAAATTATAAAGCCTTTCATAAATGGGTGTAGCACCTACACATTTCAGCTCACAGTGAGTGACTTAACTTGAGATCAAAGAATTTATTCATTACACTGTCATAATGGTGTCATGACCAGTGTTGTAGTTCTCAGAAAAAGTAATGCATTACACATTACTAGTTCACAGATGTTGTTAGTTGACAGATGTACCACATCTGTCAATGGTTCAATCTAAACTTTCAAAGCATACCCTGAATGATAAACTCTGCTCCTCAAAAATCTTCAAGGATGACATCAGGATCAGGATAAACTTTATTGTCCCTTGTGGGAAATCTGTTGTAGACAGTCGTGCTACATAAGCTGCAAACAACATAACAATTAAACAGACTCACAAAAATGTCAGACAATAACAACAAAGGAAGGTCAGCAGTCACAATGCCAGTGTTACACAGTATTGCACATTTCCTGGGGAATTGCACTAAAATGATGCTATTACATCAAGAATCATTAGCAACATAAGTAGTCAATGGTCATAGTGGGATTGGGGCAGATCCTGAGTGCTCCTCAACACCACAGTGTCAAACTCAAGCCCACCAAGGAAGAGGTGCTCTCCGACCTCTGTTCTATGACCTCTTAAACATTGGAACATGGATTGACCCCAAAGACAAAGCAGCTGTACAAGATGTTAGAGAAGGAACCCCAGCCTGTGCTGGAGATATTCGAAAGAGGCTGGGGTTTCTACACTACTACCGGGCACATGTGTAGGACTCTGTAAAGTCACTGTACTGTATGAACTCCTACAGGTGAAGGGAAATTCCGCAGCACTACCTCAGTTTAAAACAAGCAAAAGGAAGGGAATCAAGGTATCTTCAAGAACTCCAATACAATGGACTCAGGAACACCAAGGAGTCCTTGACGCATTGATATACATCTTGTCCAATACACCTGTGTTACCCTACCACAACTCTGACATACAATATGGTGTGTGTGTAACATGAATGGCAGCATTCATGTTACACACACACCATATTGTATGTCACAAAGTCAGGAACAGCTTAAAGCAAGCTCAGAAAGAGGACACCGTAATTAGTGAAGTCATAAAACTAAAGGAAACAAACATCAACTAACAAGGGTGACTCTGTAAGGAGACTCCTGCCTGAATTGGGAAGACTCACAGTATGTGAGGCTTCGTGACTGCATGACTGTGTGTCTGATGTGGTAGTCTGCAGCATGGGGGCTCCACAGGGGACAGTCCTCACCCCCTTCCTCTTCACCCTGTACACATCAGACTTCAGATACAACACGGACAGCTGCCACCTCCAGAAGTTCTCTGATGATACAGCTATTGCTGGGCACGTGTCAGAGGGGAATGATCTGGAGTAAAGGGGGGTCATCACAGACTTTGTCAACTGGTGTGCAGTCAAAGGAGTTAGTGATTGACTTCCACAGGAAAGCGCCCCAGACTACTCCAGTGAACATCCAGGGCTTGGACACTGAGGCTGTGGACAAATACCTGGGTGTTCACCTCAACAATAAACTGGACTGGTCCTTGAACATAAACGTCCTGTACAAGAAGGACCAAAGTCGTCTCCACCTGCTGAGGAGGCTGAGGTCCTTTGGAGGGTGCAGGACACTGCTAAGGAATTTCTATGACACTGTGGTAGCATCTGTCATCTTCTATGCAGTGGTCTGCTGGAGCTGTGGAAGCACAGAGAGGGACAGGAAAAGACTGAACAAGCTGGTCAGGAGGGCCAGCTCAGTCGTGGACTGTCCCCTGGAGACCATCGAGGAGGTGGGTGAGAGGAGGATGTTAGCCAAGCTGATATCCATCATGGACAACACCTCTCACCCTCTACATGAGACTGTCCATGCACTGAGCAGCTCATTCAGCAGCAGACTGCTGCACCCACAGTGCAAGACGGAGCGCTACTGCAGGTCATTTATCCCATCAGCTGTCAGACTCTTTAACAGCAACATCTGATGTAATGTAGCATTGTCATGTCTGCTGCATAACATTGTTTAAACCATTGCTGCTAAGACCCTGTGCAATTTACATACTCTGTGCAATATTCCATATCTTTATTAAACTGTGTATATACTGTAAACTGTCTTATGTGTACAGTAATTCAATTTAGTGCCTTACTTTTTTTAAATGTTTTTTATCTATATGCACATATACATATATATACATATATATATATATATATATATGTATATATATATATATATGTACTGTATACACATATTTTGTATTTCTAATCTTTAATTTTCTTTTATTCAAGTAACACTGTCACCCTCCTTTTTCTGTCTGTGCTTTGAGCTGCTGTGACTTGTGAATTTCCCAAGTGTGGGATTAATAAAGGAAACCTGTGTCTCATGTCAGGGCTGTTACCACCAAAGCACCCCTCAAACTGGTCTCTTTTGATTGTATGGGTCTAAAGCCAAACAGTTTTTGATTTCCAAAAAAGAGGACACTCTGCCGGCCACGACATAGCCTACTTAAATGATACTCGCAGTTTACTCAAAGATGCCTTATGATTTTAATATATTTAAAATTTATATGTATGGATAGAAAATTCAGTTATATTACAAAATAATCTCTCTCAAAGACAGAAATTCAGATAGGCCCCAATAGGAGACACATACACACACTAGAGTGGGCAATCTGAGCCCGATGGTACCCGACGGGTCAGGCCGGGTTTGGTCAAAAATGTAGCTATAAATTGTATTCGGGCTCGGGTCGGATTCGGTCAGCTTTCAGTGAAAATGTAGTGTAAAAATAAATAAAATCCTATTGTCTGTCCTGTTTCACTGTTATTTACATGACAACACTTGAACATTACACACACAGACACACATTGGCTGTTTGTTTCTACCTCTCCCCTCTCTGGAAGTCTCGGACCTCCAGCTGCCCGCCTCCGCCTTGATTAAACGCTGAAAATAAAATAAAAGAGGGAGTCAGGTTTTTCCTATTTTGTCTTATTTGGTTATATTTCTCCCTCTCCCCTCACTGGAAGCGTCGGACCTCCCTCCTCCCGCTCCCGTCTCGAACACGGAGGTCTCCCTCTCCGCAGCTGAGCACCCACGGCGCACGCCCGGCCTGTTAAATAGCCTGTAACAACTGTGTGACACAAACTCAGTGCTTTGGTCATTAAATTATGTCAGGCTCGGTTCGGGTTCGGACAGAAATATGCTGCCCGTTCCGCACTCTAACACACACACACAAACACACGGAAAACCGGACATTATCATCAGTTTATAAACACCCCCCAGATGCCCCGGACAGGACATGAAAAGTGGACATGTCCGGGCAAAAGAGGACGTTTGGTCAGCCTTTGCTACCCTCTCTCACCCCCAAAACCCCATTAACCCTCCCCACACCTAAGACGTGACAGCTGTTTTCTCTGACAGCTTCAAGGATGCACAACAGGTTTACACACCATTTTATGAGTACAATGGTCCAGCCATTATATATGTATGGCTTTCATTTTGAATGAAACATTGTGTAACAGAGTGAAATTAGAGTGAGTGAAACACTTACTGCTAGAGTAAAGGTGAACTGAAAAAAAGGTCAGGAAATAATCGCAGTGCTTCAAGAGAAAGAAGAGACGATATTGTACAGGGTGAGAGAAGCAGTTTATGGAACCTGGGAGTGGGATGTAGTATGTAATGAAGCTCCTCATATTCTTTTCCTGAAAATGTGTTATTGCTGGTACAATAATCTGAATTTCAGACATATTGTACAGTTGTGGCTGAACATTAGCATGTTTGCAAAATTTCTGACATTAATAAGTAACATTTCTCTTCTTGACTTTTTGTCAGCGTGTGTGAATCCATACTATGACAATTCATAAAACTGTTGTTTATGTGTTGTGTTGACATAAACATATTTCAAGGTGACCCTATTTGGCTCATTTTTTTCCATTTCCTGTGGTTGAAAATAGTTTTGTGGCACCCATCCCAGGCTCCAAGTGTGACTGTCAGAGAGAAAAGCAACGGTGATAAAGATAGCAAAGTCATAATGATATAAAGCAACCATCAAGCCCTTCATTTTCTAGTATGATTTCTCACACCCAAAATCTAGTCTTTCAAAAAATGAGCTAATGAGCTATGTTTTTAACTTTTTATGTTCTAACTGAAGGGGAGGATTTGGATTTGTGAACTGGCTGCTGCCATGTGTATCATGCACACATTTTTACCCCACATTCTTCTTATGTCTGTGTGTGGGTAATGGTATGCATGGTCTACATTTGTGTACACATCATTGAAACTAGAATTACTGCCCCACACAACAGTCAGGTTTCTCTTACAGTTTACATCTATGTCTGTTAAAAGCATGGATGCTTTATACACACTTCATTTGCAAATACCATTTATAGTAACACACATAAGTCTTGTGTGATGTTTTATGATCATAGGTTGGCGGCAGCAGCAGCAGCAGCAGCAGCAGCAGCAGCAAGGCTACAAAGAGTAGAGAGGAGTTTATCAAGAAATAGGACTTTATCCAAACCTTGAGAGCTTCCTGTGAAAATAAACCAAGAGAGAGAGAGACAGAGAGAGAGAAAGAGAGAAGGTGGACAGGGAGGTGGGGGGTGTTAGTAAAAACAGCCAGGATAACCTTAACTCAGATCAATACATTCATGTCACAACATCTTATAAAAGTGTTGAAGAGGAGTGTAATAGGTTTTAAACATTACTTGTGAATACAAAAAACCCCATTAAAGTCAGTAAGAAGGTTTTTGCCCTTCTTCAGCAACTAAGAACTTTGCTGCATTAGATCAATTTCACTGTGGTGAACTGGTTTCCTTTTCGTTTTAAAGGTTTTCCTGGTTACTATAGACGCTTTTACTGTTATTCAACAGTATGACTTTTATTGGTGGGTGGGGCTTAGCTGGAGGCAAAATAATTCTCCACAGACATTAGCTAGCGCGAGCTAGCAAGTTCTGTTGACTTGTTTTTGACAGTGGAGGAAGATGATACAAGTGTCTCTGAATAGGGTGCGTTCGGAAATATTCATTCCAAGTGCCAGAGCTCTCTCTGCCACAAACTGGAACATTCATAAATTTGGAGCGCTTTCTGAATGTACTGTTCAGTTATTCAGAGCACCACACTCTCAGAGTGGCAGAGCTTACACTGAGCACTCTGTCTGGGAAGATGGGGCAGCAGAGCGCTGAGTGGAGTGAATGTGTGATTGACTGAACCATTCCTTAATTCATATAGAAATAGAATGCTCCATGTCTTCGAACAGCAGGGCTCTCATTTTAGTGTAGAGTGTCAGACTGAATTTACAAACCACCATGTCAGGTAACTCACTCTCTGGGACTGCAAATACTACTTGAAAAAGTAAATTCTGACAAATGGGACCAGACTGGCCAACCCATACGCTCTCACTCAGTGGATGGATGATTTGACAGGATTGCTGAAGGTGGGATGGCAGGCATTGTGGTTGCTAACTATTCCAATCTTACAAAGGATGACAACGCTCAAATGGTTTCCTCCTATTTTTTTGTTGGTTTTTTTTGCTATCGAAGCTGAGGCTAGCTAATGCGCTAAAAAGTTAGCACTACGGAGAATACAATATTCCTCTTAATACCTCCCCAATATCTGATCAGGGGAACATGACAACCCTTAATACACAAAACGTTATTTATCCCTACAACAGCAAATACTTTTTCCCTAACCCGATATGAAGCTGTGCTGCACGTGATAATTTTTTAATGATTGCCTCCATCCAGTCCTTTCATCTTAACCCATTTAAGCATGTTGTCTTTGTTTTTGTTGACAGGCAGTGGCAGCTAGCATGCGATCAAATTTGAGGCTTGAGCCATGACTTCTTCTATTCTGGCATCCAATAACACAACAAGATGACATTATAAGGGTGTTTTCACATAAAGTCCTTTTTAAACAAAGTACACCAAAAAGTGGACTAACAGAAAAGGGATTCAAGTTGTTTTTTGTGTTAAAATGGTCAGTTCGCTTGAAAGAGGATTCAGTTTCTGGTCAACTTCAGCTCTGGTGGGGCCTTAGTCTCTTGCTATTCACATTATAGCCTATATATAATATATACTGATATAGTTTTGTCTTTATTTTGACGTGGCACTGCAGTGCGGTTATGGAGCCCTTTGCTTTCAGATAAACTTGAAATTGGAGATGGACATTGTGATGTCAGCCCTAAAAGGCTCCATTTGGGTGAAAATCCACACCACAACCTTTAAACCATAGATGGGTGTGATCGCAGCGTGAGTTCCCCTATTATCGGTTTTAAAGTTTACAATAAGGTAAGTCTAATTTATTAGATGGAGAAAGCAAAGGTCAACAGTACCAGCTGCCAAAGCAGTGACAGCAGGCCAGAGGTGAGTTCATTTGGTCTTATGGTACAGTGGTAATGGCCACATGCGTTTGCTCAAGTATAAAGCATAGTCAACAAAATGGTTGTCAGATTATGATAAAACCTGACTCCAGATCACACAGTTAACATTACATATTAATATGACATAACATATTCTTTAATCTAAGCATGAAAAAATCCCTCCATTGTGTTTGACAACAATTTAATAATTGAAACCAATATAAGTACCTTAAAAGCAGAAAAAAATATTGCAAGAAGGAATGTACATGTCCTGATTTTAAAACCTGGCAGGGTGGTGGCTTTGTGGAGAGGCCATTCAGTACTTGAAGTTAGGGCTGGACGGTATGACAAAATTTTCATATCATGTTTTTTTTTTTTAAAAAAATCATATTGGTTTCACGGTATTTGACAGTATTTTGTTCGGGTTTCGGCCCACTTTACATGACAACGCCTGAGTGCAACACAGGCTCCGCTCTATTAGTGCCGTGTGTGAATTTTAAACACGCGCCCATGTAGAGACAGAAATGACATGCCGTCATCTAAATAAGATAAATAACATAAGGCTATTTAATTTGTATAATAAAAGGACAAGGTATAGACGTGTTCGATAGGCCTGGATATGAAGCGTCCGTAGCAACAAATAATATAACTGTAGTTTCTAAAGAGCTAAGACAAACAAAAGATAAAAAATAGCTGCTGCTAGTTGCATACAGGGGAAACACTGCTCTTTTTGGAGTTCTTCTGGGTCATCGTGCTCTTCTTCAGCAATGTGTACTTCGCTTTCAGAACTCCCTCCGGCAGCCATTCTCGCCTCTGAGCTTTTCTCTATGCTCTTATTCTCGCCGGTTCTGGCACGCCTGTGCTGTGCAGCGGTGAAATGGATCCCCGCTGAAACACTTTCTCGCTGTGTATGTTCCAGAAGTTGTTGGGGCTATTCACCGGTATTGCGGTATATGAAAAATTCATATCATTATGAAAATAAATACCAGTTTTCGGTACGAACAGGTATACTGCACAGCCTTACTTGAAGTTGAATATTATTTATGAACCAGCTTTAAATTTGTGCTAACTTGTATAACATGTAGCAGAATGTACAGTACAGGCCAAAAGTTTGGACACACCTTCTCATTCAATGCGTTTTCTTTATTTTCATGACTATCTACATTGTAGATTCTCACTGAAGGCATCGAAACTATGAATGAACACATGTGGAGTTATGTACTTAACAAAAAAAGGTGAAATAACTGAAAACATGTTTTATATTCTAGTTTCTTCAAAATAGCCACCCTTTGCTCTGATTACTGCTTTGCACACTCTTGGCATTCTCTCCATGAGCTTCAAGAGGTAGTCACCTGAAATGGTTTCCACTTCACAGGTGTGCCTTATCAGGGTTAATTAGTGGAATTTCTTGCTTTATCAATGGGGTTGGGACCATCAGTTGTGTTGTGCAGAAGTCAGGTTAATACACAACCGACAGCCCTATTGGACAACTGTTAAAATTCATATTATGGCAAGAACCAATCAGCTAACTAAAGAAAAACAAGTGGCCATCATTACTTTAAGAAATGAAGGTCAGTCAGTCCGGAAAATTGCAAAAACTTTAAATGTGTCCCCAAGTGGAGTCGCAAAAACCATCAAGCGCTACAAGGAAACTGGCACACATGAGGACCGACCCAGGAAAGGAAGACCAAGAGTCACCTCTGCTTCTGAGGATAAGTTCATCCGAGTCACCAGCCTCAGAAATCGCATGTTAATAGCAGCTCAGATCAGAGACCAGATGAATGCCACACAGAGTTCTAGCAGCAGACCCATCTCTAGAACAACTGTTAAGAGGAGACTGCGCGAATCAGGCCTTCATGGTCAAATAGCTGCTAGGAAACCACTGCTAAGGAGAGGCAACAAGCAGAAGAGATTTGTTTGGGCCAAGAAACACAAGGAATGGACATTAGACCAGTGGAAATCTGTGCTTTGGTCTGATGAGTCCAAATTTGAGATCTTTGGTTCCAACCGCCGTGTCTTTGTGAAACGCAGAAAAGGTGAACGGATGGATTCCACATGCCTGGTTCCCACTGTGAAGCATGGAGGAGGAGGTGTGATGGTGTGGGGCTGTTTTGCTGGTGACACTGTTGGGGATTTATTCAAAATTGAAGGCACACTAAACCAGCATGGCTACCACAGCATCCTGCAGTGACATGCCATCCCATCCGGTTTGCGTTTAGTTGGACGATCATTTATTTTTCAACAGGACAATGACTCCAAACACACCTCCAGGCTGTGTAAGGGCTATATGACCAAGAAGGAGAGTGATGGAGTGCTGCGGCAGATGACCTGGCCTCCACAGTCACCGGACCTGAACCCAATCGAGATGGTTTGGGGTGAGCTGGACCGCAGAGTGAAGGCAAAGGGGCCAACAAGTGCTAAACACCTCTGGGAACTCCTTCAAGACTGTTGGAAAACCATTTCAGGTGACTACCTCTTGAAGCTCATGGAGAGAATGCCAAGAGTGTGCAAAGCAGTAATCAGAGCAAAGGGTGGCTATTTTGAAGAAACTAGAATATAAAACATGTTTTCAGTTATTTCACCTTTTTTTGTTAAGTACATAACTCCACATGTGTTCATTCATAGTTTTGATGCCTTCAGTGAGAATCTACAATGTAAATAGTCATGAAAATAAAGAAAACGCATTGAATGAGAAGGTGTGTCCAAACTTTTGGCCTGTACTGTATGTAGCCTATAGTACAGCTTAGGGTTGTATGATAATATCAGCACATCACAGGATTTTGCCAATACTGGCTTTATAACAGATCGAAAATGGCCAACATGCTGATAATATTGGTATGTCTTCGGTATTCGCCAATGTTGGCTTTGAAATTAACTATTAGAATCAGCCAACATGCTTTTTCTTATTTTACACAATGAATAATATTACATACATTGAAAGCATTCTATTTCATGTCTCAATCTGCTGTTGGGTCATCACAATAAGAGTATGCATGCATAATATAATAATAATTCCACTTGATGATTTCTAAATTTAAGTAGGGAAAAAAGTGGATATATAGATATAGGTATCAGTTAGCTGTCAACTCAGTTGTACGTATCGGTGTATCAGATCCAATATCGGGCATTCCTCAAACAGCTGATGAGGTTCTTCATACAGGTGAAGCTTACCTCCTTCTTTTCTATCTTATACTATCTGGGCACCACTCACCTCCTCATCTTCAAACCCAGTCAGGTCCCATTCATAGTTTAGTCTCATCTGCCTCCTCTTCCAATGTTCCATGAACATGGCAGCTTTGAACCAGACAGAATACAATTAGACAAACTCACAGAGGCACTGAAATTTATTACAGTTCATGCTTTAGCTTTAAATCTTTGGCACTTGTGTGATCTGGTGCATCGGGTAAGAGAGGTTGCTAGTGGTAAGCACAAAAGGTAAACTGCACATGGTCAGGTGATATGGATGAAGACTAGTTGATTAGGTAAGTAATCTATGAGCTTCACTGATCTATTAGTAAAAAGCTAAATACAGGATTGATAAGCGGTAAAAGTATTGTACACTGGGTAAGGGACATTTGATAAACAGTTGCTTAGGTAAATGGATGGAAAATGCTGTGGAAATATCGTGCCCACTGTCTGATCTCCCTGTAGGTTACTGTGGTCAGTATGTGGCTCAGTTTTGAACCCCCTTTAGCATTGTTCACTATGTTACTACTGCGATAAACCGCATCTCATTGCCGTCACCATCAAAGACAACAAGACAGAGGATCAGCATTGTTCCACTGAAGTTAAGGTTTTTGGCTCAGAATATGAGAAAAGGATAACAGCCTTTATACCATCATTACCAAGAGTGTCTCTCCGTTAGTTTGGTGCTACAGTATTTACATTGAATCATTCAGCATAACGTTTGCCAACCTTTGTTATCGCTGCGATTACAGATAAGTTAATGAAGCTAAGCTCCAGAAGTTAACGTTAGTTTAACCAGAGCCCTTTGGACAACAGCTAACAATGATGCATGATCACCAAAGTACAAAAACTAGAAAAAAAGGGTTAATAATCTCCCAGTAAACATGGTGACATGATGAACAATGCAGCTAGGAGCTAACGTTAGGCTAACGTTTGCTAACATTAACTACAGATGTTAAAGATAACTTTATATTTCTTTGCAGCAAAGTGACAATATGTTGCCTCAAACACAATGTTGACTTACTTTAGAATAGGCGAAGACATCCTTGTTAATCTTATTCACGTTGAGTTGATGTTGTGGTCTACCGCAAAACTTTATCTAGAGGAGACGCTTTTCTCGGTTGAGATGTGGTTTAGGAAAGGGTAAAAAATACACCCCGTCGCCGAGCCTCTCAGGATACCTTGAGTCAGAGTTGCATGTACCCCATGCACACTGTTTGACCATTTTTAAACTTCAAATCTCAGAAAAAGTTCATAAAACCAAATGAAACTGACTTACTGTAATGCATTTCAATGGACGTCCAGACAGAGAGGGCTCTAGTTTCGCAGACCAGGCGAGGTGGGGGCGCAGCACACCTGCGCTTCGCCAACTGGGGGTGGCCAGGTGGATTTTGCAAGTTTGGCACACCGTGCGCTCTGGCGCAGCTACTCCTCTATCCCACCTCCATCCCTCCTATCGGCGCAAGTCGGAAAGAGGGAGGAGAGAAGGCGTGGAGTGGGTTTTACACACATCACACCAATCAAATGAGCCCCTCTCCTCGCCCTTAAATGTGCCACGTGAAGGTGTAATGAGAGTTTACTCAATTCGCCATGGCAGAAGAGAGCAGCAGCGTCAGACGGCCAAACTTCTCCCAGGAGGAAACTGATGTTTTGGTCCGGGAGGTCCAAGCTTGCAGTGTCCGAATATACGGAACTGCGAGCAGACCTCCACGGGCTGATGATGCAAAAGTAGCCTGGGAGGAGGTCACCACAATTGTAAATCAATGTTGCGTTTCTCTCGTGCGTGCGTGTGCTCTCTCTTTCTCTCTCGCAGTCTCACTCTGTTTCTTTTCTTTTGACTTTTCTAAGATGACAGATGCTGAATATATACTCCCTATCTGATGCTGTGGCTGTTTGTGGTTGGCTGAGAGGGATGTGAACTCATTAGTTTGCAGCTGTGTTAATCAAATCAGGTTGGGTTTCCATTCGTACAAACGTACAACGGTGCCAATCCCCTTTGATCTGACATCAGATGTGACGGGACAGTCGATATAAAGATACATTTAGGTGCTGATTGCAGATAGTTGCATTGAATAGTGTTATTTTTGGGTATTTATTGCATCGTTAATGTGCCTGATATTCTGGAAACCTGCCTGTGAGGTTTTGGTGACGTGTGCGCACTGTCCACCGGTCAGCCAAATTTCGGCTTACACTGGCTGCGCTCCCCCTGCGCTGACAGTAGACGTGATTTCAGTTGGCGAACTTTTAGCACACCTTCAGCAAAGCCTTTTGGCACGAAACTGTCACTGCGCCAAGCTGGATCTGTCGACACCTCCCCCTGCTGCACCGCCACACCCATCTCAGCGCACCTCGGTCTGCCAAACTACCAAACCGAGCGCACCTTGGGTTGCGCTGCTCGAAACTGGCTCTGCGCGGGGTTCGCCACCCTGCGCTGCGCCACCCTGCGCTGCGCCGGGATACTAGAGCCCAGAATGTCCGAGTGTATGGGAATGGCTATACGCACTGTGATTGGCTCATCGCTTCTGAGGGCCGGGCTTAGCCATAGGTCAATTGCAAATGAGCAGTGCTGCTAGCTAACTCCCACTCAACCGGGTGTGCAAAGTACCGAGCCACCAAGGCTAGCTAAAGAGTGCAGACCAGAAGGTGGGCTGTGGCACTATGTTTCAGCGTGTTAATGCAGCTGGCCGGCTGTATGTCAGCAGAGCCAACATAAAATAAAATAAAAGGGAAGCCACTGATATCACAAAACATTAAAATTTCACCACCTCTAAATGGATAGTCCTTTGAAATGCAGTGCTCAAGCTCACCGAGTCAATAGAGCACTGAACTAAAAGGAAAGGCCTCACAGTCTTTTGTCATTTTGATTTTGTTTTTCTTTTCTCTTAAAAATCAACTGGTCAGTTACCAGTTAATAGGTGTCTGCTATTTAAAGCAAAGTTAACCAAAACTGAAATCCCTGGTAAGGGTTACCCTAACCCTTGGGCAAGGGAAATACAGAGTTACTCTATCAGTGTTACAGTGGTTGGCAAAAGAGGTACATTGGATAAGGAACATTGGAAGGCTAGCAATACATAGACTGGGCAGACTTTTGGCTGAATTAGGTTAATTAAGTGAGGATGGTAATAAACATTGCACAGTCTGATGGGTAAACAGAGGTAGTAACTAGTTGGTTAACTAGTGGTCCAAGTCTTTGTGCTTTTGCAGTGTTGGCATATTTCTAGAGATGCCAAGTAAGGATAGTGTAAAATACCAGGAACGCTTGACCATTGTATTAAATGTTGTCAGTAGAACAATATGAACATCGATTTTCTAACCGCAGGTCACCAGACTATCACAGGGCTGACATGTGGAGACAGACAACCATTCACACTCACATTCACACCTACGGACAATTTAGAGTCACGAATTAACCCATCCCCAGTCTGCATGTCTTTGGACTGTAGGAGGAAACCGGAGTACCCGGCTAAAACCCACGCTGACACGAGGAGAACATGCAAACTCCACACAGAAGGGCTCCCACACCTGGGATCGAACCAGGAACCCTCTTTGTCTATTATAAACTTACACCATCAACCTATCAGGGACTGCAGTTGAAAATTAGCCAAATCTGGCACATTTACATGACTTAAGTGAACATGTTCATTAATATGCACTGTCCCTTTCTAAATAAAATAAACAAAAACACAAATAGTGCTAGAATGGAAAGTTTGACAGAAGTAGTAACAGTAACCAGTGCGGTTAATGATGGGTTCAATTCAACTGCACCACAAACAAAGCCTCCAAAATGACCACAGGTAGGCTGACCTCATAAAGTGGACAGTGATTGCATGTATGTATTTTTGAATAAGCTGCTGTGTGTTCACTCACCCCACAGAGCCATGAATATAGAGAAGAAAACGGTGGCTGGGTTGTCGAACAGGTGACTGGCCCGGGCCGTTGCACAGGCAGTGCTAAGCTTCCAGTAGCTGCACACTCTGTCACACAGAGGACACATGGTGATGTTGTTCTTTGGGTGGCAGATCTCCATGCTGGAAAACCACACACACACACACACACACACACACACACACACACACACACACACACACACACACACACACACTGGTTGAGCTATTATGCCACAGACCAAACGATCAACAAACAAGTTAGCTACGGTTAGCATCTGATGTACCTTAAGATGCACACTCTGTCACACAAAGGCTCAGACACTTCAGATGTACCAAGTGAATACCTCATGACACTACTGCACAGTAAAAGTCCTGAATTCACATTTTTACTTTAAGTAAAGATTAAAGGAGAGGCATTATCAATAATGTACTTAGATTTAGTTTATGTCTGTTCAAGGTGGAGCTTTCAATTCTAAAATGATGCTGGATATTTCAATGAATAATAATGTAACATATTTTAATTGTTATATTTTGTGAGTAAAATCTGAATCTGCATCGTAACCAGTTACAATTGTCTATCAAATATATGTAGTAGTACAGTGTTTTCCTCTGAAGTAGAACAGTAAGTAGAGTACTGTTTACTTGCATATTTTTGAGGTGCTTTGGAGGCCTTTTGTACACTATTTTGGGGTACATTTAGTTACATTAACAAGAATGAGACAGATGAGGTCACATAGACCTACCACATTTGAAGAGATTCCCTTGTGGCGTTCTTGAGATATGGGGCTCTAGTTTCGCAGACTGGGCGAGGCGGGGCGCAGCACACCTGTGCTTCGCCAACAGGCGGATTTTGCAAGTTTGGCACACCGTGCGCCTGGCGCAGCTACTCCTCTATCCCACCTCCGTCCCTCCTACCTGCCCAAGTCGGGAAGAGGGAGGAGAGAAGGCGTGGAGTGGGTTTTACACACATCACACCAATCAAATGAGCCCCTCTCCTTGCCCTTAAATGCGCCGCGCGAAGGCGTAATGAGAGTTTACTCAATTCGCCATGGCAGAAGAGAGCAGCAGCATCAGACGGCCAAACTTCTCCCAGGAGGAAACTGGTGTTTTGGTCCGGGAGGTCAGGTTGGGTTTCCATTACGCGTACCAAATGTGCCAAACGGTGCCAATCCCCTTTGATCTGACACCAGATGTGACGGGACAGTCGGTATAGAGATACATTTATGTGCTGATTGCAGATAGTTGCACTGAATAGTGGTTTTTGGGTATTTATTGCATCGTTAATGTGCCTGATATTCTGGAAACCTGCCTGTGAGGTTTTGGTGACGTGTGCGCACTGTCCGCCGCTCAGCCAAACTTCGGCTTATGCCGGCTGCGCTCCCCCTGCGCTGACAGTAAACCTGGTTTCAGCTGGCGAGCTTTTAGCGCACCTTCGGCAAAGCCTTTTGGCACGAAACTGTCACTGCGCCAAGCTGGATCTGTCAACACCTCCCCCTGCTGCGCCGCCACACCCATCTCAGTGCACCTCGGTCTGCCAAACTACCAAACCGAGTGCGCCTCAGGTTGCGCTGCTTGAAACTAGCTCTGTGCGGGGTTCGCCACCCTGCGCTGCGCCGGGAAACTAGAACCCATTGTGTTCACAATGATGGGACAGACAGATGAACAACCCAAAAACAATGCCTCTGGCCACGGCTACCACTTGTGTGGAGGCATTCAAACTGAGATGGTTTGGTGTAGGTTTTTTTTTTTTTTTTTTTTTAAATATATATATTTAAAATCTGAAGAAAAAAAATTAATTCCTGTCTTTCAGATCTAAAAATATTGGAAGATTTCTGTTCTCCCTTCATTGTTGCTTTCCATCCTGCAGTCTCATTGAAACAGTCACAAAATGAATGAACACTGTGGGGCCACACTGAAACAGACAGGCAGGCAGACAGACTGGGGGTCTGGATTGTCTCGCTGTGTATTTCGGTGTTCGGGTCAGATTCTGACATTAACACTTAAACTGAGTGTGTGTGGTGTGTGTCTGCGCTGGATGCAAATGTGTGCCGGCAGCATGTGTCATAATATCCTGTGGATGATGAGGTGCAGGTGGAGGAAGGAGAGGAGGTCCTAGTTTCCCCAACTCATCCATCAGACCTTCTCCTGTGTCTCCCTCTCTCTGTATTTGTTCTTCCTCTCATTCCTTGTTTCATTCATTTATCCACTTTGATTTTCTTTAATTCTCACATTATTAAACAGGATACATTCACAACTCATTTTGTCCATTATTGAGTCCTAATATTAAATTTACCAAAAAGCATAGTTGAACCTTTTGGGAATTAAACTTATTTGATTTTTTAACAAACATGAGATCAAAATCCAGATGCACATGTGCACTCCGGCACACTTCTCGGGCATGCATGAGACTGTTTGTGCTGATGTGATTTAAATCATTACGTTTTAGGGAAAGTGCATGTGTTTGGGAAGTACTGAGCATACGACTGGGTAAGTAAGATGTTACTGTTGTCAGACATGGTCTCCAATGACTTCAGTTTATAAAGTCATTGATTTTGTTGAATTCTCCATTTACATGTGGGTAAAACTACATTTCACAAATTCAGGGTAATGCAGTGATTAATTAATATAAAAACTGTCATTTTGCAAGTGAAGTATTCTTTTAGGAGACTGTGAAAATGTGATTGCATCTGTGACTGCATTTGTTTTATCAATACCATGTGTGACCTTTGTTAAAGTGCAACTTGCAGGTTACATTTTTTTTTAAAATATATATAACCTTGTCTGAAAATTACCACATGAGAAGTTAATTCACAATTTATTATGGTTTACACGACATAAGGGTACAAATTCAGAGGAAAAAGTGACTATTTTTAGCTCCTCTTCTAAAAACGCTTTTTTTTTTCAACATCGCCTGATACTACGTCACAAGAGGGACTCTGCGTCGTTGACCCTGCCTCTGTCCAATGTGCAGTAGTAGGTGGTAGTGAGTCAGAGCGGTAGTAAACTTGTGAGTTAGTATTTTTTCGGTTGTTAACAGTGCATTTCACCATTTGTGATTATGCCGAATTATTGTGTTTGTGGAGGTTGCACACTCGAGTCTGTCAGGACATCGAGTCCACCGTTTTCCGGACAGAAAAAGGAGTGGAGTTAGTTTTCGTGCCTGGGTGCGTTTTGTGCGGGTGAAGAGGCGCGATTTCACGGCTTCACCTGTGACCAAAAACACGGTCATGTGCAGCGCTCATTTTGGACAGGAGGATTATGTTCCTGGCGGAGCCCACCCGCCCTCGCACATACCCCCGAGGCTCGGGTCTCGAGGGAGACCCGAGCCTCGGGGGTATGTGCGGAGCCGTGGGCCGCGAGCCTCGGGCCTCCGTGTTTGAGATGGGAGCGGGCAGCGTGAGGGTTGATGGGCAGTGTGAGGCATGTTATGTCTGGTCTGGGGGTCAGATTCTCCACCAGAGTCCAGAAGGCATCCACCTCCCTGCAGCACATACTCTCCACAGCTGAGGACATGGGCTGGCAGTTCCCACACAAGCACCTATCATACAAAAAATTATCACGAAATCTTCGTATCTCTCTCTCTCCCCCTCTCCCCTGCGGACGTCAATACACTATAATGCGGAGTAAGACGCATAGCAAGATACATCTGATACAAGCTGATATTTGCGCATTTGTTTCTGTTATGGGTAAGTAGCATTAGTTATCTAATACTGGCAGAACTATTGGTAGCTTTGTTATAACCTAATGATGGCAAACTTAATGTTGTGATGTGAACGCAGCGTTAGACATCGTTAGCTGTCGTTAGCTAACACTGGTTCTCCTCACACCACAGCTCTATTTCTCTCCTGTGGCCGTTATTTCTCCTAACCCTGATCTGTTCCTGGTCTCTTGGACGCCTAGCAGGCTCATAATTATAAGCCTGTGGGCCGTCGTATGTATATGAATGTACATTTTCAACCTCTTCAGTCTCAAAACTAGTACTGGGATCCATGTTTATTAATGTTACACTCAATCGAACTCAGCCGGACTCCCTTATGCTCCGTCACAGTGTTTTTTTTCACACACACACACACACACACACACACACACACACACACACACACGTAATTGTTGACTTGCACCAAATGGCCATGTGCCTTCTGCTAGTTTCTGGTGATTGCTTTAGGAGTAATCTTGATGGTGTAAATTTAATACTAAAGAAACAGATTACATAGATTAAATAGAGAAGTTCTGTGTGGCAATCTTCCATGCAAATGTAAAGACCTGAATTTAGAAGTAGATACAGTATGTGCTGAAACTATTTTGTGATGGACAAAAAAGTTTCAGTCCACCTAGAGTTTCTGTGCAGCTTCTCTGGCTTACACACAGGTTGCAGCTATGAACAGGTTCCAGTCTCTGTCAGGCTCGATGGTACCAACCCAGGAGACCTCACTGTGACAACAAGACACTGATGCTGATCCAAACAACCTACTCTATCCATAAATCCATCCGGCCATGCGGGTGAGCATATGTGTGAGTGTGTGTGTGTATGTGTGTGTGTGTGTGTGCGTGCGCGCTTACCTCGGTATGTTGTCATCGACTGTTGCGCATCCATACAGAAACACAATAACCCCTACTAGAGAGGCAGGAATCAGCATCTGGGTATACAGACCCAACCAGGCAAAGTACAGACCAATCTTCTCTCCAAAATACTTCCTAAGCAACACAAAAAAGATGCAAATCATTTTGATTATTTTAGTCTCTCTTTCAGTTTTTGTTTTTCTTTTACTGTAACATTGACTCAAAATACAAACATATAAACAAACTACATGCAAGTCTGACAATTACTCAACATACAAGTGAATCCTGGCATTTCTAACCCTCTTCAAACCAAAATATAAATCTAAAACCCACCATATTTTGTCCATTCAGTAAGACCTCTTTATCATTTGTGTAACCTTAAGACATTCTGGATATATTTGTACTTACCTTTTATCCATTTTCACCTATATGTGTCACATATTGGCTACTGCAGCTCTGTACAAACTCAAAGACAGTACTGTCCAGACCTAAGTTAATATTATTAAAGATGATGAGACCCCTGAGGATGTCTTTAGCTAAGTTTCTTAATGATGTTACCCTCAGGAAAAATTGCAACAGAAGGTGGTAGCCTTGGCGGGGATGAAATATTCCACACACTAGACTGTACTCTCCTTAGTATTTAATTAAATTACCACCAAATTAGTAATTTAATTAAATATTAATGGCAGCATGGTCTAGTGTGCAAACACTTTTTTTTTCATCTCTTGTATGATCTCTTGTTCAGCACCTACTTTTTTATTGTCTGGATGTGCATGCTTTTCTAAACTTTTTGTGGTAGCCTGTGGGGGACCAGGCCAAACATGAAGCTGAGCAAAAAACACAGACTGAAGAACATTGTGGTTTGTATTTAATTGTATTTAAGTAATCTTAAATCCTGTGATTTTCAGGAGTCTAGCCATCATCTGAAAGACCTTTTAAAAATAAGACTTAAGACATTGCATGGACTGAAATTCTAAAAATCTAAGAAGACTTTAAGCATCAATGGATACCCTTAACTCTGGAAAGTTATTGTAGTTGCAGAAAAATCTATTTTTCTTTGAAATATTGTGAGGTAACCAGTTGATAATACTCTGTACACAGTTTAATCTACCAGGAATGTGACAAAAAAGTTTGTAGAACTTGGCAGGCAGTCAACCTCCATACCACCAGCTCTTGTCCTGAGGTCTCTGTCTCTCTGGGTTACATTGGTGTTCCTGAATAATTGGTATCATGAAGCTGGTTATCATCATGCAGTGTTAAACATTTGATGCCTCCTTTGAACTCTGATTCACTCTCCTTCCAGTGAAAGCAGCTCCTGCAGTGCATTTTCTTTACTCCTGAGAGGCACAAGTGGGTGGTGGATTGAATGTTGCTACAACAGGATACAATGATGCAGACATGAGGTACAGAGATGTGTAATCCTAGAGATGGCAGGAGAAACTTTGAGAGTGGGCCTAGTCTGAGGACACCAACGGATGTTCAGTACGGGTAAACGCAAAGAGGGGGTGGCTGCATATACAAAATTTTAGAATTTGAGATGTAGGTTGGTAAACAGCATTTATGTGCATTTAGCCTCCACTTTAGCCCTGATCTTTCCCTAATCTTAACCAAAAGCTTATGTTGCCTGAACCAAACCACATGCTTTCATGACTCATTTAGTCATACACAGTTCCATGTATGTTCACTGGTGAGTTTATCCAGTATCTCTGGACATATCAAGCCTCATTCACTTCTGCCCAGTCACCAAGGCAGCAGCAGGAACCTTGTCATTAGCTGAGCCACTTGTACAAGCATTTGACAGAATTGTGTGTAATGTGTACTTAAAAGGGGGCAGATCAAGGCTGAATCAACCTTGGCCAGTACTGGAATGGCTGAACTACAACCATGCCGCATTCAAAGTAAACATCTGTCATTATTATTTGAATGCTCAGTCCTTGGTTTTGACCCCCTGTGTGATACTGTTATTATTAATCAATCAATCATTTATTTGTCACATGAAATCATACAAGGTACTAGGGCAGCAACATTATGAGATTTTCACAGTAAGATAACCATGTCAGAAAATATCAGGATGTCACGATGTAATAGAATTTTTGTTATTATCAGTCGGAATGATCCTTTGAAGGAATGAAAATGGAATAGTCCAGAACCTTATGTATTTTCGTTCAGTTCATTTTTCTATACATTTTTGGAATCATTTGTGGGGCGACAGTAGCTGTGGGGCGTAGCTCAGTCCATAGGGACTTGGGTTGAGAACCGGAGGGTCGCCTGTTCAAGTCCCCGTCCGGACCAAACATGGAGCGTGGACTGGTGGCTGGAGAGGTGCCAATTCACCTCCTGGGCACTGCCAGAGATGCCCTTGAGCAGGGCACCGAAACCCCCAACCACTCGGAGCGCCTGACCAAGGCAGCCCCCTCACTCTGACATCTCTCCACTGTTTGTGCATGTGTGTGTCTTTCGGACCTGTGTGTTAATGAAAAAAATTTATTTCCCCTCAGGGGGATTAATAAATTAAAACAAAAATTAGAACATGAGGAATATGAAAATTAATGTTTCGATTCTTTTTCAAACTCTCTATGGTGGCTATTTTGGTTTTTAAAAATAGTGAATGTTCAAAACTAAGCTATGCAGGTAGGGCAAGCTATGCAGGTAGGGCAAGCAGGAACAATACAGCACCTCACATTCATATTGTCACACCAGTTCTTATTTACCATTAAGCACACACCTCCTCCCTTTCTCTCACCAGAGTCTTCTGCTCTGTCAGATCAATAGAAAGAGTCATCTGGCTGAATGATGCTGTCTGTCTGTGCTTGTCATAGCTGTCAAGTGAGTTCTCAGCTGACAACTGCTAAATAACTTATTGCATTTAACATTAGATTGGTATGTCAACCAGTGTTTAACACTAGCAACTCAGGTTATCTTTGCTGTTGTTTTATGAAAGCCAGCTGCTTACGCTACCTAGCTACTGTACTTGCCAAGTGTAGTAATAAGAGGTACAATAACAACAGCGATTATTTGCCTAATACAACACACATTATAGGCAGATGCAGCATCAGATTCAATTTTTAATGTATTGGAAATGGTCCCGTTTGTTTCTTTGGCTTGAAAAATATGTAATTAACGTATAAACTTAGAACCCATTTGATTTAGGATTAGGAACCCAGGTGGTCACAATTTTGAAAGTCCAAGATGGCTGCCAAAGAGACTTTGAAAAAAATGGAAACATTGGTTTTGGGGGTTGTTAGAACCTGAACTTTCCAAAAATGTATAGTTTATAAAGTCCCCAAAGATTCTGAATGAAAATTGAAGTCATGACATAGTGAGCCTGACTAGAAAGAAGGGTTATGTTTGGTTGAACAAACATTTTATTACTATGAGTGAAACTTAAAACCATTTTGCTAATGAAGGTAAAAAGGTGTAAAAAGTCTCCCCTCTGAAAATAACTAAAACAAAGGGGAGATTTTCCATCCAGTTAAATTTTTTTTCATATCACGGTATACCTTGAAACTGATATACTGCTGCAACCCTACAGGGTACAGCTCCTTTTTTGGCATCTTCTTTCATTGTAGGCTGCTGCTTTATAATTGTCCATGTTTCCACTTGAGCTGCAGTGCATGTGTCTATGGCATCTCAGATGGTTGTGGAAATCCATGCTTTTTGGTTGTGGAATGATGTCACTGTAGTTGTAGTTCAGTTGCTTCTGTTGTTTTACTGATTAAATTTACCACAGACCCAGTAAGTCTATTGAGGTCATCGCTTATGATGACGGTGGTGTCCTGGAACGTGCTCCAGACACTGATCGGCTCCATCTCTTGAGTCACTGGGGGCATACATCAAAGTTTGTTAACATATCTTGACCTCAAGAATATGGTTGTGTGGTTGCTCCCCCTGAACATGGGCAGCCCCTCCGCTCTGCAGCCACCTCTGAACAGCATATAGCAGTGATCTAGTGTGTTGGTTCCCCTTGTGGTGCAGAATGAATGGGAATAGGACAGCACCTCACATTCCCACTGTCACACCAGTCCTTATTTACTGTAAAGCACATGCCTCCTTCCCATTTCTCATCAGAGTCCCCGTTCTATCAGATTGGCACATAGAAAAAGACTCATCTGGCTGAATGGTGCTGTTCAGGATTTATCCATGTTTCAGTTCCTGATAACCAGTTGGAAACTGATGCAGGCACGGATGTCATTGAGTAGTACGGCTGTTCCCATTTTCTTTTCCTCGATTTTTACTGATGTTTACATTTGAATACCCTGACCTGGCCAGCTAGCAGAAGTCCCCAGCAGGAGAATTTACAGAGTGGTGAGTTGTTTTTCTCATCCTGATGAGTGACTTACAGCCACACGCCACCAACGTCCAAAGCAAACCACAAAAGACACCACCAAACTTACAAAATAGACATAAAAGCATAAATTTGGCATAAATTTAGTGGAGCTGACAAAGAGGTGACTGGAAACATCAATCAATGTAATATAGTTCCTAAAGTCTTGGCAGAAATAGTGACAGATATGACAAACTCAGTGTTTTTTATCAAAATCTGCTGGTGACCTAATGTCACATCCAAATACTGCCTCCATTGTTCAAGGTGGACACTGCGTTCACACATACAAAGTAGTAGGCAGTCTCTAGAGTGATTTAGAGTGCATAATTTACATACTCCGCTCCAACTGCACAGTTGCGTTCTGACATTGCTGTCATACTACACACAAGGAAGTTTTTTGCACACTTTTCCAAGTACAGGATCCTTCTTTGTAGCCCTTTTTTTTTAACACTGTGTTAAAAAAAAAATCTGCACTGGGAGCAATTCCCACTTCATTAATGGGGTGGAATAGTAAACAACTGTGCTTGAGGTTCTACCAGCATTAAAACAAGCTTGATTAGCTCTCGCCTGGTCATTACTCGCAT
This sequence comes from Epinephelus fuscoguttatus, assembly GCF_011397635.1. Classification (NCBI taxonomy): domain Eukaryota; kingdom Metazoa; phylum Chordata; class Actinopteri; order Perciformes; family Serranidae; genus Epinephelus; species Epinephelus fuscoguttatus. The sequence goes on from NC_064755.1 coordinate 3,396,613, forward strand.
TGTGTCAGAGGACATTTGCAAAGCTTTCCCAACTTGCTTTAATTTTGCCCTGTAGTGTCCCTAGGCACCTTTTAAATCTTTGTATGTGGTACTGGGCTGCAATGGCAAGTCCCATTCACAATGCATAGAAACACTATCGCTCTACAGCTTTGGAGTGTGTATGTGCAGGGTTTCCTCCAGGATTTTTTTAAACTGTGGGGGAGGGCTCCGGCGATGACGGAAACTGAATGTTTTTATAAATACACTATTTATTCACTACACAACTGTAGCACAACTATATACACAAATGTAGCCTGGCTGAGAGCACTTTATTTTTCTTGATTTTTTTTGAAAAAGAGCTCATAGGCTCTGTCGTATGAGGTGGCCCATTGATGCCGCCTGTTCCTCAGGTCTATCTTCACCTACAAATAAAAACAATTAAAAGTGTGTTGAATACTGTTGATCTTGAATGTGCTCTTACACTGACCAGTTTGTCTGGAGAGGGGGCGTGGTAAACAGGTAGTAGGTGTCGCAAATTAATAGATGGCCCCCCCTTGATGGTGCCACTGGCAAAAAGAAGGGGACCTCGACACTTAAGAGGCACATGACGAAGGCTTGCCATGCAAAGAAAGGCAAGAGTCAGCATTCAATGTCCACGTTCGTATCCTTAAAAAAATGTCCGGTTTAAACCGGGCTCAGGCTCATAATTACAGCTAAAGGGACGGGCTGGGCAGTAGTGCTGCATGATTTGATAAAAATGTGCGATTACGATTTGAATGGACAATATCGCGATTTGCGATTACAATATAACACATATTGTGTACACACAGTGGAGTGAGTATGTGTTGCGTTCAGGCGTTTTCACGTAAATGACAAATTCCATCACTCCGTAGCACAACACAGCAGCATGTCAAGTGGGCCGAACCCGAGCAAAATTGCTCAATTTTTCATTTGTTATTATATAGTTTGTTACGGAGTCCGTGATTTCCCCCTGACACTTACAAATGTTTGCGTAATTGAGCTTTGTTGTTTTATGAGGCTCTGGTGGCTTTCAGTTATCTCTTTGTCTTTAACGTTACACGGCTCGGCTTTCTCTCACATGCATTCTTCTTACTTTTCTCTGTGCTGTCTCAAGTGCTGATATAGATTGGTCGTGTTACCGCAAGACAACACAACCAACTTTTAAACTTATACAGCATGTCTTTCTGTTAAACGCTGCTGTACCTGAATCCAAAGTATCACCATGTAATAGACGTTGCGTTTTTTCCGCCACCAACTCAGCCTGTTCATGGTCGTGCTCATGCTCTTCTTCAGCGTCTGTGTTGGTCACTCCACACACTACAGGAGTAGTCACGTTCACAGGCACACACGTTTTGGAGTTCCACAAGGTTCTGTGCTCGGACCAATCCTGTTTACTCTATATATGCTTCCTTTAGGTAACATCATTAGAAATCACTCTATAAATTTCCATTGTTATGCGGATGATACACAGTTGTATTTATCGATGAAGCCAGAAGAAAGCAATCAATTAACTAAACTCCATAATTGCCTTAAAGACATAAAAACTTGGATGAGCACCAATTTCCTGATGTTAAATTCAGACAAAACTGAAGTTATTGTTCTTGGCCCCAAACAACTCAGAGACTCTTTATCTGATGACATAGTTTCTCTAGATGGCATTGCTCTGGCCCCTGCCACTACCATAAGAAACCTCGGAGTAACATTTGATCAAGATTTGTCTTTTAATTCTCATTTAAAGCAAACCTCACGGACTGCATTTTTTCATCTGCGTAATATTGTGAAAATTAGGCCTATCCTGACCCGAAAAGATGCAGAAAAATTGGTCCACGCTTTTGTTACCTCAAGGCTGGATTACTGTAACTCTCTGTTATCAGGTAGCTCTAGTAAGTCCTTAAAACTCTCCAGCTAATTCAGAATGCAGCAGCACGTGTACTAACAGGAACTAAGAAACGCGATCATATCTCTCCTGTTTTAGCTTCTCTGCACTGGCTCCCTGTAAAATCCAGAATTGAATTTAAAATCCTACTGTTAACTTATAAAGCTCTAAATGGTCAAGCTCCATCATATCTTAGAGAGCTCATAGTGCCATATTATCCCACCAGAACACTGCGCTCTGAGAACGCAGGGTTACTCGTGGTCCCTAAAGTCTCCAAAAGTAGATCAGGAGCTAGAGCCTTTAGCTATCAGGCTCCTCTCCTGTGGAATCATCTTCCTGTTACGGTCCGGGAGGCAGACACCGTCTCCACATTTAAGACTAGACTTAAGACTTTCCTCTTTGATAAAGCTTATAGTTAGGGCTGGCTCAGGCTTGTCCTGTACCAGCCCTTAGTTAGGCTGACTTAGGCCTAGTCTGCCGGAGGACCCCTCTATAGTACACCGGGTCCCTTCTCTCCTTCTCTCTCTCTCTCTCTCGTATCCTATTACTGCATCTAGCTAACCCGGCCATTCTGGATGTCACTAACTCGGCTTCTTCTCCGGAGCCTTTGTGCTCCACTGTCTCTCAGATTAACTCATATCACAGCGGTGCCTGGACAGCGTGACGTGTGTGGTTGTGCTGCTGCCGTGGTCCCGCCAGATGCCTCCTGCTGCTGCTGCCATCATTAGTCATTAGTCATACTTCTTCTGTTATTATACACATATGATTATTGTCACACATGTATACTGCCAGGTATTAATACATACTTTCAACATATTGTACCGCAGTAACCAGAACTATAACTATAATATTATTACTTCCATTAATGTTGTTGTAAGATACTGTCATTACCTGCATATCTCTCTCTCTCTCTCTCTCTCTCTCTCTCTCTCTCTCTCTCTCTCTGTGTCATATGGATTACTGTTAATTTATCATGTTGATCTGTTCTGTACGACATCTATTGCACGTCTGTCCGTCCTGGAAGAGGGATCCCTCCTCAGTTGCTCTTCCTGAGGTTTCTACCGTTTTTTCCCCGTTAAAGGGTTTTTTTGGGGAGTTTTTCCTTATCCGCTGTGAGGGTCTTAAGGACAGAGGGATGTCGTATGCTGTAAAGCCCTGTGAGGCAAATTGTGATTTGTGATATTGGGCTTTATAAATAAAATTGATTGATTGATTGACACCTTAACATTTATTTACATTAAATCGCAAATCACAGCCTTTTATGTGGTTATGTAATCGCACAGCTGACATCGCGATTGCGATTAGATTAATCGTGCAGCCCTACCGGGCAGGGCTCGGACAGGACATGCACAGGCTCGGGTGGGGTCGGGTTGGATTTTTTGGGCCCAATCTAAGTTCTACACAGCACTACCTATCTTTCACCCCTTTTCTCTCCCTCTACTTTGGACTGTCGATTCTTCTTCAGCCAGACAGGCAGGTGATGACTCCAGTGTTCGTTTTTCAAAATAAAGTTAACTGCAGCGTAGTGTCACATAACATTTCATGATATTTAAATTATCATTTCAAAATCTGATTATGGTAAGTATATGTGCGCAAATATAGGCTACACACACACACACACACACACACACACACACACACACACACATATATATACACATATATATATCCATTCATACAATATACTTTACATTGTTTTAACATCTGAAGAAAAAAAAAATCAGCATTCTGAATGCGTGGCGGCTTTTATTTTGCGATCAATTACAAAAATCAATTACATGTAGCAGAAACCCTGATGTGTGAACAGCCTGTTGGGGCATTTGAAGCGCGCAGCCAGCACTCTGAATAGGAGAGCAGGGTATGTGTTGTAGCCATCATTCGCAAACAAATACGTACTATGTTTGAATTGTTGTAAACATAAACATAAAACTTACCTCTGACCAATTCAGCTGTGTTATTTTTGAGTAAAACATTCCTCCACGCACCACCTGCTCACTACAACCTGTCTTCGGTAAAAAGGTTGTAATTTGAGAATGAGTACTGTTTACACACTCATAAATCAGTACCAAGAAAACATGGACAAATGATTTGCAACAAATTCACCAATGAACAAGAATAGAACAGCAATTGCAACAATTAACGCAAATTCATTTAATCACCATGAGTTCTGCATGACCTTTAAATTTCGTCCGATCACCACAGCTTCACAGCAAATTTTGCCATATAAAAAGGGTAAAATCTCATTTCAGTGAGAGCTGCATGCTGTGTATTGATTTGCTCAGCAGGTCTCTCTCTTTCTTTCTTTCTTTCTTTCTAATCATCATGAGACTACTGCTGCAAGAGTGTGAGCTCTGCACCTGGGAGGACAGAATCACACACACACACTCTGACAGGGCTAACTGTTAGCAATTCAAGGGTAACATTACCCAATGGTTACCAACCGGTTTAACGACAGAGTAGAGCTGTTTCTGTGTCAGTTTGAGATTTATGGTTGGTGTTGGACGTTAAGAGCTACTGTGGGGCTTTGGCCCAAGCAGCATATTATGAGAAGTAGGGATGGGATCACGTTGTGCTGTGTTAAGGTGCTGACACACCAAAATGACATCAAAGAACTAGCGGCAACGAAAGCCAACTGTTGCGTCATCTACATCGCCCTGTGTCAGTTGCATTTGAACACACTACAAAGACTACATCCGACGGCCAAGTAGCACGTACGTTCTGCGCCTGCGTGAGTGGAAATAATGCAAAAGGGGAAACCGGAAATCCAAGGAATGCATGAGATAAACAAAGTAGCGTAGAGAGAGAGTGGTACATCCTGTCAGCCAAGCACCGCAGCACCTCCATGGACTATTACATCCAGACGGTCCCGGTAAAGGAATTCCCTCAAGGTATTCTTGAGATGTCACGTTCACAAGAATGAGACAGATGTCACATATACCTTGACCTTTGACCTCTGATCACCAAAATCTAATTAGTTCATTGTTGAGTCCAAGTGGATATGGTGTCGGCGTCTGTAGCTGCCTGTCTGTGCTCTCCCTAACCCACGATTTTAAACTGATTTATTTTAGCTTTGAAGTGACTTTTAAGCTATCTGCTTGGACATCAGTTGTTTTTATTTATCTCCTTTAATCGGATGTTATCTTTTAATCACTGGACGTCCATGCATTAGGGGTTTTAACAGCCAGACACTGCCTGGCCTGCTTGACAGGTGGGAAAACTTCCGCCAGCTGACAACACAGCGATACATACATGGCACACTAATGTGGACCCCCAGCTTGAAAAAGCAGACAAAAAGATTGCTGACCTGAAAGAGAACATTCACCGGCTCTTTGGTGAGCTAAATGACAAATCCTCCATGCTGACCACCCTCCAGGAGGTGGCTCATGAACAGTTACTCAAGATCACCTCACTCACAGCGGCCCTTCATGACACGGTACACTGGGATCCCACTGCTCGGCCTCCACCGTCCTCAAGCTCAACACCGAGTCGCTGGTGGTCCTGGGTGGAGGTGGTCGGCAGGGTAAGAGAGCCCTTGACTGTGCTGCCTCACTTCCGTGCCTCAGCCTGTCAAACAGCTACAGCGCCTTGGCATCGGGCTCCTTCCCCGCCGGCCGGTGCTGATCCAGACGCCCCCCGCTTGGAGGGGTCTGCCTCGGTGTCTAACGGCGCTGTGGCTCCCTCTCCACCGACCAGTGGTACTCCTGCAGCGCTCTGCACGGATGGATCCGCGTCTTCCTCGCTGGCACCTGTTGAGGACCGGAGACCATGTCGGAGGTTCCTAAAGGAGGCTGTACTGAGACGCTCTGGGGGACTCCTCTCCCACAGCCGGGTGACGATCCTCCTGCCGGGGCCAGGACTGCTGAGTCGCCGTAGCTCCTGCCTCACTGTTTTCCTGGAGCCACGGTCCCTTGACAAACTTCCCGAACTGCTTCATTCAGCCCCTTCCTCCATAAACCGGCTAATTTTTCATTTGGGCTATCTCCCGGCAATCAATCACAGCTGACAAAAATGAATTTTGTTGCTCTTTTTAACCTTTTAAAAAACTGTGGAAAGGTCCCCTGCCAACACTGTCCCGCGGTACAGAATGCTTCAGCAGGCTCCTCGCCCTCAATTCCTGGACCCAGGCTGCCTGTAGCACTTATGGATTTACTTTTATCGACAATTTTAACTTATTTTGGAACCGGCCCCCGGTCAGGGCTGATGGTCCCCACCATGGACCAATAGCAACCCAAAAATCTCAGTTCCTGTCACACCTGCTTCACACTCACTACATTGTGACGATGAGCACACGTTCAGCACAAACATTAACTTGGCCGTGCTGAACGTGCGCTGTCTTTTAAATAAAACTTTTATCATAAATGACTTGATTTTAGATAACAAGTTGGACTGTATTCTTTTAACAGAGACATGGCTTGGCACTGATAGACCAGTTATGCTAACCGAGGCTTGCCCACCAAATTTTAATTTTTTATTTTCTACTAGAAAAAGTAAAACAGGAGGAGGTGGAACTGCTTCAGTCACCAAAAATACACTAAAGTTTCTTTTAACAGCTACACATCATTTGTGTACCATGCCTTTGTTTTTAGCAGTCCTCCTATTCTTTGTATCACCGTTTACAGACCACCCCACCATTCCACCTCTTTTATCAGTGAATTCTCAGAACTATTATCAATCATACACACCACCTATAACAGAATTTTAATAACTGGTGATTTTAATTTACATGTTGATAATACATCTGATCCAGTGTTCAGAGAATTTTTAAACCTTTTAACCTGCATGGATTTTAAACAACCCGCACACAGCCAACTCACAACAGAGGACACACCCTGGACCTGGTCATAACCTATGGCCTGTCCACTGGTGTGTCCTTGATGTATTCTTGAGATATCACGTTCACAAGAATGAGACAGACAAGGTCACAGTTACCTTGACCTTTGACCTATCGCTATCAAAAACTACTCAGTTAATTATTGGGCCCAAGTGAACATTCTTGCAAAACTTGGAAAAATTCCCTCAAGCTGTTCTTGAGATATCGCATTCACAAGAATGGGACGAACGTACGTCCCTACCTATTTATGTGCGGAGGTACAGACGTATGTACAACGGACGGACAACCTGAAAACATAATGCTTCCAGCCACGGCTGTCACCAGCACTGAGTCATAAAAACATTGCAACAGGCATTGCTATTTTTTTAGAGGAGCTGCTGTGAAATCAGACATTTCAGGCCACAACAATCACAAAAACAGCCCATGAATCCTGGAGGGACTGTATGAAGTTTAAAATTCCCTAACCTTCTTATCTAAACCCACTATGTGCAGTATTAGAACATTTCTGAATTTGGTGCCATCTAGGTGCAGTATCAAGGATTACACTGTGTTATATAATTATGGGTATGTTACAAGTTAGTATATGATATACAGGTTTAATATGTAAGGGATAATGTATAATGAGCCGGTGAATACTGGGAAAATAACTCCTGACAGGGGAATAGAACCCGACGGGCTCATTATACATTATCCCGCTTATTACACGGCTAATTATCAGTTAAATAAATAATGTTGTCTGCCTCCGCGAAGTGCATTAAAACCGACCGGATTTGACAACTTTTGGTGAAAGTTTTGTACTCACCCAGGCTTAGTGGACTGAACCGAGGCATAAAACTCGCGTAAAATGTCATTAAGCATGACTGCCGAGTGCGTATTCAAATCCGTGTTCTTTTGTTTTTGGCAGAGAAAGTCCGTATTCTTATTCTTCAGCGGCATTCCATTCCTCAAAATCCTTATAGCTACTCTCCAAATAAGTTAAAAGAAATGTTAAAATCAGCCACTTCACTTCAACGCTGGGCTACATAGCAACTGTGTAATGACCGTTGCTACTAGCAACAGTCATTACACAGTAATATCAGACCGCTGAATGCCGCGACTGACCAATCAGAATACAGCATTCAATAGAGCCGTGTAATAAGTACAATTTAATGAGCTGGAATTACGGTCCTTGAAAATGAAAGTCCTGGCTGTTAAATAGTAGGGGGACTTTGATATCAGAGCTGTAACCAAGGAAGATTGACAGTTAAGAAATATGTCCTTACCGTACAAGTCCAATGGGCTGGTACTTGTAGAAAACACTGTAGTTGGCCCACTCTTCATACAACAGCTGTGGAAGACAGTAAACAGTATTTTGTTGCATTGTTTGTCAAGTTTGGTCATGCCTTCCTTTTTCTGTTTCTGTGAACTGTGTTCAGAACCATGCAAGTTGGATAAGCCACTGGATTTACAGTTCATATGACAAACACAAATGGCCTGGAGAAGGTTCCCTGTCATTTACATCATTTGACTGGGTATACGTCTTTAACTAAAATCACATGCTGAAAACTTTAAACTGTGCTACTGGCTGTTGATTTAATGTAATTATAAATATGTCATAAATAGTGTATTTGTGGGGGACTATTTTCAGCAGTGGATTAATCAACATGTGGTACGCTAGTGAGTATTCTTAGAAGCAGAATGATGTATGTGGGACTGATGTGGATCACTGATGTGTTTATACTGGTGTTTATAATGGAGTTCTGTGGCACAGAGGAAGAAGATATATCAGGCTTTAAATACACACAACACTTGTTAGTAGGATTAATCACTGTTGGTTTGGATGTTTTTCTTTCACATTTTAAGAAAAATATAAAATGTCACCACAGTTATACTGTTATTATTCAACTATTATGGCAGAATATACAGGGATGAAAGTAAGCTGGTACGGTCTGGTACTACCACTTAAAGATTCAGTGGCGGTATACAGTACCAGGAAGAGGAGAGAGCGGCTGCCTGCTAAAGCCCACATTCAGAACCAGTCAAGGCTGCACTTTAGGCCAGAAAATAGATCTGCTAGCAATATATGCAGCTTTAAACACCACTTTGTCTGTTTATTAATTGCTTTTAACTCGTTCTGAATTGCTTCTGAACTGTCCGTGCTGTGTTTTGGTCCATGCTCAACGGAGCCGCGCTGTCCGGTCATCTCCCTCTCTCCCCCAGCCCCTCCACTGGGAGATATGAGCCCAGCCTTCGAGACGTGCAACACTGTTAAATGTCATTCAGTTCATCAAAAAATATCCCAATTAAAATCAGTAGCATAATAAGCAGATATGTTCCAGGTTATTTTGTTTAATTTCAGACCTGCCAACCTTGAAGAAAGGTTACGAGTACCACCTTACCAGACACTCATGCGTGGTCATGAACATATGTGGACACGGCGGCACTTTTTTTTTTTTTTTTTTTTACCCATAAAAGTCAATATGCACATGTGGCAAACAGAAGAAATGAGCGTACATTTACATATTCATATCTATAGGCCTCAGCCCCACATAGGTCCATAGACGCCCAATATTTGTTTTATGGCGCAGATCAAGGTCAATTTCATCAATCTGATGGTAGTATTGATCATCTGCTTAAAAAATACAGTAATATGTCCTGTTGTGACAAAAAGAAAGATTTCAAGTGGGATTCGGGGGGTTCTCCCCCGAGAAGATTTTGAAACATCACATGGCGAAATCCTATTTTCATGCAATTTCATACAGAAATAGATAATAGATCATAGACAAGTGCATTAAATTAGCATTCCTCATCATGTTCTTGTGTAGTACGACACCTATTAGAACTACTCTCTTCTTATTGCCTTGTTTTTTTCTTATAGAAATTCAGCAGACTCATCAAACAAAACGTCTTTTTATCATAAGTGTGTTATAGTTATTCAGGCAGGGCACATGGTTTCATAACACAGTTGAATGTAAATTTGTCTGCAATTTGCTTACCTTGGTACAATTCTCACCAGCAATGTATCGACAACAGGCGACTTTGACACTATTTACTTCAGTGTTTGCCCTACCATTTTATTAGGGGGCACCCGCCCCCCCTTGAAGGTCAAGTTAATTTTATTTAATTTTATTTTCTATATAGTGCCAGATCACAAAGAAGTCACTTAAGGTAACCTTTCCTATAGAACAGGTCTATTCCTTGTCCTTTCATTAAACAAACTAAATAGCCTTATGTTATTTATCTTATTTACAGACAGCGTGTCATTTCTGTCTCTACATGGTCGCGCGTTTACAATCCTCCCCTGCTCTCTGTATCGCGCACGGCGGAGTTTGGCCCCATTGGGTGCGCACACGCACACACACACACACACACACACACACACACACACACACACAAGTGAACACACTAGAGGGCGTGAAAAAATAAATAAAAAAGGACTTGGTGGTGGAGTGAGATTTCTTAAACGGGCATGAGAAGGTGATACCGTCTACCAGACTGAACACGCGGTAACTCCGGTCTGAGCTGACGGTGAGGAGCTAATAAGAGCTAACTGTAATATGCAGCAATCCGATTGGCCGAAATCTTTTCGTTCCGCCTACGCGCCTATATTCACCGGGTATCAACTTGAGTGACATCTTGCATAGACAAATACACTGAAACCGGCGAAATGCGCGATCGAGTGATATGCGTACTTTTAGAGCATCAAATCGTACCAGCGTACATTGATGTCAAAATGCGTGCCTGGTACGCAAAATGCGTACAGGTTGGCAGGTCTGTAATTTCAACAACACAGAGAACAGCTTGAACGTGTGAGCTAACGATCAAGGATTTCACTCTGCGCGTCTACTTCCTGTACTGAGACGTTTGATTTTTCCACAACTGGACCATGGACGTCAAAAAATGCCGTTTGCACCGGGACAGGACAAACAATAAATGAAACCAACGAAATTCCACACATTCTTGTGGTTGGCTCAAACGCTGTCAGCGTGATTTAAATAGTAAATATTTAAATAGTTTATTGCGGACGTTGATCAATGTTTTTTACAACGAAAAATAGGTGAAGAGGAAAAGAGAAAAAGAAAATAATGACATGCATGGTACTAAGTGTTCATTAATGTTTCATACATGCCAGCACCCTAAACATTAAAACAAATATTTTACTCTACACGTGAAGTGTTTTTAATTTCTTTCTACTCCATACAGGTACAGTAAAATATTGAAATGTTTTTATTTGTTTATTTGGTTTTTGAAACACATTTTTATAAACAAATGAAGCGAGGAGAGGTGAACAATATGAAGCAGTGAAGGTTTTGGTAATAGTACCTGCAAGAATTTAAAACTACTTTCACCCCTGAGAATATACCAAAACACCTAGAACAGAATAACCTGGACAATAACAGCATTCATCTTCTCAAAGTTTGAAACATGTTTTTATCCCAATTTGTGTATCATCTGTTAACTGTTAAAAATGTCAGCAAGGAAAATAGACTTGAGTATGGAAATTGATTCTGGAGATGGACGGATATAAAGGTAGCAAAGTAGACCTTTGATTTGCAATTATTTGGTCTCACAAGGCTACGGAGGATTCCACATGTTAGAAGATAAAAGCATTCATAGAGCACTTATGCACGCCAGCAGCAGGTGATCTACATGGGTTAAATAGCAAGAGAAATAAAATCATGCTCAAGCAGGCCCAATTTGTTTGTGTTCCAAGGTGAAAGCTGAAGTGGTGACAAAATAATGTGCATTTGTACATGTGCAAAGCCTGTAAAGAGTCTGTAAAGACTTTTATACTGGTCTCCATTAGAAACAACTGTCTCACCTTTCTGTCATTGGGCTCTGCGCTCTCCTCATTAATATCTCCCTGAAAAAGGAAAGAGAAACACTAAAGCTAGTTACTGTGCACACTGAGACAGGGCTGTAAACCAGATTTAATCATCTGACATGGACTAGTAGGACGAAATGCTGAGCTACAGTAGTTTTCTAGTTTTGACATCTTTTCACTAGGTGTGGGCGATACAACAAGGTTTTGATCCAGTATCAAATAATACAGGGCCAGAATCACCAATATCGATATTGTTATGCTACTTTTTATTGTTTAAAGTGGCTTTTTTATGTGGGAGTGAAAGCAGTGTGTAATAATTTATGAGGTACATAACCAGTCTGCTTAAGTAACAACAACGGATGAGAAATATTACAGTGTGAAAATGTAACATTAACCAGTGATGAAGATCTGATTTGACTAGAATATTTATTTCACTAGGCTACTATATACCTGGACTGCCAGTGAACTCTGTCTCTGTGTCAGAGGTGTGGATGCTGAGATGTTTCCTTCCTACTTCGGTTGCAGCTCCAAGTTCTCTTTCTCATGTTTTTTCCTCTTTCATTAAGTCATCACTGCTACTATGTGTTGGATAAAACTAGTCAGGCTTGGACATACTATTTGCATTGAATGTCCGTGGACAGCTACGGTCATGCAGATGTGCACGCTATTGTATTTGCTGTACAATTACGGGTTCGCGTCAGCCCACAGCAGTAAACGGGAGAGCTGGGAGGTGGTCTTACCATCCTCCTATTGCCAACATTGGGTGAAAGTGAAACTAAAAACTGCTGGATCTCAGGTAAGTTGTTTGAGTGCAGGCAATACAAAATCAGCGGAGAGGCAAAGAGTACATTCACTAGATGTATTCACAACGGAATGTTTTTGCAGTTTTACTATTGAAATACAAATATGTACAACATAGAAGAGAGATGCCCTTTTTTAGTATCTATCCTTTTGACATAAGGATCAATCTTCAAAATTAAATGTAGTATCGAGAGCATTGATATTTCAAGATCAATCAGCCCACCCTTACTTTTCACTTCATCTTCTAGTGATAACACAAATGTGACCGATTGTATAACAGCTTCAAAATACAAGCATATAAACATGACTTAGAACTAGTACCACCTATTATAATAATCTATTAATGCCAGGATTAGTATTACTCACATCATGAAGAGGGTAGGCTGCTGTATAGACACCAGAACCCAGCAGACTGGTGATACCTGCAGAGGGAAAACAAATAGGTGTTGATGTGGTTTCCATTTAGGTCCTTCCTCAGTAGAGTCAATGAGGCTTGTAGCCCTTGGAATTATTTTACATTTAAGTCATGTATGTGTTAAACTTCGTGAGCTTTGATTTTGTTGACCTATTTCAGCTTATTGAAGATAAGTTGGTATCACAATTCATGCCAGCTGATTAGTGTTACAAAATCCAAATGATGGAAAGCCAAAGATGTGTGCTTTAGGATTAAAAACTTAAGCTAGCCACTGCTCTGCACCATCACCAAAGTTCTGGGGTAAAGAAAAGAATACATTATTAACTTACTGCTCTGCAGAGAGGCATTTTACATTCATACTCTGAGCACAGTTGAGCCCTTGGGATGAAGTTAGGTCTTTATTTACGCAATTTTTATTTTATTTATTGCATGTATTTTTATATATTGTATTTAACTCTGTTAACTCTGTAATTGTGCATTTTTGTGGTACATTCAGGGTGTCCTTGAGAAAGAGAGCTCGCTCTCAATGGACCTCCCTGTTAAAATAAAGGTTAAATTAAATGAAATGAAATTTGGTAACTTCTACCTGACTCCCGTAAAGAAAACCTCTGAAAACTGTAGTGGAGGAGGGGGCTCGGCTTAGGCCTGCCTAATGTTACAGCTTAGTCTCGCTCATATTATGTTTAAAACCAAAAAGACCTATACGCACTGCATCATATAGGTTAATAAAGCAGCAAAACACTCACTGCAATGAGTCTGTTTACCAACAATCTTATCAGCAGCAAAAACAACACAACCCACTGGACTATCCAAAATGTTTTGTATTATGGACTGCTATTTGTTGGAAACACCTGTAATGTATACAGGATTTACACTGACAGGGCACAGTCACTGTATATGATCACAAAGAAGGACAAAATCGATACCTGCAGATATCCTCCATCATACAGGATTTACACATAATTGCAACAATGCTTTCCTCGCCAAGCAACAATATCAAGAAATCAGCTTATATTGTTACTCATTAGCATTTGAAAACACAAACTGCTTCGCCTCCACAAGTCCAGATTGTGGATTCAGAATCTTCCATAATTCACACACAAACCCACATACACATACCTGTTAATATGGCTTTTTTGCTCTGTCTCCAAATGATCTTTGTGTCCTGTCTTTGGCTCTCTGAGGGATGTCTCTCTTTTTCTGTCTCCTTCTTCTTTATTATCTCTACTCTCATTTACTGGTAATAAAAAAAGAATACAAAACAGCACGGTGGTGTGGTGGTTAGCACTGTCGCCTCACAGCAAGCGGGTTCCCGGTTCGATCCCGGGTGTGGGAGCCCTTCTGAGCGGATGCATGTTCTCCCCGTGTCAGCGTGGGTACTCTCCGAGCACCCCACCTTGAAATGCAGATTGGGGATTAGGTCAATTGATAACTCTAAATTGTATGTAGATGTGAATGGTTGTCTGCGCCATTTGCCGAAGCAACGCCAGCATGCGGCTACAGTGCTCTGTGTTTTTCTCGTGATCCCGCAGACGTTCGGGGTGTTTCCAGTCAGAGTAGCCACTGACAAACTGGGTTTTCTTCGTTGAAAAGAGCATGCAAGCAAAGCATAAAATATTAAGCTACCTGTGGATGGTGAATAGGTGATCCAGTCACAGAAAAGTTTTTCTCCATTTTGTAGAGGGCTGTACAGCAGATCGTTAGTGAAGGAGCGCACTTTACCGCCCAAACCGCCATCACGAGTTGATGCTGGGTATCTGCTCGTGCGGTTATCGAAGGCTGCAGGTCCACGATCAGTAAGTACAGCTCGTGCGTTTTCACTCACTTCACCCCACAACGCCGGGTCCGACACTTTCTACATCCACTAGCTGCCGGTGCTGTGACTGCAGCTGGCTACCGTTGAAGGTTGTGGCGGGCTTCCTGTGGCATCTTCCTCCGGCTCCGGCTCCGGCTCCCGGTTTGCTAGCTTAGCTTGCACGGTGTTCTCCAACTCCAGAGAATCTTCACCCTGATTCTCCTGGCTTCGTTTGAGGAAGAAAGTTTGGATGGAAGGCACACGTTTTTAAAAAAAGTTGCCTCCCCCTCCTCCTTTTCTTTGCTCCTCTTATGTTTGGTACAACCACTTGTTTTGCTCATCTTTCACCCTCTTATCACCGCTATGGCTGACAACAGTCGTGTAGGGGCAGAGGCGGAGCAGCCTGTTACCATGGTTTCCACACTTGCATTTGACCAATTAAATCATTCTATTTAGGTAAAATATATATATATCTATATACACATATATATATATATATATATATATATATATATATATATATATGTATGTATGTATGTATATATCAGCATGATTTTTATTGGTTATACATGGTGTCATTTATTTGAAATTTGAAGAGGAGGGATTTAGGGGGAAAAACATTACACAGTAGTTTTCTCCCATTCTGGCTGGGCCCATAGCTGTGCCCCTTCCTGTGCCCATAAAGCCCATTGGGTAATCCGGCCATGACTGAAATGCTGAAATTATTTACCAAACTGTCACACAAAGATGACAGGTTAAAGTACAATGACAAAAAAGGCATTACAAAAGACTGTACCCTGCTACACCTAACAGAGTTAGTATATCTAGCAATAAATCTGTACGATGTAGCACAGATGGCCCGTCTTTTGACTAATTTTAAACCAGGTTCATATTTGGTCATTAGAGTAGTATTAAAACAATACAAAAGTGATCTTAAATCTTAAATCCATCTACTGTAGTATGCACTATGGGGTTATATCAAGGCCTTTACAAATAACTTGCTTAAGAGTGTGACCTTGATTATGTGTAGGCCAAGCAATGTGTTGTATGAGCTCAAAGGCCGACAACATGTCAGCGAACTGGTTAGCAAAATAATCATCAGAGTTATCAACATGAATGTTAAAATCATCAGAAATAAAAATTGAGTCATATTCAACAGTAATTTTGGATAAAAGTTCTCCAAATTCAGGTGAAAAGCCTTTATTGAGTCTAGGAGGGCAGTAAACTGTGAGCCTTTGACAGGGATATACAGATCTGATTATTAAAACTACATATTCAAATGTAGAAAAATAACCAAGTGTTATGCTTTTACATGATAAAGTATCTGAAAAAAATAGCAGCAACACCTCCACCCCTTCTTGTTAGACCTGGTACAGTGTGAAAATGAAATTTAGACATTGAACCTTCAATCAGCTCCTAACTACCAGTTTCATCAAGCCAGGTCTCAGTGAGTAAAACACAATCAAGTTGATAAGATTTTATAATATTATTAACTATAATATTATTAACAATGAAGATTCTATTAGTAAGGGATCGGACATTGAGAAGAGTCATGTTTAAAGTGTGTGCTGAGTGAGTGGAACTGTTAATTAAGGTTGACGATTCCACTTACTCAGCACACACTTAGACTATATGAGAGTCAAAGCACTCTGTGGTAGGATTCACACAGTTTATAGTTGATGTGTTAGTGGGAGACACAGAAGACTGGATCGAGTCTTGCCGGAGTGCATATCAGGATGAAAATGCTACTGGATGAAATTTGTGCTGCTTGGTGCCTTTTCTGTTGGTATACACTATCCGCTCTGTACAGGCTTGTTTTAGTCCAGAAGTAATCAAAGTTAGAAGTCATATCCTGCAGCAGAGCAGAAGTTTTTTTTATCCAGTGACGTAGACTAAAGCGTCAACTAAAATGTTCAAAGCTTTTGGAGAGAGTTGGAATGGGGTCGGACAACAGAAAACATTTACCCAGACTCTCAATTGTATGGCACAGAGACTCAAGGTCCGCATGTGATTTGCTGGAATTTCTAGCCATGACATCATTCATTCCCACATTTGTAAAACAATGTTAACAGTGGGATGCAGGTCAGTGAGAGTCTGAATGAGTTCAATTAAATTGACAACCTTGCCACCGGAGGTACAATGGGTAATAGCACCAGGGAGAGTCAAACACCTAATGACAGAATCACCTACAATCAAAATCTCTGGATTGCTGCTTACCACACCACTGTTGTAGAAGGCTAGTTTTGGTGGAAGCTGACAAGCCGTGCTAAACAGGCTAGCCCAGTTAGCATCAGTGCCAGTAATGCTTGGCAGATCCAGTGGTGCAGCCACCTGGCTGGAGGGACGATGGCCAGGCACGCTAGCTGGAGCTCTAGGTGTTGGGGCAGAAGCTCCATTGCAGAGGAGAGACACACTCGAGGGCACTTGTCAGATGGAGAGGCATGCCAGTGCTTGAGTAATTGCACGATGATCTGAGCCATTTGGAATAATACCAGCTTTGCAATTCCCTTCAGCACAACCTCTACTCAGCAGCAGTGAAGGTGACATTGGTACATCAACCAGAGGAGCAAAGAAGTTAGACAGCTCCAAAATGGTGGAATCATCCTGGGAATCATAGAGGGGAAGGGAGCGTCTATTATTGCTGTCAACCACGAGGCCCACATGGAACAGCCAGGTCGAACAAGTGTGTTACCTCAGTTGGTAGACTGGTTAGCTCGGGGTACTCTAACGAGGATAGCCAAGAGCAGAGGTCAGCCTGACACTGGAGAAAGACCGAAATGAGAGATCTGACCTGATCTTAGAGATGAACGAGGAGCTATGCATACTTCAAGAGTTACCCCCACTTTCTCCAGGGATTACACTAGTTAGGAGGTAGGCATCCAGGGATAGTGGGGAGTAAAAGATTAAAATTCCATAAAAGTGCTAGAAGCTTGAAATCCTCAGTGAAGAAGTGACAGGCACAAACTAGTCACCAGGCTAAAAACAAACCAGGCAAACTAGCAGCATCCTAATTCAGTCTCTTAAGTGGAGAGCCCACAACTGGAGTGAGTACTGTCCATACACTCAGCATGGGAATAGGAGAGTAAAATCCAAAGGCAGAATTCCTAAAAATCCTTGACAGAATTGCAATTGGCTAGTCTAACCACCAGGCTAAAAACAAACCTTGCTAAGCTAGCAGCAATCGATCTAGTCCCATTTCCAGCTGACAGCTACTGATCCAAAGACCAAATTATTGGCAGAGCTGCAGGTGGACATAGACAACACCGGCTTATGTACATTAAGGAAGGTTTTAGACATCAAGTAATTTTTCAGCCTTATTGACTTACCATAGCTTAGTAAAGAACAACCTAACATACTTGGTTAACCAGTGACACAGGGTGAACTTTTAATTGCCCCAAATAACAGAGCACCTGGACCCAGTAGTTTCCCTGCTGAGTTCTATAAGCAGTCCATTCTAGCAACAGTATTCAAACACTAATAACGGAAATGAAAGCAAATTCAAGACTTCCAGCAAACATGAACGCAGCCACAATTTCACTCCTCCTAAAGCCTGACAAAGACCCAACTTTGCTATCAAGTTACCTTCCCATTTCTCTCATGAGCGTGGATATAGAAATTAATTCACAGGACAGAAAAAGTCACTACATCCATAATCCATTCAGATCAGACTCAGGTTTATAAAAGGCAGTTACTCCTCTGTAACACACACACAGCATTAATTTAATGCATTGTTCATCACTATAACCAACACATTCTCACTCTGACCTCATTGCATATCGACATTTGGTCATGGACTTTCCACGTAAATATACAATGTGAAACATACCCTGGGTGCGTTTGTTGTTGACGTTCTGGGACGCCATTTCAATTTCTGCTTGTTACATGCATTGTCTGTTTTCAAAATATACTTCTGTTTTCACAGGAAATGTACAGTTTGTATGCAGTCTCTTTCAAAAGAAAAGCACTACGTCGGTACAACACTGCAAACTGACGTTTTTTTTCCTTCAGTGACAAATGCACGTGGTTATGTTTTGCCAACACACCTGTGGATTTGGGCAACAAAAGCATGTGGTTGAGTTTAGGAACATAGAACAGGGTTTGGCTTTAGGATCTTACAGGAAGCAAACATCACACTCCCAGGTGTAGGTGGCTGTTGGACCCCTAATGCTGGAAGTCACTGGCCAAGTGCTAGATTTCAGTGACTTCAGAGTGAGACTGGGTTGCTGTTAAAGTCAGGGACCATCATAGCCACCCTGGATGCCAAAAAAGCCTTTGGTAGAGACAAATTTGGCATTGAGGAATCATTTATCAACTGCATCAAGATTCTGTAGCTACACATCACCTTTAACCACTTTCATCACCAATGGGCAAACACCACAAAGCTTCACGCTGCACAGGGGGCAAGGGTGTTGGATCAACCTACCACTATCCATCATGGACAGAATAGCTACTGTTGAAATAACATAACTTTCTAAATTTATTTTCTGTGATTTCAACTTAACCCACGCCCATCTGGTTCAAATCACTAGACTCGATCATTTTAAAAACAAGACAAGACATTGAGTATTAAAGTGGTCAGTCAACACAAGGCCTCTGAGATAGACAGAGATCCAGACTTACCCATGCTGTACTTGGCCTTGCATTTTGTTCTTTTTAGTATTTCAAAGACCTGAAAGGCAATAAAAAACAGAAGAACTAAACTTAATTTGCAATGCAACAGAAGAAAATATTCATAAAAAACATTCAAGAATGACTTAGGGTGCTTTCACACCTGTAGTTGGGTTAATTTGGTCGCACCAGAGGGAAAAAATGATACATCATTGCATTTCAGTTTTCATTCGGTGTCTGTTTTCACTGACTTTTTACATATGAACCAAGAGGAGTAAACATGAAGTTCTACCGACTAACAGGTAACTCGTTAATTGGACAGTTTTTCCTGCATCATCAGTACCCATGTGTGGCAATTAAACTCTGGTAACTGACAAAGGTTTCTGCAGCAGCACTTTAATGGTTCTAAAGTGTTAATATCTCCGTTTTTTATTTTCACAAAGAGCTCATGGAAAAATAAGTGATTGTAAGCATTATTAATAGGCTATTATTAGACTGCAAATCAGTCACGTTATGAATAATGACTAACGTAGAGACAGGATGAAAAGAAGGTGTCTTGTACAGTAATGATTCAAGGTTTAATACTGTGGCATCACTGTCACACACTTTTTAATGGACATAGTGAACCGACAAGCTAAACAGCCAGAAACAGTGATGGAAGTTATCACAGCCCTTAACCAGGGAAAATACCCTCACTGCTGTGCACAGTGTTACCATGGTTACATGTATGCATTAGCATAAATAGGGTATGGGATATACATGGCCTTTATCAGGATCACTTATGAGATCGCAGACAGATATCAGGATCAGCAGATGGATTTATTATTGGTTTAGTTGTTGAAATCCTGCTAAAATCACATCTGCTATCATAAAATCCTGTGGTTGGTTTGTTTTCTTTCACAACACGAACAACCCGCACCAGAGTCCATTTGGAAGCGGACTGAGATCCACCTTGTTCAGCCTTGTTTTGTTGTTTGGTCCACACCAGGGTTCGACTGACAACTGTAACACCAGTCCAAATGAACTGTACTAACCACGCAAACTGACCTGACTTTGTTTTGGACCAAAGAGGTTAGGTCTGAAAGCACCCTTATAGACACCACAATAAAACAATGATAAAGCACCTATCTGTAATAGCAATAATAAGCTTAACCAAATACATGGTGGTTTCTGTTCAAAACTTGAGTGGTTCAGACAGTTGAGAGTGCATGACCTCTGTGGGACTTAGAGTAAAAGCTAATATTTTACATAAATACCATAAATGCATACATATTCAGGGATGGCTACACAACCTATACAATACCATACTGTCCATTGTGACTGTCTGTGCACTCGTTTGTTGGCTGAAATGTGATAAATGGTGAAGTGTTATGCCATGACAGAGGTGATAACCCCTCCCCTCATCATGAACAACAAAAAGTTGCCATGCGGTGCTCAGTTTCCTTTTGAGCTGTGGTGATTGTTCAACAGCCAGTTTCCCCCAGAACAGTTGTTAGGCCAGGTGGCAAGTATCTTTTGATGGGGCCTGGAGGCCTGACTGCCAATTTTCTTTTCTGCTGGGGGCCAGCAACAGACTTTGTTTTTATTTTGATGCTATTTAATTCGGCCGCTTGTACTCGCGATCTCGTTCTTTCGGTCATGACCCAGAGCTCGTGACCATAGGTGAGGGCTGGAATGTAGATCGATCAAGAGCTTCGCTTTCTGGCTAAGCTCCCATTTCACCACAACGGACCGGTTAAGTGCCCGCATCACTGCTGACGCCGCCCCAATCCACCTGTCAATCTCCTGCTCCATCCTACCCTCACTCGTGAACAAGATCCCGAGATACTTAAACTCTTCCACCTGAGGCAGGACCTCCCCCCCGACCTGGAGTGGGCAATCCACCCTTTTCCGGCTGAGGACCATGGCCTCAGACTTGGAGGTGCTGATTCTCATCCCAGCCGCTTCACACTCGAACTGCGAACCGTCCCAGCAAGAGCTGGAGGTCACTGTTCAATGGAGCTAGGAGGACCACGTCATCCGCAAAGAGCAGGGACGAGATCCTCCCGTCACTGAACCTAACACCCTCCACCACTCGGCTGCGCCTAGAAATTCAGTCCATGAAAGTTATGAACAGAACCGGTGACAAAGGGTAGCCCTGGCGGAATCCAACCCTCACCGGGAACAGGTCCAACTTACCGCCTGCCACGCGAACCAGACTCGTTCTCCTTCGGTACAGGGACTGGATGACCCTTAGCAAAGGGCCACCAACCCCATACTCCCGGAGCACCCCCCACAGGATGCCCCTGGGGACATGGTCGTAAGCCTTCTCCAAATCCACAAAACACATGTGGACTGGTTGGGCGAACTCCCACCCTCCCTCCAGCACCCTGGCGAGGGTAAAGAGCTGGTCCACGGTTCCGCGTCCGGGACGAAAACCACATTGCTCCTCCTCAATCCAAGGTTCAACTATCGACCAGACCCTCTTCTCCAGCACCCTGGCGTAGACCTTACCAGGTAGGCTGAGGAGTGTAATCCCCCTGTAGTTGGAACACACCCTCTGGTCCCCTTTCTTGCAGATGGGGACCACCACCCCGGTCTGCCACTCCAGAGGCACTGCCCCCGATGTCCACGGAATGTTGCAGAGGCGTGTCAGCCAGGACAGCCCTACAACATCCAGAGCCTTGAGATATCCAGGGCGAATCTCGTCCACCCCCGGGGCTCTGCCGCCGCGTAGTTGCTTCACTACCTCGGCGACTTCTGCCCCAGAAATTGGACGACCTGCCCCCGAGACCCCCAGCTCTGTTTCCTCACTGGAATACGTGTTGATGGGATTGAGGAGCTCCTCAAAGTATTCCTTCCACCGCCCAACAATGTTCCCAGTTGACGTCAGCAGCTCCCCGCCCCCACTGTAAACAATGTGAGCAAGTTGCTGCCTTCCCTCCCGAGGCGCCGGACGGTTTGCCAGCACCTCTTTGGAGCCGATCGATAGTCTTTCTCCATGGCCTCACCAAACTCCTCCCACGCCCGAGTTTTTGCCTCCGCGACTGCCGCTGCTGCTCCGCTTGACCCGCCGGTACCCGTCAGCTGCTTCTGGAGATCCACAGACCAACCATGCCCTGTAGGCCTACTTCTTCAGCCTGATGGCTCCCCTCACCTCTGGTGACCCTAGGAGCTTTGCTGTCGGGGGCATTTCGCCCCTGGTAGGGTTTCCCATGGCAGATTGGTTCTGGGCGAAGGGTCAGACAAAGAACGGTTCAAAAGACCCTTCATGATGGAAAATAACAAGAGTTGGCGTACCCAGCCTGGAGGGTTACCAGGGCCCCACCCTGGAGCCAGGCCTGGGGCTGGGGCCCGTGGGTGAGCGTCTGGTGGCCGGGCCTTCGCCCATGGGGTCCAGCCGGGCCCAGCCCGAACCTGCTACATGGGCTCGTCCCCCTGCAGGCCCACCACCCGCAGTGGGATCCAGAAGGGTTCAGTGCAGTGTGGATCGGGCAGCAGACCAAGGCGGGGGCCTTGGTGGTCCGATCCTCGGCTACAGAAGTTGGCTCTTGGGACATGGAATGTCACCTCTCTGGCGGGGAAGGAGCCGGAGCTTGTGGAAGAGGTTGAGCGCTACTGGCTAGATATAGTCGGCCTCACCTCAACACATAGTTCCGGCTCTGGAACCCAAGTCCTTGAGAGGGGTTGGACTCTCTCCTTTGCTGGAGTTGCTCCGGGTGAGAGGCAGAGGGCCGGGGTGGGCTTTCTGATAGCCCCCAGACTCTCTGCCTGTACGTTGGGGTTCACCCCAGTGGACGAAAGGGCTGCGTCCCTGCGCCTTCGGGTTGGGGAACGGGTCCTGATTGTTGTCTGCGCTTATGCGATGAACAGCAGTTCAGAGTACCCGCCCTTTTTGGAGTCCCTGGGACGGGTGCTGGACAGTGCCCCGACCGGGGACTCCATTGTTCTGCTGGGGGATTTCAACGCTCACGTGGGCAATGACAGCAGGACCTGGAGGGGTGTGACTGGGAGGAACGGCATGCCCGATCTGAACCCGAGTGGTGTGCAGTTATTGGACTTCTGTGCGGGTCGCAGTTTGGCCATAACTAACACCATGTTCGAGCATAAGGATGTCCATCGGTGCACGTGGCACCAGAACAGCCTAGGTCGCAGGTCAATGATTGACTTTGTAGTCGTATCATTTGACCTGCGACCATATGTTCTGGACACTTGGGTGAAGAGAGGAGCAGAGCTGTCAACTGACATCGCCCGGCTGGCGTGGGAACGCCTCGGGGTTCCCTCGGAAGAGCTGACGGAGGTGGCTGGGGAGAGGGCTGTCTGGGCTTCTTTGCTGAGGCTGCTGCCCCCGCGACCCGGATAAGCGGAGAACGACAGACGGACGGACGGCTATTTAATTCATTTAAGTTCTTTTTTTTTTTTTAATTGTAAGAAGTAGCATTTGGTCTCATATGCATATGGAACATGATGCAGATGGGGTGCAAGTTCATGAATGATTAAAAACGAAACTAGAATTACCGCCCTGCGGTTGTATGCCTGGTTGTTTCACACACATCTTCCCCCCAGCAGCACAGAAGATCCATACAATCAGCACAACTTCCAATGTGGACACCCAAGATTAGTGTCACCAATTCAGTATCTGACCAGATATTTCACCATCTGTTTCTGAGATATGATGCTGAATAATGGCCAGAAAAGTGTTTTATGCAGAATATTACGATGTCATAGTAAAGCTGACCTTTGACCTATTGGATATAAAATGTCATCACTTAATTATTTTATCCTATAGACCCTCACAATGATGTCAGTTTGTTAGCTGGAGGCAAAACACGACTCACCGCCACAGGGCTGTAGGCCACACAGGAGTCTTAAAATGTCGTCTTGTTGTGTTATTGGGAGCCAGAATAGTAGGAGTCATGGCTTGAAACTTAAATTTTAGTACATACCTCCCGACACTGCCCGTCAACAAAAACAAAGACAACTATGGCTAAATGCATAAGACAAAAGGAGTGGACGGAGGCGATCATCAAAAATGCTCACATGTGCAGCGCACACTTCACATCAGGTTAGGGGGAAAGTATTTCCTGTTGCAGGGATGAATAATGTTATGTGTATTAAGGGTTATCATGTCCACATAATCAGAAATTGGGGAGGTATTAAGAGGAATGTTGGATTTCTCTGTAACGCTAACATTTTAGTGTATTAGCTAACATTAGCTCAATAGCAAAACAAACTGGAGGAAACCGTTGAAGTGCCGTCCTCCTTTGAAAAATTGGCATAGTAATCAACCACAAAATCGGCCATCCCACCTTCAGCAATCCTGTCAAATCATCCATCCACTGTATGAGAGCATACTGGTCGGCCAGTCTGGTCCCGTAGGTCAGTGTTTACTTATTCAAGTAACACTGGTGGTCCCGGAGAGTGAGTAACCTGACATGGTGCGTTTGTAAATTCAGTCTGATGCTCTACACTAAAATGAGGGCCCTGTTGGTCAAAGAAACGGAGCTTCACATTTCTATATGAATTAATTAAATTTATCACACATTCATCCTGCTCAGTGCTCTGCTACTATGTCTCCACAGACAGAGTGCGGTGCTCTGGATAACCGAATGCTACATTAGACCATTGCTACGAACAGTACAGTTATCTCCAGAGTACGCTCCGGCACTTGGATGAGTATGTCTGCACGCACCACTCATATCATCTTCCTTCACTGTCTAACACAAGCCAAAAGAACTCGCTAGCTACCACTAGCTAATGTCTGGAGAATTGTTTTGCCTCCAGGTAAGCCCCGCCCACCAAAAATGTCATAATGTTTACTAACAGTAAAAGGGTCTATTAGACATTTGTGTGAACTTTTGTCATAATTAGCATATGAATTCTTGATGTTTGACCAATGACCACCAAAATCTATTCATTTCATCAATGAGACTTGGTGCCAAATTGGAAGAAATTCCCTCAAGCTGTTCCTGAGATATTGTGGTCATGAGTCACTGTCACAGCAACCTTGACCTTTGACCCTGGGCCAACAAAAACTAATAATTTCATTCGGTTTTTGACTCTGAAGAAGACGCAGTAGCGTCGAAACGTCAGTCTGTTTGCACCTTATTAAAAGCTCTGCAGTTTTATCGAGTGCTCCAGCCTCCTTTCATTTTGGTTCAGTCATTTTTTGAAGTGGCCCGCTTGATGTAGTGTCTACTATTTTGTCCTGTGCTGTGAGCATCGATCCAGTTTTTTTTTTGTTTTGTTTTTTTTTTGGGCTGAAGTGCAAGAGTGCCTTTCTTTAATAATTTCATTGTTGAGTCCACATGGACATTTGTGCCAAAGATGAGGAAACCATTATACTATTATACTAGCGAGCTTACCTCATTAACTCGGGTTGAATTCCTTGTTGCAGCTGTGGCTGTAGTGAGGTCAGAGGCTGGTGGCTTTGTGCTGTGTGTGTGTGTGTGTGTGTGTGTGTGTGTGTGTGTGTGTGTGTGTGTGTGTGTGTGTATGTTTGTGTGTTAATACTGTAATGCTAGCAGGGTGGGGTTTTTTGTAGTTTAAGAAAACATCTCTCATCTCACTTCTCACTGGGTGGGCTGCCACGCTTCCAATACACTGGCGGAACCACTGACAACTGTGAGGTTTTACTGAACTAAACTAGTTTTTGTTAGTATATTTCTGGTCTTTCTGACAAACAACTGGAAGGTTTCATCTCTTGGTATGCATAATATATAAATCAAACTTTATTTATATAGTACTTTTCATACATTAAAAATGTAACACAAAATGCTTCACAAAAAAAAACCAATGAAAAACCGCCCCTCCCACCCCCCACATATAACACACACACACACGCACACACACACACACACACACACACACACACACACACACACACAGAGCACTCACTAACTGTAGTAACATGGCAGGGCACTGAGGCACCAGGTGAGGAAAAAAACACCTATGGGGAGCCATCCACACCGAGAGGCACCCCAGCCTACGGTCACAGTGAGTGCTACCACAGAGACCACCCCAACCCAAATAGACCGGGGTGGACTCCACACATGGTGCAGAGCCCCCCGGTCCTCCGGGCCTGAGGGATCTCCACGTGGGCAGACCGGACACACCTCCCAGTGTGGAGGCCTCCCATGAGGAAACACTGGAGCTAAAACCTAAAAGACTAAAAGACAATAAAGTAAGATAGAAAGAGCTAAAAATTAATAATAAAAGAAGAGTAGAAGAAATCAGTTAAAAGCCAAATTAAAAGGTGAGTCTTGAGCCTCCTTTTAAAAACATCAACAGTCTCTGCAGTCCTGATGCTCTTTGGCAGGCTATTCCATAAGTGTAGGCCATAATGGCTGAATGCAGCCTTCCCGTGGGTTTTTGTTCTAACTTTTGGGATGACTAGAAGACCGGTGCCAGAGGACTTTAGGATCTGCGAGGGTTGATATGATAAAAGCAGGTCAGATAAATAAGATGGCCCAAGACCGTTAAGACATTTAAAAACTATTAAAAGAACCTTAAAATATATGCTGAAACACATGGGGAGCCAATGCAGCGATTTTAAAACTGGTGTAATGTGTGCCCGCCCTCTTGTCTTCGTCAGCACACGTGCAGCTGAGTTTTGAAGTAATTGCAGATTAGAGATGGTCTTTTTGGGAAGACCAGAGAGCAGGGCATTACAATAGTCTAAATGACAAGAGATAAAAGCATGCATCAGCACCTCCGTGTTAGCCTGAGAGAGACATGGGTGGACTCTGGCTATATTCTTAAGATGCTAAAAATCTATCTTTCTTACATTTTTGATGTGTAGAATAAAATTAAGCTCAGAGACAAAAATTACACCCAGGATATGTTATTAGATACAGTATGTTGGTGTATAAATCACAGACAAACTTCAGTGGACTTACTATTGAACTCCTGGTTTTGCTGTCAAAGAAGTAATCTTTGTCTGAGAGGTCAAACCTGTTAATGAAACACACACATGCACGCACACACGCGCGCACATACACAGACACACACAAACAAACACAAAAGCACGCAAACTTGTTACTGTTTGTGCGTTAAAGTTCAGTCATCCTACAGTAGTGTATATCAGAGTAACACAACATTTTTGAAGAGACCTTAGGGTGCTTCTAGTCAGCCATTTTTGGATCACAGTTAAAAACGTTTGTCGATGACATCAAACATTCCCTGCCATGTTCCAAACTAAGCATCTTCCAGCAGCTCAATGGGCATAATCCCTCTTGTGTCAGGCAAACTTTGTTTTTCTTTATCTTTTTTATTAGGGATAGGCAGATGACAGCAATACAGGAACAATCAACATTGTTTCTGCACTGAAAGATAATAGCCATCTTTTTTTTTCTTCTTTTTTTGGGGGAGGGGGGGGGGGGGGGGTTGTGATCGGGACAGTTCAATTTAACATAGTTCCAGTTGAGAGTATGAGACTGATGTGTATATAAATATTGTTGAGTATTTTTCCAAACAAGTCAATAAAATGAAATGTGTACGTAGTCCAGTTGTAAATAAACCATCAAATAAGCTAGGTTTAAAATAAGAAGGAAAGGAAGATAAATAAAATAATAAAATAAAAATCAAAACAGAAAAATAGTTAATAATAAATTCAAAATGAATTAATTTTGGTCTGTGAGGCCATTAAATACATCGCAACATGGATGGAGAATTCTTTTCACTATATTACCAATTCTTTTTGTTCCCTTATTAAAATTTTTTTGTTGGTGGTACCATACTTGAACTACACAACACTGTCTCCACGATCTCTGGTGATACTGCTCCATTTTGTCCTTATCCGTAAGCTTTCAGAAAACGTGCACACATACACATGAAGTGAAAGCAGAGAACAGTCTTTGTAGATGTAATTAACGTTGAGCATAAAGATGTCCTTAAGCTACAAGGGTCCAACTATTTTCCATCAAAGTATAAAAGACGCACTTACAGGTGTTGTTTTTCCCTGGAGAAAGTGTGTGACAGGTGTTTAATGTTCTTGGGTTGATGTTCCTCAACATGAGGATGGAGAGGTTCCACAACTTTACTGATCAGGGAGCCAATCTTCTCCACAACACCACTCGACTGCTTGACTTCATACACCTAGAACACCACAATACACACACACACACGCACACACACACACACACACACACTTCAATCAAGGTTAGTTGAGGTGAGGTCCAGGTTCTTATTCTGTATCAAGTGCACTGCTTACCAGTTAAAGCTTGTTAAAGGAGCTGCATTTAATAAGATAAAAAGATGAAAAATCGATGATAAAGACAGCTGGTCGGCTCTGTGCAATGTTCGCTTATTAGGGCTTCTTAGGGCACTTATTAGCATCAACATTAAAACTAGTGAACACAACAGTATACACACAGTCACTTGGTGATTGCTGATGCAAAACAATTTGCTCTTGGACCATGTCACTATAGCAATGATATGTGGGAACTGCAGTCTGTGAATTTCTAGATCAGTGTTTATTTTGACAGCTATTCTAGATTTTGTCTTAGTCTTAAGATGAAAATGCTTATTAGTTTTTGTCAAATTTTAGTCATTTTTATCCTTCATAGTTTAACTCTAGTTGTAGTCTATGTTCTCTATGTTTTTTTATCTTTAAACTAATCCAGTTAGACTAATTCATGTATTAGAAATTAGAATTGACAGGTTGTATAAAAATTTCATTTAGACTACAAATAATTGCTGCACACTGACAAACTTGTATTCCTCCAGCAGTGATCAGAGATCAGAAATCAGTTGTGAAGTCTGGCAGCTGGTGGCTGCTTGGTCCGCTGCCATTCAGTGGCTAGTGAAACATCCTGGCAGTGGCTATATTGTATGTATCGTCGACGTAGGTTTCAGCATTAAAGGCTTCACAGAGAACTCTGTAGATATTCATGTCGGCTACATCGTGAATTAGTGATTTTCAAGCATTCATGTTCGAATTTTTACATGCTTATTTGCGAAAATAGTACTACAATTGTGCGATGGCTTTCCCATGGAAGCTGCCATCTTCCTGGAAAACTCGCTTGGCTGGATAATTTCGCAATGCATCCTGGGAAATTCTTCCCCTCAGTTGAGATGGGTTCCTAAGTGTGCATCGCCCGGCCCTTCAAATTAAGTGGGGATTTGAATGGATGAAAAGCACTTCCCTAAAGTTTAGGACACCCTAGCCCTTCGCAGGAACGTGCAAAAAACAAGGTCTAGGACCAGTTTTGAGGAGTAGTGTGAGTATGGGGATGCAGTTTTTTTTTGCTCATCATAGTCTCATTGTCGTCATTAAAAAAAGGCTGTAGACGAAAGATTTTCGCCATAGTTTTCATCAACAAAATGAATACTGTTCTAGATAGACTTCAAGTAAAAACAATGGGCTTTTGTTTGAAATGACAGCGCAGTGCATTAAATTCAACAGGACAAACGGGAGCAGATTAAAATTATAGACACAAAATTACAGAAGGGATGGAAAGTAAAAGCCTGTGTCTGGAAATAAAGGCCGGTTTCTACTGTTGCCTGTTTCAAAAAAAGCTGGTACCCTCTGCAGGTGTGGTGAGTAAAGACCCTGCTACTATTTGTGAATTTTATTCCTTTATATCCTCCATTATGAAGAATTAACATTCTTTGTTCACATGATGTTAATGGCAGTACTCACCGGTTGCTAAAGTGCCTCTGCTGTTTCATGCCATCATTTTTCCCTTTTTACTCTGTCGTGGTAGCACATGTAGAGGAAATGTAAAAAAGGTTGGGGTGTTGTTGTCATACAGTTCAGAAGTCTTGAACGACAAAAAGAAAGTCAAACATGCTAGACTTTCTGTCGCATACTATGACACACTACACAAGATAAAATAGATTATCGTATAAACACTCATTGTCGTTCATGATCCAAACCGACACTGTATGACGCTGCATCACGGCGATACTTGGGCTGATATCATGTAGTCCGAACCCAGTATTATGCCCACGTCTGAGACCTGCATTATGCTGGCTTTAAACTACACGATATCAGGCATGATTTAACGATACACAGCAAGATTTTATGACTCCATAATCGCCTAATCTGACAAAAAAATAAATAAATGTTGTGTAGCATAAACAATGAAAAGGTTGCGAGCGGTCTTGTCAGGAGGTAGGTTGGGGCAGTGAATGGGTCACAAAACACAAGACTTTCTCCAGGTGACCTGTGTTCAGAACCGTGTGAACTCTGATTGAACTTTGAGTCATTTTAAGGTACATCCTCACCATGCTTCTATTGTGGTGGAGAATACTCTCCTTAGTGTTGGGTGTGTATATGGTGATTGTGAACGCAGCCTGAGGCTGACTCCTTCCCCCAGCTGACTCCCTAATCAGGCCAGGTTATATGAGGCGCCTGTGTGCCATTGTTCAGCCAGTTGGTCTTCTGCTCTGTCCCTGCTGTGGCTGGTGTCCTGTGCTCCAGGTATGATTAGTGAAGAAACCCTCATAATTCCCATGTTAAGTGGCATTTTTCTTTTAAAGGTTGATTTGTTTATGTTCAGAGTGTTTGCTGCAACTTTGGGAACCCCCTATCTGCTCCCTGCCCTGAAAGTGACTCAATGCCCTAGCTAAAGGTGGTGAGTAGGAGCACAGCTTTAATCAGGGCTCAACAATAAGGATTGCCCGATTGCCCGGGGCAAGTAAAACTCACGGTCGGGCATGTAAACTAACAACTCACTTGCCCGATCGGGCAAGTTGCTAAAAACAGTAAAAGTTAATAAATAATTGATAAAATAAAAAACGTGCTCCTTCGGCTCTGATGCAGCGTCTCTCTGCCTGAAGTCACAGGCACAGCTGTGTAACAATGTCCTGCCCACAACGCCCGTTGATATTATTTTGTGCGACGGACGCTTCATATGATGACATAACAATATACTATTTCATCGTCATCGTGTCATTTCTGTCTCTACATGGTCACGCGTTAACAATTCTCCTCTGCTCTCTGTATCACGCACGGCGGAGTTCCGCCGCACACACAGGTGAGCACGCTAGAGCGTCTCGGGCCGCATTTTCCTGACCAAACCTGACCCTGAGCCCGGTGCAGTTTGTCAGCTGACAAAGTTATTGTTATGGACAGTGTGTAAATAACCAACAGACTGCTGTTACGCACAGACAAACACGCTGCTCGCACAGCAGCTCAATAAGGCACTCATGCTGAGCTTGTGTTGCGTTCAGGCGCTGTCACGTAAATAACAACTTCCAACACTTAAATAGGTCATAGCACAAAACAGCAGCATGTCAAGTGACTTTTTACTTTATTATATTCAATAAAATTGTATGTTCCTAAATCTTGAGACACCTCATATGTAAGCTAGACAGACATTTCACCTGCTCATTACTGTGCACACATGTACTGTATGTACTTAGTCCTAAAGAGCCCTTCTGGTGCCAGTAGATACATAGAAACATCCCAGCAGGCTGTGCTTTGGAAGCATACAAAAAAGTTTCACACATGTGAAAATTATTTTTCATGCGTGTGCTTCACCTCCGCTGCTACAACTCCATCCTAGGGGAAACACTGCTGTGTGTGTTTTGTGCAACAGGTGGATGTGGTAGTCTACTGGTAGAGTAGAGAGAGAGCTAAGTAGCGTTGAAGTAGAGTAGAGCAGGGCAGAGAGATGGAAGCAAAATATATTAAACCCGGTGTTAATACAGCAGAACTGGAGAGAGAGGTGAAAAATAAATAGAGGTGGGCATGGCTCAAGTAGGGCGCAAAATTATAGATGGAGAATGATTGACAAATTTTTCACTTTAAGCCCTGACACTGTCATTTTTGTGTAGGAATTAAGCTACAATACATGACATATGTTGTTTTAATTAATAAATACAGTGTGAATAAAGATTACATAACATAAAAATAACTGCAGTCTTTGTTATTTGATAGCCGCTTATATTAAACAATTTTTATAGGGCAAGTAAAAACTGACTTCGGGCAAGTAGATCTCTGACCAACTTGTCCGACCGGGCAAGTGAAAAAAAAACCTTAGCGTTGAACCCTGGCTTTAATAATTTTTAATGTAATTTGGGCCTGGTTAATAGTTTGTTCCCTTTTCCAGGTTCTCCCACCCTACCTACTGCTGCTTTGTCCCCTTTTGTGTTCATTGAGTCCCTTTAGTTACTTTATTTTTCTTGTTTTGTTAGGGTTTAATTTAGTGGGTTTTATTTGATTTTCTTTAAGGTTCAGTTTCCTGGGTTATCCTCTTTAAATATCTGTTAACAATCAACTGGGTTATATTACATTGTTCATTGGTTTATTTCCTGGTTACTTCATTTCTTAACTCGTTTACTGATTTGTTTGGGTCCTTTGTTTAATTTACTGGGTTATTGTATCCAGTTATCTGAATACTTTAATTCATTTTGGCTATTTTGATTACTTTATTCTATTACTTTATTACATTAATTGTTTAATTGACTACTGGGTTGCCGTATTGTATTTCCTTTGCCTGTTTATTTGGTTGTTTCTGACCTTTTTTTGTATTTAGTCTTTCTTTCAGGAGCAGAGCGCCATATTTTTTGGGGGGGGGGGTGGGGGGCTAAGCACTCGTGCTGAGGTCCCTTCACTTTATGCATGTGAGTAACTGCACAGGGACACCCTAGACTGCACCATTTGTTTGCTGTGAAGATTGCTGTAAAGGTTGTTGTGAGGTTTGCTGTGTTGCACCTGAGGTGAGTAGCGGTAGCACCCTGGACACTCTCCGTGCAGTCTGCCTCTCCACATGTGGCCTCTGCTTAGTTTTCTTTAGTTATATTTAAGTTGATTTGGGTTCTTTTTAACTTTGATATTGAGGCCTTATTTTAGTGAATTGTAAGAAAGGTATTTTATTTCGCTTACCAGCTTTAAGTATTTTCCTTTGTTCATTAACATTCCTTTTTCCCCAGCAGCCCCAGTCCCTGGATGCTTTATTTTTGATTATTATTGTTATTATTATTATTATTATTATTATTATTACATTACAATAAAAACATTTGAGTGATTTGGAAAAAATCACGTCTCAGACTCTTCAGTAACGTTCCTGTGTGCCGCCTTATCCATTCTTTCAACATGATTCAAGTCCTAATTAGTATTTCCTGGGGTATAAGTCCTCAGGTGCCGTTGTCCGGCTTTCTTCTAATTCTCCCTGTAGTGCCCCACGCCACATTATCCCTAAATCTAACCTCCATAACTTTACTTTAATAATGCCATTCAAAGGGTGCTTATTCGTAGGTTTTCTTATGAGCTGTTGAGCGTGCATTTTTGTAGGATATCATACAAACTGTTCTTTGAGGAAACTTTGGGCTCTCGTTTCCCGGCGCAACGCAGGTGGCGCAGGGTGGCGAACCCCACGCAGAGCTAGTTTCGAGCAGCGCAACCCGAGGCACGCTCAGTTTGGTAGTTTGGCAGACCGAGGTGCGCTGAGATGGGTGTGGTGGCGCAGCAGGGGGAGGTGTCGACAGATCCAGCTTGGCGCGGTGACAGTTTCGTGCCAAAAGGCTTCGTCGAAGGTGCGATAAAAGCTCGCCAGCTGAAACCAGGTCTACTGTCAGCGCAGGGGGAGCGCAGCCGGTGTAAGCCGAAGTTTGGCTGACCGGCGGACAGTGAACACACATTACCAAAACCTCACAGGCAGGTTTCCAGAATATCAGGCACATTAACGATGCAATAAATACCCAAAAAAACACTATTCAATGCAACTATCTGCAATCAGCACATAAATGTATCTCTATATTGACTGTCCCGTCACATCTGATGTCAGATCAAAGGGGATTGGCACCGTTTGGCACGTTTGGCACGCGTAATGGAAACCCAACCTGATTTGATTAACACAGCTGCAAACTAATGAGTTCACATCCCTCTCAGCCAACCACAAACAGCCACAGCATCAGATAGGGAGTATATATTCAGCATCTGTCATCTTAGAAAAGTCAAAAGAAAAGAAGCAGAGTGAGACTGCGAGAGAGAAAGAGAGCGCGCGCGCGCACGAGAGAAACGCAACATTGATTTACAATTGTGGTGACCTCCTCCCAGGCTACCTTTGCATCATCAGCCTGTGGAGGTCTGCTCGCAGTTCCGTATATTCGGACACTGCAAGCTTGGACATCCCGGACCAAAACATCAGTTTCCTCCTTGGAGAAGTTTGGCCGTCTGACGCTGCTGCGTTCTGCCATGGTGAATTGAGTAAATTCTCATTACACCTTCGCGCGGCACATGTAATGGTGAGGAGAGGGGCTCATTTGATTGGTGTGATGTGTGTAAAACCCACTCCACACCTTCTCTCCTCCCTCTTTCCGACTTGCGCCGGTAGGAGGGACAGGGGTGGGAAAGAGGAGTAGCTGCGCCAGGGCGCACGGTTTGCCAAACTTACAAAGTCCGCCTGGCCACACCCAGTTGGAGAAGCACAGGTGTGCTGCGCCCCCGCCTCGCCCGGTCTGCGAAACTAGAGCCCATTGAGTTATTATACCTTACTACTTTATTCTTCTTTAAACCATACGTGAACCACAAACAAAAACCTTTCCCTTTTTTTTTTTTCCCCTTCCACACTTGGTTAGTGATGTACAATTCGTGGCTCATAAAACTTAGAAGCACTATGAAAGGGGACTGCTTTTCCTTGTGTACAGTTGTGGAGTAATGAGCTCAACTTGGGATAGGCTAAAACACAACACCAATTGTACTGAGTGAGAAAGCCTGTGTGTCATTTTAGAGCACTGCAGGCGGCCTCTGTGATGATAGTATTGCGCAACACCAGCAAGAAGGCATTGTCTCGAACTTTCAACTGTCTTCTGTGAGCTTGTGACCTTGCGAGTCCATTCTTCCAAGAACAACTAGGAAGAACATTTCAACCAAGATCACAAGGCCATTGTTTGCATTCTCCATGAATTCAAATTTAAGCATTAAAATAGACTATCAAAAACATTCAATGACCAGAGTTGGGTAAGGGTTACTTTAAAAGTAATCAAAGTACTTTACTGTGTTACTCCCTGATTAAAGTAACTCAAGTAATAAAAGTACTTCCAACGTTACTCCCTGAGAAAAGTAACTCAAGCACAGTGAGTTTTGCATAATATGTCCTGTGACTTTTGAGTATTCTACATTTCCTATTGGGCAATGGACCACAGGGCGTGAAGCCTACTTTCTTTTTGTCTCCAAAATTAAAGTTATGGACCACTTGCCCTTCACTGAGATCCAATTCTCCCATCACAGCCGTCACTCTGACCAGTAGAAACACAGAACGATCTGCTGCTGTAGACAACTGTATGACAACAACACCCCAGGGTTTTTTAATATTTCCTCTAGGGATGTTACCACACAGAGTAAAAGGGGGAACTGATGGTGTGAAACAGCAGAGGCATTTTGTCAACCCGCAGAGTTAACGTTACTGTCATTCATAGATATATATACATAGATGCCGCACCCTGGCTTGTGGGATGCGTCAATACCGCTGCCATCTTGCCTAGGTGCTCTGACTGGTTCAGACCCGTGTCAGACTTGGCAAAAATGCCACATTTTTGCTCTGCATTTGGGTGTACGAACGAAAGAAGTGTTAAAACCAAGCAGAAGGGAATAACATTCCACAGGTAAGAAGTTGTTTTACAATATTTTACTATTACGAACATGTTTAATGAGATATATCTCAAAAAGTGATCCTTCTTTTAAGCTAATCAAGTAAATTAACTGTCCTGATCTGGTCCTAATGCCAAATTAAGCTAACGCTATGTCACACAACTTAAAAAAAAGTTAACATTTAACGTTATATAATATTACTTATAAAATTATGATGCTTTGTCAAACAGCTGTGTCGGTGAATGTGTTATTCCAAATTGTCAACTATCTGTTTCATGGCACCAACGTGACATAACGCAGCATAATGTTAGTAGTTAGCTTGTGGCCTGAATTGTAACTACAAATTATGTGGAACGTTTTTCTGACACACTTATTTTGTGTGTAGTTTCCCAAAAAACACAGATAGGAGACGGACATGGGTAGCTGCAGTGAGGAGAAAGGACTTTGTCCCGACTCATCTGCAGCTGTCACTTCAGACCTGAGGTCTTCGACAGGACTGGGCAGACTCCTAAAAATACTAGCTACTGTACACTGTATTTTTTGTAAATATGACCTAATAATGTTCTGTGTCCAGGATCCCATGAGCACTGTGGTGTTATACATATGAGATTAAAGCAAAATTTTGTGTAAACATGCAGCTCTAGTCATTTATTTTCACTTCACTTTTCACAAAACCAACATTTGTTAATCAGAATCTACACTGCAGCTCGGCACAGCCCTGCTGATACACTATTTTTTGCACATTGTGTGAGATGTGAATGAACATTTATAGTCCCCCATCATGGTGGGCATTGTACATCTAGTAAGAAAAAATATTTATTACATGGGGAAAGTTTAGTTTAAATGTGTTGTACAACTATTACTGTTACTTTATCTACATAAGATCAAATATTTTGGTATGAAAAGCTGCATTTTTATTGAACCAAGTATCCTGTATCATAACTACATGTCTGACAATTGTAACAAACCAATCCGCATGAAAATCGGTTGAGAATTCAGCGAGTAATGATGATTTTAATCATAAATAATCTCCTGCTTCAAGACATACGTGCATTAGGCAGCGCGGCTCCACCTGGGCAAGATGGCGGCCGCGTTGACGTATCGCTCCAATGAGGAGCACCGTTGAATGCGGCCTCTACGTATATATATCTATGACTGTCATTAGCATCAAGCGAGCAAACAATGTTACATCCTCACGGTCGGACATAAAGTAATAAAATTAACAAATAGCGGCGGGGGGAAACAGACTACATTATAGACGGTCCGTTATTCATTAATCCCTCTGTTTTTATATTTTTACAGTTCAAACTCAACACTTCCTGAATTCCTTTCAAATTAAAAGCCCCGTATAACTTCGGCTGAGACAAGTAACTGATGGCTTGTTTGAAAATCTACTCAAGTTATAGGCTGACCAAACGTCCTCCTTTGCCCGGACATGTCCACTTTTCACGTCCCGCCGGGGCGTCCGGGGGGTGGGGGGGTGGGGGTGGGGGTTATAAACTGATGATAATGTCCGGTTTTCCGTGTGTGTGTGTGTGTGTGTGTGTGTGTGTGTGTTAGAGTGCGGCACAGGCAGCATATTTCTGTCCAAACCCGAACCGAGCCTGACATAATTTAATGACCAAAGCACTGAGTTTGTGTCACACAGTTGTTACAGGCTATTTAACAGGCCGGGCGTGCGCTGTGCGTGCTCAGCTGCGGAGAGGGAGACCTCGTGTTTGAGACGGGAGCGGGAGATGGGAGGCCCGATCTGCCCAGGGTAGGGTGACCATATTTTGATTTCCAAAAAAGAGGACACTCGGCCGGCCACAACATAGCCTACTTAAATGATACTTGCAGTTTACTCAAAGATGCCTTATGATTTTAATATATTTATAAGTATGGATAGAAAATTCAGTTATATTACAAAATAATATCTCTCAAAGACAGAAATTCAGATAGGCCCCAATAGGAGACACATACACACACTAGAGTGTCGGATTCGGTCAGCTTTCAGTGAAAATGTAGCGTAAAAATAAATAAAATCCTATTGTCTGTCCTGTTTATTGCTTGGGCAATGTTATTTACGTGACAACACTTGAACATAACACACACAGACACACATTGGCTGTTTGTTTCTACCTCTCCCCTCTCTGGAAGTCTCGGACCTCCAGCCGCCCGCCTCCGCCTTGATTAAACTCTGAAAATAAAATAAAAGAGGGAGACAGGTGTAAGGTTGGTCGAGCGGTGAAGGTAAAAGGAAGAGGACTTTAAACTGTTCAACAGTCCAATTTTTTTATTTCCCTTTTCTTTTCCAGCAGTGGGTTAGGTGCAGCAATATGTACAGTGCAGTTCAGCTGGCCAAAACTGAAGAAAAACTAAAACAAAAAACCTCTAATGGTAAAAGACAAACACACACAATGCTTGTCCACCTCCAGGCACTTTCACACACCATCTAGCCGGCAGGTGTCTGGGGTTGGTAATTAGCACAATTAAGGTTGAAACCTGGTAGTTGTAGGTGTGTAGTTGTTTTGGTGCTTCGGTGTCACAGGCACATTTACATGAAGTCAGGAAGAAAAGTCTGACAATACTGTGGTTTTAAATCTCTTTATTTGACTAATTCTTTTGTGTGTCTCACCTCTCCTCTAGACTGCACTTGGCCAACCTCTGGTTTGGACTCAGGAACTGCCAAACCAGACCCCTCCCATTTGGATTCCTTTTATAGTCAAGTTCCTGGGGGAATGTGCCAAGTGTAGTATGGATGAGGGGAATTTTGGGGAGATATTTGTGCAAGTGTTGATTTTGAGCAGTTTAAGAACATTTTTACTCTTTTGGAGTGTGTAGCAATGTTTTTCACTGTTGGCTTATAAAAAGTAGTCTGAAGAGTATGAATTAATCACTGCTGATTGTTGATTGATTTATTAATTGTATTTCCCATGTGTAGGAGGAGCTACTGTCTATATATGCAGGAGTTGGAAGTTTCTCTCGAGTTTTCTGAGATCTGTCTAGCAAGCCGGCCACAGCGGCTGTTACTGCCAGGGGTCCAAACTTAAAGGGGGCATAGTCCGGTGCAGAGTTGATTTTTGTTTTAGTTTTTCTTCAGTTTTGGCCAGCTGAACTGCACTGTACATATTGCTGCACCTAACCCACTGCTGGAAAAGAAAAGGGAAATAAAAAAATTGGACTGTTGAACAGTTTAAAGTCCTCTTCCTTTTACCTTCACCGCTCGACCAACCTTACACCTGTCTCCCTCTTTTATTTTATTTTCAGAGTTTAATCAAGGCGGAGGCGGGCGGCTGGAGGTCCGAGACTTCCAGAGAGGGGAGAGGTAGAAACAAACAGCCAATGTGTGTCTGTGTGTGTTATGTTCAAGTGTTGTCACGTAAATAACATTGCCCAAGCAATAAACAGGACAGACAATAGGATTTTATTTATTTTTACGCTACATTTTCACTGAAAGCTGACTGAATCCGACACTCTAGTGTGTGTATGTGTCTCCTATTGGGGCCTATCTGAATTTCTGTCTTTGAGAGATATTATTTTGTAATATAACTGAATTTTCTATCCATACATATACATTTTAAATATATTAAAATCATAAGGCATCTTTGAGTAAACTGCAAGTATCATTTAAGTAGGCTATGTTGTGGCCGGCCGAGTGTCCTCTTTTTTGGAAATCAAAATATGGTCACCCTACTCAAGTATTTGATTACTCAAACAGCAAACTAACGCATCAGGTTACTCTTTACTGCAAAAATGAGAGTTGGGTGGCGTTACTTTGTAACACGTTATACCCAACTCTGTCAATGACACCCTAAACTAACATCAGTGGATACATCAGCTGTACACCAACATAACACACAACATGCTATTGATGCCAGTCAGTGCAAAGGCTAAGCTGTTTACTCCGACACTGAAATTTTGACACTCTGTTTTACATTGCACACATACTGTACATACAGGTAGTGACAAAGTTGTGTTACTTAAATATTGTTAAAACAAAGTGGCTTCTTCAGTCTTTACCCAGGCAGAAAGGCAGAGAATGGAAAGAGTCAGTGAGTCTTACCCTCTTGGTGGGCATCTTTAGCTTCATGAACTCAGCCTCTCGACACAGAATGTTCCAGGGAGCATGAATCTTCACAAAGCCCACCCCTGCAATCTTAGTCTAAGAGACACACAACAAAGAAATACAACTCATCTGAATACAGCTCACATATGATTTGATGTCATCAGGAATACAGAAAAGAAACTAAAAAAAAAACAACTGAACATTGCATGACAAAAATTAATTTCAAGTAAAACACGCGAAAACAGAAAAAAAAGAAAAATGCAAAGGAGGTGATGACGTCATATGACATATTGATGAGGCCAGATGATCTGCATTAACGGCAGAATAGAGTTATTACTGAGCAGTGTGGTGTGTAGCAGTGTGTGGTTATTGCATTGCAACATGGTGTCATCTTAATGTAATTTAATCAAGTTAAAAAGTGAAAGGATGTGCGTAAGGGCGCTGCACTCTAACAGGGCACTTCTCAAATAAGCAGCTACAGATTTATCCACATATGTGTCCTGCTGCCTTCGGACAGCTCCAGGGATTTTATTTACCGTACTACCATAACAGCAGAGCACAGAACAATAATGTAATACACAGTAGACTGTAGGACAGAGGCCAATTCTTGTTGATAGTATGTATGCTCTCACTTTCAGTTCAACTGAGCAAGGGCTGAGGACAAGCTAATGCAATGTGTTCGGGAAGCACTGAGCTTCTGAGGAGTTGAATTATAAGTAATATACTTTAAAAAGATGTTCTGATATAGTTTTGCTGTTGTTAAACAGGGTCCCTGTTTACTTCAATGCAGGCGCATGCATAGATAGACCCAAGGTGGTGCTCAAACACCTGCCTTTTTGGCCTCTGACTGGATAAGTGCCCTTTTTGCAAGGTGCTTTTTTTCCATTTCTTTTTCTAATTTCATATTTTAGTTTTTAAGTTTGGCCCATGGCATCAGTTCTTAATTAAAAGCATGTTGCATTTGAGTTTCAAC
Organism: Epinephelus fuscoguttatus; assembly: GCF_011397635.1. Taxonomy (NCBI): domain Eukaryota; kingdom Metazoa; phylum Chordata; class Actinopteri; order Perciformes; family Serranidae; genus Epinephelus; species Epinephelus fuscoguttatus. The sequence goes on from NC_064755.1 coordinate 3,437,283, forward strand.
TTTGCGAAACCGCAGGGACTCCTGCCTCTCACTCTTTGACTTCCCTTGTTGTCACAGCCATCACATTTAACATACATGTATCGAGCACCCTGCATCACATTTAGGCATCAAGGCACTGAGGCACCAGGTGAGGAAAAAAAATGGGAGCTCATCCACACCGAGAGGCGCCACAGCCTACAGCCACAGGGAGTGCCCCCACAGAAACCACCCCAACCCAGATAGACCAGGGTGGACTCCGCACATGGTGCAGAGCCCCCAGTCCTCCGGGCCTGAGGGATCTCCAGGACAAATTTAAAGATTTAGAAAATGTAAGGATTTAAAAAAAAAAAAAAAATTTAAAAAAAGAGTTTAAAGTAAATAATAATAAAATACATAATGATTTAAAAGTAGATCATTAAGAACAATAGACATTAAATAAATAAATAAAAACAAATAAATAAAATAAAATATAATAAAAGAAGAGTAGAAGAAATCAGTTAAAAGCCAAATTAAAAAGGTGAGTCTTGAGCCTCCTTTTAAAAACATCAACAGTCTCTGCAGTCCTGATGCTCTTTGGCAGGCTAGTCCATAAGTGTAGGCCATAATGGATGAATGCAGCCTCCCCGTGGGTTTTTGTTCTAACTTTTGGGATGACATAAAAACTATAAATGAAAAAATGTTTTCTGCCTCTTGCAAAAAAACTTATACTTAATTCACTCGGCTGACTGCCGGCAACTTATTAAGTGGAACATTAACTTTTAATGTTACTCAATGCATGAGGTGAAGACGTGAATCAATTAACACACCTTAAATATTCCATGTGACAACCTTGACCATCATTTTACTTTTTATATGACATACACTTTTAGTAATGAATGTATCTTAAAGCGTTTATATTAATATTGACTGGATTATGTGTACTACATATATTCTAATCCTCACTCAAAGAAAAAAACAGCATCGTAGAGCGCCATTCCCCTTGGCAACACCAAACCCCCAAGCTTGCCTGAGAAGGACTAAGTGCACAGACCCGCTATTTTTAAATATCCCATGGAGAGAGACTCACTGCACCCTGTTTTATTTTGTTCTGAAAGTGTCGCAGTGCAGCCTTGTTATGCAGACAATAAACGAGGTGCAGACTCCTCTCTGTCACTGGCAATGAGGAAATACAGTGAGTGCTGGAGTGACAACCACCCTGCCCACATTAAAGGGTACTGTTTGCGGTGGTAATGCCAGGGTCTACAGTAGGTACCATGTCTGAAGGGTTACTTTTGGTTCCAAAGGTACCATACCAAAAGTGTTTGGTGGAAACGGGGCTATAGAGACAGACAACCAATCACGCTCATATTCACACCTACCGGCAATTAAGAGTCACCAGTTAGCCTAATCTGCATGTCCTTGGGCTGTAGGAGGAAGACAGAGTACCCCCAGAAAACCTACGCTGGCATGGGGAGAACATGCAAACTCTGCACTGAAGGGCTCCCTGACCCCAGGGACCCTCGATGTACAGTACAGGCCAAAAGTTTGGACACACCTTCTCATTCAATGCGTTTTCTTTATTTTCATGACTATTTACATTGTAGATTCTCACTGAAGGCATCAAAACTATGAATGAACACATGTGGAGTTACATACTTAACAAAAAAAGGTGAAATAACTGAAAACATGTTTTATATTCTAGTTTCTTCAGAATAGCCACCCTTTGCTCTGATTACTGCTTTGCACACTCTTGGCATTCTCTCCATGAGCTTCAAGAGGTAGTCACCTGAAATGGTTTTCCAACAGTCTTGAAGGAGTTCCCAGAGGTGTTTAGCACTTGTTGGCCCCTTTGCCTTCACTCTGCGGTCCAGCTCACCCCAAACCATCTCGACTGGGTTCAGGTCCGGTGACTGTGGAGGCCAGGTCATCTGCCGCAGCACTCCATCACTCTCCTTCTTGGTCAAATAGCCCTTACACAGCCTGGAGGTGTGTTTGGGGTCATTGTCCTGTTGAAAAATAAATGATCGTCCAACTAAACGCAAACCGGATGGGATGGCATGTCGCTGCAGGATGCTGTGGTAGCCATGCTGGTTCAGTGTGCCTTCAATTTTGAATAAATCCCCAACAGTGTCACCAGCAAAACACCCCCACACCATCACACCTCCTCCTCCATGCTTCACAGTGGGAACCAGGCATGTGGAATCCATCCGTTCACCTTTTCTGCGTCTCACAAAGACACGGCGGTTGGAACCAAAGATCTCAAATTTGGACTCATCAGACCAAAGCACAGATTTCCACTGGTCTAATGTCCATTCCTTGTGTTTCTTGGCCCAAACAAATCTCTTCTGCTTGTTGCCTCTCCTTAGCAGTGGTTTCCTAGCAGCTATTTGACCATGAAGGCCTGATTCGCGCAGTCTCCTCTTAACAGTTGTTCTAGAGATGGGTCTGCTGCTAGAACTCTGTGTGGCATTCATCTGGTCTCTGATCTGAGCTGCTGTTAACTTGCGATTTCTGAGGCTGGTGACTCGGATGAACTTATCCTCAGAAGCAGAGGTGACTCTTGGTCTTCCTTTCCTGGGTCGGTCCTCATGTGTGCCAGTTTCCTTGTAGCGCTTGATGGTTTTTGCAACTCCACTTGGGGACACATTTAAAGTTTTTACAATTTTCCGGACTGACTCACCTTCATTTCTTAAAGTAATGATGGCCACTCGTTTTTCTTTAGTTAGCTGATTGGTTCTTGCCATAATATGAATTTTAACAGTTGTCCAATAGGGCTGTCGGCTGTGTATTAACCTGACTTCTGCACAACACAACTGATGGTCCCAACCCCATTGATAAAGCAAGAAATTCCACTAATTAACCCTGATAAGGCACACCTGTGAAGTGGAAACCATTTCAGGTGACTACCTCTTGAAGCTCATGGAGAGAATGCCAAGAGTGTGCAAAGCAGTAATCAGAGCAAAGGGTGGCTATGTTGAAGAAACTAGAATATAAAACATGTTTTCAGTTATTTCACCTTTTTTTGTTAAGTACATAACTCCACATGTGTTCATTCATAGTTTTGATGCCCTCAGTGAGAATCTACAATGTAAATAGTCATGAAAATAAAGAAAATGCATTGAATGAGAAGGTGTGTCCAAACTTTTGGCCTGTACTGTATATTAATATTTGGGGTGTTGTTGTATATCAACACGAGGACCATGTTAATTTTCAACAAAACATCGCAAAACTTTTATTTAAATGGAAACAGTGGTGTATTTAAAGGGACATTGTGTAACATTTTCAGTTGTTTATTGACAAACATTGATGTCTGCATTCATAAATGTCATTATTGGTGTACTATTACCTCCACCAATAATCTTAATTTCGGATTTGTTTGTACATTGTGCGGGTAAGTCATCTGGGGGGCTCCATAACATTTTGCCATCTTGAAAATACATCCGCCAGCAAGGGACATGCAGCCCCGCCTTCGGCGTTTTCGTTGAGAGCCAGGCCAGCGCTGCGTGACTGAGAAGCTGAAGGAGAGGAGCAAGAGGCGCTTCGCTACTACCCCGGCACTACTGCAGCACAACAAAGTCCCACTCTTTGAGCATAATGCAGGATCATGCATATGCAGCATCACAGGAGACGGAATCCTTGTCGCAAAGAAAGAGCAAAAGGGAATCAAAAAGGCAACGTGACCGGCAAATTTAAAAAACAAGGGTCAACATTGCGGCAGCCTTTCCCAGGTGTTAAGAGCTGCTGAAGGAGAAAGGTAATGCAATCACAGGCCAGCGCTGCGAAGTGATACGAGGAGAGGGATGAGGTGTGTGAGGTTGAGCCACTTGTCAGTTGTCAAAAGACAAGACGTGATTGGTTTGTTTCGATTTACACCCGCCCCAACAGTCCTACGTTGTAAACACAGCCAGCATGGTGAGGAGGGGGTTTGTCAACTCGCATTGCGTGTCTGTGTAGGAGCCTGAATGAATACTCCATGAAGTATCAGATGACATGGTTTCATCAATGCTATCAGCCAGCTTTTTGGTACACAACGGCTACCGTCGTTGCAATACGTGTTTGAAACAGAATGCAATATATGATTTCAATGTTAGATGTGAGAAATTCCTACACACTGGCTTTAACACCCTGTTGTGGTACGCAATGGCAATGCCATTTTAATATGGCGGGGTTAATACACATTGCTGCTATATCCATGATTGCGTAACACCTCTAACACAACAACCAAACAAGAGCAAACATCTCTTAAAGCCTGCGGCACACCATTGCACAGCATTTCAAAGAAATATATCATTTAACCCGTAAACCGTAGCAAAAGGATCATAGATTTAAAACAATAACTAGATAGTGGATACCAACAAGGTAGCTATTCACTCCAATGGAGTTGCTCTGCTGGCAAATACACCAAAAAATGTTTCCAGCTTCCAGGTTTACCTTCACAGTATATGGCTCACTGAAAATGTGCAGTAGTGTTTCTGTTGCTGGCTCCACCCACAAGTTCCCACCAGGCCCCCAGGAAGTGTGCCGGGCTTTGAGGCCAATTTTCGTAATGGCCAAAAAGTGGTACTGCAAATTCTGAGGTTCGTCACGTTACACCCTGGAGCCCAACAAAACTTTTTCCCATTGACTAACATGGCAAAAGAGACATCTGTATGTAGCTCACCTATCCCTATGTTAATCATGTGGGGCCCTGAGTTCGTTAATACAGTTAACTTCATGTGTAATAAGGTTTTTTAAAGGTAATTTTATCTTCTCTCACTTTTAATATGTACCTTTAATTTTGTCTTGAGTCACGAGTTTTTAAATGTATTAACCCTTTTTTACCAAACTGTAATCAATTTAAGGCAATTAACACACTTCAATGAAATGAAATACTTTTTTTAACAAGAATATACCAATAATTTACCGTTTATACAAACACACCTTTGGCAGAAGAATAACCAGACTTCACACTGGAATAAAGAGATAATGAATTTCTCTTATTTACTTTTTAAATGTACAAAATCAACACTATAACACTATAAATAATATTTACTTTCTTTGAAAGTTCACTTTTCTCCTTACACCTCTTGAAAAATTACAGTAATTGCTCCTTTAAATTGGCAATAACACAAAAATACTGAAATTCTGGTTACATTTAACTCAAATTTACCTCAATTTCAAGTTTATACCAAACTCAGTGGGCCCCTCATATCAAGCACACTCACACACACAAGCCGGCAACTGCATACTGACCCAGCGTACAGTCCAATAAAAATCCGAGTATGGGCTTGTTAAGTTGGCTTCTAGCACTGTCCAATAAATCTTCAGGGTTTCCAGGTTGAAAACGATGACCTACAAAGCCTATGGCGTAAGCTTTACTGTGGCTACAAGTCTATTCACTTTGCTAATGAATGCTAACATCAACACTAACTAGCTAATAAACACATGATTTATGATAGTTCTCACCTGATACCCTTTCCTGACCTTATGTTCTATTTGTGTTTCAAGATCGTATTATATAGATCTGGGGATGTCTGATTAATGATGGCTCTAGCCTGATTCCTTTCAGAGCCCCATTCACTATGTGATGAAAGAGTAATTTGATATTGTTATAAGGTGCTTCATGATTTTAAATGTTTTTCTGTTTTCACTGTGTTCCACCCTTGTTTTACACTGTGGTACTGTATGACAAGACAAATATGGCGTTCAACTGTATGCCTTTCAGTTTGGCATCCAGTATTGAAAATACTACAACTCCCAGAGGGTGGAGTTCCTACCACCAGGGCTACAACACAGATGTACTGCATACAGCCAGTGATTAGACTGAGATTGGTTACTTTTACCAGCCTGTCCATTGTTGCCTCACGTGTGCTCTGATAAAAGTCGAATAGACTGAAAACTCAGTAAAGTGAAACACTGCATAGATGTAAGTGTGCGGAAATCTTTTTCTACCAATCTGGACTTGCTGATATTTCCTGCACCTTGCCTCCACCTTGTGGAGTGGTAGCTATTCTGCATCAACAAACAGGAAGTGGGTGCTATACCTTTTCCTGCACAGAGAAAACAGAGACTGAAAAAACTCAAACGGTAAAACTAAGCAGCGCTGGTCAAATATAAACCAAGATTCTGTCACTGAGTTGCCTTTTTCTTGCCTCAAAATTTTGAAGAAACATGTTTAAGCTTACTGTTTAACAGTAAGAGATCAAAATTGTTTTTTGCCATCCAGCTGCCATTGTTACAAATGGACGTTTGCATTATGTCACCCACCATTGGTCTGGTGAGGTGTACTGCATTCTGGAAGATGTAGGTTCTCTCTTTCTTGAGCAAAAGTGTCCCTTTTTGCTGTTTTCTCTGGTTCTGTAGCACCAATTTCAAAAGTATTTGCATGTTTTTACTGCATAGACATCTTAGTTTTATTAAAAGGCCATCTTTCCAACATTGCAATACTTCTTTAATACACCCATGGTTTGCACAAATTCATAATAGAAAGAGTCACAATTGACCTTGTTTGCAGTTGGAGGTGTCCTGTTTTACAACCATCTCTCTCATAAAGGTGGCCTATGGAGAAAATGCATTCCAGGCTATAGGGTTTGTTTCTGCAATACCATGAGTGGCCACTGGGAAAAACTGTCTGCAAATCTAAGCAGCATTCCTAGCGGAGCCTGAAAAGGATAAATACTCATATCAGACTGACCATGTCCTGGTTTAAAGGGGATGAGAGGAGCTTACATGATTGGACATCTCCACCTTCCTGTATTCATCAGGCATAGCCTTGTTTGCATTACCACCAGGGGTCATCAAAATATCAACAATGGGTTGGTTATATACGTGTATTTGGGATGGGAGGTTGTATTTGCCCCTGAGCTAGTTTCAGGAAAATAGAAATCAAGCCCTTTTATGATGTACTTGCAACCTCAGGCCAGCCATTTCAAGTCACTGCTGTAGAGTCTTATTTTCTATTTATAAGCTGGCATCAGGACATCTTATACATAGGCAAAATATCAGTTTACACTTTTACACGGCTGATACACAAATATATCTAAGCTGCAACTCTGCAAATAGTTTGACAAAAACTGGCTGCCTCCTAAATTGTGGAAGACATTAAGTAGTGGATGTCTGCTAATTTCCTGTAGTTAAATATAAACAAAGCCAAGGCTACAACCACTCTCAAAAAAAGGCTTAAAACTAAATACTACTTAACAAGTAGGCAGGTAAAAGTGTTTGCTCTCGTAATGTCGTTCCATGATCATCTGATCCACTTCCTTAATTCATACACAGTTGTTGTTGTTGTTGTTGTTGTTGTTGTTGGTGGTGGTGGTGGTGGTGTGCCAAAACATGTGTTATTCTAACAGTACTACTACTCTAACTAAATTACCAGTAATTCATAGAAAGTGTTTGTTTACTCTGACAGACAGAGAGGAGAGATGGATTGGTGATATGGTTGGAAAAGGAGAGAAGACCTCAGGGAGAGACAGATGAGGAGAAAGATGAGAGGAGGCCAAGAGAGGGGAGGAGAGGAGAGAGGATGACACAAGCTTCCAAAAAATTTCCAAACACAGAAAGTCTGGACGGGACCCAAATTGTCCTGACATATCAGGGTTCAAACACTGGTTGTACTTTACTTCAAATGAACTTCAGTATCATTCAATTCAAAGTTTTTAAGCAATGTCTTCCTTTTTGTCAGTACTATGTTCGTTTAAAGGCCCTGGATCAATTCATCTCAATCAACAACTGTTATTAATCCATAGTTACTGTCACCCATGGTATCCCCCAGGGTTCTTTGCTTGGTCCCCATCTCTTCATCCTTTACATGTTACTCCATGGACAGATCCTCTGTCTCCACAGCCTCCAATTTTACTGTTACACGGATGATACACAACTCTACCACTCTTCCAAGACCATCACTGCTGCCACTCACTCCACCCTCACCACCAGCCTAACGGACATTAAAATATGGAAGCAGAAAAAAAAATTCTAAACTGCAGTAAGTCAGAAATGTTAATCACTGGCCCAGACTCCCTTACCCATCCCACCAGGATTTCGCACTAAACACTGATGGCTCCATCACCAACCCCTCCACCCAAGTCCACAACCACAAATTTGACGCAACCCTCTCCTTCCTGCCTCATGTCAACCACATCACCAAAACAGCCGTCTTTCACCTCTGTAACAATGCCTGCCTTCCACCCACTCTATCACCCTCTGCTGCTGAAACACTCATCCATGCACTTGTAACATCCAAGCTTGACTACTGCAACAACATCCTCTATAGCACCACAAACACTGTCCTCAATAAACTTCATTATGCACAGAACTCTATTGCCTGCCTAATTTCATTAAAACTGGCAACCAGTGGTGACAACATGCTTTCATTTCACTGGCACTATACAACATCACAACTGGGGGTGGTCACAAATATGACAGACTCAAGCGCCAACGACCAAGGCTGAGAAGTGCAAAAACTGCAGTTCCACTTGAGGCTGGCTCCAGAGGCCGGTCAATCCCCATAGACTCCCATGTTAAAATGTCCGACATTACAGCAGACATAGATATGTTAACATTAAAAGGTGAACTACAGTGGAAACACAAATGGCCCTATCTAGAGCCAGTGTTAGGTTTGTCTGTTCTTGGCTGCTGTAGAAACACGATGGTGTAACATGGACATCTCCATAGACCAGGCTACCAGAAAATGCACTGGGCTTTGAAGACAATTTTCATAAAGGCCAAACAGTGGAACTACAACTTCCAAGTCTGTCATGTGATGCCTTGCGGCCCCAAAGACTTTTTCCAATTAACTTACATTGTGAAAGAGACATCTGTAAATCAGTGGACAATTTTTGGGGGCATCACAAACCCACAAACTGACTTGATTCACTATCAGGATGCATTTGGTCTGATAATATTTGGAAAGTCTAAAGGAGCTGCAAAATTAATTCATTTCATTCATATTCAAGTTAGTGGACCACTAAACTAGAAGTACTGGTTGGAGACCTCAGAATTGCACCTCTGCTTTTTGCAGATGATGTCGTTCTGTTGGCTTTATCACACCATGACCTCCAGCGGGCACTGGGGCAGTAAAGTGGTCAGAATGAGGGTCAGCACCTCCAAATCTGAGGCAATGGATCTCTGCCAGAAAACACTGGATTGCTCCCTCTGGGTTGGAAGAAAATTACTGCCTCAAGAGATGGAGTTCAAGTTTCTTGGGGTCTTGCTCATTAGGGTAGAATACAATGTGAGATGGATTAACGGTTTGATGTGGCGTCTGCACTGATTTGGGCACTGCGCGGAACCATTGTGGTGAAAAGGAGCTGAGCCAGAAGGCTTTTGAATTACTGGTCCATCTACATCCCAACCCTCACCTATGGTCATGAGCTCTGGGTAATGACCAAAAGAATGAGATCTCAGATACAAGCAGCCATATTGAGTTTCCTCCATAGGGACGCTAGGCTCAGTCTTAGAGATAGGGTGAGGAACCTGAACATCCGGAGGGAGCTTGGAGTAGAGCTGGTGCTACTTTGCGTCGAAAGAGGTCAATTGAGGTAATTTGGGCATCTTATCAGAATGCCTCTTGGGTGCCTCCTGTGAGAGGTGTTCCAGGCATGTCCCACTGGTAGAAGGCCCAGGGGCAGACCTAGAACATACTGGAGGGATTACATATCACATCTGGCCTGGGAACACCTTGGGGTCACAACAACGCCACAAGCATTGCTGGTGGCAGGGACATCTGGGGTGCTTTGCCTGGCCTGCTGCCCCCATGACCAGGCCCTGGATAAATGGATGGAAATGGATGGATGATGGTTAAACAAGTAACCGGCTTGGCCAGTGGAAGTCTCCAGTGCGCCCGTTCTATGGGTCCATGCAGAAGCAGTGCTGATCATCCAGGTAATGTTATACGCAATAGTTGAGTTTTTTTGGCTTCATATGCCTCTCATAAATGTATAATAATAACTAGATACTAGACACCAGATTGCGCCTATTCATTCCAGTGGTGTTCCACTGTATGCATCCTACTGAATATGTGCAGTAGTGATTCTCTTGCTTGCCCCACCATCAGGTTTCCACTCAGCTCACAGACTTTGCATTGTGATGACATCATGGATTTTTAAATTGCTTTTCACGGCTTGAAGAATGTTTTAAAATATAAAATCTCCATGGACCAAAAATTCAAAATAGAAAGATTCATACTGACCTTGTTTGCAGTTGGAGGCATTCTGCCAACAGTTTTATAGATGCCCTCATAATAGTGGTCTATGGGGAAAATACTTTCTGGGCTGCAGGGTATTTTTGTTGCTAAAATACAGTGAGTCAGCACTAGGGAAATTGGAAGCAAGGCTAAACAGTGTTCCTGGGGGCCTGGTACCACTGACAATCTTTCATAGAAATGAACAGGGCCCCACCTCCAACTCTGTATCAAAGTGTCTTTATACATCCATGCCATAGACAAGAACTCACTCCCCATGTAGATATAAATGGCTCATTCTAAGCTAAAAAAAACATGATTCATATTTTAAGGTGATTATAAACTACAGCAAACATACTTGTCAGACTTAATTTCCTACACACTGGACCTTTAAACAGAAACATGTCTGTAAGGTACATTACAGAGACTACCAGAAATACATTTTCTACTGAGTTGAGAGTGTCTGGAATAAATAATGAAAAAATGTGTAAACTCACATCCTCATCTTTCTCCAGCTCCAGCCCCATGTCTCTTAGTTTTCCCTCAAACTCCTCCCTCCTGAACATTTTGTGATCCTCTTGACCATTGAGGGTCTCTCCGGTACAGCCCAGCTCCACATCGGCCACCGGTGACGACGGCAGGGATGATGAGTCTCTCGCCTTTTGTGTTTGGTGATGTCGGAGATTTTCATCACGGCTATGGGGATCACGGCTGTGGGGAGCACGGCGTAGGCTGCGGGCGACAGCATTTTCAGTGAGCAAGTGCGTTGACTGTCGGCTGGAGCGGCCGCTGGACGGCTTCTTTACAGGGTAGGTGAGGACGTAGTCGACACGCCGCTGACCATCCTGGAAGTAGAGTCCGTGCTGGCAGTGGGTGTTTTCCTCTGGGGTTAGAGCCTTCAGAAGCTGACGGCATGCACATGAAGACAGAGAGGGAAGAAAGAGGCAGACGTGTTTGTTTGTCAAAATATTAAAACGTGTTCTAACAAAGTAAAGCAAAACTATGGCAAAAGCAATTGTCATGACAAAATGATTTACAATACATGTTATTATCAGAGTAACATGTCTCTCATTCTATTTATATTATTATATTTATATTATATTTTATAGATTTTTGTATTATTTTGACTTCAGTAAAGTTGACAGTAGAGAGATGGGGAATAACATCCAACAATGGTGTCCAGCTGTCAAACCAGGGATGTTTTCATTCACTATATTAGGCAGCTTAATGAGTTAGTTCATAGCTTTTAACCAACACATTCTCATCCCAAATTGTCAAATATTGCTACTTAGCCAGTGGGCTTTCACATCTAAATATGACGCGCTAGGTATCCTCCTGTGTTGTTGATGTTCAGAGACGCAATGTCATTTACCACTGTCAATTGCATTGTGTCTTTTCAAAATACACTTCCGTTTTCACAGGACATGTACAGTTTGTGCTTGTTAGATACTTACAGTCTTTTTCAAAATAAACTCACATTGGTAAAACCCCTCATATTTAGCTATATATATTTCCTTATGTAAGGTTTGGCTCAACATTCACAAGCAAGCAGAAGGCTCTCAAGTGAAAGTCCAGGGTCTGCTGGACCCATCCAGCGGCGCTTCAAACTGACACCACCTGGCAGCATAATATACAGCTGCAAAACGTTGTTACCAGCAGCGTTTCAAACTGATGCCTCTAGTGCCGTTATAAACTGACACCGCACATGGATGACGGTGCCTTAGAATTCACCTATAATGCCTATGCCAAGGCCCACACTGCAGTCTCATTTTAGTCATTGAAAAAAGGCCATGCTGTTTTCTTTGACATAATTACAATCCTGTCATAACACATCAGTGTTGATCTTGGACAAATTTGTAAGCTTCTTTATAACAATACCAATAAATTTCCACTTTAAACAATATCTACACATGGCAACTATGTTTTGGTTAAAGGTAGGATCTGGAGGATTTTCAAACAAAACAAAATATAGACATATACAAATGAAATCCTGCTTAATCATCACCTATGGGCTTCTACTCATGTGTGGTGGTGACTCTGTTTGCAGAGCTCCTGCCCTTTAACTGTATTTTGATGTTTATGTGAGCTCAGACCACTTCTGGGTGGAGATTTCCCCAGCCAATGAGAGAGCGCAGGTGCCGTGCCCGAGCGTGCACCAGCGTGAGCCTTGTCTGAACCTCTTCTGTGAAGCCTTCTTCCGTACCTCCGGGCTCTGTACAACCGGGAGAGTTGAGCCTGATAGGAGGGGCCAAATTTGAATGTGTGTTTACAAACAGCAACTGGAAAATCCTCCAGACCCTACCTTTAAGGTATGGAAGCGAATTGTGACTAATATTTAAATTAAAATGTATTTGCAGAAATGCTTTTTCATTTTAAGAATGTGGCTGCATTATTTGACTCATAAATAAAATTAATCATCAATCATCCTATTTGCATTTTAATTTTCTTCTTCAAGACTGCTCATTCTTTTATTTAATTAAAATGAAAAAGAAAAAGTCATTTGAGATTTAATTTTCAAAATATGCCCCAGCAAATAGATACCAAAATTCAATTTGAAATGTAAAATTTGAAAATTAAAATGCATTTACAGAAATGCTTTTTCATTTTAAGAATGTGGCTGCATTATTTCACTCATAAATAAAATGAATAATCAATCAGCCTATTGCATTTGCATTTTCTTCTTCAAGACTGCACATTTTATGCCATAATCAAAAAGAAAACAAAGAAGACATTGCTATTTCATTTTTGTGGTCTGCCCTGCAAAATAGTGACCATAATTCGAAAATGATTTGGCAATCTGAGCGGCGCAGGAGAGTGACATCAGGAGCCACTCTTCTTCAGCTGACCATGGTGCTACCCATCTAATACGGTAGGGGGCGGTGTGCACATTTGATATATGGATGCATCACAGATTATGGCGCTCCCTGAGATTGTGCTTTCTAAACATTGGAATTTCCCAAAACTGAATAAATACCACACATAGCAACACAAAACTGCTTTGCTAGCTCAATCATGTTGTAACTAAGATATCTGCTGGAAAAAATAATTTTTTCATGGACTGTTCATTGAGGATACGGAGTTAATACGTCCGCTGGCTTGACAGTCATTTTACTGGTAGCAGCTTATACTTGTACTTATAGCTTATACTTTGTAGACATCGTGATTTCCCAAAACTGAATAAATACCACACAGTCCAGCAACCTTTCCGGGGGAAACCCTGTGATATTGACACGTTAAATAATTTTCTGGTAGCGCACTGAATGAGTGTTAGGTGTGAAGACGACCTTACAAGTGAGCGCATTGTGTTTTCTTATGACAAACGGTAATAACATCTTCGCACCAAACACTCATTCAGTGCGCTATACACACTCTTTTACAGGGCAGATCTAAATTATATTAGGCAGCTTTGTATGTATGAAAATTACTCACTCCGCTAACTTCTCATTACAGCAACATTAGCTGTTCTATTTCAACAATGTTCAGTTGAAAAAAACATGCATGCAGGCTGAAATTCAAATTTGCTGTTCTATCAGGAGATACACTGACTTAACAGCATGAGTGAGTAAGAAAATAATAATGTTACATGTAATTTTTTAAGCTATAAGTAGAGGGAATAAAGTCCACTGGCCGCTAGGTTAATTTATGCAATGTAAACATTCTAAGCTAATAATGGGTGACTCACAAAAAAACAACTGTCCATGAACCTTGACAGTTATTACTGAGCTGAATTTGATACTTTTGTTAAAAGATGTTGTTATCCATGTTTTATGGCTGTTTGGAGAAGTTTGTCTTCAGGGTTTTAAGCCAGATAGACCTGGAGTTCAATGAAAAAGACAATGGTTTGGGTCAAAATTAAAGGATTTTTTCCAGAAAGGTCTCTCTGACAGAAAGCCCTAAAGGTTAATTTATCCCATGTGCTGTTTTATGTGGAGTCAGTGTAAAGTAAACTTTACTGCACCTAACTAGTTACAATTATTTACTTTTTATTTGTTGTATTTTTTTGCCCTAAAATAAAAAAGAAAGGGGTGGCAGCTTCTTCTGTAACAGATTGTGTTTCATGGCCATGTATTATCGTCTAATATCAATCGCAGGTGTCTATATCACATCATATCAAAATTGTGTCGTGGCAGACTTTGTAATATTGTCAAATGTTGTATCTTAGTCTAGTAAATAAATATCGTACCATGATGAAACTGGTCATTTACACTCCTACTAGAGAGTCACATTCATCCACTTCACATACATTCACACAAACTCTGTTTAAACACACAGCCAATCGGGCAATTTGGGGCTCATTACCCTTGATGTGCAAGTCTGTGAGTGAAGTGAACTTCAGACATTTGGATTTAGCTTTAGTTTCAGTCTTGTTTCTGCTTGTGTGAAAGCAGCTGTATGACTTCTGAATTTCTGACACATTTCAGGAATCTGAGAGACCTGGTGAATAAAAGTGATGATTTCAGGAGCCTGGGGGAAGTTGGGTGTCATAGTAGGGGGCAGCTGTTGTGCCTACTGTGGCACTTCCTAGTAAATTCTATATGAGACATAAATAGTGTGTGAATTATGAGCTGTGTCGTGACCTGAGCGTAGAGTATTTCTCCTTATCTGGTCTACTTATAACGTCTGGCTACAGATCTGAGGGAAGGTGTCTACAGATCAAACTACACAGTGAGCACACACCAATATTTAAAGGGGAGCTCCACCCATTTTACACTTGAAGATCAGTTTCCTCGCCATGGGCAAGATACCAAAAGTTGGTTCCATGTTGCATCCAGTTTGAGGTTTTAAAATACCTGGATTACCTAAACTCTACCCTAACAAATCTCTTACTGAACCTTCAAAGAGGATTGCAGATAACATTCTCATAGCAGCTTATTATTTTTATGGCGCACTCAGAGCCAGTTAAAATTACAAACATCACTGTCAGCTGTAGATAATTAATGTCAATTCCATAACAGCTAAAATGAAATGTTGCTGTTGTCTGGTTAATGTGCTCTGCAGCCAGTGTGATTCTTGCACTCAGCCCAAAGTAAGTTGTGAGTAGGGCATTAACGACTTTGATTTTTTTCAGGTCAACTTGTCTGTCAATAAAGTCGAAGTCGAGTTGACAAGTCATTTGATGACGTCATCACATTGACACGGCGGAGGAAAGTGAAGTATCTCCACGCGGACTCAAAGCGGATGTCGGCAAGCCCTGTGCGCGCAAAGCTCAGATTTTACGACTGCGCAGACTCCGCTCACGGACATTTTTACAGGAAACTACAACGCGGAAGTGCGCTCGACTATGAAAGCCTGAATGACTGCGGACATTCCTCGCGGAGTCTGCTCTGCTTATAGTACGCCCAAGCATGGACCTTGGAACGCATCTGAACGGGGGGGGGGGGGCATAATTTCAAGTCACGCGGAGGGGGTGGGGGGGCATATGCATTGAAACAGACAATATTACTGACGTTGGGGAGCACTTTTTTTTATTCCAACGCCACACAGTCACATCTATAGTACACGCATGAACACGAACACATGCTTGCTCAGATTAACCCCTCTGATCCCACCCTAACATCCACACACAACAGGCCAAGCCTATTTACACATAAACGCACAGATGAAACTATAGCAAACAACAAAGTACATCCAGTCCACAACCACAACCAAAACTCATCTTGCTGCCTTGAATCTAAATCAACATCATATTCATTATCATCACAAGTCAGCACTCATATCAGATTGATGTGCAGAGCTGCACACACACACACACACACACACACACACACACACACCCAACAACAAAACAAGCGCAGCTGCGCAGTTACTGAAAAGTAACCAGAACGCTGAATTTCTGACCATTACCGCCCGCAACCGAAATGTGTATGTCCACTCCCGCCCGCTCCCACAAAAGTCTGAGAATTTATGCCCGCACAGTAATAGAGATGCATTGATTTTGTGTCTTCTCCCGTCCCGCAGGAGAAAACATGTCATTTTATCAGCTATTAATAAAGAGATTCATGGGGTTGTTTGTTTTGTTTCCCTGGTCTGCATGTCTTTTGACACACTGGTCAGGAATAGCGCTCCTATTTCGTTGTTTTCATTTAGTTTTTAATGAAATAAAGGCTGTTTCATAATCTATTCTCCTCCTCTGTATTTATTTATTTTTCTACCTTTATATAATCACGCAGTGATTGAGGTTAAGGCAAGCCCGGCGCCAGGATGAAGTTACTGAGGGGGCGGTTAAAAATTACGTGGGGGCAAATCTTTATTATGCAACATAGGTTCACACAGTGACTTATAAAGAGCGCGCAGACGTGCGTAATAGTCGCTCGTAATGACAGCTCGTCGCTGGTGAAACACAATAAACTGCACGTCTTCTTTCATGTTTGTCTCATGACAGATGGAGCTGACAGACAGACAGACAGACAGACAGACAGGTGGAGCAAGCGGCAAATTGGTATGAAAGCTGGTTCAGGGCATATTCGTCCATTTATGAATAAATATGGAGTGGAAACGCTCATGCATGTGCACCAAGTTCCTGTGTTGACATCCTGTCGCTAGGCTACATCTTCTTTTTCTTCTTCTTCTTCTTTTTCTTCTTCTTCTACTGTTTAATGGGGACCTGCGGGACCCGGCAAGACCGAATCCCAATGCAGAGTCAGAGTACAAAAGTTACCCGGGCCTTGGCCCCCCTGGCCCCCTCGGTTCCGCGGTCTATGCGCCCAAGTATGTTCACTTCAAGAATAAAGTATCAGCGTAAGCCAATCAGAGGCAGCATTTGCATTCCGGGGGGGGGGGGGTCGACTTGTGCCACTGACGTCGACACGTCGACAAATCGACTTTTCTGTTAATGCCCTAGTTGTGAGAGAAAAGAAAAATCAGACTGTGGACTGTTGTGGTGCTCAGCAAGACCAACAGAGTGGTTTTCCTCTAAAGAAATGATTTAGCAGATTGAATTGTTCTTCAATTATCCTGGATGCTTTTGTCATTATTAAGATTTCATATATGCTGCAGCTCATCTCATTTTCACGTTGGAGCTACAGGTGGTGAGTATGAAAAGGCTGCACTGTTTCTGACTTGGGGCGGCACGGTGGTGTCTCACAGCAAGAGGGCTCCTGGTTCAATCCCAGGAGGGTGCCCTTCGGAGTTTGCATGTTCTCCCCATGTCAGCATGGGTTTTCTCCAGGTACTCTAGCTTCTGCCCAAAGTCCAAAGACATGCAGGTTGGGGATGTTGGCGTGATTGGTTGTCTGTCTCTATGTGTCAGCCCTGCAATAGTCTGGTGACCTGTCCAGGGTGTACCCTGCATCTCACTCAGTGTCAGCTGGGACTTCTTTGGCACTTCCATGCTGTTTTTTAGTGAGACATAGCTGTGTTTCCAGCATCTTTTAAGTCTCCAAACACCGGTGTTTTTTTTAGCAACGCATCAGTGTGTTTCCATCAGGGATAGTGGCATGAAAAGCGGTTGTTTTTTAGAGAGATAATAGCTGTGTTTTCAGCATCTTTTAAGTCTCCAAACACCGGTGTTTTTTTTAGCAACCCATCAGTGTGTTTCCATCAGGGATAGTGGCATGAAAAGCGGTTGTTTTTTAGAGAGATAATAGCTGTGTTTTCAGCATCTTTTAAGTCTCCAAACAAGGGTGTTTTTTTAGCAACCCATCACTTTGTTTCCACCGGGGATAGTGTCATGTAAAGCAGTTGTTATTTAGTGAGACATCATTGCATTTCCAGCTGGGGTATTGCCACCAAAATGGGTATTTGAAGGCAAATCATTATTTTTCCTAACACTAACCAAGCAGTGTTTGTACCTAAACGCAATCATAGCAATGTTGAAATATAAAGTTTCAATGTATCAGCTACATACTAACATGAAAATGTAATTTATTCTTGGTTTGCAGATAAGTACAATGCCAACATCTATCCTAGTGGCTGGGGTGTTCAATTTTGACCATTCTTTTTTAATCTGTCTGTTAATGGAAGTGCAATAATGAGTTGCTGAAATAATGGTCTCATCCTCACATCATGGCCATGATTCTGAAAGTAGCTCTGGCACCTCAGGTACCATCAGTGGCTTTGGTAAATTCCAAGTCAGGCATACACTCAAACCTTTTGAACATATCACTAAATATGCCTGATTATTGTTGTTGTTGTTGTTTTTAATTATTGTTTTATTGCCAATACAATACCCAAGTTTCAGTACTGGTACTATAACTAATTTTTTTTACGCCTTACATAATAAAGACAACATTTTCTACAAAACTCTTTTTTTCATTTAACAAAGCTAAATTGTTAGATATCTAAACACAGGCAGTAACAATGTCATCAAATCTGTCTTGTCATATTTTCATTCAATTCTGATTGAGATCAAGTATTTGGGTAGGTGTATAATTAAGCAGTAGGGTGACAGGCCTGTGTATCACGTTTGGAAGTGAAAATAGCGATGTTATTTAAAATTAGCAACCAAAGAAAAATCTGTCAGCTGTCTGGCACGGCACAGGACACAAGAGGAAGACCAGGATCACTGTGCAGAGGGTCATGGGAGGATGGGAATGAAGCAATATTACATCAATTGGCCAAAGGGGGGCGCTATAGCAACCGATTGAAATTGCAAACTTTGAATGGACATATCTCATGCCCTGTGTGTCGTAGAGACATGAAACTTTGCACACGTGCCTCTCCTCACGAGGAACAAATTTGCCTCAAGAACCCATAACTTCCGGTTATATAGATTTCCCGCCATTTTGAATTTTTTGAAAAACACTTCAAATCAATCTCTTCCTAGGAAGTTTGACCGATCTGCATGAAACTCAGTGAACATAATCCAGAGACCAATATCTAAAGTTCCCTCTTGGCAAAAGTTGGAAAACTGACTAAAACTGAGCTTCTATAAGGCAATGAATATTGTGGAGGGCGTGGCTCATCACATAAAGGTGTATAACATCTCAAGGGTTTCACTGATGACCACGCAACTTTGTAGGCATATGACCACACATAATCTGAGGGGACCCCTCCATTATTGACCCCATCAAACAAAATGGGGGCGCTAGAGAGCTCATTTCCTATCTAGGCCTAACCAACATCGATTTTTACTAAACTTGGTAGATATGTAGAACAGGACGCCTCAAGGTGACTGGAGAAATTTAACTCTAATTGGCAACTGGGTGGCGCGATAACAACAGAAAAATGCTTAAAAATGGCTAAAATGCGACCGATCTCTGTGGCTCCCCCTGTGGCCGAATGTTTTTGTTTTTCTAATTTTTGGTATCACTAAGTCATGGTATGGTATGCTATGCTGTACTCACGGAAACTGTCAGTGTGTCATTCTGTCAGTCAGTCAGTCATTCTACCAGTGCGCCCCACTTTTAAGTCAATACAGCATAACACTTTAACTATCTGCCTTTCAACGTGCTACCTCAACTACTAATGTATAGTTTTAGCCCACTAGCTACCCCACTATTGGCAATGGTACTACTGTACTTTCAATAAAGCAGTAGTACTATCAAATTCACAAAGCCTCTGTCTGAATACATTGCTCTGGGTTCAGTTGATTATTTAATTTGCAATTTCCTATGACCTGTATCCCAAACACA
Source organism: Epinephelus fuscoguttatus (assembly GCF_011397635.1). Classification (NCBI taxonomy): domain Eukaryota; kingdom Metazoa; phylum Chordata; class Actinopteri; order Perciformes; family Serranidae; genus Epinephelus; species Epinephelus fuscoguttatus. The sequence continues at coordinate 3,456,972 of NC_064755.1, forward strand.
CACTATGTGAAACTGTACGTGGGCAGCTGTGCACTCAGTGGGTATGGACTATTTTTTGTGTAACAGGAGAACAAGCCATTTTGGAAATGTGATGAAAAACTGACAAACCAAACTCTCCGCAAGGTCAGTTTTTCTTAACCCTTAAAGAAAACTTCGTCAAGCTCCAGGACGACTATCAAACAAATTTAGTTGTGAGACATTTGTCAGCTGCTGTTTCTGAGGTAAAGACAGGGACAAAAAAAGTCTCAAAAAAAAGTCTCTCCTAAACAAAATTTATATTTCAGTGTCTACCATTTCATTAAAACTGGTCAACTCCATGTGCCGAAGCCGTTTTAACTTGCTAATATTTAGGAAATAAGTAACCCTGTAGGAACCCATTACGTACTCTTAGTTCGTTCATAGACAAAAGTTAAGATGAAATCTGTATGTGTACATTTCATGGAGGCCCCATGTCCCTTCCTTTCTTGCTGTTCTAATCCAGCTCTTCTTTTATGAGCTCTCTCCTGCCCAGACCACCAGAGAAGAGTCATCCATCAGCTACATTAAGCGTGGTGTGAGTTCTGTTGTCAGTAAACAGAATGAATTTTCCTCTGATTTTCCTTATGGATTGAGGTAGCAGTGATTCAGAATGAGAAAGCATCAACACTGTCCAGGGAAACCTAACACTTTAAGGTTCAATGGTATTCATTATGTCTTTAGTTTCTAACAAAGGCTTTAGTTGTTCTTTTATCTCAGACATATTAGGATGTTGCACACCTTGACATGTTTCGGTGGAAACTTCCGCATTCCGCAGAAGTGTCACGCTTCCCTAATATCAGCTGATTGACAGATCAGCTGATAAAGATGCGTCACAACCATCACCAAGTGACACTTCTGAGGAAGGCAGAAGCTTCCATTTTTGTTTTTTTTTTTTGTTTTGTTTTGTTTTGTTTTGTTTTTCTTGTTTTTTTGGTTGCTCCATTCCATCAAATGAAAAATATCGAATGTCTTCTAGGAGTGTACATTTATGTGGCAAAACATCATGAGTGGGCTCATATGGAATCTGCGTCCACAGAACTCCATAGATTTTTGGCAGATTTTATGAATATAGTAGATGCTGCTTGTAAAAAAAAAAAATGTTGTCAGTGTCTCCTCCACCTCCTGCATGGATGCGATAATCATGTGTTGTATTCAGTTAGTGTTAAAATCAAAGTTAGTGGTGTAGTGAGAAGCACTTACTTATTTACTGTTAGTAGATTGGTAATAGATTGGCAAATTCATTTTTGTTCTACCTGATCAAAATTGAACCTTTCATTTTACTGGTTTTGTGCCCCACATTTTGTTGATTGACTTTTCCGACAAACGTTTTTTCTTTAAGTATTCATGATTAAATCAGATTTCTGATTCAAAGTTTCTATTAAAATCTGCTAAGCAGTTTGTTTAGCCTGCTTGAAGTAATTTTAGGTTTTGATGTATTGTATGAGGTTCAGTTTTGTTCAAAAACAATTGTTTTCACAAATTAATACTGTCTATCACATTGCAAGCAAAAATTATAGCTGCTGCGCAGCAATGGTCGGGGCCGGGCAATTTTAGGCAAAATTAGGCAATTCTGAGCAACACACACACTAAAACAAAGCATATCACAACATAGAAGTTACATCATATAATTATGGCATGCCCTTCAAATTGTGGATGAGTGCCTGAAGTGATCAGACTCATAATATACAAAGAAAAGAAAAAACTCAAGAACAAGAAAGTAAGAATAACATTAACTGCTAGCAATTATGAACAAACTGGCCTGATCTAGCTTAAAGCTAAACATTATCCATGGTGACAAAGATGAAAACATTTTTTAAAACGTAAAAGTAGCTATTGGATAGACTCTGCATATTGACTGATAGCTAAGCCAAATAAACAGGGAAAAGAGACAAGGGATAACAGGGAAAAGTGTTGATAAAGAGTATTTGTCTCTCCACTTAACTGCCTGGATCATAATTATTTTAACCTTAGTAGTCTCTAATCCACATAGCATGATGCCTGAACATAGGACTTTCACATTAGAATGTCTGTTCTGCCTTAGCTGAGGCTTGAACTCACAACTTCTGAGACTGAGGTCTGGCTTCTATCTCACTGAGCTAATTGGCAAGTGACAGTTCATGTATGGCTTCACAAACTGACTAGGCAAAGCATCAGGGTGCCAGACAGTAGCCATCCATGCCATGGAAAAGCAAATTTCAAAGTGAAAGTTCCAAAGCTGTTGCACATATGGTTGATTTGTTATGAATTTTCAAAGTTTTGAAATTTAGAGTCTTGCTGTAGCGCCACCATCAGGACTATTGTCTTGTGTTTCCAGTTGAGGACATCTGGCATGGGACTGGACCTTCATGAAAAGTTTGGGTAGATTTCTCATATGGAAATGTTCCAGAAGCTGAGGCTTGAACTCACAATCTTCAACACCAAGAACCATCCTCTATCTCACTGAGCTAATTGGCAAACAGAAATGTCACATGTAGCTTCACAAATTGACTAAGCCAGTCACCTGTGTGCAAGACAGCAGCTGTTAGTGTGTAAAGGCAGATTTCAAACGGCTGTCAAAAATTCAGTTATTAAGACAAAAATCCAAAAATACACAAATTGCATCTAGACAGCATGGAGATGTTGGTAATTTGTTTGTAACAATGATTTATTGGCTCCGTAAGTGAAAAACTGATGTTTAAAATTCAAAATGCTGTAAAAAAAAAAAAAAAAATCAGTTTTTGAGATAAAATTCTGATATTTTCCAAACATCATCTACCATGACTCCAAAATTTTGTCATTTTTTTAATGAACATTGAAAATGTATTTAGCAAGAATTTGCATGTATATGTTTACAATACCGTTTAAAGTCAAACATTTTGATGCACTGTAGGCTCAGTTTTCGATAAATCAAAAATCTGTGTGGACTGTTTGTGTAGGACAGTCTGAAGATGCACTGTAGCAAGTTTGGTGTCAATTCAGCAAAAATTGTGGGAGGAGATAGGTTTAAGAATTTTTACAGTTTTTGAAAAAAAAAAACAGAGTGATGGACTTCATAATTTTTAATAGGTTTAAATGTACAAAAGTTTCTTCAGTATTGGGGCTACAGTTTGGTGAAAGTTGCAAATCTAAAATTTTGAACTTTAGAGGCTTGCTGTAGCGCCACCATTGGGACTATTGGCTTGAGTTTACAGCTGAGGCAATCTGGCATGGGACTGGACCTTTGTGCAAAGTTTGGTGATTTTTCGTGCATGGGAAGTATGATTTCCTCGGAAGAAGAAGAACATAACAAAACAATAGGGTCCTGGCAGCTTAGGCTGCCTGGCCCCTAATAAAAACATTTTGTGGGTTCCGCAGATTTTCAATTTGAATAACTGCTGAAAACAATTTAAAAATCTGCAGATTCCGCTTAGGCCTGATCATGAGTTTATTTTGACTGAAGTCAATGAGGTTTAAGAGATTGAAAACTTGGTGTACTTTATGTTCCATTGTAAAATGCAACAATTTTGTTAACTCTTAGTTTAAAGTAATCAACATATGTTGGAAGGTGGAATTTTTTTTTTAACTAATACACCCATTCTTGAGAATTAGGACAAATCATGTCCTACAAAAGAACAACAACAAAAAAAACAAACTTAAAATTATAACTCATCAACATAATGAAACATTATTTTTTAAATGACAATAAATATGATTTCTGAAATATTTTTATCTGCTTTCATTTTTTTTTAAATTTTAAGCTTCACAACTTCAAACAATTAAAATAATATGTTAAAAGCCTCCAAACTCTAAAACTAACAGTACGTCCTGATAACATTGGTGTAAAAATGTAGTCCTATAATCATCTTTGTTTTAAAATATTTTTTTTTTTTTATGAAAATGGTGGCCCTTGAAACATGAATCCCAGATTTTTGTCAATTCTGTCAGATTTCTGCAAAAACAGGTTTCTGCAAGATAACAAGGGGTTAGGTTTTTCTGTAGGCCAGGGCGGAAGTTAGCGTCACATTGGTTCCCCCCTCAAAAAGCCTATCCAATTTTCTATTGGATTTTGGATCACTGCAGTAAATAAGCTCTGTGGCAACTAAACATTTATGATACTTAAACATTTTGTTCAGAAAGATAATCTGATATGTGAACATCACTTTTAGGATTATTGAAGTGTAAATGCAATTGCCAACAGGAAAAAAGCTATAGGCTATAAACGATCTACACTGTAGTTGCATGATTTAACATCTCTACCGCAGCTGTAAAGCCATGTTGGATGATGTTTGTAGTCTCATTTAGCCACTTGTTAGCAACTGCCTTTTTAAGAAACATAAAAGCTTCATATTTACTGATGTATTTCATGTCATAGAACAAAGCGTAAAAGTCTATTAAGCTTCTGTTAAATACAGACCTTATTTCAGACATCAAACAAAAAACCCACTGACTTTGAAACAAGGGAACTGGGAGTGCTTAAATGCTCTCTTATATCCGAGTTTTGGGACTCATTCCTGGGGCTCCCTGTATCACAAGGACTCCTGTCTCACTTCCTGGTTTCCAAAAAGGTGTGAATGCTGCTCAGGTACTGGTAAGTTCTCTGTTTGTTTGTTTGTTTGTTTGTGTGTGTGTTTGTTGTTGTTGTTGTTGTTTTATATAAATTCATATAATAATATTGCTATCAGGTGTGTCTCAATCATAACAGGTCATAACTAAATAAGAATTATGGATTAAAAATTAGTATTTTGATTAGCATTAAGAGAATTCTTAGCAATGATAAAATAGACGACGAAATAGCTACTCACTGTGACTGCTGTAAAATTAATAAATATAAAACTTTTTGTCAACTCTGTCAGATCTTAATGACATCCATCATGTATGCTATATAAGAAAAAGTTCAATCATAGGCCCATTACAAGGTTTATTGGTCAAGGCTTTAATAACTGAAGAGTAAAAATCCATTCAGTGGCTCTGTCTTATCCCTCTTTCTGCTCTATCACTGTTAGCCTGCTCTGTTTGTCTTGTGGAGAAACTCACCTTAAACTTGCCATGGAAGATGACATCTTGTAGGAAATGTGGACCCTGTTGCTCAGACCCAGAGGTCTGGGAGAGTTCGACTCCCACTTCTGCGTCCTCTGTCATTGTCCAGTCCCAGCAGGTAGACAGCAGAGTTAAACTGATGTGGCCAAGAGATGTTTCTGAAGAGAATGATCCGGTTTGTGCTTGTCGTCTGTCTCCGTCTGTGTCTCCTGTTTGAAATGTTATGTGATAGCATCTGGTGTTCACGGCCCCTCTCCTACCTCTCCTCTTATTTTCTTGTGACTTACCACTATTCTGTTGGTTTGCTCATTTCCCTTTAAAGCTCTGTGTGGAGCTCTGTTTCTGTCTCAGTGTGGAGTGGCTGGAGTGAGCCTGCAGCCTTGTTACTTGAGAAGCCGTCTGTGAGCCAAGATCTAAACTTAGACAACGATAAAACTCTGATGAACACAAGGTGCCCTCCCTCACTCTATCAGTCACTACTCAACTGTAATCACCACAAGATCAGCCACCCCAATGTACACCCAACGTCTCTCTGGTTCTCTGTCTGCCAGTGGCGACTAATCACTGCAAATGTGATGAATTACATGTGAGAGAAACAACAACATGGCTCACATACTGAAAACATTCCCAAACAACACCCTCATAAGTCAATGCAGGCTTGTGTGTGTGTGTGTGTGTGTGTGTGTGTGTGTGTGTGTGTGTGTGTGTGTGTGTGTGTGTGTGCGCGCGCGTGCGCTACATGATATCAGGCTGCAGACTGAATTAATTAATGCTCAGCTCTGATGGCCCTCAGTGACAGACAGCAGCAGTGGCAGTAGTAGAAAACACAGATGAGGACTGTACCCTCTACTGTAGTCAACAACCTGTAGAACACATCACAGTGTGACAGACAAAGAGACAAGGCAAGGCTACTTCCGCTGGACCACTACCAATTACTGTGCCCCAGTGTTCACCAGACCAGTGACACACAGCTCTTTTCTCAACTCCACTATCTTCACACTCTGACAGGTGAAGTGATTACAGTTGATCATCTCGTTACAGTCCAATGTTCTGGTGGGAAGCCTTGGGTTCTGGCATTCATTGTGGATGCCACTTGACTCCATCCACCAACACAGCATTGCAGACCAAGCGGGAGCAGGACAATGCACCATTAAACATTCAAAAACTCAACAACTCAACACTCAAAAACTGCTCAGGAATGAGGAATGTGACAAAGAGCTCAAGGCTCCAAATTCCCTAGATTCCAATCTGATCGAGGAATCATGGGACATTCCAGTACCCCAGAGGTAACCCTGATCCATGGTGCGGCCTCCTTGGATCAGACTTGGCTCTGACTCTTTGAGTCATGGACACAGGATCCATGGGGGTGTTCTGTGGTGTCTGGCACTGGAGTGTTGGCTGAGAATCCTTTGAGTCCTGTGGGATTTGAGGTGGGGTACCAGCACTGGACTCAAGAACAAGGTTGAGTTCTAGCACTGCTAGAATGTTTTCTTAATTATTTTATTTTTCATGGCAGTAGATAAAATCCTAGCTGAATGTAATGTTCTAAAACTGAGCCCACTGCAACTTCTCTTCTTCCACCACTACAACAACACTGCTGCAGTCTGCTTTTACCCCCAAATTCAACCAGATGTGTGTGGGTTGTGTCTGCGCTCCAGAATGGCAGCGGAGCCAATAAGTTTCAATTCTAGTCAATGTGTGTGCTTCCATCGGCTGTGGCTGTGCTGCGTTCCGGCTCCGTCACAGCTGCGGCGCTCCAGAGCCCTCCACAACAGTACGCAGGACTTCTATTTTTGCCGGACGCCGGAGCACAACGCAGCAATTCAGTACAGAGCAGCCCGTGCGGGGCAGGAAGTTGTGCACAGAAACAAAATAAAACATCTGGTTAATTTTCAAAATAACAGTGTTATATATAACACAGTGTTCATGGCGGATCATATTTCCCTGCACTACACCTTGAAAATGTCATAATGGGCGGAGGCAGGCCTGAAGTCAACAGGTCAGAGGTTTTCAGATGTCATTTCACCCCACTGACACCATGGACGAGGAGATATTAATCATGAAGGTGCACCGAGATGTCTTCCTACTACTCTGGTTTTGTGGTTCTGCTTGTAGAAACTACATCTTGTTATATCGCATGATTATGTGTGAATTCGTGAGATGTTGTGGGTCCTCGTGACTCCCGCTGTCCAGTGGAGCTGCACCGCTCCGCACAGCAAACGCAGCGGATAACTACCGCAGCCGTTCTGCAACAGACACACATCCAGTGGGATTCTGCCATTAGGATTCTCTTTTTATAGGTGTAGGATTTAGTGGCACCTAGTGGTGAGGTTGAAACATTGCAACGAACTGAAATGTGTCAAGCGTGTAGGAGAACTATGGTGGCCAACATGGAAACAAGGATGTCTCTATCTAGAGCCAAACATAAGGGTTTTGAGTACACTTGACACAAAAATAAATGTGTCACATGACCCTTGTCTGACAGGAAACTTATGTCAGTTTAATGTATTTTTTTTTTGTTGTTGGAGCATTTAATTTTATGTCATATGAACATGAAAACATTGAGTACAAGTTTTACAAAAAAAAAAAATTTCATTAAACTGAAGAAAATAAATAAATGAATACTGTAGCAAGTTTAGGGCGGCACGGTGGTGTGGTGGTTAGCACTCTCGCCTCACAGCAAGAGGGTTGCCGGTTCGATCCCGGGCGTGGGAGCCCTTCTGTGCGGAGTTTGCATGTTCTCCCCGTGTCAGCGTGGGTTCTCTCCGGGCACTCCGGCTTCCTCCCACAGTCCAAAGACATGCAGATTGGGGACTAGGTTAATTGGTAACTCTAAATTGTCCATAGGTGTGAATGTGAGCGTGAATGGTTGTTTGTCTCTATGTGTCAGCCCTGCGATAGTCTGGCGACCTGTCCAGGGTGTACCCTGCCTCTCGCCCGATGTCAGCTGGGATAGGCTCCAGCCCCCCCGCGACCCTCAAGAGGATGAAGCGGTTAGAAGATGAATGAATGAATGTAGCAAGTTTAAGTTTTTCAATTGCAAGAATAGGGCAAAGAGATTCATTCTGAACCAAGAAATGTTCTTTATTTCACCTAAGCGCAACTTGGATGTCACTAACTATGTATACATAAGTACTTTTTATCATATAAACTGTAACCCATTAGAACCATCGTGAAATACACAAACATTAATCATTGTGTGATTTTCTTTGGTTAATGGCCTTAAACACATCATCTCATGGCATGCTAGGAAATTCCAACCATTTAGCCCCGACACACCACAATATGTTAAGTGTACAGTGATGTTATTGTTAATTGGCCGTAAACTAATTAGGCAAAATCAGCTTTATAAATTTTAGTCATATTAACTCAAAACTCAAATATTGTTGACTTAAAGGGCCACTGTGTAAAATGGGTTGAAAACCGTTGAAAACAGTGACATCAGTGGTCAAATTCTAGATTGCAGGGCTCACTTGCTCATCCCTCCCGTCGGGTAAATGACGGTGGCCTCGTAGGGACAAAAAGCCTTGCGCAGACAAGAGTTTTCAGGAGTAGGTCTATCTAGCGACGAGGTGAATATTTATTTAGAAATCTAAACCATGTTACGATATTGTAATGAATCACTCACGAGCAGGAGACCAGAGTAGCGTTCGGGAAAAAGGCCCGTTTATTTGAGCAGTCCCTGGGGGTAAAAGACTCCGTCCCAAACTCTGACTCTTCTGGCGTAACACACACACTTCATACACACATACTCACTTACAATACCCAGCGGGGCAGCCCCTCCCCTCTCTGCTCCACCAATCTCCAGCCCACACACTGACTGACAGCGTAGCCTGTAAACAGAGCTCAGCTGTTTATTTAGCCTAGCGATATCTCCGGACTATAGTAGCTGCAATGGACGACTTTGAACACGATTTTGAAGGGTTTCTTGTAGCGGACACAGATCCAGAGCCATACCTGTTTGAGCCGGAGCATACAGATGAGGAACTCCATGTGTTGGATGCTGAGCGGGTGAGAAGAGAGGCTGAATGCACAAAATGGGATTCGGTGCTACTGCTACCATCGTTGGGGAGATATATCACCAGGAGGAAAAGCGCCGCAGAGAGTGCATCTCAAGGAGTGAAGTTGCATCTTCTTTTCCTCGCAGACGACGGTTCGGGTCCATTCTTTCCTGTTGCATGCTAAGTGTGGTCCATTCGCAAACTTTATAACTAAAAAAACTTTTCACTACTCTCTATCGACGAGCTACTAACACTCTCTGCTGTTTCCTCCTCCTTCTTCCTTCCTTCCGCTGTCTTTGTTGGTTTATTTATACACGCGAAACGTGTTCTATGGCTGGTTGGATTGTCCGCTCAGGTTGCCGTACATACATGGCGACCTCTCTAAAGCAAGGCCCTTGCTATATATATATATAAAGGCATAATTATAAGGCTACGAAAACCAAACAAATTTTATTTTATAGCGATTATACACTCATATAAACATATTAATGGGTAGTATATTCAGATTCAGATTCAGATTTGACAATAAACCATGCCAAATATTACACACTGGCCCTTTAACATGAAAAATGATGTCAGGCTCACAAGGAGTGAGATTTTGTGTCAAGTGAACACAGGGTTTTTATGTCATCCTGACACCCTGGAGCATTAGTGTAGAAAAATTTAAATTTTGTGTCATAGATAGATTGGGGTTTACAATGTACATCACAACCTAAATTCATCCAAATATCAATGTTCAAAGACATTTGTGGCCAGCTCTGATGTTGCTGTCATTGACAGCACTTGTGCACAAGAGGGTCATATCAAAAGAAAGAAGCCAAGTTTGCTTAAAAGGAGGGCATGAAAAGCTTCTGATCCTGAGTTTCCTCGGACAAAGCAATTTCTCCGGCTATGCAGAGTATTGGTTTTACTTTCCTGAAACACATGTATTGTTACTGGTTACTCATACCCTGATTGTTTTTCATCTCAACTATGCTCACAGTTCTGTAATAGTTTTTGTGTAAAATGGCTTCAGTGCCAGGGCTGCCACACACTCTCTCCCCCTTCAGTGCCATTTTCCCAAGGAACAATATTAATATGCATTAATGATTAATGTTTTTGCACTGACCATTTATGCTTTATTGTGGTAGAGTACTGGGATGGATATGAGGCTCTGTTACATTTGTAACAAACACAACTGTGTTTTTTAAAGGCAATTTTGAACACTTTTGTACATGTAGTTATTTTTTGATGTATATCATTGTTGTCCTTTGTATGCATATCAACTTTTGGTCTGGATCCTATGCACAGTTATATAAATGAGGACAGTGTAATAAAAGCAAAAAGATCTAGGTCACCGCATGGATATTCCTCAGCCTAAAATGAAGCTGTTTCCTTTGAGCAGAAACCTTTTATATTTGATCTATATTCATTATTAGATCACAAATATAAATAGGTTGACTGAGATAGGATAGGATAGGATAGGATAGGACAGGATAGGATACATTTCTGGGGATGAAGGGACATTCTCTCTAACTGCTCTGATACATTAAACTCTGAAATACAGACTAAATAGAGTTTGAGTAACTGACTTCATTACTGTTAGTGTTAACTTTTAAAGTCCAGCCCAGGAAACCTGTGACATTTTTCCTCAAGTATATTAAAAAGTGACCAAAACACGAAGCTTGAAGTTAATTCTTTGGAGATCTTCCTCTGTGAAGCTGTTCCAGGAAACTGTCCTTTCTTCCATGATTGTTTACTTTGTGAGAACTAAGATCCAGAAACTTTCTGTACAACCTCTTATTCCTGACACTTCAATCCCACAAGCTTATGTAACACAGCAGCAACATCCGCACTCAAGAGTATTTTTAGACTTTAAGAGTTAAAAAAATATACAGAGAATCAAGCAAAAGGAAAGCAGGGACCTTGTAGAGCACATGCCGTCAGCCTCCCAGGGGATATCATGTGTCTGACTCGATGCTGGGAGCAAGATGTAGGGGTCAAAGGTCAGTTCTCACAGGAAACACAAGGAAGTGGTGTTTGTGTTCACATACTGTAACTCAGCTTTTCCAACAACAGTGACCAAAACCTTGTGTACACCAGTGAAATAAAGTTGATTAAGACCAATCTGGTCAGTTTTAGCACCTCTGCAGTGGTCTAGTGTTTGTTGTTTGATCTAATGGGCTGTGCCACTGGACAGCTAGGTAACACTTTACACTAAGGTACACAAAACTGTCACCATTTAGGAATGAATGAGAAACATACGATAATTACTGCAGTTCTTGCTCTAGTTCAGCATTCTCTTGCTAGTTTTGTATGATGATGCTTTCCTCAGTACTCAGTGTGATTTATCACTGTACTTTGGGGTGCATAAATGGATGAACTAACAGGCTGATGACTCATGAAGAAAGTCAGTATGACCATTGAAAGACATTTATAAACTTATGTTTACCTAATGATTCATTAATATCTCTCAGTCTGTTCTCTAGTAACTCATTAGCCCCTTTTATACTGTCTCTTCGAGGTGGGATTTTCACACTGTTATTCTGCCTTGCTGTGCTGAATATAAAGGTCTGATAAAGGGATGGAGGAACAGGGTTATCTCACCTACAAACCGCCATCTGAGGCAGTAAGAGCACTAAAATGTTTTAAAGGGGACAGCGGGCAGGATGGGATCATGGGTAGAATTTATTAGATTTATTAGATTTATTAAGTAGTGCTGGTGGCACTTAGCAGCTAACTCAAAGAAGAACAGCAGCAGAAATTGTCTTCGTATTAGGAGAACAATGAGTTACCAGAGCTCCTTGCACTCCAAGCAGAGAACGAGATCAGCCACCATATAACAAAGATGGTAAATGATTATTATTGCCATGTTATGACACTGCAACCTGAACTCACTTCGAAATCATCAAATACTGGTGTTGGTCAGTGACTTCCAGTGTCAGACACCGACGAAAACAGCTGTCCTTCCACGACGGAATGATACCTTATTGTTTAACGGTGCCTGGCGGCATTAGGGGAAACTCAGCGGGACAAGAGCATAAATTAAGGCAGCAGAAGTCTGAGTAGAGCTGACGGTGGGGTGGTGGATGGGTCCAACAACCACCGACTTTCACCTGGGAGGCTGGTGTTCACTTCCAATGTAATTGTAAAGCCACACCCTGTTCTTTTGTCCTAAACTGAACCAAGTGCATGCATCGGCTAAACGTAACCATGTGCGTGTGTTGTTTAAGGAAAAAAAGTTAATTTGCAGTGTTGTACCAACATAGTGCATTTATGTTGAAAAAGACTGTATGCAAACTGTACATTTCCTGTGAAAACAGAAGGGTATGTTGAAAACAGGTAATGCATATAACAGGCTGAAGTTGACACAATGTCCCAAAATGTCTAACTACTAACTAATGCACCCAGGGTACTAGGTCATATCTGGCCGAGATAAGTCCATGACCAAGGTCGGAGTATTGGCCATTGTTATTGTTTATGAAGTGCTGCTGGCACACTTTATATGTCACACAAGAGGCCGGCGATGATGTTGTGTTAAATGTCATGCCTGTCATGCCACTTTAGCTTTCAAAATGCCAGCATGCTGTCTAAAATCACACACTGGAGCAGAATGATGCTGCTGTCATTTGGTTCTGTGTAAAAATGCAAAGGCGGTGTCAAGATGGACTTTGCAGTAGCTCTATAGCACAATTCCTGTGTAAAGAGGGCTTCTTTTATCTACTACTACTATTGACGATTCTATTTACTATTAGTCAAGTCAAGTCAGTTTTATTTGTATGTTATTATTTGTATCAAAAATCTACCTCAAGGGGCTTTACAGTCTGTACAGCATACACCCTCTGAGAGGGTGCCTGTGGGACACAAACAACAGAGGATTATTGAGATGCAAACTAAACACAGTAAGTAAGATAAGATAAGATAAGATAAGATAAGATAAGATATACCTTTATTTATCCCACAATTGAGAAATTCCAGTGTTACAGCAGTCAAGGAGAAAGCGTCAGATTAAAAATTTCAGAATTTAAACTTAAAAGCTTAAAACTTAAAAATTAGGCATGCAAAATAAAGTACAAAATACAAGAAACAGCGATAAATACTACTAATAATAATAATGAGAAGTGGATAATAATGAGCAGTGAATAAAAATGAGCAGTGGATTAAAGAGAGCATATCTAGTGCAAGTGATTGTATGTGCAAAAAACAGCAAACAGCAACAAGGGGGGACAGTGAGCTTATAATGGTGTTTATAAAGTGTGCATAGTGTCCATAAAGTGTCCATGGTGCAGTTTACTGTGAGCAGTGCTGGTTGTGTTGTCTGACAGCAGCAGGCAGAAAGGACCTGCGATAGCGTTCCTTCACACACTTTGGGTGAAGCAATCTATCGCTCAAGGAGCTCTCCAGAGCTTGTATCTCCTCCTGCAGGGGATGGGAATCTTTAGGCCTCAGAGATGACAGTTTGGCTGTCATCCTCCTTTCTCCCACCACCTGCACAGAGTCCAGAGAGCATCCCAGGACAGAGCTGGCCTTCTTGATGAGCTTGTCCAGTCTCTTCCTATCTGCAGCCCCAGCAGACCACTCCGCAAAAGATGGATGATGCCACCACAGTGTCAAAGAAGGTCTTCAGGAGCGCCCCCTGCACTCCAAAAAACCTGAGCCGCCTCAGCAGGTAGAGTCTGCTTTGGCCTTTCCAGTATAGTCAGTCCATAGTCCATAGTCCATAGTCGGTCCATAGCTAGTTTCATCAGTGCCTGTGGATGGATGTCACTTCCACACAGTTGAGGATACCATCCCAGCAGCTTTTTACAGAGAAAATGGTGCCTCAGCTACACCCAAAGATAAAAGGAAAGGAAGCCTTGAGTCACCAGAGTAATATCTGATGTGTGGACACTCAATGCAGCTGGGACAATTGTCACATTTACTGCTCACTATATCATGGATGATTGCCAGCTCCAGCCTCATATTCTACAAACTAGCCACACAGGTGAAAATGCAGCTGGGTTGTTTCATGCTGTTGGAGATGAGTGGCAACTTTTAAATGGCGGTAGTTGTCACTGAAAATGTGCTAACATGCTAGCTGGACAAGCAGTAGGATGACCATATTTTGATTTCCAAAAAAGAGGACACTCTGCCGACCACGACATAGCCTACTTAAATGATACTCGCAGTTTACTCAAAGATGCCTTATGATTTTAATATATTTAAAATTTATATGTATGGATAGAAAATTCAGTTATATTACAAAATAATATCTCTCAAAGACAGAAATTCAGATAGGCCCCTATAGATAGGGGACACATACACACACTAGACCTCCAGCCGCCTGCCTCCGCCTTGATTAAACGCTGAAAATAAAATAAAAGAGGGAGACAGGTTTTTCCTATTTTATCTTATTTTGTTATATTTCTGGCTCTCCCCTCGCTGGAAGCGTCGGACCTCCCGCCTCCTGCTCCCATCTCAAACACAGAGGTTTCCCTCTCCGCAGCTGAGCACCCATGGCGCACGCCCGGCCTGTTAAATAGCCTGTAACAACTGTGTGACACAAACTCAGTGCTTTGGTCATTAGATTATGTCAGGCTCGGTTCGGGTTCGGACAGAAATATGCTGCCTGTGCCGCACTCTAACACACACACACAAACACACGGAAAACCGGACAAAAGTGGACATGTTGGGGCAAAAGAGGATGTTTGGTCAGCCTACAAGAAGGACATGCTGGACAACATCTAATGCATGAAATAATTGGCACACACACTCGACCTAGCAGATAAGAAAGCTCCTTACCTGTCATGTGTGTCACAACGAGTGTTGGGGGTAACATGTTATAAAAGTAACTCAAGTAACACTTTACAGTAATATATTACATTTTAGCAGTAACAAAGTAATATAACGCATTACCAGCAGGATTTGGGATAATACCATGACATTGACAATGTTACATAACACATTACCATCCAAAAAAAAACCCAGCTTATTGTTTTCATTTTCATACATCCACACGGCTCCACTTGGCAGTGTGACAGAAAAAAACACCCCCCAGAAGTTGCTTTGTATGGAGCCCCTAAAGTCCCCAAAAAAGAAAAAAACTATCTCGTGCGCACGAGATAGTTCCGGGGCTCTGTAGCTTTGTGTTGTCATGTCATTATACATTTCATTATGAGGCGTGCCAGGTCATGGCAAACTGTGCGTTATCATGTTCAGTGTGTTTCCATTAGCACACCTACAAAGTCCACAATGTATCCCGTTCTGCTTTTGCATCCTAAGGCTGCTTGAAAGCAGCGGGGATAAGGAGCTGGCCTCTAGTTTGTTTTTTCCTCATCCCAGTGATCAGCACATCTGGGTGATGTTAGTATATGTTGGATGTGTTTCCATTCACATCCCCTACAGCTGCAGAGCAACACTGGCACACTATCCTGTTCTTACTGTTCTCTATTCTAATGTTTCCAGTGCGGCTGTAGCTGACTGGCACACTGGGAACTGGCAGGTGGGTCTTCCAGCTATTAATTTGCACTTGTCATAGTGACTGACTCACACGCTATTCCGTTTGTTGTTCTAACCTCAACATTTGTTTATTGTGTTTCATATCATAGGCCCACAAATATTTATCCATATCTCATGATTATAAGACTGGCATCCCCTGCCTGACCCTCCCTGTGTCCAAGGCTATTCATTTATTTTAAAAGGTCTGGGGGATTTAATGGTTCTATATAATCACTCTTTATTAATATAAGCAGGGGATTTTAATACAAAGTGGTAACCACTGTGTGTGAATGCATGCATGAATGGGTCAGACCTGCGCAGCACTGGATTTGAAATCAACTGTAAAAAAATTGGATCCTCTGTGCTTTGATTACCTGCTGTGAAACAACATGACTCTCATCCATTAAAAATCAACATTAGTTCTGCTGAGCTCATTTTAATTAAAGTAATGTGTAATAAGGAACTTCTTACTCTACACAGAGAGTAATATTGTAAAGTACCATTACTTTCAAAAGGCAGTTACTGGTAATATGTAATATATTATATTTTGAGATTAACTGGCCCAACACTGGTCACAACTGCTGGGACTGCTGGTATACAGAGGCCTCCACACAGCCCCCAGCTGATGGAGGATTGTTGAGACAGGGAGGTGGTTCCCCACTCGGCACAACTGAGCTGTTACTCCAGGACGGTCTCCAGGACCCAGTTGTTTGTAGAATCATAAATTTGAAGGTCTGGAGCTGGGCCAGAAAGCTCGCGACCTCGTTCCCATCTTCTCGAACGGACTTTCTTTGTTTTCCATTAGATATCAAAAACTCAGAGGTAAAAAATCACTGCAGACACGTAGAATCAGATGCAACTGAGTTTAATGTGCTCACAGGCAACAAACACAAATTTCTTTGTTTGCGCACTTGTTTTTATTGTGAAGATTTTCTGCTGAGTCGTCTCTTTCTTAATCCTTCCCACTTGGCTCTGATTGTAACAATGTCACATTTCTGCTGAGTTTCCACTTTTTTCCTTTCATCCTACCACCATAACGGTGTCATATTTCTGCAGAGCCTTCACTTTTTCTCCTTTCATTCTAAACCCCACCTCTTTACTTGTACTTGTAATGTTTTCCTGGACAATCTAAGACCGCCTCCTCTTACTAGGGTCATCTCAGGACAAGCTGTAATTCCCCTTACTTTCCACCAGTGTTTCTGAGCCCATCCTCATGCTATTTTTAGAAATGATGCCTAGGTACTTCTCCACCACAATACTTAAATGCTCAGTGAGGGTGTGTGTGTGTGTGTGTGTGTGTGTGTCATAGGAATACATGAAATAATAAACTAGTGGGTGTCTTGTCAGTGCACAGAGTACATTGCTTCAACACGTATCTTTAAAAGTCAACTTAAAGGTACAGTATACACACTTCAGTAAACATTACACCACATTCCCCCTTTGGGGCTAATAGGTCCCACTAAATAGTGAGGGAGGAAAATATATATTCCCCCCTTTGGGACCAGAAGGTCCCATACCACAATCTACATGAATCAGCAAGCTTAACAGAGGGAAAAAAAAAATATATTCCCTCCTCTGGGACTGCAAAGTCCCACTCTATCCAAGTGATTAGCCAAACATCAAACACACTACATTCTACTGATTACAGCTTGGTATAGGCACAACAAGGGCAAGGCACTCAATGTGTAATATCACTCTGTTACAGTGGTTAATCTAAAACCTAGAAAGGTGATTGTTAAACAGTGCAACACACAAGATAAGTCACAGTGGGATACATCATTACTCCAGTGTATACATAATTATAGAATGATTACAGTGAGTGGAACACCCTAGTGGTCCTGCAACTGTTGATATAGCACAGTCACTGGTCAGTAGAGTCCATGGAGGCACAGGCCGACGTCCCGGCCCTACGCAGACGGCGGTAAGCTGCAATTTGGTCCTTCAGTACCGCGATCTCAAGCTCCAACTCTCAATAGGTTGCCAGCTGCTTTCGCAGGTCTCGGTTGTCTCTAGTCAGGACGCGAACTCGAGCATGCAGGTTGATCTTCTCCTGTTGATCCCGTTCATGCTCCTCCTTCAGGCCCCAGCGATGTTCCACCATCCTGCGTTAGTAAGTGTAATGGCGCAGCTTGCGCAGGCTATGTCACAGCTCCAGAGGGAGGCTGCACACTAGTCGACGGTAAAAGTTTGCAGGAACATCATAGAGTTGGGTGTGCAGGTCTTCCACGTGCTGCTTGTATCTCTCAGTGGTGGGCATCTTGTTTTGCAGCTTGCGGAGATGTCCTTCCACCGCCTCAGGCCACACGTTATATTGGTGTTGCAGCAGGACTCTGGTGGCTTGGGACAATGGTCTTTGTGGCACAGGTGTGCTTTGTCAGCAGGGTTGAAGGGGTTGATGGGAGTCCAGTTCAGGATGTTCGTCAATGGCGGCTGCATAAGCGGTGGCACGTAGGTTCCTGGCGAGGTCTTCTTCGCATACTGGTACCAATGGGCTTCAATGGGGGTTCCTCCTTGGTGCACATACAGGAATGGGGATCGGTTGGTCAGCCTGGGAGATGGGTTGGAGTGGTCTGGCCGCTCCGGCATGGCTGGGCGCTCTTGGTAGGCCAACCTTGAATTCTGCTGCTTCGGAATCGCCAACTGCTGGCCATGCTCTGCACCTGTCTATGTATTGTAAAGGACACAGTTTAGTTCAATTCACTTCCCTCTTTTCCTCCTTTTCCTCCTAATTGCCCCGTGGTATAAATAACCTATATATGTTATTCAGTTCATTGTTAGTGTGGGTTTGGTAACAGCAAGGTTTTACCTAAATCTATTGCCAATTATTTGTTTTTTTCTTACCCTGAATCGGCTCTCCCTCTATACGACCTCGTATTCCCCGTCCAGATTCCCTTTCATTTATATTGTCAGCCATATTCTCACATACGTCCGTATTGTCAATCATGGTCTCATATAAATCGTTGTTCAATCTTTTGGGTGCATAGGGTCTTACCCACGCTTCATCTAGTTCCCACAATTCGCCTTTCTCGGGGAGCCTTTCCTGCTGTTGTGTCAGCATAACAAATTGTCCAGTGGCTGCTCTCATGGCCCTTCTTACTAGGATCTGTATTAGGGGAAGGACGCAACAGATTATCAAGAGAATTGTCAATAGAACGAGTCCAAATATTACTCCTATAGTCCGTGAGATTTTTCCAACAGAGAACTTTTCTAACCAGTCAAGAATCGATGAGGTTTTAGTGTTCCAATTGGAGTGTTGCACTTGTTGGTCTCTTAGTCTACGTATGTTTTCCAAAGCTTGAGTCAGGTTGCCATCTTCACCTGTATTCATGGGGATGGCTGTACAGCACTCTTCCCCTATTACATCCGACACCTTGGTCTGGGGCTAACGTTGTTTCGATGACAAGTCTGTTCTACACAGTCATTAGGAATGTAGCATGCAACTGTTCACTCACACCTTCCAGTGCTGCTATAGACCAATTTACGAACCTCTGTTGATTGTACCACATATAGTTCACCCGGCGGCTATTGCGTACTATGTATTGGGCGTTCATTATGGCCCCTACAAATGGCAGAGCACCTATTCCTCTACCTGGCCCTATGCAGTCATCTCCTATGGCCTGATGTTCTGACGGGACCCCTTGAGGCACCTGATCCCATGTGATGTATATTTTCTCATCCTCTGGCCAGGGTTTTGGGCCCCCAATCGATCTGCGTACCCTCTTTGGCCCGTCATCATCCAAACTTATTATAGTGATTGGTCCTGTCAGCATGACTGGCGCACAAATTCCAGTCCAATTGGCTGGCAATACTGCTTTTACCTGTCTATCTTCCTCACACATCCAGAATATATCTGCTAGGGGATCCGTACCTTTGCTAAGGTCATAAATCCAAATCCATGTGGCATGAGTGAGATTGCGCCCCATGACGTATGAGGTTTTGGCTGTGCCGCTTACCACCTGGTGACATTGAATCTTAGCTTTTTCTACGGTTCGACACACTTGGGGCGATCCAAGTCTGATTAGTTTGCTTATGGGTGGCATTTTCCTACCGGCACCGGATCAATTGTTCCACCTCAAGCGTGTTGTTGCTGCTGGTGGAATTCTCTAACCAATGTTCGATGTCCCCTCAGGCTACACAAAAGAGAAATACAATATCTTGAGCCAAATGCACTACTGGTCGTACTTGAAATTATTTTTTAATTTGCTCAGGAGCCCCTTCAAGGCTTATTGGGCAAATTTCACTATTATTGGCGTAATTGGTTTTCCACATAGTACACTGTCCAAAACAGGTGTCTCATCGTTCACAATCCTCTATACCTGGGAGGGGCCTAACTCTGGGTAGGCCTAATTTTCTGTGTCAGGCTATGTACGAGCTGTTGGTTACTTGTTTGGCGGAGTACTCTAACCACTGGTAAAACATATTAGATCTCCATGTGGTAGTTCTAATTAGTTCGGTGTCTCTACTGGCACATTTCTGGTTCTTCTGCGGGGTTCTGGTTTTAGTTTGAGCCATTGCTGAGCCAGTTCTACAGATACTGTGTGCCCGGTGTCTACATTGGCACAACTTTCATTATCACACCAGACTCTTGCTGTTACCATCCCCTCTGCACTACATTGTGGTCCTATAGACTGGCCATGCAACCTAATGTTTCCTGTACCTCCCACCAACACATCATCATAAGCATGCGACTTATAGTAGGTCAGCTGCACTATTTCTCCACTAGGCATCTGTCCTTGTTTTACAGCCATGGATCCTAGTGCGAGTAAACAATGGTAAATCTGCCCCTGATCCTGATCACTCTGTTCGGCTCCCTCACTTGGCTTCACCCCTATCATGATAAGCAGTAATGTTAGGAGCACTGCCGCTATTATCCCTGCCTGAATTCCTCCTCCTATACTAGTCTGGCCTCCTACATCTGAACTTCTCTGGCTATATGGCCTGCTGGTCTGCTGTTCCCTGTTCTGAGCCTGCATCTCCTGTGTCTGCACCCCTTGTGTCTGTGTCTCCTGTGTCTGTGTTTGCACTCTCTTGGCTCTCTGCTGCGCCTGTTTCTGTGCTGTGGCCTTCTTCTTCTTCTTCTTCTGCAGCTTCCTCAATTTCCTCTGCTCTTGCTGTCCCTGCGCTCTCATCATCATCCTGCGGCTGTCAGGTGTCGACTCATGAGACTCATCACTAGCCACTGTGGAGGAGGTGCTCCCCTCCGCGGTGCTCTCTGGTGATACCCTCCTTGGCAGCGACCCACTGCTGTCACTCTGGGCCCTGCTCCGATTCCGCCTGGCTGCCAAGCATGAGGATTGCCTTGTCCCTTGCTCCTGCGGGGAGGCATCGTCTGAAGGTCCTCTGGGATCTCGACTCGTCTGTCCTCCGTGGCCCCTTTCACCTGCTGGAAGATGGCCCTATGGATACGGGTTAGACTTTGTAAATAGTCAAACATTTCATTTTGCAGTTGCTCCAACGGGGGCCCTTTGTAGGGACCCCTCAAATATGGTATTGGCATGGGTCATTTCATGCGGTGTTAGATGCGTGATTCTGCTGGCTTTTGAGCACATTGACATTAGTGCAAGCGGTAAAGCATCCACCCAGTTAAGCTTGTCCCTACTATCTACTAACTATTTTAGCTGTTTTTGTTTTCAGAATCCCATTTGGTTTTTCTACTGCCCCCTGTGATTGAGGGTGGTAGACACAGCCAAACTTTTGTTTGATGCCCAGTTGCTTCAGTGTTTCTTGTATTACATTCGATACAAAGTGTTTTCCGTTATGTGATGATATGGTGTCCGGCATCCCAAATCTTGGGAAGACTTCTCGGCAGAGGAATTTTGCAACTGTTCTGTGATCTGATCGGGCTGTGGCTGTTGCTTCTACCCATCGGCTGTGTCTGCATATGACTACCAAGACGTATCTCATTCCTCTTACTCTGGATTGTGCTCCCATGTCTATGTAGTCTAACATGAGGTGTCTGAAAGGACCGTCTGGAGGTGGTATATGCGCCAGTGGGGCTGTAAATACTTTCCTGATGTTGTATCTCGCGCAAGTGTCGCATTCACTTAGTACTCTATCTACTGTGGCTGCCATGAATGGTGACCACCATGTTGCTTGCAATTTCCGTAGGATCTCCCCCCTTGCGCAATGGTCACTACCATGCGCCCAAATTAAAGCATGTCGCAGCAACAGGGTTGGTAGTACAAAATTGCCATGACTATTTCGCCAGAGACCATTTGTTGGCCCCTGTGCTTGTGTTCTGATGGCGCCACGCTTGATCCACAGTCGTTTTTCAGCCTCACTTACTCTGTTTTGCGCGGCTACAAGAGAAGGCATGGTAGTGAGGGGTTCACAGTCTTGTATGGTTAATATGGGTGCCATTACTGCACCTATTGCTGCCTGTTTGGCTGCTACATCAGCTAGGTTATTACCCTTGGCTATCAACGAATCAGTCTTTTGGAGGGCTGGACATTTGATTATGGCTTGGGTTTTGGGGAGGAGCATAGCCTCCAACAGGTCAACAATGGCCTCCCATGTGTGACTGGGATGCCGTCTGCTCTGTGAAACCCTCTCTGTTTCCAAATATTTGCGTGGATGTGGCACACTCCATATGCATATGCTGAATCTGTATATATATTTAGTGACTTTCCCTTTGCTAATCTACATGCTGCTGTTAGAGCTTTTATCTGTGCAAGCTGGGTGGAGCAGGGCTGAGCAAGTTTACATGATCGTATAGTCACAAAATCCTGATTGTTGTTGAGCTGTACAGTTCCATAGCCTGCATGACTACCTGTGGCGTCCCGAAAGCAGGAGTCATCAACAAACAATGTGAGGTCAGCTAAAATGGGCTGATTGTGTAAATCTTCTTGAGCGTGCATAAATTTGTCTGTGTCATGAAGACAGTCATGTGGTGTACCTTCTGTGGGTAGAACCATTTTGGTGGCTGGATTAATGATGGTACAACGTTGAATGTCGAGCTCAGTAGCGGACAGGATGACCTCATATCCTGTGCGTCTGGCCTGTGTCAAAACAAATCTGGGACTTGTCAGCAGGGCATGAAGCTGGTGAGAGGTGTACAAAGTTACAGAATGTCCCATTGTTAACGAGGATGCTTTTTTAAAATGCAAAGACAGCTGCGGCTAGCCCCTGATAACAGGGAGGCAAACTGGCCTCTATGTTATCGAGCTTAGTGCTGTAATATGCTAGTGGTTGTTTACCTGTGAGTGTGTCTTGCATCAGGACGGCACACGTAAACCCAGATTTCTCTGCTACGTAGAGATGAAGAAGCTTGGAGTAGTTAGGAGTGCCCAACGCTGGAGCAGACTGCCTATTTTTAAAGCTTGGAATGCACCTTCTGCTTCCTCCGTCTAGGACAGCTATGCTGTGTTGTTTGTCTGTCCCACTGCTCTTACTAAAGCTCTGACCGGAGCAGTTTTTATAGCATAGTCCCAAATCCATGGCCGACTGTATCCTGTCATGCCGAGAAAAGACAACATTTGGCCCACTGTCTGCGGTTGAGGAGCCTTACTTACTGCCTCTATCTGAGATGGGGCAATGCACTTTTTTTTATCCCCACTCAACTGTTTGCCCAAGTACTCTACAGACTGCTGGCAGAACTGCAATTTGTCTTTACTAACCTTGTGTCCCCCCTTTGCTAATGCTGTGAGTACTGGAAGGGAATCTTTTTGACATTGTTCTTTTGAACAGCTACAGACAAGCAAATCATCTGCATATTGTGATACAGTGCTTGGCACATTCAAATTAGCTAAGTCATATTGCTGACCTTCATAGGTGAATGAAAAAAATATTGAAAGTCTGGGTGTAGCGGTACACTGAAAAAGGCAGAACACAAATCAATGACTGTGTACCACTGTGTGTTGGGTGGTATGTTTGAAAGCAACGTGTGTGAATCTGGCACATGTGGCGTCTCTGTTTCCACCACTGCATTAACTGCTAATCTGAGAAATCTGGTTTCCTGATTTGGAAAAATGGGCGTGTTGCAGGGACTTCTAGTTTTAACCAGAACTCCGGCTTTTACCAAGCCCTCAATTGTGGGTCGGATACCGTCAATGGCATGCTGTTGGAGAGGATACTGCCTCTGGTATGGTAGGCTAGCATGTGGTTTTAGTGTGTTGCGAACAGGTTGCGCTGATTTTATCAAGCCTACGTCTGTTTTATGTGCTGTCCACAGCTGTGGTGGAACTTTACTCAGCAACTGTTCGTGTTCTTCTGTGACTGCCATCTGTGTGGGAGTAGTACCATCTACAAGTATCTTGTCTGCGACTGCTTCATCACCTGTCTTAGTTGAGATTCTGATGTATTGTTTGTCATCTGAAATGTGGATGTATTTGTTCTCGGTGGGTAACCACTCTCACACCTGCAGTGCACGTCTGACCATAGGACCCAAATGATGAGACTCATAACCTTCTACTATCATCAATGTAACATGTGGAGCAGAATTTGGTACCTGAAACCATCCTGCTAATTCTTCTGGAAGGCGGACGGCTGCCGCCACACCTTGAGGTCCTAAATACATGTCTTCATAAGTGATTAGGCATGTTTATTCTTTTTATTGAGCACTGCGTCCCAGCATTCTTGATAATCTACATGAGTCTGGTCTGCGTCATACATGAGCATGCAATGCAGTGGCAGTGTGGGACTATGTGCTGTGTCAAAATGTAACTTGACCCATGGTTCCCACCCAGTCCACGTCTGTTTGAGGTGAGACTCTTCTGGTGTCAGTTGGAGCCAGTAAACCAATGCCTGTGGTGTCTCTGTGGTGTTCACGAGCAGTTGTGGCATCATGCTTTGTGGAGGTTCCTCAGGGAAATCTAAATATAATCCATCTTGAGTGCACACAATCTTAGCTTTGAGAGGGCACAATATGTCTCTGCCTGGAAGGTTTACTGGCGTATGAGCTGAAGAGAGTAGGGGTGCAAATATGACTTTCCTGCGATGAGCATTGGAATGGGCTCTGTCAATGGTATGACTTGTGATTTCCCAGAGAAGCCTATGGTCTTGATGGATGACTTAGAGAGGGGGAGTTTAAAGCCTTCTTTTCCAAGGCATGAATATGCAGCCCCTGTGTCCACCATAAAAGGATATGCTTGTTCGTGGATGACAACAGGTACAGTTGGTTCGTCGTGTGGCTGTAATGAAATGACTAGTGACATTACTTCACCCTCAGGCTTCTCTGGGCAACCCTACCATGGGCACCCTGTCTCCTGTTCGGGCAATTTTCTGCTGGACCTTCCCATGGGTCGACCTGGACACTCCTTACGTCGGTGGCTGGGCTGGTTACAACCCCAGCATAGGTAGTCAGGTGCAGCAGGATTCACTCCTGGATATCCGGTGCTCATTTCCTGGGGGGCCTGATTGCTGATAGGGTGTGGCTTGCTGATAGGTTTGCTGTTGCGGTGGCTGGGGTCCTGGAGGAAAGTTCGGTCCCCCTCTCCATCCTCCTCAGCCTGCTGGTCCTCCCCTTGGTCCGCCTCTGTCTCTGTACCAGCCCAAGGTGGCACTTGCATTGTCAGTGTTCTGTGTGGGGAGCGTCTTCTTTCATCTGCTCTTGGCCTTTGTATCCCTGGCCAAGGTCACTGTGAACCTTCCCTCCACTTGGCCTTCCATTGTTGTTACTGCTCTTGCCTCTCCTACTGAGCACAGTGGGTATTGTCCCGTCTCTGATGGTGATGTGTCTTGTAGGTATGGTGGTGGTGATGCTGGTAGGGGTGGGGCTGTGGATATCACATCCATCAGTGCCTGTGGGTCCTGTGGGTCTTGTGGATGCTTGCTGCACTCCATTGACTCGTTTAAATCTAGGCTCAAAACATATCTCCTCTCAAAAGCATTTGTATCCCCTCTGTCATGATATTTTAATCTCCCACTCTGTGCTTATTTATGCCTTGATTTATGTATTTATGTACATTGCTGCTATGGCTCTGGTTTTTGTGTTTGTGTTCTTCTGTATTTTTTTTTCCATTTTTTATTTTTTATATGTTCAGGACTTTGGTTAACGTGAGTTGTTTTATACATGTGCTTTATAAATAAAGTTGACTTGACTTGATTACTTGCACCATTTACTTCCTACCCCCTGCTTGTCTAAACCACCCTAATACCTCCCTTTCTTTAGCCCTTTTGTTCTTTTTCTTATAACTCGCTTTAGTGTCTTTTGCCTCACTGTGTCTTAGTTCTGACTCCACCTTGTCGCAACATGCCAGGTTGAAGGTTCCATCTTTAGGCCAACGATTTTTTTTTTTTCTAATGTTCTTTTGTGCCATTTAGTCACACAACGTTGGATTCGATTTCTGCGACCTGAGTGTTGTGTCATCGCTATCTCTATGGGTGTCAGAACCCCTTTTTCCATCTTTCCTTGAAGCCTTGTTTAACTTCACTTGCTCTTGGAATTTGTGGTTGCTCGTCTGTCTCTTTTGTGCATATCCGTGCTAGTAATTTCCCTGCTGTGATTGCAGTTTTGTATTATTATCATTATTATTATTATTATTTATTTATTTATTTTTTTTTTCAGCCTGGGGACTTTGGTTAAACAGCCAAATGTTCCTGTCTCCCAAATCAACTTTTCTAGGCACGACAACAATCTGCAATCTTGGATTAACCTCCTGAGACCCGAATTTGTGTTTGGTATGCACTTTTAATTTCTCCTAGCTATTTGGGATCAATAGGACCCAATAAATATAAAAAACAAAATATTGTCAATGATAATTAAGTCCCAATGTCCTCAAAAGAGTACTTCCTTGTTAACAGCGTGTTAGCTTGTTACTGTTGCTAAAATTGGTCAAATTTGTTGCCATATCAAATTACAAACATTATTAATCATAAATACACTAGATTCAACTATTAAATGTGATCAGATTTTGGACCTTGTCCACTTTTGTGTCAGGATCAACTGCACACTGACTTGGCAGAGATGGTGGCCATCTTGTTTTTACATGGATTAGTGTATTGTGCTCTTACTGCCACTAGATGGCACAACAAAGTGTCCACGAATGAGGACAACAGGTCTAAATTAGGTAGACTGAATTATAAGGTCAAGTAACCCAAAATGTGATGTCCTGATGTGGTTTAATCAAATAATATCCTGGGCTACTAGTTGAAGTTTTACAATATATATATATAAACGGAAGTTTATAAATAGTAGCACAGCAGGACAGCCATGTTCTTATCTCTTCATTTTAATTACAGCTTGTAATAAATAATAATTAACCAACAGGCAAAGAGCCATGTTCATAAAATTAAAGTATAATATTTAGTTCTGATTGGTTGAAATCAATTCAAAGTATTGTGAACTGTACATGTGACCACTGTAACAGACAGTTTAAATAAGGTGAAGAAGTATAAGGCACAGCAAACCCACAATGTGGTGTCCTCACATGAGGGCGCAGGGTCTCAGGAGGTTAAATTCCACTCCGTTCTCTAAATCTTGAAATACTACCTGGTTCAGAGGAAGTGAAGCTACGGGTCTGCTTTTATAATTGTCACACAAACATTGCAGCGATGGATCTAATGAGCGGGGAGTCCACAAATCATTTCAGATCGTCTCCCACTGTATACCTGAAATTCTTCCTTCACTTGTTTCAGTTGGTAAATTTATTAATTATCCAAAGTTTTAGTCGCATCTCTTGCTCGTCTTGCCACTGCTCCTCACCCTCTTTGTCTATGTAGGTTCTTTCCAACCTGAAATGTGTTCTTTATGCCTCTAGTATCTACTGAGCCATCAGTCATGCAATATTCTTCAGCCCAAATTTCATCACTACTGCTGTCACCCTTTTCCATCCAACTCTTAGCAGCCTTTTAACCTCTCTTTTTTCCTTTATTTTATTACTTATTTTATTTATTTATAAAGCTATATTTATCACTTGTTTTGTTTATTTATAATTTATTACTTATTTTATTTATTTATAATGCTAAATTTCACCCATTCACCCGAGCAACTGGTTCGATCAGTAAAACATATGGACTTTTGTTGGCACTGTTAGGTTTCCAGTCCCCAGACAATTTGTTGACACCGTTAGGTTACCCTTGTCTGGTTTTGTTTCACTGAGACACTGTTAATAACTACCACCTTTAACAACCCTTTAAAACAAATCACATAAAACAAACACACAGATACCAGATTATGATGAAAACATTCAGGCACCAAAATGTCAAAAGAATTTTCTTTGTAATGACCTTTAACCCAATAGAGATCAGAACCGAAGTATTACATTTTGTTTTACAAAGCTTTGTTTTTTTTCTTGTATAAGCCCACTTCTGTTGGCTGTGTGCACCTTTTATCTACCTCTTACACTCCCCGTCCTCATCCAGTCGTTAGTCTATTATGTCCCCAGTCTCTTTATCTACACACGTATCTACTTCTTACACTCCCCGTCTTCGTCCAGTCGTTAGTCTATTATGTCCTCAGTCTTTCATTTACACACGTCTATTTATCTTTACCTTATTCACAACAACTTCTATCTTCTCCTATAATATTTACAATTTTTACACTTTGATCGATCTGCTACCTGTTCACCATCCCCTTTGGGGTTCCTGGCGATTTTTATCTCTTATCTCTTATCTCTTAACTCTTTAGCATTCTGTCCGTGCAGTCCTGCCTTCCAACACAACATACCTGCCTCTACAAGCTTAAAGGAGTGTTGGTGAGATAGGCAGCGGTAACCACAGATATGCTTTATGTATCTCTTTATCTCTTCTTTATCTTTTTAGCATTCCGTTCGCACAGTCCTGCCTTCCGACACAACATACCTGCCTCTACAAGCTTAAAGGAGTGTTGGTGAGATACCACGGATATGCTTTTATGTATCTTCTCTTCTCTTATTTTTTCTCTTATTCTCTTTTTCTTCACGTGATTTATTCTCTGCCATTCTCTAGCTTTCACACACACACACACACACACACACACACACACATTCTCTGCCTGCTCTTACACACACACACACACACACACACAACCACATTCACTCTGCATGCTTATCTCTCTGGTTTACACACACACACACACACACACACACACACCAAGGTCACACTGTGTTGCACTAGATTCAGTTGTCTCCAGCAATATATCAGCTATATTCCAATGTTGTGTTATTAGTTAGTAATTATTACATTACATTTTAGGTTCTTCAGGAGAGGAATTTGTCAAATGCCTCCGACCTGGGCGGCTCCCAACACTGTACCTCAGACGCACCCGGTTTAGGCAGAAAAAAAGGCTCTGCTTACCTTATCTGGTGGCCACCTGTACGTCTGATGCGCAGCCCAGTGCCCCCAGTCTCAGGATCTGACCTTGCTCGCTGGCTCGCCAAAATGTCGAAACAAAAACTTGAAGGTCTGGAGCTGGGCCAGAAAGCTCACGACCTTGTTCCCATCTTCTCGAATGGACTTTCTTTGTTTTCCATTAGATATCAAAAACTCAAATGCTCAGAGGTAAAAAAAATCACTGGAGACACGTAGAATCAGATGCAACTGAGTTTAATGTGCTCACAGGCAACAAACACATCACAACTCAATGAGTCAAGCTCCGGAGAAAGACTGAAATTTCTTTGTTTGCACACTCGTTTTTATTGTGAAGATTTTCTGCTGAGTCGTCTCTTTCTTAATCCTTCCCACTTGGCTCTGATCGTAACAATGTCACATTTCTGCTGAGTTTCCACTTTTTTCCTTTCATCCTACCACCATAACAGTGTCATATTTCTGCTGAGCCTTCACTTTTTCTCCTTTCATCCTAAACCCCACCTCTTTACTTGTACTCGTAATGTTTTCCTGGACAATCTAAGACCGCCTCCTCTTACCAGGGTCATCTCAGGACAAGCTGTAATTCCCCTAACTTTCCACCAGTGTTTCTGAGCCCATCCTCATGCTATTTTTGGAAATGATGCCTAGGTACTTCTCCACCACAATACTGGTGGGCTTGTCCCCCTGCAGGCCCACCACCCGCAGAGGGATCCAGAAGGGTTCGGTGCATTGTGGATCGGGCAGCAGACCAAGGCGGGGGCCTTGGCGGTCCGATCCTCGGTTACAGAAGTTGGCTCTTGGGACATGGAATGTCACCTCTCTGGCGGGGAAGGAGCCGGAGCTTGTGGAAGAGGTTGAGCGCTACCGGCTAGATATAGTCGGCCTCACCTCAACACATAGTTCCGGGTCTGGAACCCTAGTCCTTGAGAGGGGTTGGACTCTCTCCTTCGCTGGAGTTGCTCCAGGTGAGAGGTGGAGGGCCGGGGTGGGCTTTCTGATAGCCCCAGACTCTCTGCCTGTACGTTGGGGTTTACCCTGGTAGACAAAAGGGTTGCTTCCCTGCGCCTTCGGGTCGGGGAATGGGTCCTGACTGTTGTCTGTGCTTATGCACCAAACAACAGTTCAGAGTACCCACCCTTTTTGGAGTCCCTGGGACGGGTGCTGGACAGTGCCCCGACCGGGGACTCCATTGTTCTGCTGGGGGACTTCAACGCTCACGTGGGCAATGACAGCTGGGCCTGGAGGGGTGTGACTGGGAGGAACGGCCTGCCCGATCTGAACCCGAGTGGTGTTCAGTTATTGGACTTCTGTGCGGGTCGCAGTTTGGCCATAACTAACACCATGTTCGAGCATAAGGATGTCCATTGGTGCACGTGGCACCAGGACAGCCTAGGTCGCAGGTCAGTGATCGACTTTGTAGTCGTATCATTTGACCTGCGGCCATATGTTCTGGACACTCGGGTGAAGAGAGGAGCAGAGCTGTCAACTGATCACCACCTGGTGGTGAGTTGGATCAGGTGGTGGGGGAAGACGCCGCGCAGACCTGGCAGGCCCAAATGAACAGTGAGGGTCTGCTGGGAATGCCTGGCGGAAGAACCTGTCCAGATGATCTTCAACTCCCACCTCCGGGAGAGCTTCGACTGCGTCCCGAGGGCAGAGAGGGACATTGAGTCCGAATGGGCCTTGTTCTGCTCTGCTATTGTCGAGGCGGCGGTTGCGAGCTGTGGCCGCAAGGCAGCTGGGGCCAGTCATGGCGGTAATTGCCGTCAGGCTGAAGAAGGAGGCCTACAGGGCATGGTTGGTCTGGGGGTCTCCGGAAGCAGCTGACGGGTACCGGCGGGTCAAGCGGAGCGCAGCAGTGGCAGTCGTGGAGGCAAAAACTTGGGCGTGGGAGGAGTTCGGTGAGGCCATGGAGGAAGACTATCGATCAGCTCCAAAGAGGTTCTGGCAAACCGTCCGGCGCCTCAGGGGGGGGAGGCAGCAACTTGCTCACACTGTTTACAGTGGGGGCGGGGAGCTGCTGACGTCAACTGGGGACATTGTTGGGCGGTGGAATACTTTGAGGAGCTCCTCAATCCCACCAACACGTATTCCAGTGAGGAAGCAGAGATGGAGGTCTCGGGGGCGGGTCATCCATTTTCTGGGGCAGAAGTTGCTGAGGTAGTGAAACAACTCCGAGGCGGCGGAGCCCCGGGGGTGGATGAGATTCGTCCTGGATATCTCAAGGCTCTGGATGTTGTAGGGCTGTCCTGGCTGACACACCTCTGCAACATTGCGTGGACATCGGGGGCAGTGCCTCTGGAGTGGCAGACCGGGGTGGTGGTCCCCATCTTCAAGAAAGGGGACCAGAGGGTGTGTTCCAAGAGGGTCCGGTCGATAGTTGAACCTCAGATTGAGGAGGAGCAATGTGGTTTTCGTCCCGGACGCGGAACCGTGGACCAGCTCTTTACCCTCGCCAGGGTGCTGGAGGGGGCATGGGAGTTTGCCCAACCAGTCCACATGTGTTTTGTGGATTTGGAGAAGACTTATGGCCGTGTCCCCAGGGGCATCCTGTGGGGGGTGCTCCGGGAGTATGGGGTTGGTGGCCCCTTGCTAAGGACCATCCAGTCCCTGTACCGAAGGAGCATGAGTCTGGTTCGTGTGGCTGGCAGTAAGTCGGACCTGTTCCCAGTGAGGGTTGGACTCCGCCAGGGCTGCCCTTTGTCACCGGTTCTGTTCATAACTTTTATGGACAGAATTTCTAGGTGCAGCCGAGTGGTGGAGGGTGTCAGGTTTGGTGACGGGAGGATCTCGTCCCTGCTTTTTGCGGATGACGTGGTCCTCCTAGCTCCATCGAACAGTGACCTCCAGCTCTCGCTGGGGCGGTTTGCAGCCGAGTGTGAAGCGGCTGGGATGAGAATATTTCCAAACTCAGATCCATGTTCACTTATTCCGAGCTAGAAATGATCATCCATGCTTTTATTTCCTCACGTCTAGATTACTGTAATTCCCTTTTCACCTGTCTCAATAAAACTTCATTAGACCGCCTCCAACTAGTCCAGAACACTGCCACCAGGCTTCTGTCCAGATCTCATAAGTTCACTCACATCACTCCAGTCCTGGCATCCCTGCACTGGCTCCCTGTTAATTTCAGGATCCAGCACAAGATTCTAACTATCACTTACAGAGCACTCCATGGTCAAGCACCTGCATACTTGACGGATCTGGTGTCCTTTCACTGTCCTGTCAGGCCACTGTGGTCCGCTGAAGGCCACCTACTTCCTGTCCCTCACACAAGATTAAAGACGAAAGGTGATAGAGCCGTTAAGGCTGTTGCACCAAAATGGTGGAATGCACTACCTCATGAGCTGAGAGCGGCCTCTTCCGTGGACATTTTTAAAAAGCAGTTAAAAACACATCTGTTTAGGCTTGCGTTCCATTAATTGTCCATTGTATCATCTCTGTATTTCGCTGCACTTTACTTTTTATTTGTTTTTGTGTATTTTGCATTGTTTCTGTTACTGTATTTTTTGTATTTTATCTTGTGAAGCACTTTGTGAGTCCTCTCTGTGAGAAGTGCTATATAAAAAAAATAATAAAAAAAAATATATAAAAAAGCTTTCCATTAGAGACTTGACTTAACTTTATCCTGAACAGGATAAAGTGGTGTTAGGTCGGTATGCCAAGTGCCATAATCTTCTCTGATGCCCTGTCCGTCAGAGCTAGATCAAATTAATGATTCAGATGTGGTATTATTCAAAGCCTAATTTTTATTTAAGCAATAATCATACTGGCCCAAATGAACAATTCGATTGTATTTCCTGAGTGACAGTTTTGTGTGAAAGGAAATAAAGGCCTGTCCCATGTAGACACCTTTTCCAAATATGAGCCTGTTGAGTTCAATGCTTTAAGCAAATAATAGCCCTGTCTACTAATTGAAGTTTTAAAGTATTTGTGCTGTAAAGTTGCACATGTTAACGTGGGGGTCAATGGGGACTGGCTGGCTTCTGTAGCCAGCCTCAAGTGGCTGGTAGAGGAACTGCAGTTTTTGGCACTTAAGTGTTGCAAGGAGGATGCAACTCGATAAAAAGCTACGACTATTTTTTTCTTATTTTTGTTAGAAACCCAAAAGGAACTCAAGCTGCCTGCACAGCTTAAAACTGAGGTCTAAAGAATACTTCCCTCCTCTTGTCACAAGGCTTAGCAACTCATTATTATTTATTCTTAGTTCACAAAAAGTTCACAAGTTTGATCTCAGCCAGCCCAAACAATTAAACTCTTCCAGCAAATGCAATATCAACCCAACAGCGCCTCTGCTTTTAAATATCTGTCTGTACATAATTCCAGCATGGAGAGCTGGAACGGCCAGCAACTGCACACTGAGGGAAATCAGTCCCAGCTTCTGTGGACCGTGGACTTTGGACAGGATCCTTTACACCGTGGACAGGATCCTATTCAACAACATTCCCCACCCTATCATACGTAACACAACTGATGTGCAGGAACAGACCATTCCCAAGTACACCTGTATCTGTACTTAAATATTATTATGGACTGTGACGGATTTGTTTTTTATTCTGCATATCGTAGGCACTCTAAATGAAGGTGTTGCTACAATATTGTGATCAAATAAGGAGCAATAATTGATTCTGAAAATCATACATTGTGTCAGAACTGTGTGCTATCCATGGTGCTGATCCTGCTAATAGGAGCAGCCAGGCAGCTAGCCTGGATACTTAGTCACTTGTAAATTTACACGAAAAAAGTTGCAGATTTAGACTGGAAAATCAGGTGACATGGTAAACACAGCAACAAAGTCCTCGATATCCTGCAGATTAAAAAATATTTTCTGCCATAGTTGACTTACTATTTAAAATTGTTAGGATGTTTGTCCATCTGCTGCTCTGGCAAAAATTGGCATTTTTTTCACTTTTAGATCCTGACTATCCTTTACCTGCCTGTTTCAACAAGGTAAAGTTTTTATTCATCTGCCTTTGGATCAGTAGCTGTCAGCTGGATACTGGACTGCCTCCACCACTGCTAGCTTAGCTTAGCTAGGTTTGTTTTTAGCCAGGTGGCTAAGCTAGCCGGTCGCGTTTCTACCAAGGATTTTAAGGAATTCTGCTTCTGGATTTTACTCTGATATTCCCGATTGAATAGTTTCAGAAGCAGAGGTCTCTGCTGAGTGTACAGACAGTACGCACCCCTTCCAGGCGTGGGTTTTCTTGAGAGACTGGACTGCTAATGTTTGCAGGGTCGCCAACTTTGGTCAGAGGGCCGGAGTGAGATTTTACCTTCTGACGTAATATCTGCTTGTGTGTGCGTGGTCAAGAACATATGTGGACACGGTGGCACATTTTTTTTACCTTAAAGGGACATTGTGTAACATTTTCAAAATGTCTGCATTCATAAATATGTCATCATTGGTATACTATTACCTGCACCAATAATCTGACTTATTCTCATAAAAGGAGAATTTCGGATTTGTTTGTACATTGTGCGGGTAAGTCGTCTGGGGAGTTCCATAACGTTTCGCCATCTTGAGAATACATCTGCCAGCAAGGGACATACAGCCCCGCCTTCGGCGTTTTCGTTGAGAGCCAGGCCAGCGCTGCGTGACTGAGAAGCCAAAGGAGAGAAGCAAGAGGCGCTTTGCTACGACCCCGGCACTACTGCAGCATAACAAAGTCCCACACTTTGAGCATAATGCAGGATATCACGCATATGCAGCATCACAGAAGATGGAATCCTTGTCGCCAAGAAAACGCAAAAGGCAATGTGACCAGCGAATTCAAAAAACCGAGGGTCAACATCAGGGTAGCCTTTCCCAGGTGGAAAGAGTTGCTGAAGGAGAAAGGTAATGCAATCACAGCTAACAGCGCTAACAGCTAACAGTGGCTAACAGTGGCTAGCGGCTAGCGGCTAACAGCTAACAGCGGCACTGGCCACTAATAGCTGTTAACCGCTGTTAGCGGCACTGGCCGCAGTGATGCAAGGAGAGGGATGAGGTGTGTGAGGTTGAGCCACTAGTCAGTTGTCAAAAGACAAGACGTGATTGGTTTGTTTTGATTTATACCCGACCCAACAGTCCTACGTCGTAAACACAGCCAGTATGGTGAGGAGGGGGTTTGTCAACTTGCGTCTCATGTGTCTGTGTAGGAGCCTGAATGAATACTTCATGAATTATGGGATGACATGGTTTCATCAATGTTATCATAGCTTTTTGGTACACAGCGGCTACTGTTGTTGCAATAGGCGTTTGAAACAGTGAGGCTCTAGGGTGCGCTATCCGTTTGAATGCAATATGATTTTAACATTAGATGGGAAATGATAAATTCCTACACACTGTGGCTTTAAAAGAGTTAATATACATACAGTACAGGCCAAAAGTTTGGACACACCTTCTCATTCAATGCGTTTTCTTTATTTTCATGACTATTTACATTGTAGATTCTCACTGAAGGCATCAAAACTATGAATGAACACATGTGGAGTTATGTACTTAACAAAAAAAGGTGAAATAACTGAAAACATCTTTTATATTCTAGTTTCTTCAAAATAGCCACCCTTTGCTCTGATTACTGCTTTGCACACTCTTGGCATTCTCTCCATGAGCTTCAAGAGGTAGTCACCTGAAATGGTTTTCCAACAGTCTTGAAGGAGTTCCCAGAGGTGTTTAGCACTTGTTGGCCCCTTTGCCTTCACTCTGCGGTCCAGCTCACCCCAAACCATCTCGATTGGGTTCAGGTCCGGTGACTGTGGAGGCCAGGTCATCTGCCGCAGCACTCCATCACTCTCCTTCTTGGTCAAATAGCCCTTACACAGCCTGGAGGTGTGTTTGGGGTCATTGTCCTGTTGAAAAATAAATGATCGTCCAACTAAACGCAAACCGGATGGGATGGCATGTCGCTGCAGGATGCTGTGGTAGCCATGCTGGTTCAGTGTGCCTTCAATTTTGAATAAATCCCCAACAGTGTCACCAGCAAAACACCCCCACACCATCACACCTCCTCCTCCATGCTTCACAGTGGGAACCAGGCATGTGGAATCCATGCGTTCACCTTTTCTGCATCTCACAAAGACACGGCGGTTGGAACCAAAGATCTCAAATTTGGACTCATCAGACCAAAGCACAGATTTCCACTGGTCTAATGTCCATTCCTTGTGTTTCTTGGCCCAAACAAATCTCTTCTGCTTGTTGCCTCTCCTTAGCAGTGGTTTCCTAGCAGCTATTTGACCATGAAGGCCTGATTCGCGCAGTCTCCTCTTAACAGGTGTTCTAGAGATGGGTCTGCTGCTAGAACTCTGTGTGGCATTCATCTGGTCTCTGATCTGAGCTGCTGTTAACTTGCGATTTCTGAGGCTGGTGACTCGGATGAACTTATCCTCAGAAGCAGAGGTGACTCTTGGTCTTCCTTTCCTGGGTCGGTCCTCATGTGTGCCAGTTTCGTTGTAGTGCTTGATGGTTTTTGCGACTCCACTTGGGGACACATTTAAAGTTTTTGCAATTTTCCGGACTGACTGACCTTCATTTCTTAAAGTAATGATGGCCACTCGTTTTTCTTTAGTTAGCTGATTGGTTCTTGCCATAATATGAATTTTAACAGTTGTCCAATAGGGCTGTCGGCTGTGTATTAACCTGACTTCTGCACAACACAACTGATGGTCCCAACCCCATTGATAAAGCAAGAAATTCCACTAATTAACCCTGATAAGGCACACCTGTGAAGTGGAAACCATTTCAGGTGACTACCTCTTGAAGCTCATGGAGAGAATGCCAAGAGTGTGCAAAGCAGTAATCAGAGCAAAGGGTGGCTATTTTGAAGAAACTAGAATATAAAACATGTTTTCAGTTATTTCACCTTTTTTTGTTAAGTACATAACTCCACATGTGTTCATTCATAGTTTTGATGCCTTCAGTGAGAATCTACAATGTAAATAGTCATGAAAATAAAGAAAACGCATTGAATGAGAAGGTGTGTCCAAACTTTTGGCCTGTACTGTATGTGGCAAACAGAAGAAATTAGTGTACATTTACATATTCATATCTATAGGCCTTAGCCCCACATACGTCCATAGACGCTCAATATTTGTTTTACGGCACAGATCAAGGTCAATTTCATCAGTCTGATGGTAGTATTAATCATCTGCTTAATATTTCTCCCTCTCCCCTCGCTGGAAGCCTTGGACCTCCCACTGCCCGCTCCCGTCTAAAACACAGAGGTCTCCCTCTCTGCGGAGCACCCACAGCGCACGCCCGGCCTGTTAAATAGCCTGTAACCATAACAACTGTGTGACACAAACTCAGTGCCTTAGTAATTAAATAATGTAGGGCTCGGTTCGGTTTCGGACATAACAAAACAGAATGACTGTCGGGTTCGGACAGGTTCGGGTACTTTTCTCTCGGGCTCGGTCGGGTTCGGACAGAAATATGCGGCCCGTGCCGCGCTCTACTCCCCGTGTCAGCATGGGTTTTCTGTGGGTGCTCCGGCTTCCTCCCACAATCCAAAGACATGCAGGCTAGGTTAACTGGTGACTCTAAATTGCCTATGGACAGGATACGTGCTGACGTATTGCGGTAAGCGAGTTGTGTCATTTCCGGTGTTTCTGTGACAGCGCCTCTGTACTGCTCTGGTGAATTCCACTTGCCTGCTTTCTCACCTCAGTTGCTTTAACGTCTACTTCAAGTCATAACCCACACTGGTTCTGTTTAAGCACCTATAGCTCTCCTCCTTTCTACGACTTTCTCGCTAATCTCTTAGCTGTTGTTTGCACGCTCTTAGCCTTGTTAGCTACATTAGCTTAGCCATGGCTTCTCCTTCTCCTGCTCTCTGTTGCTCGGTGTGTCAAATGTTCAGTTATGCCTCTGCCTCCTTTAGCGACAGTGGTAATTGTAACAAGTGTAGCTTATTTGCTGCGTTGGAGGCGAGGCTTAGTGAATTAGAAGCGCGGCTCCGCACCATGGAAAACCATTCAGCAGCTGCGGTAGTTAGCCAGCCCCCTGTAGCCGGTGCGGAGCCACATAGCCTAGCCTTAGCCTCTGCTAACTGTCCTCCGGTAACTCCCGTTCAGCCGGGAGGTTGGGTTCTGATTCGCCAGAAGCACAGCTCCAAGCCGAAGCCCACGGCTCACCACCAGCCTGTTCACGTTTCCAACCGCTTTTCCCCACTCAGTGACACACCCGCTGAGGATAAAACTCTGGTTATTGGCAGCTCTATTCTGAGAAACGTGAAGTTAGCAACACCAGCGGCCATAGTCAAATGTATCCCTGGGGCCAGAGCGGGCGACATTGAATCAAATTTAAAGCTGCTGGCTAAAGCTAAACGTAGATTCAGTAAGATTGTTATTCACGTCGGCGGCAATGACACCCGGTTACGCCAATCGGAGGTCACTAAAATTAATATTGCTTCGTGTGTGAATATGCAAAAGCGATGACTCCGTAGTTTTCTCCGGACCCCTCCCAAATCTGACCAGTGATGACATGTTTAGCCGCATGTCATCATTTAACCGCTGGCTGTCCAGGTGGTGTCCAGCAAACGATGTGGGTTTTGTTAATAATTGGCAAACTTTCTGGGGAAAACCTGGTCTTATTAGGAGACGGCATTCATCCCACTTTGGATGGAGCTCTCATTTCTAGGAACCTGGCAAACTTTATTAGTAATTTAAATCCCTGACAACCCAGAGTTGAGACCAGGACTCAGAGTCGCAGTCCTAAACGCCTCTCTGAGCTTCTAGTTCAGTTACCCAGCCATAGTTTTAATAGTTTTATACAAACGGTGTCTGTCCCCCGACCGCCTAAATTATC
The DNA here is from genome assembly GCF_011397635.1 of Epinephelus fuscoguttatus. NCBI lineage: Eukaryota > Metazoa > Chordata > Actinopteri > Perciformes > Serranidae > Epinephelus > Epinephelus fuscoguttatus. The sequence continues at coordinate 3,495,450 of NC_064755.1, forward strand.
TAAATCTAAAATTAAACAAAGAGGAGTTGTGCATAACAACCTCATAAAAATTAAAACCTCTTCTGTGACAGAAAGACAAAACAGGAGAATTAAATGCGGACTGTTAAATATCAGGTCTCTATCATCTAAAGCAGTGTTAGTAAACGAATTAATATCAGATAATCATATTGATTTACTCAGTCTCACTGAAACCTGGCTGTGTCAAGATGAATATGTCAGTCTAAATGAGTCCACTCCTCCCAGTCATAATAATACCCACATTCCTCGAGGCAGCGGCCGAGGAGGAGTTGCAGCCATTTTTAACTCTAGTCTGTTAATCAGCCCTAAACCTAAACTAGATTATAATTCATTTGAAAGCCTCGTTCTTAGTCTTTTACATCCGACCTGGAAAACCTCGCAGCCACTTTTATTTGTTATAGTGTACCGTGCTCCTGGCCCGTATTCTGAATTTTTATCTGAATTCTCAGAGTTTTTATCCAGTTTAGTTCTTAAATCAGATAAAGTTATTATTGTAGGCGATTTTAACATTCATGTCGACTTGGTAATGACTCCCTGGCTACCGCGTTTATCTCATTATTAGACTCCATTGGCTTCAGTCAGGGTGTACATGAACCTACTCATTGTTTTAACCATACCCTTGATCTAGTTCTGACGTATGGAATTGAAATTGATAACCTAAAAGTCTTTCCACAGAATCCCTCGCTATCAGATCATTATCTGATTACTTTTGATTTCTTTTTACTCGATTACACGCCACTCAGCAACAGTTACTATACTAGATGTTTATCAGATAGTGCTGTCACAAAACTTAAGGAAAAGATTACTTCGTCGTTAAATTCAATACCAATACCTTCAGTAACAGAGGTTTCCATGCCGACTTTAACCTCTCCCGAATTGATCATTTTGTTGATAGCACCGTAGGCTCGCTACACAACGCCGACTCTGTAGCTCCTCTTAAAAAGAGGTTAAAAGAGCAAAGAAAGTTCGCTCCTTGGTATAACTCTCAAACCCGTAAGTTAAAACAAATATCGCGAAAATTTGAAAGGAATTGGCGATTAACCAAACTGGAAGAATCTCGTTTAATCTGGACAGACAGTCTCAAAACTTATAAGAGGGGCCTCCGCAATGCCAGAGCAAACTATTACTCAGAATTAATAGAAGACAATAAGAACAACCCCAGGTTTCTTTTCAGCACTGTAGCCAGGCTTACTGAGAGTCAAAGCTCTATTGAGCCTTGTATTCCTTTAGCCCTTAGCAGTAATGATTTTATGAGCTTTTTAATGACAAAATTCTAACTATTAGAGGCAAAATTCATGACCTCCTGCCCTCAGATAGTACCTATCTAACCTCAAACACAGCTGTAAAATCTAATATATATTTAGATTGCTTCTCCCCAATTTCTCTTCAAGAATTGACTGCAGTGATTTCTTCATCCAAATCATCAACGTGTCTCTTAGACCCCATCCCAACTAGGCTACTTAAGGAGGTCTTTCCTTTAGTTAACACTCATATATTAGATATGATCAATATATCCTTATTAACAGGCTATGTACCACAGTCTTTTAAGGTAGCTGTAATTAAACCTCTACTAAAAAGCCCACCCTGGATCCAGAGGTGTTAGCCAACTATAGACCAATATCTAATCTTCCCTGTATGTCAAAGATCCTTGAGAAAGTAGTCAGACCAGCTGTGTGATTTTCTCCAGGATAATAATTTATTTGAGGAATTTCAGTCAGGATTTAGAGTGCATCATAGCACTGAGACAGCTCTAGTTAAAATTACAAATGACCTTCTGATTGCTTCAGACAAAGGACTGTCTCTGTACTTGTTTTACTAGATCTTAGTGCGGCGTTTGACACAATTGACCATCAAATTCTGCTGCAGAGACTGGATCACTTAATTGGCTTAAAAGGTTCAGCACTAAGCTGGTTTAAATCTTATTTATCTGATCGTTTTCAATTTGTTGACGTTCGCAATGAACCATCCTTACGTACTAAAGTTTGTTTTGGAGTTCATGAGTTCTGTGCCAATCCTGTTTACTCTGTATATGCTTCCTTTAGGTAACATCATTAGAAATCACTCTATAAATTTCCATTGTTATGCGGATGATACTCAGTTGTATTTATCAATGAAGCCAGAAGAAAGCAATCAATTAACTAAACTCCATAACTGCCTTAAAGACATAAAAACTTGGATGAGCACCAATTTCTTGATGTTAAATTCAGACAAAACTGAAGTTATTGTTCTTGGCCCCAAACAACTCAGAGACTCTTTATCTGATGACATAGTTTCTCTAGATGGCATTGCTCTGGCCCCTGCCACTACCGTAAGAAACCTCGGAGTAACATTTGATCAAGATTTGTCTTTTAATTCTCATTTAAAGCAAACCTCACGGACTGCATTTTTTCATCTGCGTAATATTGCGAAAATTAGGCCCATCCTGACCCGAAAAGATGCAGAAAAATTGGTCCACGCTTTTGTTACCTCAAGGCTGGATTATTGTAACTCTCTATTATCAGGTAGCTCTAGTAAGTCCTTAAAAACTCTCCAGCTAATTCAGAATGCAGCAGCACGTGTACTAACAGGAACTAAGAAACGCGATCATATCTCTCCTGTTTTAGCTTCTCTGCACTGGCTCCCTGTAAAATCCAGAATTGAATTTAAAATCCTGCTGTTAACTTATAAAGCTCTAAATGGTCAAGCTCCATCATATCTTAGAGAGCTCATAGTGCCATATTATCCCACCAGAACACTGCGCTCTGTAAAGTCTCCAAAAGTAGATCAGGAGCCAGAGCCTTTAGCTATCAGGCTCCTCTCCTGTGGAATCATCTTCCTGTTACGGTCCGGGAGGCAGACACCGTCTCCACATTTAAGACTAGACTTAAGACTTTCCTCTTTGATAAAGCTTATAGTTAGGGCTGGCTCAGGCTTGTCCTGTACCAGCCCTTAGTTAGGCTGACTTAGGCCTAGTCTGCCGGAGGACCCCTCTATAATACACCGGGCCCCTTCTCTCCTTCTCTCTCTCTCTTTCTCTCTCTCTCGTATTCTATTACTGCATCTTGCTAACTCGGCCATTCTGCATGTCACTAACTCGGCCATTCTGGATGTCACTAACTCGGCTTCTTCTCCGGAGCCTTTGTGCTCCACTGTCTCTCAGATTAACTCATATCACAGCGGTGCCTGGACAGCGTGACGTGTGTGGTTGTGCTGCTGCCGTGGTCCCGCCAGATGCCTCCTGCTGCTGCTGCCATCATTAGTCATACTTCTTCTGTTATTATACACATATGATTATTGTCACACATGTATACTGCCAGGTATTAATACATACTTTCAACATATTGTACCGCAGTAACCAGAACTATAACTATAATATTATTACTTCCATTAATGTTGTTGTAAGATACTGTCATTACCTGCATATCTCTCTCTCTCTCTCCCTCTCTCTCTCTCTCTCTCTCTCTCCCTGTGTCATATGGATTACTGTTAATTTATCATGTTGATCTGTTCTGTACGACATCTATTGCACGTCTGTCCGTCCTGGAAGAGGGATCCCTCCTCAGTTGCTCTTCCTGAGGTTTCTACCGTTTTTTTTCCCCCGTTAAAGGGGTTTTTTGGGGAGTTTTTCCTTATCCGCTGTGAGGGTCTTAAGGACAGAGGGATGTCATATGCTGTAAAGCCCTGTGAGGCAAATTGTGATTTGTGATATTGGGCTTTATAAATAAAATTGATTGATTGATTGATTGATTGATATAGTTTTGAATGTGAGTGTGAATGGTTGTCTATCTGTAAGTGTTAACCCTGCGATAGTCGACCTGGCGACCTGTCCAGGGTGAACCCCGCCTCTCACCCAATGTCAGCTGGGATAGGCTCCAGCCCCGCTGCGACCCCCAACAGGATAATCGGTTATGGAAAATGAATGAATGAATGAACTGAATTAGTGGGGATCTTATACATACTGGAAGATGCAGGAACTACTAATTAATCACAGAACAGTAACAGCAACACACACACACACAAACATGCACGCGAACACACACGATTCATGATTAACCACAATTAAACACTAAGTATTTCTTTAATTTAACAGCAACATGTTGGAAGAAGCAGGGAGAGGGCGGATAGCTTCAAATACCTTGGTGTCCACATCACTGAGAGACTGATCTGGGCGCTGCCTACTGACTCAGTGGTGAAAAAAATAAAGCAGAGTCTGTTTCACCTGAATAAATTCCGGGTTTGCCCTCAAATACTGAGAAATTGCTATTACTGTACCTTAGGATGATAGGGAGCGTCCTGACAGGAAACAGGACTGTAAGGCCCTGCAAAGAGTGATTCATTTAGCTGAACACACCATAGACAGTGCTCTACCCAGCATAAAGGATGTTTATACTAGATAAGGCCAGGACAATCATAATAGATTTCAGCCACTCGAATAACTGCCTTTTAACCCTGCTGAGGGCCCGGGAAATAGAAAGCAATTACACCAGGCAGCACTGAGAGGCTCAGGAGGAGCTTCTACCCAGAGGACAAAAGGATCCTGAAAGAAGACCCTGCCTTAGACTGCTCAACCTTATATTCACTATTACAGTCTTTTTAATGCATCAGCTGATGGAACTGACAAATTTACACTTCACTGGAATTTATGATTTCATGTGACAGATAAATTGATTGATTGACTGATGTGTGCCTCAGTGTACATGCAATGTGGATATAAACAAGCAAATAGACATATAATGACTGATCCAATGTTTCTTTTTACATATCTTATTATAGTAGCATAAATCGTGTTTCATTTGTTGTCTTGCTTGGTCATCCAAAAACTCGATTTCAGTATAAAAGCATTTCTGCCGGTTTGTGACACTGGTGCAATAAAGAGCCTGCAAACCTGTAATGTGTTGAGGCAGAAATGTTTTATGTATTTTATGTTAAGCACTCATGTCTCTCGAGTTCAATCCCACTGTTCCTTCAGTGTGTTTTTTTTAAGCTGGAGAGATTTTTTACAAGAGAGATAGATTGAGTTGGTGTCAGTCTTTATTCCTGGTTTTGTTTTGAAATAGGATGCATGTAGCAGTTCTACAAGAATGTCAGTCTCTAATGACATTTGAAATAAATCCTTCACAGGAAGTCTTGATACAGGACAGCTGTTCCTTGAACAAGTCTCTATTACATAACAACATAAACACCATTTTTAAAGTTTTGACATTGGTCCAGTCTTGAGAGAGAGAAAGAGCTGCATCTGACAGCTGTGAAACAGGCTGCAATGTCACCACTTGGGGCATGTTCACACCATCACTGACTACGTTTACATGCACACCATATTCCTGTAATATCCTCAATATTCCGGTTGCGCACGTGTCATGTAAACACGTGCATAACCCGATTAAGGTCATATTCTGGTTGGAGAATATTCCAGGTGAGACCCCTGGCATGTGCCTGTTTTAACCAGAATATTGTGACATGTGCGTATACACCTTAATCAGAAAATGCCCCGTACCGGAATATTCTGTAACGTCTGCGTATGCTCGATTCGCAAGAAATCCTGGGTTGTCAATGTTGTTATGGTTATGCAGGGAGAACAGCAGAACTGGCTTCATACCTTCATCCACAGACTCCGGGGGGCACTGGTTGCCGTCAACAGCATAAGCTGGAAGGAAAGGTCCATACACTCGTTCGCCTTTTCTTCTCGCACTCGTCTTCCATTGTTGAGGACAAAATGGATCAGCAGGAGTGTGCATGTAAACGTAGTCAATATTTGTCCAGAAGTGTTTGTTTTTGCCACTGACAGGTTCAGATTGTTAATGTAAATGTCTGACAACATTATTAAAAGGATCCTTACAGGGATAGACCATTTTGTTCAAGAGTAAGATCCTTTTTGTTTCACCAGAAACAGTCTCAAAAAACAAAACAAAAAAAAAAAAAACAACAACTCAAGACCCATCTCTTTAAAATGTCTAGTGCTTGTTTCCCTGGTATGTTTCTGTTTGAGGCCTTAGTGGTCCATATGTATTTATGTTTCACTATTTTTGTTGCTTTGTTTTAGATGCTTATCAATAAAGTGAGACACTGCATAGATGTAAGTGTGCGGAAATATTTTTCTACCAAATTGGACTCAGTGATATTTTCAGCACCTTGCCAAGACTGAGCCAGGTGGTGTGGTAGCTATTCTGCATTATCTAGTCTGTTGAGTGAAATGGTGTGATTGACGGTGTCAAATCTAATTGGGTCTAATAAGACTAGCAGTGCCGCACTGTTGAACGTCAGATTCTTACCAACTGCCACTGCCACTGCCAACTTTAGTATGCAGGCCGCAGCTGTAGGAGTGGCTCCAGCAGAGGCAGGATACAGGCATAGCGTCAGACAATAAGACTGGATAGATGGCAGGAGATATTGGAGGCCAGGACTGTGATTCCCTTATTGTTTAGATGTAGATGTATTGTTCACATGCTTATACAGATCAGACTTTTTCCAAAATGAGTCAAAGTATTTAATATAGTCATAACCACATGCTACACATGCAACAGAAATTGCCTTACCACTGGTCAGCCCTGTGGAGACGGCTGAACATCTCGGAGCTCTGTCTGAGGGTGGGGATTAAGCCAGAGAATATGCAAATTTTGCCGAGGCTTTCGATGGTTCCTGCAAAGATATCATAATCATCCTGGAGGTTGACCACTTGTCTCCACCTGAGACCGTTGACACCACAATGTACAAGCACTGTGTGAGCAGTAGGGGGGGACGCTCAGTGATAACAGGATTGTGCATAAGTAAGTCAAGCACTTACGCACCTGAGAAAGAGTATGTGATGCCATTTGGAATGGCGACGGGTCTTACCATAGAGTTGCCCACTAGCATACATTCTGAAAGTGGAAATAGAAGGGTGCTACCATTAGCTGTACTAGCTGCAGTAGCAACAACAGGAGATGGAAGGAGTCGGCGATGAAGCAACTTGTGGACGCTTACCAGGGGGAGAGGCGGTCTGTGAGCTGGATGCACTGCTAGAGGGAGAGGTGCACTTCCTACAGGAGGATGGTCCAGTAGCAGCACACAACCGAGGCCCAGGATGATGAGCTGGGCCAGAGCCGAGTGAGGGAGACTGCAGAGCTGGAATTGGCGGATCGCGAGATCATAATGTCACACGATAATCTGCGGAAATCTCCTCTGAGCCCCTCTTCGTGTTTGACTTCAGGCCTGGGGCCACCCACTTTGACATTATGTTGATGTAGCAATGTGAAATACAATCTGGAGTTTACATGGGTGTTTTATTTTGAAAATTGCCTGACTTCCTGTTTGACTCATTTGATTTGTGCAAATTGATGCGCCGTCGCACTGTGTTCGTCAAAAATAGACCCAGCGCGTATTCCACCGTCGGCAAATCCTTTTTTTTTTTTTTTTTTTTTTTAATGTCCAGCCCATTGTGTGGCTTGACTGGATCGCACACTATTCTCAGAAAGCAAGTTTAGGTCTCGTGGGGCTACCCTGAACTTCATGCTACTTCGTTCTTCCCCTAGTCTCCTACACTGGTTGCCTATTGGCTTACAAAGTAAATAGCGTGGAAGTCGCCTGTGGTCGATACATTGGTGATCGGAATTGTATCAAGGTAAGCATATTGCAGACGGATTTACATTTAACCTAGTTATGAAACCACGTACCCTGCCTGAATAATTAAAACACACTTATGATGAAAAAAACTTTTTGTTAGACGAGTCTGCTGACCTCTTTAAGAAAAAAATGAGGCAAGAGGAAGAGAGTAATTCTAACAGGCGTCCTACTACACAAGAACATGATAAGGTAGGCTAATGTAATGCACTCGTCTATTATCTAATATCTATTTCTGCATGAAATTGCATGAAAATAGGATTTCACCACGTGAAATTTCAAAATTTTCTCGGGGCACAACCCCCCAAACCCTCCTTGAGATCTTTCTTTTTGTCACAACAGGACATATTACTGGATTCTTTAAAAAAATAAGATAAACTAGGAAAAACCTGTCTCCCTCTTTCATTTTCTGCATTTAATCAAGGTGGAGGTGGGCAGCGGGAGGTCCAAGGCTTCCTGCGAGGGGAGAGGTAGAAACAAACAGCCAGTGTGTGTGTGTTCTGTTAAGGTGTTGTCATGTAAATAGCAGTCCCCAAGCAATAAACAGGACAGACAGTAGGATTTTATTTATTTTGACACTACATTTTCACTGAAAGCTGACTGAATCTGTCCCGAGCCCAAATTCAGGGCCTGACCCGTCAGAACCCGACGGGTCCGTTGGGCTCGGATCGGGTAGCCACACTCTCTGGGGCGACGAAAAGGGGATTCTAGGGGCCCATGATTAGGAGGGGCCCAGAGAGGCCTCTAATAAAATTATAAAAAATAATATGACACTAAGTTATTAACTAACTTATAATAACAAATATACTTTATTTACAATGTACTGGTAACAATAACTTTATTTGTTTTGGAAACATTAACGCCCCCTGGTCTATAAGCAGCTTATAGACCAGGGACAAAGTTAATATTCAGAAGAAGGTGGTCATTTTAATTAGGGATGATTTTTTTTTTTTTTTTTTTTTGGCAATTATGGCAAAAAGGTAGTTTCTTGCAACCCTAGAATTAAGATAAAAATATTCACAAATGAAAAAACACTTCTGGTTGCTGATAAGTAGTGTTTAACTTCTGATTTAACACTAAGAATTAAAACCTAAAACCCTTGGCGCGCACTGCAGCGCAAGCAGACAGATGCGCGAGCAGCATGTGCACAAATGGTCTCCATTTATTGTACGTCGGGCTTTCTATTTCCTTGTCGGAGATGGTGTTGCGTTCAAGGTCCCCCCCAAAAAACGGGAGGAAAAAAAAAAGGCCGAATATTCGTTTTTGTTTTTGTTTTTTTCCCACAATCGAATCCCATGCCATCGAACGAAGCTTCGAAGCTTCGAAGCTTTGAAGCTTCGAATTTTTTGGGTCACTCGCACTCTACAGAGCCAGGTCCAGGATCCTCTTCAAGTTTGTCAGGGAGGAATGTGGAAGTGGAGGAAGAGATTGTTCTTTTTTCACAAATTTGGGAATGATAGTCAAAAATACCATCAAAATGCATAGTTTTATATAAAATAGCATCAAAATTTTTCGGCGGCCTTTGTCCAGCTGTGTATAGGGCCCAGTAAAAATTCTTTTCATGGGGCCCAAAATCCCTGGTGGCGCCCCTGCACACTCTAATGGGGAGAACATGCAAACTCCACACAGAACCAGGAACCCTCTTGCTGTGAGGCGACAGCGCTAACCACTACACCAGCCTTCAGTTCAGTTTTATTTATATAGCCCAATATCACACATCTAAATTTGCCTCAGAGGACTGAAAACATAGGACACCCTCTGTTCTTGGTCCCTCACAGCAGATAAGGAACTGAGGAGGGATCTCGCCCCCAGCACCGACAGACATGCAACAGCTACATAATTACTATAACACATGTACAAGTGCGCTGCTACAGTTAAACAACAGCTGCCTATGCTGAGGGCTGCAATATTAACTCTACAGAGCACAGTCAAAACCAATTATGTTCCTTCACAAGCAAACTTTGCAAACTAAATGAGTTCATATCTGCTGGAGTTTGGAAGTGAAAACAATGAATCAGAGACTGAAAGCAGCAGAGTTAGTTGATTATTCCTAAATTTAGCATGCCATGTGGTTGCATTTTTGAAAAAACAAGCAGTGTGTTCTTTATGAGTATAAATCATATTGTTTGTTCTGTCTGTGTAGCACATCTGTCCCCTATATTCGTGAAGTTTTTAGTTGTTTGTATCTCTACAGTTTTTGTAATTTTGTAATGTAACATTGCCTCCCTGCTTGGCACTCAGCATCAGGGGTTGGAATTGGGGGGTTAGATCACCACATGATTCCCAAGCACGGCACCGTTGCTGCTCACCGCTGCTGCTCACCGCTCCCTCAGGGGATGGGTCAAATGCGGAGAACAAATTTCACACACTCAGGTGTGTGACACTCAGTGGAACTTTACCTTTACTTTACCTTAATAAAGGGTAAAACAAGTCTATTCCTTTTTTCCTCTTTCTTATGAATCCAGTACTACCCATCAGGTACATATCCTATATTATTTCACTCCAGGCTATATTCAGGTAAGTAGGCTATTACTTTTCTTGTAAAAACAGGTAAGTAATATAGTAAACCACACTTCAGTCAGTTTAACTATATACAAGTTATTTATATAAAAATATGAATTTGGTAAATCATCAAAATTATTATAATTACATTCAGTACAGGATAGTATTGTTATGTGCGGTACAAATGAAAAGTGAAACCACTTCAATGAATCACTGTAGTTCCAAAATAAGTAACCGTAATAACTTTCTACCATCAGGGAGAATCCCTATCAGGGTCCATGTAAACAAAGCACCACTGTCCAACCCACCCACGTTGCAGGCGATTAAAACAGCAAATGTATTCCTCTGTTATAATTTCCCACCAATGATAATAATAATAATAATAATAATAATAATAATAATAATAACACGATAGTTCGGCTGTACTAGATATTTGATCTGTTCAGTAGATTTACTTTTTTACGACACTATTTGACAACTCTACAACTGGAAGATTCCCCTATTCCAAAAATGCTGTTTCTAGATTACTTGCTAAAATATCTGAAATTAACCAACATCTTTACTTTTTCTTAACACAGTTCATCTAGGTGCAATGTCATTACTAGTTCGGTTTTACCAGATATTTGATTTATTCAGTAGATGTATCTTTTTACAACTCTATTTTACAACAAGCAGCAAATACTACCGTCCCAAAAACGCAGTTTCTAGAGTACTAACTAAAATATCTGAAATTAGCCGACATTTTTACTTTTTCTTACCATAGTTCATCTAGGTGCAGTGTCATTACCGGTTCGGCTTTACTAGATATTAGATATATTCTGTAGATATATCTTTTCACAACCCTATTTAGAACCCTACTTTGCAAATCAGAAGAACTACAACTACATTGCTGATATGTATCAAGCTGCATGGCACGGTCCTAGGGAATTGTAGTTTTTAAAAAATATGTGTTTTTCCCAGATTTGGAAGTTGGAAATACTGAATTGAGAGTACACTGTGGACTTTAGGGGGTGGTAAACACATTGGTGTAATCATATTTTAAATATCTAATTTTCAAATGGGTGAAAATGAATTTTATCCATATTTTACCCATATCTGACAGCACGCCCAGTTGTTGACCACACTCACATGATGGTTGAGGTCAAGAGCTCTCTATAACAGTTGGTCCCATGTCTGTACCCCCTTTCGTTGCTGAGTTATAAGCCCTCAAACATGCACTGAGGTCAAGGTTCAAAGGTCAATGGCTCAAAGCAGAAGCCATGTAGAATCTTCATACTGACATATGTTACTCTCCATGTTGAGACCTTTCCAATGATGTATTTGGTTTAGCTCTATGACAAAGTTTGATTTTTTCATTTTTTGGACACAAGCCATACCAGGTCGGGGGGCTCTGCTTTTAACATGTAAGCACTTTGTGCTACATTTTATTGTATGAAAAGTGCTCTATAAATAAAGATTGATTTACTGATTGGTTGATAATAGTCCGGTCCCGTCCCGTCCCGTCTTTGTCTTGTATTGCCATGGTACAGGATTTGATGCACACACACACACGCACACAAAAAAACCCAATCTTTTCTTAACAGAGACAGTGGCGTTTGGATTCGGTTGCGGCAGACGGACGGCAATTTGAAATGGAATGAAGCCCACAGACGGCAGACAGTAGCTACAAAACAGTAGTCGAACGTGCCCCATCCGCCCACAGTTCATTGCTCTTAAAACCCTACACTATCAAAAGCTGGCAAATACATTTATTTTATTTTATGGCCTTGACATTAACCTGTCATATTGTTGAATTATCATCAAGAACACTTTTGTGTTTTTGTGTACAGAAATGTTAAAGATATCATTGAGGAAAACGAGGTTGACGTGACGTTGTTGAATCAGGGAATCCGTGTGTCCACCATGACAGAGGATCCTAACTGACTTTACATTGGCATTGTTTCCCTGGTACCAGCACGTAATTTTGACTCATTATGTGCTACCACAGAATGCAGTGTCAAGAAGTCGTGGTCATTTCACGTATTTCTGTGAGATCCAGATGACCAGGTAAGACAGCAATCAATCAATCAATCAATTTTATTTATAAAGCCCAATATCACAAATCACAATTTGCCTCACAGGGCTTTACAGCATACGACATCCCTCTGTCCTTAGGACCCTCACAGCGGATAAGGAAAAACTCCCCAAAAAAACCCTTTAACGGGGGAAAAAAAACAGTAGAAACCTCAGAAAGAGCAACTGAGGAGGGATCCCTCTTCCAGGACGGACAGACGTGCAATAGATGTCGTACAGAACAGATCAGCATAATAAATTAACAGTAATCCACATGACACAATGAGACAGAGAGAGAGAGAGAGAGAGAGAGAGAGAGAGAGAGAGAGAGAGAGAGAGATGCAGGTAATGACAGTAGCTTACAACAACATTATTGAAAGTAATAATATTATAGTTATAGTTCTGGCTACTGTGGTACAATATGTTGAGCAGCACACACGGCACACATCTTCCAAACCATGAAACAAGAGCTGCTGCATGGCTGCAGCCTCTCATTCAGCAGCTAACAGCAGCTAACTTTAGCACAAAGCACACACTGATTTGGCCAGAAAGACACAAGGGTACCTTGGCAACAGCTGTCAAAATTGTGTTTATCTGACTGTGGCAGGGGTGGCACGGTGGTGTGGTGGTTAGCACTCTCGCCTCACAGCAAGAGGATTGCCGGTTCGATCCCGGGCGTGGGAGCCCTTCTGTGCGGAGTTTGCATGTTCTCCCCGTGTCAGCGTGGGTTCTCTCCGGGCATTCCGGCTTCCTCCCACAGTCCAAAGACATGCAGATTGGGGACTAGGTTAATTGATAACTCTAAATTGTCCATAGGTGTCAATGTGAGCGTGAATGGTTGTTTGTCTCTATGTGTCAGCCCTGCGATAGTCTGGCGACCTGTCCAGGGTGTACCCTGCCTCTCGCCCGATGTAGCTGTCCAGTCCCCCCGCGACCCTCAAGAGGATGAAGCGTTTAGAAGATGAATGAATGAATGAATGATTGTGGGCCATCATGATAAGAGTATGAGGTTAAAAAACACCAAAGTTGCCCTTTAACTTTAACATAATGATGAAGATGATCCAAACTTACAATTTTCAGGTCTATAGGCCCGTTTCCACTGAAGAAGTTCCTGGTACTATTTGGGGGGCAGGAACTTTACAGGAACGTCCCCTCGCTCGGCCCTCTCAATCGCCGTGTCTCCAATGAGAGAGCGGAGTAGGAGGAAGGTTCCTGTAAAGTTACCGGGCTCTGGATGTGATGTAATCGTTGTGTGACCATTTTGACCGGGGCGACGTAGTGGCGTAGGGACGCTGTTAGCTGTTAGCCGATAGTGGTGTAAATTGCCCGGAAAATTTTTTTTTTTTTCCAGCAGATGTCTTAGTTACAACATGATTGAGCTAAATGGAGTAGTTTCATGTCGTTTCCGACAACGGGAGGCTTTTAACAGATGACGTCCTGATGTTAGCTTTGCTGCTGCTGTTAGCTGTCCCTGTCAGCTGATGCTTTCTAGACATTGTGATTTCCCAAAACTGAATAAATACCCCACATAGCAACACAAAACTGCTTTGCTAGCTCAATCATGTTGTAACTAAGATATCCGCCGTAAAAAATATGTTTTTCATGGACCGGTTATTGAGTTTGTTTACATGGCGGCGGAAGCTATGAACGAGCTAACCCTCGTCTGCTGAGTTTTAAAAACGCCAGCTATTTTGTTGCTTTCTGTTGACGTCACATTCCACCTTGAGTATATCCAATCAGCACCAAGTAACCCCCAAGCCCCAGCAAGGAGTTTTTCGGGGCTGTTCTGAGTACCTACTCCGAGGCAGGGACTTGTTTAGCCCCTGTAAAAGTTCCGGAACTCTGTCCTTCGGGAGTAGTTCCTGCGGTGGAGACACCAACGGCCCCGGCCCCGTAAATTTACCCTGAAGTTCCTGCGGTGGAAACGGGCCTTATATCAAACATGCTCACTCTAAGAGAGACAAATACCTCTTTAGCAGCTCCATTTGTCTTTACTGTCATTTACTGTCATTTGATAGAGTCGTTAATAATCATGCATTTTTTTCCCCAAAGTGCAAAATCTGATGCAGGTCATACCATAATCTAATAAGATTTTCTTTTCTTTCTCTCTTGACTTTTTTTTTTTTTTTTTTTACAATATATTTTCTTATTTATTTTCTGTCTTTTCTACTTTGTCCTCCATTTAAATTGAATAATAACAAGTCTGAGTAGTCTTTCTGGGTTTTTCAAAGATCATCACATTAATTTTGTTTTAGTAGAATCGGAGGCTTATCTCTGTGGCACAAACTGGACCCAGGTTTACGGGTACGGGTGCTGTGTTTGTTAGAGTCTACAGAAAGCTTGACCTAAAGTAGGAAAAAATGAAGTTTTCTGCTTCACTTGGATTGACAGTTTATAAAAACAAATATCTGGACATACTTAAAACCATCATGACATTGAATATTTCATGCTTAATTAACAACAGGAATAATCTTGCTTCCTTTTAAGCACTGTGTGTCAACTTGCTCGAGAACACTTGAGATGTAATGGACTTGAGCACAAGGAGGTTGACATAATGAGATAAGTGCTACATCTCTTTCTCTCCACTGCATCCTAACTCTGAAGATAAGATTTCTCTTCAAACACATTAGGACTGCGCCAGTAACCAGATGATTACAGTGCCTGCCACATAACAGCAACATCCAAGGATCAATTCCAACCATGGAAGTGACTTGTTCTGCAGGTGTAAGTTTAAGTTTAAGTTTAAGTTACGTTTATACACATTTAGATATAAAAGAACAGAGAAAAAGTAAAAAAGTAAAACAGTTTACATGTGCCGGTGAGGTAGAAACCCAAAAAGCACTTTTCATGGTACCTCACCTAAAGTGAAGAATAAAATAAACACAGATTAAAAAAAAAAAAAAAAAAAACGTGATGCAAAGTAAAATGTCAGTAAAGATACTTATCTTCCACACAATCAACTCTAGTGAGAAGAAATAAACAGAACATCAAATAAATCAGTACTATGAATAAACACAGCAGCCACACAACACAGTGATGATCTATACAGTATCAATTCTTTTTGTCATCAAAACACTTCAGTTTCCTTTTTTGTATTGGGACATAGACATAGAGTCAGTGAAATAGAATGTTTATATCAGAAATGGTCAATACATTACATTTCAAGAAAGGAGGAGAAGTTGCAGCACATGACTTGGAGCAAGTTGCAATTCTAATAAAACAGAATTTTGCAGAATGAAAATGTTGTGGAGATATGTGGGGTAAGTGCTTGCCCAGACAATATTACAATATGGATATATTAGACTGTGATATTATATTTAAAAAACAGACGAATGTAACAAAGGGCAAGTTTTTTATTTTGTGACCCCATTGCAAACAAAATTGATGTGATCTTTCTAAGTGAGGTTCTCGTTTATTAGGATTCCAAGAAATCTTGTTGATGTAACTTTAAAAATTTCCTCACCATTAGTATGTTGTTTTGCTAATTCCACATTGTAATTCTTCTTTTCTATGAGTATCATAAAATTATTATTATTATTTTTACATTTAATGCCAATTTAAATATCGAACAGATGCAACCCTCCTCTACCTCATCCACCTTCAGTCTTCAGCTCATCACTGACCAGTCCTGCTCCTCATCCCATCATCCTCATTCTTCAGCCTGCCCTCTCTTCACCTCCACCACTAGTGTCTAGACTCCACTGGGGGAATATTCTTAAATTAACCACGGCTTAAATATCCATGTCTGGATGGGATCTAATCACCAAAGAACTCTTCACATTTATCACATTGTGCATTTTGTATAAATTATTGTTCACTCTAAAATAAGTCTCTTCTGACTGAACTATTATGAGCTACATAGTCAACTCATAAAAACAGATTAGAGATTTCACTAATTTGATGCAGTGCAGCCAAACAGTGGTGCTTACTTCCTCCATATGTCTCCAGCATTCTTGTATTCCAACAGGATGTAGGACTACAAGAATGTATTACAGCATTGCCATGTCAAAGCTAATGATGTTTCATAGCAAACCGACATGACAATTCATTTGTAGTCTTGTGCTGCTCTCTAGTAGAGTGATTGCACTTTCACAAGCCTGTGTCTCCTGCACACTGGGCGTGTGCATTCTGTTGCAGGTTTGATGTTAATAGTCATAATAATAATAATAATAATAATAATAATCATATAAAGAAATGATAACAGACACAGAGCCGACCGGCGTGGCGTGCATCACGTGCTCCTGCGCATATTCATAGGATTTCCAAAAATAAAACTATATAAACTGGTGATCCTAGCACAAGAATTATTGAGGAATATACAGAATAATTTTAAGATAATTGTTTTTGTGTTATTTTATGAAAATAATCAGGACCCTCCCTCTACTATTGTTCCAGCCCACATTGTGTGATGTTCGAACAGCGCGGGTGTGATCTGAAAAAGACAAAATTGCCTATTAAATAACTTGAAGCTTTTACTCTTAAGTACAAAAAGGCAAGTCCATTTTTTTAAGAGAACATTTATTAAACAAACTAACTCAAGGTGAGAACAATTTAGGCAACATAAAATCCTGTAACGGAAACGGGCTCAGCCGTTTGGATTTTT
Organism: Epinephelus fuscoguttatus; assembly: GCF_011397635.1. Taxonomy (NCBI): domain Eukaryota; kingdom Metazoa; phylum Chordata; class Actinopteri; order Perciformes; family Serranidae; genus Epinephelus; species Epinephelus fuscoguttatus. The sequence goes on from NC_064755.1 coordinate 3,512,200, forward strand.
AATTATCAATAAACTTTAAAGGCAGTTTGTTTTTTCTTGTTAGACCAAAAGCAGAAAAACAGAAATACCATGGTTTTCCCGTTTTTTCCCTTTTGGTGTCAGAATCAAAAATGACAAAACCAAATTCAAATAACAGCCCGATTTTTTTTTTTTTTTTTTTTTTTTTTTGCAGATTCATTTCCTCATTTATTGTTTTAGACAAAAAGTACAATGACGGTGACATCAGAGGCGGAAGTAACTTCAAAATAAAAGACAGGAAGATAAGATTGTCTGTAAAACTTATAAATATCCTATAAAACTTCCCCATGTATCTTTTATTTCCACTTACACCTGATGTTTTGCGCATTTTGAAAAGCTGCCTGCCATTGCTGTGAGGAACTTTTTATTCATAAAAATAGAAATAAAATGTTATGATAGCAAATTTTATGGCTACAGTAAAACTTGTTGTTCAACCATAACGTTGCTGTTCAGAGACTAATAAGGGATATCGTCATGCATATTGTTCCCATGAAAGACATATTTGGATTCCCTCAAAGGTTGTGTTTTAATATTCATTTGCCAAATTGTTTGCAATAAAGTAATTGAGGATGTAATAAATTATTGTGTGTGCTGCGTTGTTACTGGTAATACTGGGTTTCTCCATAACGGTTTCTCCATGACGCAGTATGTTGCGTCAGTGAAGTTTCAAGCTGATGTTTGTCCTTTTCACCAGCAGATGGCAGTAGGCCTATGGATTTATTTGATGTCATTGAATGCCTGGTTTTCTCTTAGTTTCTGTTGGATTATACAGACCTGCAATTCTTCAGGTTATTGATACGGACAATTCAAATTATATGCAGCATATATTTACTTGTATTCTTTTATATTGTTGTATCACATAGACCTATGCATTGTTGGCAGAGATAGGCAGCATTTTAATTACGTGTATTTAAAAAAAAATCACCTACTATGACAATAGAAATGTCATACAAAAACACATCATGTGCCTTTTTTCAAAATCTGATTAATCAAATAAAATAATCAATGATTAATTGATTATTTAAAAAAATATATGTTAGTGGCAGCCCTAACTGTATGCCACACATCTGATTTATGTTATTTTAACCTGTTAGTGTTTCTTGCAATGTCCCTCACAAATAAACTAATAAATACATGAATACAAACACCTTAGCTACTATTGAACATTAGAATGTGATGAAGAACCTTTAATGTTCATATGAAGGCAAGTGAAGGAGCTGCTATGTTACGTTCTAATAACCTTTCCTGTTTTAATTTAAACTTTTTTATGTCAACCTCCCAATGAGGTGCAGTTTCCTCATCGCTGCCCTGTGCATCGAGGCCCTCCAGACTGGACTGCTATGGACGGAGTGTAGGGTGGTCCTCCTTACTGCTGGGCCTGTGCCTGGATCACTGGAGATTAAATTACACCTTGACATTAAGAGGGGCCACGTCAAGGGCCTGTAAAGAATCCTTACATTTCTGCCAATTTGAAAGGAGCGAAAAGGTTGCAGGTATATGGACAAAGTGGACCTGTACTGGGATAACATAATCTTGCAACAGTGAGCCTCGACAAATATCCACTTCATGAAAACTGGGATTAAAAAGTACAACTAAGTTATCATTTATGACCTGGATGTGATTGCAAGTCCATAAAATCAAGCAACTGTATTGATGTCTGTGTTGTATTTGTTTAAATAGTCCTATAGAATGATGCTAGCAGCATTGTCACCCTTCATTGTCAGTTTGTTTATATTTTGAATATAACTAATTTAATGATCCAAACTGAATAATATTGAAGTGGCACAGTAGTGACAGATTCAAAATGTAGTGTGTACCAGTTAAAGTTAGTAGTATTAAGGCCAGGCTTGTGTTGACCATAACATGCGTAAAGTGGGGACCACAAGCAGTTTGATAACAAATCTTTAACAAATCTTTACTTTTCATTGAACACAAGAAAAAAAAATTTTGTTTTGTCCTGGCTGGAATTAAAAATGAAACGGTCAGCTGACTCTCGTTGCACTCAGCGTGGCCGGGGACGTGTCTGCCGGGAGGTTTGGACCGGTGATTCTCAGGAGCAGCACATACTGCGCGGAGGCCCCATCTTCATCCTGCCTGAGCCATGATGACTAGGGATGTTAATCTTTGGGTACCTCACGATTCCATTCGATTTCGATTCTTGGGGTCACGATTCGATACAAAATCTACTACTGACTTTAACTGGTACACACTACATTTTGAATCTGTCATTACTGTGCCACTTCAATATTATTCAGTTTGGATCATTAGATTAGTTATATTCAAAGTATAAACAAACTGAGGAATGTAAGGGTGACAATGCTGCTAGCATCATTCTATAGGACTATTTAAACAAATACAACACAGACATCAATACAGTTGCTTGGTTTTATGGACTTGCAATCACATCCAGGTCATGAATGATAACTTAGTTGTACTTTTTAATCCCAGTTTTCATGAAGTGGATATTTGTCGAGGCTCACTGTTGTAAGATTATGTTATCCCATTACAGGTCCACTTTGTCCATATACCTGCAACCCTTTCGCTCTTTTCAAATTGGCAGAAATGTAAGGATTCTTTACAGGCCCTTGACGTGGCCCCTCTTAATGTCAAGGTGTAATTTAATCTCCAGTGATCCAGGCACAGGCCCAGCAGTAAGGAGGACCACCCTACACTCCATCCATAGCAGTCCAGTCTGGAGGGCCTCGATGCACAGGGCAGCAATGAGGAAACTGCACCTCATTGGGAGGTTGACATAAAAAAGTTTAAATTAAAATAGGAAAGGTTATTAGAATGTAACATGGTAGTTCCTTCACTTGCCTTCATATGAACATTAAAGGTTCTTCATCACATTCTAATGTTCAACAGTAGCTAAGGTGTTTGTATTCATGTATTTATTAGTTTATTTGTGAGGGTGTAGTGTAAGATTTAATCTTAAATCAGATAAAAATATTAAACTGCATAAGTTGATTAAGAGTGAAGTTCATATAACCATGTTTTATGTTACAAGTTCCTATAAAGCTGTTTGTTATGCATCCATGTGTGATAAAAACAATGTTACACAAGTTCATATATTCACAGCACAAGGTTATGCATTTATATTGAAGAGCACACATACACGACACCATGTATTGTTTAATAATAACACACACACACTCTTTAATGTCTGTATTGCACGACACACATTCTAAGCTCACATTGTTTGAAAGTACAGGGGACTGCATAGGAAAAGTCCCCAGATTTCATATGTTTTTTAAAAAATAAAGTGAAAGCAGGCCCAGATCTAAGGATGGAGAATTTGGGAAATTCCAGGCCTAAAGTGAAAGTGATTACACAATTAGAAACAGGCCTGTTCAGGATTGGACAAAAGGAAAAAGCTCGCCACCAATAGATTTGGGTCTAAGTGGGAAGGATTAACGAAAAGATGTGGAGATTCTCTTGAACCTCCACCAGCATATAAGAGAGCACACTGAGAGCCAGTCTTCAGTCGTGCCCCGGAGCCTGACTCAGTGAGTTGTATGTGTTGTTGCTTGTGAACACATTAAACTCGATTGCACCTGATTCTACTCGACTCCAGTGTTTCTCTAAGTGTTTGCCAACTGAACCTAAGGTACTAAATCAACATCAGAGGACGATCTGCAGGAGAAGTAGGAGACAAGGTCGGGTGCCATCTGACCCACTTCCAGGCACCGATTTTCGCTTCTACAAGGGACATTTCAAGAAACACTAACAGGTTAAAATAACATGAATCAGATGTGTGGCATACAGTTAGGGCTGCAACTAACTTATATATTTTTTTAAATAATCGATTAATCATTAATTATTTTATTCGATTAATCAGATTTTGAAAAAAGGCACAGGATGTATTTTTGTATGACATTTCTATTGTCATAGTAGGTGATGCATAGGTCTATGTGATACAACAATATAAAAGAATACAAGTAAATATATGCTGCATGTAATATGAATTGTCCCTATCATTATCCTGAAGAATTGCAGGTCTGTATAATCCAACAGAAACTAAGAGAAAACCAGGCATTCAATGACAAATGACAATGACAAATAAATCCATAGGCCTACTGCCATCTGCTGGTGAAAAGGACAAACATCAGCTTGAAACTTCACTGACGCAGCAATGCATTATGGAGAAACCCAGTATTACAGGGATAGTTCGACATTTTGGCAAATTTGCCTATTGCCGTAATCCCTATAGTCATACGGGTAGGTACATTACCTTTAATTGTCAGTGCCTGCTGTTCTGAGATCGGTGGAGCAGAGCTGCCCGCTGCTTAGCGCACAGAATGGAGGTAAACGGTACAGCCCCTTCTCTCCCTCAGAACTAATCAAATACACCATCAAATGACTCCAAAACACTCTTGTGGACAACTTGTAGCTTACACATTTACCACGCTATGAAATAATAATGTAATATTACAAGACAGAGTTGTTTTGAAGCCAAATACACAGCCGGAACTACATTCCAGACATACAGTACTTGCTGGGCGGAGTGATTTCAAACAGCGTATGTTTAGTGCAGTTACTCCCGACATCAAAACAACAAATTTGTTGAGAAGAAGCCAGAATATCTGGAAGAACAGAGAGCAAGAAAAGAAGTTGAGGCTGCCGAGTAACCAGGGGCTGAGGGGAGACCAAGAGCCGGTGGTGTAAATGTGGGGCTGATTGGCCACTTTATTAGGTACACCTGTGCAATATAAATATAGAGTATGCCTCAAAATAATCACCAGAACACGGGGAGAACATGCTAACTCCACTCTCATAAATCACCACAACTCCTGAAGGAACAATAACATAAAATGTTCCCTAGCAGTCTGTTTATTCCCAACAATGAGAAGTAATGCCAGTCACTTCACTATATGCTCTGGGCAAGCACTTATCCATGACATAACCACAACAACATTTGCATTTTAGCCTTATTTACCATGCTTGGGTTGTAGGCTAATGTTACTCAATGTATGAGGCAAGTTTAAGTTTGCTGATTTTCTTATTTTTTCCTTACATTATTCTAATATATACATTTTATATTGAAGCTTTGAGTTTGGAAGTTCAGTAATGGCCTAAATGTCATGTATAAGTATGTTTCATTGAATTTGATTATTTGTTAATCTTTTCTGTCTAGAATTAGCTATTTCAGTGAGTTTTGAAACTTGGGTACTGTAGCTTTAAGGGACTGCAGCCTCACACACAGGCTTCTCGGTGGGCTGTCGAGCTGGGTAATTAGTGGACCCTAGAGTAGCTGTAGAATGCACGGTTTTCATACCATGTCCTCTCCTGTATAGTTTTGATTAAGAAAGGCCAATTCTGTGGATCGTTTTTTGTGACACTTGTGGAATAAAAGTTTTTCGTTTTTTCCAACTTTACATGGACATCGAGTGGATTATTGAAAACTACATCGGCTGGACATGTGTATGCAAAGACACACAGCTACGTCACATTTGGCTGTTACATTAGTATGAAAATCTTTCTCTTTGCTTGTGGACTGAAAGTGCATCGGAGCTACTGGATTTTGGAAAGGATTTGCTTAACTGGAAAAGCACTGCAGGAGCTCAAGTAAGTGCATGATAGACTCTGCAACTGCTGGTGGAAAGCTAACATGTGTGGAAGCATCTGCTAGTTATGCTAATTAGCACGCGGACGGCCGCTAACGATTCACGGACGACCCGCTAACGACTTGTCTTTGTGTGTGCCTTTGAAGGACATTGGAACACTTTGCTGTATTTAGCTAACTGCAGCTAGCAAGTGGAAAGGGCTATCTTGTATAAGGAATCATGGAGGATGATACAGATTCAGCCACATTGGAAAAACGGCAAGTGAAACCTACAGCCAAAGCTATGGAAGACACATTACAAAGAAAAATAGGGTCAAGGAGAGCCTCACTGGCTCAGCTTACAACAAAAAAGAATGAGATGCTTCATTTAATGGATGATGATGGCAATTTGGAGGTGATCAAGATGAAGTTGGCTGTTGAGTTCAGTCAGCTTTTTGGAGAATTTTGTGAGCTGAACATCTCTGTTAAAGAGCTGTTTCATAAAGTTAGATCAGAGGAGGAAATGAACAGTGATCAGCAGTATTGGTTTACACCAAAGGCTGATTCATTTAAGGACTTCTCTGATCAAGTTGAGGCTTGGATAGGAGATGTCCATAAACGTATGGAGGAAGCAAGTAAAGTTAATGAAAATGTTAACCCTTCTGATAGCATATCAGAAGCAGCGTCCAGGAAGTCCAAAAAGTTTAAGGCAAGCTCTGGTAGTTCTTTAGCAACTTCCACCTCTTCAGCACGCTTGCAAGCAGAATTGGAAAGGGCTGCACTTATGGCAAAGGCAGCAGCACTAAAAAGGAAGGAAGCTTTGGCTAATCAAGAAACAAAGCTTAAGGCTGAGTAGGAGGAACTTGAGATTCAGACGGCTCTGGCTGCTACAGATGCTAAACTTAAGGTTTTGCAAAGGTTTGAGGGAGCAGATGCTTCACAAAAGGATGATGAACAATCTAAGCCACAAGAGAGGCAGCCAGCTGCGGTAAAGACAAGTCATGCAGAGCCTGTGACAAGTCATAATGTGGCCACTGAGTATCATGAACACAAGAAATAAACATAACCCAACACCACTCTCCAACAATGTCGTACAGTCAAATCAGTCAGAAGTGATGTAAGTGACGTCGGTTCTTCTTCAAGCAGCAGTTCCACTGAAAGTTCAGCAGGTTCAGAGGCTTTGCCCACTGTAATGCAACGGCAGAACAACATTACAGACCTATTGATCAAGCAGCAAAAGCTTTCCACTCTGCCACCACAAAACATTTCCATCTTCAAAGGAGATCCTTTGGAATATAGACTCTTTATCAGAGCGTTTGACCATGGTGTTGAGAGTAAAACAGAGAGCAGCAAGGATCGTCTGTACTTCATGGAGCAGTACACCAGCGGACAGCCCAGAGAGTTAATACGGAGTTGTCTACATATGGATCCAGATAAGGGTTACCGCAAGGCAAAAAAGCTCTCGAAGGAGCATTTTGGTAACGAATATAGGATCTCCGTCGCATACATAAACAAGGCTTTAAGTTGGTCTACAATCAAGGCAGACGATGGTGAAGCTCTCAACGCACTGGCCCTCTTCCTCACCAGTTGCAGCAATGCAATGACAGACTTGGACTATATGGAAGAGTTGGATAATGTTGCTAACATGCGTGCCATTGTCAATAAGCTTCCATACAACTTGAGAGAGAGGTGGAGGAGCGCTGCCTTTGATATCCAGGAGAAGAAGGCTCGAAGACCGATGTTTAAAGACCTTGTCAAGTTTATTAACAGGCAGGCTAAGGTTGCGTTACACCCTTTGTTTGGAGATATAAAGGACAGCAACAAGGGACAAGCTAAATCTCCAGTAAACCTCACGTCAGAGAGGAAGAGTGGAAAGACAATCTTTACCACATCTGCAACGCCGGTGCTCAACCAAGCAGGTGTCAGCACAGAGTTAAAGCCAAACAAAAAGAGTCCTACCAGCTCTGTCAGTGCTTTCACCAAGCCCTGTCTCTTCTGTCAGGGTGAACACAGCATGGTGCAATGTAAGAAAATGAGGAAATCCCTTCACAAAGAAAAGATAGACTTTCTCCGTGGGAAACGACTATGCTTCAGTTGCTTGGAACAGGGGCACATGAGCAAGTACTGTGATGCTAAATTAAACTGTGAAGTCTGCTCATTGCTTCATCCCACTGCGTTGCACATGAAGAGCAAAGACAAGGCTTCACCTAAGGAAGAACCATCAGACGGCGGTGAGAAGCAGTCTGTGATCAGTGGGTTTGTGGACGAAGCAAACAAAACATGTTCCGGAACTGGGGCCGGGGATGCAGACAGTATCCTTGCCATCGTTCCAGTCCAAGTAAAGGCAAAGAAGGGCAATAAGGTGATTACGTCATACGCTTTTTTTGGACCCAGGCAGTACGGCCACCTTCTGCACTGAAGAGCTTATGAATGAGCTCAACCTAAGTGGAAAGAAGATTGACATTCTCCTAACAACCATGGGAGAACAAAAGACTGTTCTCAGCCATGTTGTAACAGGCTTGGAAGTGAGTAGTCTAGAAAGTTGCAACTTCATAGAGCTACAGGAAGTTTTCTCTCAAAAGACCATCCCAGCTAATAAAAGGAACATTCCACTGCAAGAAGACGTGGACAGGTGGCCTCATCTAGAGCAAGTGCAAATCCCCCACGTCAATGCAGAAATATGGCTGCTGATTGGGACCAACGTGCCAAAGGCTATGGAACCAGAGGAGGTCATCAGGAGTGTCAGTGATGGACCTTACGCCGTAAGAACTATTCTTGGATGGACAGTGAATGGGCCATTGAGGGACAGCAACTGCGAACCAACTGGAGATGGAGTAACATACATCACTTCCAACAGAATAGCTGTGGCTAAACTGGATGAACTGTGGAACCAACAGTTCAAATACAACTTCCCTGAGGGTAACCAAGAACAGCTGGAGATGTCCCAAGAAGACCTCCAATTCATGGACAGCATGTCGCTGTCTGCTCGATTGGTAGAGGGGCATTACTCTATTGGCCTGCCATTTAAGAACAAAGAGCTTCAAATGCCTAACAATCGTGTAGTGGCAGAGCAGTGCGCCTTGAACTTGAAGAAGAAGCTTCTCAAGAACAACTCATTTTGTGAGGACTACATTGCCTTTATGAGTGATATGATCACCAAAGGCTACGCAATGAGGGTTCCTGATGAAGATCTCAGCCACAACGACGGGAAGGTTTGGTACATTCCACACCATGGAGTGTACCATCCCAAAAAACACAAGCTGCATGTTGTATTTGATTGTGGTGCTTCTTATCAGGGAGTCACACTGAATGAGCGACTTCTTCAGGGGCCAGACCTCACCAGTTCCCTGATTGGAGTCATCACAAGATTCCGGCAAGAACCTGTAGCTATTATGGCAGATGTGGAAGCCATGTTCCACCAGGTAAAGGTCCCACCAGAAGACGCTGACCTGCTTCGGTTTCTATGGTGGCCTGGCGGAGACGTCAACAAAGCACTGGTGGAGTACAGAATGGTGGTGCACCTATTTGGTGCTACTTCATCACCGAGCTGTGCAAGCTACGCCCTCAGACGATGTGCTGAAGACAACAGGGACTTGTTTGACGCTTCAGTAATCAGCACTGTATTGCACAACTTCTACGTGGATGACTGCCTCAAGTCAGTCAGCTCCAAAGAAGAGGCCGTGTTGCTGTGCCACAATATGAAAGCCATCTGTCAAAAGGGGGGCTTCAGTTTAGCAAAGTGGATTAGCAACAGTCATGTGGTGCTAGCAGCCATACCTGAGAAGGAAATGGCAAAGGAAATAAAAGACCTGGATCTGGATCAAGTTTCACTCCCCATTGAAAGAGCACTGGGAGTACAATGGTGTGTCGAGTCGGACCAATTCAAGTTCAGGATCATCATTCAAGACAAACCTCCCACCAGAAGAAACATGCTCTCCACGGTGAGCTCCATCTATGATCCATTGGGAATCTTGGCCCCGGTGGTTCTACCTGCAAAAAAGATCTTGCAAGACTTCTGCAGGCTAAAGCTCAGTTGGGATGACATGGTTCCAAATCATGTTGCACAACAGTGGTTTGATTGGATTAAAGATCTGCAGTTGCTCAGTGACTTTGGAGTTGACTGATGTTTCAAGCCAGCACATTTTGGAGAGCCTACAGTTGCTCAGCTGCATCATTTTTGTGATGCTAGTGAAGAGGGCTACGGCACGGTCACCTACTTAGTCCAGCAGAACAGCAAAAACCAAGTCCATCACGCATTTGTCATGGGAAAGGCTAGGGTTGCCCCACTCAAACCCACCACCATCCCACGCATGGAATTAACAGCAGCAACCATGGCAGGATGCATGGACAGGATGTTAAGGAAGGAACTGGAGCTGCAGCTTGTGGACTCAATGTTTTGGATGGATAGCATGGCTGTGCTTAAGTACATTAACAATGAAACAACAAGATTCCACACGTTCGTGGCCAATAGAGTGTCGGAAATTCGGAAAGTGTCAACAGGATCTCAATGGAGGCATGTTAGCACACATTTGAATCCTGCTGATTACGCATCGAGAGGACAGAAAGCGGACTCCTTTGTGCAGAACCAAGTCTGGATCTCTGGACCTGACTTTCTCACCCAGTCATCTGACAACTGGCCAGAGAACCCTGATCATCTGACAGACCTCAACGTTGCTGATCCTGAGGTCAAGAAAAGTGCCACCATCAGTGCTCTTGCATTAGAAGAAAAGGTGGATGTAATGCAGCAGCTAATAGAGCATTACTCCTCATGGATGCGCCTTAAGAAAGCAGTGGCATGGATCCTTAAGGTAAGGGACACATTGCTTGGCATGGCTAAGAAGAGAAAGGAGCAGGGTGTAGCCATTGCACTGTCTGACGCTGACAAGGATCAACAAAAACGGCAGTTGCACAAATTTATGGCGAACTACAAGACAAGCCTCAGCAAAGAACCCCTCACAGTGGATGATCTGAAAGAGGCTGAACTGGAGATCATACGCCACTGTCAGAGAAAGAAATTCCAAGAGGAAATCAACTCTCTACAAAAGGGTGAGCCTGTCAAAAGGAGCAGCCACATATACAAGCTAAACCCGGTTCTTCAAGATGGAATTCTTAGAGTTGGAGGAAGGCTCAACCGGGCAGCCATGCCAGAAGAATCCAAACACCCTGCTATCCTGGCTAAGGACCTGCGGGCACAGAGCTCATCCTTCAGGAGGTCCACAAAGAAGTAGGTCACAGTGGACGCAACCATGTCCTATCCAAGCTACGTCTAAAATACTGGATCCCCAATGCCAGTGCGACAATAAGAAGAGTTCTTTCCAAGTGCCTTGTGTGTCGGCGACTACAGGGTGCTGCTGGGCAGCAACAGATGGCAGACCTGCCACGAAACAGAGTCTTACCTGATGAACCACCTTTCACCAGAACTGGAGTGGACTATTTTGGTCCTTTCAAAGTCAAGCGTGGAAGAGCTACTGTGAAGAGATATGGTGTTATCTTCACCTGCTTAGCCATTCGAGCTGTCCACTTAGAAGTGGCAGCATCCCTGGACACAGACTCTAACTATTACGCTCTTCGCCGATTTATTGTCCGAAGAGGTCAGGTTGTGGAGCTGCGTTCTGACAATGGGACCAATTTTGTTGGAGCAGAGCGAGAGCTCAAGAAGGCTATCCAAGAGTGGAACACCTCCAAAATAGAGGACGTGTTGCTTCAACGAGGCATTAAGTGGATGTTCAATCCCCCAGCTGCCTCTCACCATGGAGGAGTGTGGGAGCGTCTAACCAGGTCCATCAGAAAGATCCTCAACTCCACCCTGAAAACACAGAATCTGGATGAGGAGAGCCTCCAAACATTTCTCTGTGAAGCTGAGGCCATCATTAATGGACGGCCCATTACCACACCTTACAGTGACCCCAACGATCTTGAGGCACTCAGCCCAAATCACCTCCTCCTACTGAGGACCAAGCCATCTCTACCTCCAGGACTTTTCCAGAGGGACGACCTCTATGCACGCCGAAGGTGGAGGCAGGTCTAGTACATGGCGGACCTTTTTTTGGAAACGCTGGATGAGAGAGTACTTGCCCGAGCTCCAAGCGTGCCAGAGGTGGTTACTGGTGTCACGTAACTTTGTGCCAGGGGACATGGTTTGCTAGTGGACGAGACTGCACCAAGAAATTCATGGGTCATTGGCAAGGTCATCAAGGCAGAGCCAGATGAACATGGACTCGTTCGCCGGGTTCGTGTAAAGACTAAGACCAGTGAGCTGGATAGACCCATCACCAAGGTCAGTCTCCTCCTAGAAGCAGTATGAGACAGTGGTAAAGACTGCCCACCAGCAGTACGTCAAGCACTAGAGACGTCTAATAACAGAAGAAAGAAGATAAGACTCGGGATTGTTCATAAGACTTTAAGTGCCCCATAGCTATTTTGATTTTTTATTGGTAATTGTTTCTAAGTCTAGAGAACAATTAGGGGCCGGGAGTGTATGAGGCAAGTTTAAGTTTGCTGATTTTCTTATTTTTTCCTTACATTATTCTAATATATACATTTTATATTGAAGCTTTGAGTTTGGAAGTTCAGTAATGGCCTAAATGTCATGTATAAGTATGTTTCATTGAATTTGAATATTTGTTAATCTTTTCTGTCTAGAATTAGCTATTTCAGTGAGTTTTGAAACTTGGGTACTGTAGCTTTAAGGGACTGCAGCCTCACACACAGGCTTCTCGGTGGGCTGTCGAGCTGGGTAATTAGTGGACCCTAGAGTAGCTGTAGAGACACACGGTTTTAATACCATGTCCTGTCCTGTATAGTTTTAATTAAGAAAGGCCAATTCTGTGGATTGTTTTTTGTGACTGTAGCCCAGGCTATAAAGTGACATTATTTTGTTGAAACTATTCCTTTAAAATAATTCCTTTTATTTGTGAAAGAAACAATTTAATGAAAAAAGTCATTAAAATTCTAAAAGCAGTTCATTTTATTCTGGAATAAATAGATGATTCATAAATAGTTCATTTTATTTTTGAAATATCATTGAAATTAATTTATATGCACCAACAACTGTTAAAACCTGAGTTAAAAGTAGTTAAAATGGAGAAAAGGAGAAATAGAGAGGGGAAAAAAAAGGAAAAAAGAGAGTTGCCGCAGAGGGCTACGTAGAACGACCCAATCAGTGAACCCCTCTGGGTTCAGGTGATCAACCCTGTAGGGTCACGTCCGGTCTTCTCTTCCGGTTCTGCGGTCATGTTTACCTCTGCTGCCTCATGTGCTACCTGATCCAAACCGCGAGTAAACCTGTTGCCATCCACGGGGTAAGACATGAAAATAATGTTCCAAACTGAGTTGTAGTAATTCCTGATGAAGTTAAGCACTGGTTGACCGGTATATTGTTAACATTTAAACTTTGTAGAGCTCCGTGAGACCGGATGATTTCCGCCGACCTGGTGAGGGTAAATGCTGAAACTGTGCTCCTAGCTTGATCACTCGGTGAGTGAAAATACCCTTTAACCTGTTCGGTTAACCTGGAATGCATTTTATATTCATGTGTAACCTGTGGGGTTGTGTGTAAAGCAGTTAAAAGTCGCGTTAATCTGCGCAGATAGCCATGAAAAAAGGTGCTAATGGTGCTATAACCACCATAGACTGTGTGTTGTGATGCTAATGGCCCATTGACTTGTGTATAGCCATTTAGCTCATTTGGTGTCATATGCAAATTATTGTTTTATTGTGTTTTATAGCTGTTTGCTTCAGAATATTTTTCTAAACTGTCGTTCACTACATGTGTTGAAAAAATAAGATGATGGTGAGACTATTGATATGTGTGTGTGCTTATGGTAAATGCAGAGGTGAATGTTTGGTGCAGTTTCTCACTGTTACCGGTGCAAGGGGAGACATATAAGCACAGTAGGCCTTAATGCCTCTAAGTTACCATGAGTTTCTCTGAAGTTAATGCAGTTTTCTACAAAAATTAAAGGGTACTATGCAATTTTTTTTTTTTGTTTTTGAAAAATGATATTTTCCTTGTTGTTAATGTAACAAAGACTGGTTAAGGTCTTTAAACAGTTATTAATGTAGTTACAGTACTTGAATTTAATTATTAAATGCACTTTAAATGTATTTATGGTTACACAACTGTAAGTTAATATTTGAACTGAAGATTTTGTTGTACAACTGAACCTTTTAAGAGCTTGATTTAACCCAATTAATGTGAAGCATTATTATTGATCGGTGATAATCAACATGCTATTTGGATTTCCTTTGACCTCTTTGTAGGTCAGGTTTTTTTTTTCCTGTGACATCATTAGATGACGTCCCAGCCACATCCCACCGTCCAGTGGAGAGCTTCAGCTGGTTTCGTGTGAAGTTTCCAGAGATCCTGAGATTGTTTCCAGATCCCAGATCCATAGATTCCCAGTGTGAGCTGGGTGGCGAGCCGCATCGAAACTACTGATACTGAACTCTGAGAGAAGAGAAGAATTCCTTCATTCCCCCTTTCTCACGGACCGTGTGGTAGGACAGAACAAACATACACTGATACACTGATACACTTGACACGGATCCGAAGAAACAAGGGCCCCAACGGTAACTTTGGGACACAAAGGGTTTTTCTTTTTGCCGGCTTTATTATTTTAGTTTGTTATTTTTCATTGAATGCCTTGCAACAACTGTTGTATTTTCATTGTGTTATTGGTTAATAATAACAAGTGGCCACAAAAAACTTAAACCATTGCCTGTGTCTTTTGATTGCTCAACCACCAGGGTTCTCACTAGCTGATAGTCTTCTGTTACTGGTCCATCTCTTAGCATTTACTATTACTTACCTGTACTCATGTTATAACATCGTAATAAGGGTTACATGACACTTGTGGAATAAAAGTTTTTCGTTTTTTCCAACTTTACATGGACGTCGAGTGGATTATTGAAAACTACATCGGCTGGACATGTGTATGCAAAGACACACAGCTGCGTCACATTTGGCCGTTACACTCAACATGGAGGTAACGTTACAGCAGAGAGATTGCTGAGCAAACTATTGCTGAGCAATAACAACGGCACTGTCTCAGCTGCGCACTGTGTCACTCCGCCCAGTGGTTTACTCAAGAAAGTAGTTCCGAGTATCGTCCAAGTGTCATGATTTTACTTAATTATACATTATTATTTCATAGCGTGGGGAATGCGCAAGCCATGTGTTTTCCACTAGAGCGTTTTGGAGTCATTTGATGGTGTATTTGATTAGTTTTGAGGGAGAGAAGGGGCTGTATTGTTCACCTACTTTTCAGCTGGCAGTTCTGCTCCACAGATATCAGAACAGCAGGTACTGAGATCAAAGGTAATGTACCTACTCATATGACTATTGTGATTACGGCAATAGGCGAATTTGCCAAAATGTCGAACTATCCACAGCACACACAATAATTTATTATATCCTCGATTAATTTATTGCAAACAATTCGGCGAATGAATATTAAAACACAACCTTTGAGGGAATCCCTATACGTCCTTCATGGGAACAATATGCATGACGATTTCCCTTATGAGTCTCTGAACAGCAATGTTATGGTTGAACAAGTTTTACTGTAGCCATAAAATTTGCGTAGCATAAGGGAATCCGGTCGAGTTCAATTGAGTGTAACATTAATAAACATGGATCCCAGTACCAGTTTTGAGACTGAAGAGGTTGAAAATGTACATTCATATGCATATGACAGCCCACAGGCTTATAATTATGAGCCTCCTAGGCGTCCAAGAGACCAGGAACAGATCAGGGTAGGGCTGAACATAATCCTCCTGTTCAAAATGAGCGCTGCACATGACCGTGTTTTTGGTCACAGGTGAAGCCGTGAAATCGTGCCTCTTCACCTGCACAAAACGCATCCAGGCACGAAAACTAACTCCACTCCTTTTTCTGTCCGGAAAACGGTGGACTCGATGTCCTGACAGACTCAAGTGTGCAACCTGCACAAACACAATAATTCGGTATAATCACAAATGGTGAAATGCACTGTTAACAACCGAAAAAATACTAACTCACAAGTTTACTACTGCTCTGACTCACTACCACCTACTACTGCACATTGGACAGAGGCAGGGTCAACGACGCAGAGTCCCTCTTGTGCCGTAGTATCAGGCGATGTTAAAAAAAAAAGCGTTTTTAGAAGAGGAGCTAAAAATAGTCACTTTTTCCTCTGAATTTGTGCCCTTATGTCATGTAAACCATAATAAATTTTGAATTAACTTGTCATATGGTAATTTTCAGACAAGGTTATATATATTTTTTTTAAAAATTAACCTGCAAGTTGCACTTTAACAAAGATCACACATGGTATTGATAAAACAAATGCAGTCACAGATGCAATCACATTTTCACAGTCTCCTAAAAGAATACTTCACTTGCAAAATGACAATTTTTATATTAATTAATATTAATATTATATTAATTAATCGACAATTTTTATATTAATTAATCAACTTAGCTAACCTGTGCTAGTGGAAATGAATCCCCTGAGAGCTGAGCGTTAGCAAACTTACAGGTGCTTGTGCTTCTCTGACTTCCCTCCCCTCAATGAGTTGCGTCCACAGAGGATGCTGTGTTTGAAGAAAGCAAGTCAAGAAATTTTCAACGGACACAAGAAAAATCATCACATTTCAGTATTTCACTCTTATCACGCTCCAACTCCTCCAACCTGTCTGCTGCCTCTCTGAGAAGCTCAGAGACCGAGCGTCTAGTGGACCCAGCCATCACAGCCTTCTGAGGTTTCCTCTAAGCTGGCTGTGGCTGTGGGGAGCAGGGCATGTATAGTCGATCCATGCACTCAGGTGTCGATCAACCAGTAGGGGAAAAGTTCACCCGATGACACACTTTGAACAGCCCCCTCATTTGTATTTACATTTCTTCATGTGGCAGGGTAAGAAATGCCTTTCTGCATACATGAAGAAATGTAATTGTGAAAAGAATTCAGGAAGGAATGTAAATGTTTAAAGAATGTGTGAAGGAGTGTAAATGTATGAATTAGTGTATGTATAAAGAATGTGAAGGAATGTAAATGTTAAAATGTATGTAGGAATGTAAATGTACAAAGAATGCGTGAGGGAATGTAAATGTAAAAAGAAAAGACGCATTTTATCAGTTAATTAACGCCTACAATTTAATGGCATATGAATTTATTTATTGACTCATTTATATATGTATGTATTTATTTTTCATTTTGGCAGTTCTGGTCCTCCATAGAAAAGCACTTTGTAACTTTGTTTTGAAAAGCACTTTATAAATAAAGTTAATTATTATTATTATTATTATTATCATTATTAACTGTAAATGACTCATCTTTGTTCATTCAACTGCAGAATGCAATTTCTGAAGACAGTGTGGGTGTGAATGCTGCATGGTGAAAAGCTGACACTACACTGCAATGCTGGCTTTTAATGTTGAATACTACCATTTATGTCTGAATGATGTGGAATATTTTAAGGTTTTTTGAAAAGCTGAAGCTACACTAAATTGCTGGCTTTAATGTGTATGATTGTAATTGACAAGTTGAATGATACCATTAATGTGGAATATTTTAAGGGTTGTTGAAAAGCTGAACCTGCACAGCAATGCTGGCTTAAATGTGTACTGTAAAAAATATTTAGGGGCACATGTGCGCATAAAAAATCAGCCTATATTTTTGTCAATAAAAAAATATGATAATCTAACCGCAAATGTTGGAGGAACTCCAGCCGCCTTCCCTCTTCCCTCTTCCCCGTGTGACACGGTTATGGGCGGTTTTCCAAGCCACTGTCGGCACAATGAATATAAGTCCCACTGTCGGCAGCGTGGAAATAAGTCAAAGTGTGGAGGAGGCAGGGACGGTTTTTGCTATGGGCAATGTGGGCGACCGTCCAGGGCAGAATCTATGTGAGGGCGCCCTCCCAAAAAAAAAAAAACTCACCAGTTTTCTGGACTACCACTCATTTCCACGTCAAGTTAGTGGAGTGGGCGCTGGGGCACCCCTATTATCATGTTATCTGACGAGTCCTGGCGGTTGTGGGTTGAACCGGGGTCACAGACAAGAATACGGCGGAAGCTCAAAGTGCTCTGCGGCGCAAGATAACGGCTTACTGGCGACAGCGAAGTCCGACTCCAGGTCCAGTAATTTCCTCTTTCGTTGGTGTCATGACTGCCCAGTAGTACCTGGACAACCGAGCCGTGGCGGCACACAGGTATGTGGCGTGTCAGAGGAGAAACGAGCTGTTCACATTTCCCTCTTTGACGCAGGTAACGGCCCACAAACCTCATCGCACTTTAGGGACTGTTCTTTACTTATGGAGGGACTGTTCTTTACTTGTCAGGGGAGGAGCGTGGATGGTTGATTTTAATTGTATTTATTTATTTTAATCCCCCCTATGTTAATCACTTATTGATGCAGTTAGGGACTGTTCTCCACGGCCAGGCTGTCGGCTGGGTTGAAATAAGTCAAAGTGTGGCGGAGACGAGGGACCGGGAAAAGCGGTGGACCTCCGGGGAAGCCTGCTCCGTTCTCCCCGCAGTTAGGGACCGTTTGCCACGGTACCGCTGCTGGGCAGGGTGGAAATAAGTCCTGCAGAGTTTCAGAGGACCTGGAGAATGTTTTAGGATAGTAATAACATTATATAAGATAATCATATTGCAAAGATAATATATATAAGATAATAACATTAAAGACAAAATTAAATTGCAATACTTTTTCAAAACTTGATGATTTTACCTTTCTGTACATTTTGTATACAAATTTATTAAATAATTTTGCTTGTAAATGTCTATTTGCATCACGTTTATTACAGAAAATATTAAATCATTATTTGATCAATTTACATTGTGCCCCTAAAGTTCTTTGTGCGCTCCTTCATTTTTCAACTTAGGAGTACATGTGCTCCTTGGGAAAAAAGTTAGCGTCAAGCCCTGGAATAGGTTAAATCTGACTGTCACTGAAAAGTTGAATAATACTAATAATGTGGAGTATATTATGGTTGTTGAAAAGCTAAAGCTACACTGAATCGATGGCTTAAACATGGTCCATTTAGAATAACACAAGCTGACTAATACCCAAAATACATTAATGATGTTGAATGCCTTGCAGCATCCCAACCAGAATAGGCTCGCTCTGCCCTCTGTATCTATGCCCCAAGTAGATAGAAAGTCCTGCCTGAGGGCCTCGACACTGCAGCAGCTTAGCAACTTAACAACCTCAGGGTACTCTTAACTACAG
The DNA here is from genome assembly GCF_011397635.1 of Epinephelus fuscoguttatus. NCBI lineage: Eukaryota > Metazoa > Chordata > Actinopteri > Perciformes > Serranidae > Epinephelus > Epinephelus fuscoguttatus. The sequence goes on from NC_064755.1 coordinate 3,530,977, forward strand.
TCTATGACTTTGTGTGTGTGTGTGTGTGTGTGTGTGTGTGTGTGTGTGTTTGACACCTGTCAATATGCATTCATATTCTGTGCATTGCCCCATAATTGTATTTTACTATCATTGTATATGCAAATTCACGTAACATTGCTCAATATTCAATATGATTTCACTTCCATGGTCTCAGGGTGCCATTTTTTGCCCTATGCTGGTATTAGACTCTGTTCTGACAGTTGGTAACCCCAGAGGTGGGGGACTCGAGTCATATGATTTGACTCGAGTCCAAGTCATAAATTTTTAGGACTTGAGACTTGCTTGACTTTGACTTGGTATTCATGACATGAGACTTGGCTTTGACTTGAGACAGATGACTTGAAAGACTTTTTTAATTTAATATTTATATATTTCTAGATGTTGAAAAGTTGCGCTTTGTTTTTAAAATATGATCTAGGGCTGGGCAATAAATCGATTTTTTTCAATTAATTCGAATTTGTAGTTTAGGCTGATTTGTTTTTAATGAAAATTGAGTTTCTATTTAAAATACGCCACAGCCGCTCCACGCTGGGCTCCCATAGTTCAGAGTGGGCTCACCCCTCCCCCCACACGCTTGATACACAAACAACATGGCAGTGAGCGGGGAAGAGCTCGTTCTCAAGAAAGGGAACGAGTTCTTCAGCGCTTTTGTGTGCTCACCTGTGTCTGTGTCTGTGTTCTCACCTGTGTGTGTGTGTGTGTGTGTGTGTGTGTGTGTGTGTGTGTGCGCGCGCGCGCATCAGAGCCGAACTCTGCCGTGCGTGACACAGAGAGCAGAGGATGATTTTAGACACGCACCGTGTAGGGACAGTAATGACATGCAGTGTAAATAAGATAAATAAGTGTTACCAACTCAAAGCTGGCAGACCCCCGAACTGTAGTAAAGGGACCTCCGAAGACCATAAGCTCCGTTAGCTTGTGTTAGCTCGTTGTGGCAACAACACATAAACAACGGGACTTCGTCTGCGTTGAAGAACGGCACTTTATTTTCAACACTGCAGGGATGATGCACAGCCTCTCTCACCACACCTGGCGCACTAACGTCTCATACCTCCTACATCAACTACACACATACACATACACAAGCCACACACATCAGGCTCAGCCTGTAACATAAGGCTATTTAGTTTGTTTAATAAAAGGACAAGGTATAGACCTGTTCTATAGGAAAGGTAACCTTAAATGACTTCTGTTGTGATCCAATATAATGGTAGGGGAAACACTGCCGTATGATAAGAAAGGGGTCCGGTGGAAAGCGATCACAGATGCAGTCGCCATGTGTATTGCAAGAGATATGGTGCCCATGTATATGAAAATCGAGTTTCTATTTAAAATCAGTGTTGAAAATAAAGTGCCGTTCTTCATTGCAGACGAAGTCCCGTTGTTTATGTGTTGTTGCCACAACGAGCTAACACAAGCTAAAGGAGCTAATGGTCTTCAGAGGTCCCTTTACTACGGTTTGGGGGTCTGCCAGCTTGGCGTTGGTAACACTTATTTATCTTATTTACACAACAGCATGTCATTTCTGTCCCTACACGGTGCACGTCTAAAATCATCCTCTGCTCTCTGTGTCATGCATGGCGGAGTTCGGCTCTGATGCGCGCACACACACACACACACACAGGTGAGCACACAAAAGTGCTGAAGAACTCGTTCCCTTTCTTGAGAACGAGTGTTTGTGTATCAAGCGCGCAGGGGGAGGGGTGAGACCACTCTGAACTACGGGAGCCCAGCGTGGAGCGGCTGTGGTGGATTTTAAATAGAAACTCGATTTTCATTAAAACAAATCGGCCTAAACTACAAATTCGAATTAATCCATAAAATCGATTTATCGCCCAGCCCTACTTGCCACCTGAATTTTGTTTTCCTTTACATAAATAAATACATTTCCACCACAAATTGATGCAGAAAAAATCACCAGGATGCAGGAAATTAAGTGTTTGAGGCTCAAATTTCCTGGCAGAAGACCCACAGACCTCTCCCACTTAATTTAACTTAATTCAAGTTTAACAAATTTACACCCTTGTGATGCTACTTCTTCTCCTCAACTATATTTATTTGACAACAGCAACATTACAAGTTGCTTTACAAATACAGATTATCATTACAAAATATAAATGCCTCAATTAATTATGTGTTTTTCTCCATCACTTTGATGCTGTTTAACGTTGTTCTCTAACAAACCCCGCACAGTTAAGGCAAGGGGTGTCACTGTGCCCGACAGCAGCATAAAAGAATGATGTAAAAGTGAGTAAAGTGATACCCTCTACACCTTGTTTCCTGCCCACAAGGTAAATGTGGGAATTGTACCTATCTGTGATGAGGAAGGGGTGTTACAGTGGCTTCGTTAGACTACCTAAACAGACAGAGCCACAGCTTCAAGTCCTGTAGCTTGCAGTCTATCCTAATTGTCCTTGGCCCAAATGCCAGGGCAGACACACTGTGTGACACTGCCGACAGGAAGTCTGAATGGTAGGCCCTTATCAGTAAACACACAGATAACAACAAAGACAACATCAATGCTGTGAGGTGTGCCACACTGAAGCCTGTCGTTAGCAACTCTGGGATATTATATGAGTATCTGTGAACCACTGGGCATAAGAGAGTAACAAAAACATACCAACAACAACTTAGAATAAAAAAAGAAAAATGTTGGTACTTGTTTATAAAATAAAACAATTCTATCTAAATACATCTATGTATTTCCACATGTAGTTAGTTGATAGAGTGGCTAATTATAGCCTTGACTGTTGTGTTTATCAAAGGACACGGCTCCAGATGGAGAAGACAGCAACAGAGAGTAGCAGTGAGAGTGACATCAGTGAACAGTGTCAGCCACTCTATCAACTACCATAACTACACATGGAAATACATAGATGTATTTAGAATTACATAGATGTAGATCTACACACTGATCATGCTAGTTACCACTTGTTTATATACAGGTATAGTAATATCTACATTTACTTGTAACTAATAAGCCTGGGCCTCACCTGTGACTCTTCCTCTCTGGCTCTGTTTGTGCCAATACCTGGCAGGACTGCTTCTGAAACTGTTGTCTGATAAAATAACACATTGATGCATGCCATGTGACCAGTGAAATGTGCCTATTCAAATTCCCATTTCAGACAGACGGTGATGAACCAACCAGTACATCATCAGATCAACATTTGTCACAATACTAAATCTAACTACTAACTACTATCACCAAGTCATTATTATTCTAGCTCACGTGTGTCCCTGTCCCTGCATGCGCTGGTGCCAGGTGACCACTGCTTCTGTCACCTGCACATGGATCCATGTCATATACAGTACAGGCCAAAAGTTTGGACACACCTTCTCATTCAATGCGTTTTCTTTATTTTCATGACTATTTACATTGTAGATTCTCACTGAAGGCATCAAAACTATGAATGAACACATGTGGAGTTATGTACTTAACAAAAAAAGGTGAAATAACTGAAAACATGTTTTATATTCTAGTTTCTTCAACATAGCCACCCTTTGCTCTGATTACTGCTTTGCACACTCTTGGCATTCTCTCCATGAGCTTCAAGAGGTAGTCACCTGAAATGGTTTCCACTTCACAGGTGTGCCTTATCAGGGTTAATTAGTGGAATTTCTTGCTTTATCAATGGGGTTGGGACCATCAGTTGTGTTGTGCAGAAGTCAGGTTAATACACAGCCGACAGCCCTATTGGACAACTGTTAAAATTCATATTATGGCAAGAACCAATCAGCTAACTAAAGAAAAACGAGTGGCCATCATTACTTTAAGAAATGAAGGTCAGTCAGTCCGGAAAATTGCAAAAACTTTAAATGTGTCCCCAAGTGGAGTCGCAAAAACCATCAAGCGCTCCAACGAAACTGGCACACATGAGGACCGACCCAGGAAAGGAAGACCAAGAGTCACCTCTGCTTCTGAGGAAGTTCATCCGAGTCACCAGCCTCAGAAATCGCAAGTTAACAGCAGCTCAGATCAGAGACCAGATGAATGCCACACAGAGTTCTAGCAACAGACCCATCTCTAGAACAACTGTTAAGAGGAGACTGCGCGAATCAGGCCTTCATGGTCAAATAGCTGCTAGGAAACCACTGCTAAGGAGAGGCAACAAGCAGAAGAGATTTGTTTGGGCCAAGAAACACAAGGAATGGACATTAGACCAGTGGAAATCTGTGCTTTGGTCTGATGAGTCCAAATTTGAGATCTTTGGTTCCAACCGCCGTGTCTTTGTGAGACGCAGAAAAGGTGAATGGATGGATTCCACATGCCTGGTTCCCACTGTGAAGCATGGAGGAGGAGGTGTGATGGTGTGGGGGTGTTTTGCTGGTGACACTGTTGGGGATTTATTCAAAATTGAAGGCACACTGAACCAGCATGGCTACCACAGCATCCTGCAGCGACATGCCATCCCATCCGGTTTGCGTTTAGTTGAACGATCATTTATTTTTCAACAGGACAATGACCCCAAACACACCTCCAGGCTGTGTAAGGGCTATTTGACCAAGAAGGAGAGTGATGGAGTGCTGCGGCAGATGACCTGGCCTCCACAGTCACCGGACCTGAACCCAATCGAGATGGTTTGGGGTGAGCTGGACCGCAGAGTGAAGGCAAAGGGGCCAACAAGTGCTAAACACCTCTGGGAACTCCTTCAAGACTGTTGGAAAACCATTTCAGGTGACTACCTCTTGAAGCTCATGGAGAGAATGCCAAGAGTGTGCAAAGCAGTAATCAGAGCAAAGGGTGGCTATTTTGAAGAAACTAGAATATAAAACATGTTTTCAGTTATTTCACCTTTTTTTGTTAAGTACATAACTCCACATGTGTTCATTCATAGTTTTGATGCCTTCAGTGAGAATCTACAATGTAAATAGTCATGAAAATAAAGAAAACGCATTGAATGAGAAGGTGTGTCCAAACTTTTGGCCTGTACTGTATATGACTGCTCATATGAGCAGTGAGACATTTGCCTATTCAAAGCTCTCAATCCAAACACACATCACCACTGATGAACCATTGTTATACAATAAATCATCAGCCTAACATTTGTCACAATACTATCTAGCCTAACTAACATATCACCAAGTCATTCTAGCTCACCTGTGACCCTGTGCCTGCCTCTCCGCTCTCCTCTCCTCTGCCTGCACTAGTGACTGGCACTGCTTCTGTCACCTGCATGTTGATACATGGCATAACAGTGAGGAAAAACGTGTAGCCAGGCAATAGCTTAGTTAAGTAGGCTATTATTATTACCTTATGATTATTGTTGACTCTGGCAATTGAGAAGACATTTTCTTTAAAGTCGACCTACGTAGGTCGAGAAAGAAAGGTAAGAGGTAGGTAAGAAGAAAGGTGGACATATGGAGCTATTTCAGAAGAGTTATTCTTCTGAAATAGCTCCTTATGTCCACCTTCCTTTTTTTGGCTGCTATTTGGGCTGCCATCTGGATTAAACATATACACAGCCTATACTAGTTAGCTACTAGGCAGGCTAGGCTATTTCCATAACAACAAAACAGAGGAAACTTTGTAGCCCGAGTCCAACTCTGTTCTTATAACAACAATAGCAGTTAGCTAGCTAGATTATGCAGGGAAAGAGGGATCCAATGACGTCCACCTCTTGACGTTGGATCAAGTGGGCTACTGATGGCTGGAAGGCTACATCGAGCAGAATAAACTAGCTAGCACCAACGTTAGCTGAAGCTAAACTGGCAGCTGATTAATGAGTGACGAGCATAATTAAAACCTTCTGAGAATATCTGAGGTGATGATAGGATTATATTAACATATAGAGATAGGATAAGTAGTTTTTTTGATGAATAACTTAAGTATATTGATGTAATGAGTGAAGATTGATAACTTACGCTAACTACAGTAGCAGCTGGGCTCTGTCTGCCTCTGAGGAAAAGTGCGTGCTGCACAGAGCTCCAGCTCCCAGGAAAGTGGAGGACATCTCAGCCAATGAAAACGTAGTTTTTCATTCAAGGGCGAGGCTTTGAGCTAAACTTGCTTGGATTGGATGGTGAATCCTGTCACAAGCATTTTAGCAGTATATGAGGCGCGACTAGTGGTTAACCGTTTGTGTACCAAATTATTGGTGGGGACATTTCAGCACTTGCTGTGTTAGTGTGGACACAACCCCACCCTCCCCACTATAAATTATACCAGTGTGTTGATCATTTCAATCAGGACAGACTCGTTCTGAGATAAAATAACATTTATTTACATATGCACTTAAGTATGAGAAATGTGAAAAGTCTTTGGCGATTAGACCTCATCATCAATCAATCAATCAATCAATCAATCAGTCAATCAATTTTATAAATAAAGCCCAATATATCACAAATTACAATTTGCCCCAGAGGGCTTGATGTCATGGATCCATCCAGGAGGGTGGTAATGATGTAGTAGGTTAACAAACAACACCCCTCCCCCCCTTTTGAGTCTAAATGGTGGTAATGGTGATGATTAAAGGCCCTGACACACCAAGCCGACAGTCGGCCGTCGACCAAAGTCGGGCTGTCGGTGAGCGTCTGTTGGCCTAGTTTTTGCAGTGTGTCCCACACCGTTGGCCCTTCAGCAGCGGCTTTTCGGCCAATTGAGCATGTTGATTTGATTTGATTTATTTATTTGAACATGTAAAAAATAAAAATAAAATAAAAATAAGCAATTGATTAAAATGATTAGAAAGAGAAGAAAACAATATATTCACATCTCATTTACATGTTCAAAAGGCGTAGGAAGAAGTATACACTTATCTGGTCCTACTCCTTGTTCACTCAATACTCATATCAATAATAATAATAATAACAACAACAACAATAGTAATGATAATAGTAACAATAATAACAACAACAAGCAACAACAACAAACAACAACAATAACGACTACAATAATGACAATGACATACGACAACAACAATAACAACGACAACAACATATAGATACACTCACTTACATATAACAATGATATATATACATATATAATATTGTGATAATATATATAATATATAGCTAATTATGATATATAATGTTGAATCGGCGGTGGACCTAGTTGGTGAAAGAGATCACTCTGTTTGGCTGTTTAGGTTTTATTCCCTCGCCCCTGTAGCGAGTGAATCTGCCTGTAGTGAAACCGAGGCTAACCACGGTGCTTCCTCCTCAGGCTCCACTTCACTCAGCTGCCGACAGACCAGCTGCTTCTTCTCACTTTAACCTGAATAACAAACTGGAGCTATCTGGGAGCGGCTAGGGTTAGCCGCAGCATGACCGGAGGGAAACACAGCCAGTTAGCCTCCGCTAGCTTCCCAGCTAGCCCTGGCTCTCCGTTTGAATCCAAACAGAGAGCCGGGGCTATCTGGGAGCGGCTAGCCGCAGCATGACGGAGGGACGCACAGCCAGTTAGCCTCCGCTAGTCTCTGAGCTAGCCCTGGCTCTCCGTTTGGATCCAACTGGAGCACCGATTTGCCCTGGTTTGTTATTCAGGTTAAAGTGGGAAGAAGCAGCGGGTTTATGGGGCAGCTGAGTGAAGCTGAGTGAAGTGGAGCCTGCGGAGAAAACACCGGGACCGTCTGAATGTAATAGCCAGTGGAGGTGCTGCAGTACTCGGCTGCACAGATAGGTAACACCTCAGCTGTCAGGATGTACCACTCTGTCACTCCGCTCTCTCTCACGCAGGCGCAGAATGTACATACCACTTGGCCATCGGATGTAGTCCGTGTAGTGTGTTCAAATGCAACTGACACAGGGCGATGTGAGGCGACGTAGACAACGCAACAGTTGGCTTTTGTCGCCGCTAGTTCTTTGATGTCGGTTTGGTGTGTCTGCACCTTAAGCGGGAGCTGAAGATCTGGATATAAATGGGCATGGGCTTTTAATGAGCAGGTCCTGGGATCTGGATAAGGTGATTTGAGATGAATGGGGTTTTATTAATCCCCAAGGGGAAATTCAATTTTTCACTCTGTTGTCAATTACACACAGGTCCGAACACACACATGCACAAACTGGACCTATACATGCACTAAGTGGAGAGATGTCAGAGTGGGCTGCCCATGACAGGCGCGGAGCGGTTGAGGGGTTCGGTGCCTTGCTCAGGGGCACCTCGGCAGTGCCCAGGAGGTGAACTGGCACCTCTCCAGCCACCAGTCCACGCTCCATATTTTTGGTCCGGACGGGGACTTGAACAGGCGACCCTCCAGTTCGCAACCCAAGTCCCTATGGACTGAGCTACTGCCGCCCCAAATGATGTTAAGTTTAGCAGTAGCAAAATGAATGGCTGAAGGGGATTGTAGCAAAGTGCGACTGACTAACTAGGAGAGGGAACACCCAAAATCAGCTAATTAAAGAAAGCAGTGGGAGTGGGATAGAGAACGAATTGTGAATGGATAAAGCATGAAAAATGTCCTCCTGGTTGAACTTCCGCTGAGTTCTTGAATAATGCCTGGTTTACACTATACGATATCAGCTCGATTATAACCCGATGCAGTGACGTACAGTGTTGGCATGGATCGTGAATGACAATGACAAATCTCGTGTAGGTTGTTGTAAAAGGAATACTCTGACGATTTGGGAGTTATGCCCTTTCTCTATCATTTTCATATTGCGACAACATGATCGATATCTTTTTTATGTCTGTACGTCCAGTGGCTGGGTCTCAGCGGTTAGCATTGCGGCTTAGTTTAGCGAATACAATTGAAGTCTATAGGGGATCAGTAGCCTGCTCAGTAAAAGTGAACAAACGTTACAGAAACCCTGAAGCTGGCATTTCTGCACGTGCATTTAAAATAAACATGTTTAAACATTAATTCGAAAAACGAGAGTCCTTTTTAGTCGTTTTAGAAGAAGTTTGATACACGGAACTATAATGTGTTTGCGCCCTGCGTGGAGGGATACACCGGTGAGCAACAGCTGCAGCTGGCTCTGGGACAGGTATGCTAGGTCACTCAGTAAAAGCAAACAAAGAGACAAAAATGTGCATTATAAAGTGATATTACTCACTCGACTGAAAGCTGTCCATCAGCTCCTGCAGGCCTGGGGCATTTTTTCCAGTTTATCTTAGGAACATGAAAAAATGTTTCAATAGCACCAAATCCCATTCTATGAAGCAAAATGATTCCACCTCCCTAGGCATAGGTTGGCAAGCCCTGCAGCTACACCACCAATCCTCCCCTGACCTCCGTCTCCCCTCGGCCCCTTGCTGTTCCGCCGCTTCGGAGGATTCAGCCTCTCTTCTCGCCCCCTCAGCATCCAACGCCTGGAGTTCCTCATCTGTATACTCCAGCTCAAACAGGTATGGCTCTGGATCCGTGTCTGCTACAAAGAACTCTTAAAAATCGCATTCAAAGTCGTCCATTGCAGCTAGTTCGGAGATATCGTTAGGCTAAATAAACAACTGAGTTTTGTTTACAGGCTACATCTGTGCCTGTGCCTGCTCACCGGTGTATCCCTCTGCAGGTTACAGTGCAGGATGTAAACACACTATACTTCCATGTGTCGAACTTCTTCTGAAACGACTAAAAAGGACTCTCGTTTTTCAAATTAATGTTTAAACATGTTTATTTTAAATGCATGTGCAGAAATGCCAGCTTCAGGGTTTCTGTAACGTTTATTTGTTCAATTTTGCTGAGCAGGCTACTGACCCCGTATAGACTTCAATTGTATTCGCTAAGCTAAGCTGCAATGCTAACCGCTGAGACCCAGCCACTGAACATACAGACATAAAAAAGATATCAATCATGTTGTCTCACTATGAAAATGATAGGAAAGGCATAACTCCCAAATCGTCAGAGTATTCCTTTTACAACAACCAACGCAACATCCGGGACTCCTCACGACGTTCCAACGGAAAGTCTAGCATGTTTGATTTTCTTTTTGTCATTCACGGCTTCTCCCGTCACAGCTGTCACTTTAAGCAATAGAAATACAGAGCGATCTGCTGCCATAGACAACTGAATGGCAACAACACCCCAGCCTTTTTGATAGTTCCTCAGGGGACATTACTTCAACAAAATAAAAAGGGAAAAATGCTGGCATGAAACAGAGGAGGCACTTTTAGCACTATAGCACTATAGGGAGTACTGCCATTAGCATCAAGCTAGCAAACAATGTTACTTCTTCATTAAGGAACAAAGTAAAAAAAAAAAAAAAAAAACCAAAGCTTTTACTTACCACAACTGCAGAGGCTACGAGCTTCATTTGAAACAGACTACATTATAAATGGGCTGTTATTTTTAATTTCCTCTGTGTTTTATATTTTTAATTTTTTTATCTGCTCCTGTTTGCCTTGATAAAGTTAATGCATCACGTGATCATTTCAAATTCAACACTTCCTCTATCTGTATAAAATTGAAAGCTCATAACTTTGGTTGAGAGAATCCATTCATTTTCTAAAACTTCTTTTCTAGACTTTTATTGTGAAACATTAGCAGGAACTTGTTGTGGAGGATTCAGTGACTGTCATAGTTTGCCTATGGTACCTGAACTGTAGCTCCTGCCATCAGGTGGCACTTTTTACGTTACTACAGCAACATTGCGGCTCACACATTTAGAGTCACACTGACTGAAATAAAAGTAATAATAATAAAAATAGGACATGAATAACCTGATGACATCACACATGTCGTGAAAGATGACCGGGGATAATTGGTGAGTACCATTGTGTAGTGTGTCATGTCTGTCGGCCAAGTCATGGTAAGATTTTATGACTCCACAATCGGCTAATGTGACACAGTGACTGTGGGAAAGGACAGAAATGTCGTGTAGTGTGGATCACGCATAAAGGAGCAGAAAGAGCATCACCCTGCTTCCCTTTATACTAAGCTCCTCTAGGATAGCCAAAGTTCAGGTGTAGAAAACACAAAACTGAATGCAGTCAGCTCAGACAGACCCTAACAGAACGAGAATTCCAACATTGGCAAAAGTAGTGCTAGTGCTCAGCTCCATTACAATGAGACCAGCCTCTGGCTCAGAATAACACACCTATGCTCTGCTCAGTCACGTTTGAGCACATTACTGCGTTAACAGTGTAATCTTGAGATTGAATGTTTGACCTTGCAAACAGTAGTTGACAAAACAATCTCACCATAAGGTCCATTAAGTAACTGTTCTGGATCTTATCACACAGTCTTTCTCTGCGCATGGAGTTACACACTGTCATGGATTTGTAAATATTTAAATGTCAGTTTTTCTATGCACTTAAAAGGTATTCTGTGCAGGGGTTTACTGAAAAAAAAAACAATGTATAGAGTCATATGAAAGTAATTCCTCTCAATCAGTGGTGGTGTATTTATCTGCAGAGAATCTGCCTTCTGCTTTACACACAGTTGCCAATTATTCGTGCATAGTATACCTTGACGGACTTCTTGTCCATGTTGGCTTAAAGGTCCAGTGTCTGGGGTGTAAAGGGATACATTGGTAGAACTTGAATATAATGTAATTAGTATGTTTTCTTCGGTGTATATGTGTATAATGAAAACATGAATAATGAATTTCCTTACCTTGGAATGAGCTGTTTATATCTAAGCCAATTATCATAGAACAGTTTGATAGATAGTTTTGATATCCTACATGTAAAGTCAATGTAAAGATGTGATTACACGTGAATTCCTGCCAAGCAGCATGATGGGCACAATGGATGTGATGTATGCAACACAAATAATGCGAATTAAGCAACGCAAATGTCGCAAGTAGCGCGATTTTGTGTTATACACTTAATCGTGAGAGCTGAAAGATCAGGAGCATTGCGCCTCAATGGCCAGTCAGCAGCAAGATCCTCTGAGTCTTTGGGCACTCTTATACACGCAATTTCACATACATATGGCACAAGTTATTAGCACACATCAAGTGAGTCAAAACACAAAATATTCTAGTATTCAAACTTGCGTGAGTAATAATAATAATAACAATACATTTTATTTATAAGCGCCTTTCAGAACACTCAAGGACACTGTACAGCAATAAAACAAAACAATAAAAAGCACAGATGAAAGCTACACAGAATGAAATGGAACAATGCAATTACAGAGAGTATGATATCTTGAACAGGTGGGTTTTGAGTATGGATTTAAACAGTGGAAAAGAGTCGATGTTATGGATGTCCAGTGGGAGTGAGTTCCAGAGTTGGGGAGCAGAGCAACTGAAGGCTTTGCGCCCCAGAATAACACAATATGAAAAGTTTCATTGCATTTGGTGTGAACGCAACAGTACACTTCACCTTTAAAAGTTGAGATTGAAAGTTTTTTAATGCTATATGGAGGCACTTCAATAAATACTGCTACTTAAAACATTTGTTAACACTACAAATGTTTATGTGTTTGTAACTTTGACGCTGTACTTGGTAATAGCATCTGAGGAACATCATTATGCTAAGAGATCCTGGTAGTGTTTTGTCTGCCACATGTCCATCTGATAAAATTATGCTTCACCCACACTGAAGCTGTGTTAAATAGATACCTATCTGACCTATCATCAACAACAAACTGCCGCCACTTCTGTTACTATGCCTGCAAGTTGTGCAGTAGCTGCAGTAGGAGGAACTATCAGTGGAGGAATATCTGCTTTTGGATGCAAAGAGATAAATGCTGCCTACATCTGCCTGTGCATCAGATGCGTCCAGTTAATGTAGCGACATGGCCTGGAACAGCGACCTGAGAATTTATGGTTACCTTCCAAGTTTAGAGTATGTTACACAGAGTGCCAACCGTCAGGTTATACTTGTATTAGTTTTTTTGGGTTACCACCTTTGGTTTCAACTTGACTTTGCATGTCCGTGCACTTCAGAAAGGAATGTTTTTCACTGCTACACCTACATGTTGCTGCCATCTTTCATCATAACAAGTGTGATTATGTGGAATGACAATCGGATCGGAAGAATCTTCAGATTCAACTGCTACCACTCATCAGTCAAAAAAGAAAGATGCAAATGCAAGGGGAAATTCTGCCTTGAGTTCTTCATATACCTTCTTCAGGCTGCATCATCTGCATTTCTTTGGTGTGGGTCAGTGCTTGTTGATGGAGACTGGTATGTGTGTTGTGTGAATGGCAACGCAGAAGAATTCAAGGCCTTATCATGTTTGAAAGATAGTGAGATGGGTCCAGTTGAGAAGGCCAGAAAAGTGAACCTGAAAAACCAATCACTGGTGAGTAAAGCCTTTCCTACCTCACAACATTGGCTCTAGGGGACAAAGTCAACTGTAGCCTGATTCCAGGCATCTTTTGGTTGCGAGGAAACAACATTGGTGTTCCACTTAGAACTCAATTCTGCACAACATTAGATACGCATACGGACATGGATAGAGTCTTCTGTTCAATTCGTCCACATTTGTGCATGTTTTCTGAAAGTTTCAGACACGCTGGAGCAGTACCACCGAAGATCATGGAGGCAGTGTAGCATAGTTCAAGTGAGATACAACCCTAGCAGATGACAAAGCCATTTTAAAAAATGGCAGACCATCACTGCCACCATCTACAACCCTGTCTCCATTACAAGGTTCTTATTTTGACCTCCACTGTTGCCTGATTTGTTGTTGTACCAGATTATGGGACATGTCTCTAGTGCCATCTATTGGCTGTATCAATGCCGTCACAAAGGGGACACATGGAAGTGTGAGGACAGTGGCATTTGTGTTGAAGGAGTAAAAATGAGCCCTTAGACTTTCAGTCCAGCCAGTACTGCACATAATAGCATATAAAACACTGAACTTTACTCCTCCTGAATTGAAATACACACAGTGGGAAATTAGTTCTAGAACCTTGCTGCTCAATGGTAGGTTGTTTCCTTCGATGAGGTACAAACTTGATGTCAGAAATAAAAGTCTACCACTATTCTGAGGAAACAAATGAACACAAAGCATGGATTGCAGCGGTAAAAAAAGGACTGGACACCATCAGAAAGTTCCAGGGTCTGTAGCACTCATTTCATTACTAGTAAGTAACCTTGTTGAACGATTGCTGGCTAACAATCTACAGAAGGAGAGAGGAGCATATCTATTAGTGTGTGCTGTGTGTCTGTCCAACATGTTCTCATCCCAACTTGTCAGATATCAATGTTTTGTCAGTATAGTTCACGTCTACATATTACACCTAATCATACTGCCACAACAAGTCCTGTCCAGCCAACCAGTGGCGTGTCATACCACCTCAAAAGGTTCCATCCAGCCACATTACAAACTGACTCCACCCGGCGGTTGGCATTGATGTCTGATGTCAAAATCACTGATAAAGCAGTGGTATTTGATGAGTTTGGAATGAGAGTGGACTGTTCTGTGTTGTCATTTTCATTCCCCAAATAATAGTAAAACTTATCGGCAATGAAATGAGCATTACAGAACCTGGGGTTTCCCAGTGGTGTCCAATTCTTTGACCGCTGCAATCCATGCTTTACACTGGTTTGTGTCTTTAGAGAGGCAGTGGACTTTTAGAGATACTAAAGATACTAAAACTTAATTTTGCCATTTCAGTATGTATTTCAGTTCAGGAGGACTACAGTTCAGCTTTTCATATGCTGTTTGCATGCAGTAGTGGTTGGACCAGAAGTCTAACAATGTTGTTTTCTCGTAACTGAAAAATGCCAGTAAACAGTCTATAAATGTTCATGATCATGAAAAGTGCTTTTAAACTTACCCTATTATGTTTGGTAGGTCCTTGGCTTAATCTGCATCCTGCTGACTGCTATCTGCTCATTGCTTTTGGTGTTTCCATGGAGCACCTGGTGCACGAGGAGAAATCACTTCAAGGCTTCATTTGAAGAGGCCATACTGGAGCAGACAGAAATCATTGTGTGGAAGGAGATGGAGAAAGCTGCTAAAGATTCTGTTACAAAATCACTGAACTCACTGTCCAAACCTACAACAACCACTGCAACACCTCCAGCATCTTCCACAAAAAGTGATTCAGAGGAGGTGGAAAAAACCACGGACAAGGAAAATTCAGGTTTAAATATAAATGTAAACTGGGAAGAAGTAGCTTGTCTTGCTGATGCCCTTATTGAAAGTATTCCAAACAATTTTGCTCAACATAACAATCTAAATATTTCTAATTATAACAACATTAATGGAAACTGAATGCAGGTAATTTGAAGAAAACACACATCAATATGCCACACGTATGGAGACATCCTTAAAAGACTGACTGTTTTTATATGAGGATAAAAACCTACGTTGACTGATGCTTTGGAAATGTGTAGTACATTGAAATAATCACTTTTATTGTTTCTTTACATATTATAGCTTTTTTTATTATTAATAAAAAACAAACCCATTAATAATTTCACCTGACACCTATTACAGCCTCTTAATATAAAATCACTGTAAGACATTTTTTAGATTTTATAATCTGGATGTTTATGTTGTTGTGGCATTCAAGTGTGCTTTATCTTTTGTTATCATGAGTAAATAGGACTAGCCAGCCTTTCTGTATTTCAGCATTCTATCAGAGAAAAGGATCTCACCACAGTAGAATGTAAATGTAAAACATTTTCATTTGCATTAGCTCTTGAGTTCATTTATTGGTTTTGTAAATCATAACTAATTCATGCTGTGCTTTTTGTCTGTTTTTATTTTATGTTTCATTTTCAATAGCTGCCCTCTACATTGAACTTTATAGGGAGCTCAATGTAGAGGACTACCGTAAAACTTCAGTTAAAAGCCTAGTCCCTTTTACTAGCCCAGTGTGGCTACAATTTTTATACAAGTAATATTCATACTGAATTAAGTAAACAGTTTAATTGTGTTTCCTGATCTTTGCTGAGCAACAGTTGTGTGCGAAATGAATTTAAGGCCTGTCCCATATAGACGGGTGTCCCAAATATAGGCTTGTTGAATTCAGTGATTTAAGAAAATAATAGCAAAGGCTATGAAGTTTTACAGTATATAGTGAGCTCATCTGCACCATGAAAAATCACTATTGGATACTATACTATATTGCTTGTTAGTGACCATCTGTTTTACACTACCTTTACCAGTTCAACTCAGTTCAATTCAATTTTATTTAAAAAGCCCAATATTACAAAATACAATTTGTCTCAAAGGGCTTTACAGCACATGACATCCCTCTGTCCTTGGACCCTCACAGTGGATAAGAAAAAACTCCCCAAAAAACCTTAGTGGGGGAGAAAAATGGTAGAAGTCTTAGGAGGAGCACCTGAGGAGGGATCCCTCTTCCAGGTCAGATTGACGTGCAATAGATGTCGTGTGTACAGAAAAGATCAACATAATAAATTCACAGTAATCCATATGACAAAATGAAAAAAACATTAAGAGACAGAAAGAGACAGAGAGAGAAGCAGGGCAAACAGTAATGACAATAGCTACAACAACATTAATTTTAGTAATAATATGATTTATTATAATAATAACATTATTTTGGTAGCATATATGTTGTAAATATGTATTAATTTATTTTATAATATGTATGTGACAAAAATAATCATATGTGTATAACAATAGTAGAAGTATGACAATAAACAGCAGTAGTACTCAGCATCAGGCAGGACCACGACAGCAGTGTAACCATGACCAACGATCCAGATGTAGTCGCAATTCGAGGAAACCTGCAAGACAGTGTAGCACAAAGGCTCAATGCATCATGGGGTACTTTGAGTCCACTAGATAGGGTATAATATTTGCCACTATACATTCAGACAGCTCTACAAAATGGCGAAGTCACTAGTGGATTATGTTGTGAGTAGTGAGTGTTTTCAGACAGAGTCTATGTTTGATGTCTGTCAGTGTCTGTTTTCTTACTTGTTTGGATTCAAAAATAAATGAACAAATGGTAAAGGAATAGTGTGACATGTTAATTTTGTTAAAAAAGAGTTTGGAGTGATGGTGGTGCCAGAGGAATTAGTCTATTGAATGGCTGGATTATTGTCGCTAATAAAGGTGTACTCCACCAATCTGACCTCTTCAAATCAGTTAAACACATCATGAGGAGTTCTACTTAGCCTGTGTTGTGTTCTTATCTTGGTTTCAGAACACTAATCTTCTACAGAAAGCTAAAGTCAACAATGAGGATATCTCAGTATTTGCCATTAGTAATGTCCATTCTGTTTCTTGAATCTGTCTTTTGCAAGTAGCCAAGAACTGCAGTACTGTACTGATGGAGTAGATCTTTGACAACATTTTTCCTATGGGTCATGACAAGTCCAAGCAATGACGTAATTTTTAATGAGGACGGTGACGTTGTGTCCACACCAATACCCAGCGAATGTTGAAATGTCCCCACCAATAATTTGGTACACAAATGGTTAACCACTAGTCGCGCCTCATATACTGCTAAAATGCTTGTGACAGGATTCCCCATCCAATCCAAGCAAGTTTAGCTCAAAGCCCCGCCCTTGAATGAAAAACTACGTTTTTATTGGCTGAGATGTCCTCCACTTTCTTGGGAGCTCCAGCTCTGTGTAGTGCGCACTTTTCCTCAGTGGCAGGCAGGGCTGAGTTGCTATGGTAGTTAGCGGAATTTTTCACTCTTCGCTCATTACATCAATACATTAATGTTTTTGATAAAAACAACTATTATCCTGTCTCCATATATTAATATAATCCTATCATCACCTCAGATATACTCAGAACGTTTTAATTATGTTCGTCACTCATTAATCAGCTGCCAGTTTAGCTTCAGCTAACGTTGGTGCTAGCTAGTTTATTCTGCTCGATGTAGCCTTCCAGCCATCAGTAGCCCACTTGATCCAACGTCAAGAGGTGGACGTCATTGGATCCCTCTTTCCCTGCATAATCTAGCTAGCTAACTGCTATTGTTGTTATAAGAACAGAGTTGGACTCGGGCTACAAAGTTTCCTCTGTTTTGTTGTTATGGAAATAGCCTAGCCAGCCTAGTAGCTAACTAGTATAGCCTGTGTAGCTAACTAGTATAGCCTGTGTATATGTTTAATCCAGATGGCAGCCCAAATAGCAGCCAAAAGAAGGAAGGTGGACATAAGGAGCTATTTCAGAAGAGTAAGTCGACTTTAAAGAAAATGTTTTCTCAATTGCCAGAGTCAACAATAATCATGGGCTAATAATAATAGCCTACTTAACTAAGCTATTGCCTGGCTACACATTTTTTTTCACTGTTGATATGCCATGTATCAACATGCAGGTGACAGAAGCAGTGCCAGGCACTAGTGCAGGCAGAGGAGAGGAGAGCGGAGAGGCAGGCACAGGGTCACAGGTGAGCTAGAATGACTTGGTGATATGTTAGTTAGGCTAGATAGTATTGTGTATTGTGTATTTTATTGTATAACAATGGTTCATCAATGGTGATGTGTGTTTGAACTGAGAGCTTTGAATAGGCAAATGTCTCACTGCTCATATGACATGGATCCATGTGCAGGTGACAGAAGCAGTGGTGCCAGGCACCAGCGCAGGCAGAGGAGAGGAAGGTGGAGAGGCGGGTCCATGTCATTGGTCCGACAGCCCATGGGTCCGACATCCCGTTGTTCCGATATGTGATTATACTAGGCTATACTGTATTTGTGTACCATAGAGGATCAGCAAACGCAACAAAAGTAGGCTACTGGTCGAGATACAAGTGCCATAGAGAGAAGAGAATGAAACACCATAACCTCCGGTTATTAACTCTGGGGTCCGGGTTGTGTGGGGAGCTCTCCGCAGTGCTCAACAGCTCTTGGCGGGCATATTTCTGCCTTAATGGTGCACTGCGACTGGCTCTGCGTCAGCTGGGAAAGGCTTGAGGCGAAGCAGGCTCACGCCTTATGTGTTTGCCACTTTCTTTTTCATTTTAACCCACACCATGATCCTTTCCTAACCCTAACCAAGTGGTTTTTGTGCCTAAACCTAACCAGACCTTAACCACAGGGCATCATGATGATTTCAGAACAACAGGACTTCAGAACAATGGGTTTAATATGGTCAGAACAATGAGATGTCGTCGGACCAATGGGTTGTCCGAATAATGGGCTGTCGGACCAATGGGCAGACCCCGGAGAGGCAGGGACAGGGACACACGTGAGCTAGAATAATAATGACTTGGTGATAGTAGTTAGTAGTTAGATTTAGTATTGTGACAAATGTTGATCTGATGATGTACTGGTTGGTTCATCACCATCTGTTTGAAATGGGAATTTTGAGGCACATTTCACTGGTCACATGGCATGCATCACTGTGTTATTTTATCAGACAACAGTTTCAGAAGCAGTCCTGCCAGGTATTGGCACAAACAGAGCCAGAGAGGAAGAGTCACAGGTGAGGCCCAGGCTTATTAGTTACAAGTAAATGTAGATATTACTATACTAGTATATAAACAAGGGGTAACTAGCATGATCAGTGTGTAGATCTACATCTATGTAATTCTAAATACATCTATGTATTTCCATGTGTAGTTACAGTAGTTGATAGAGTGGCTGACACTGTCTTCTCCATCTGGAGCCGTGTCCTTTGATAAACACAACAGTAAAGGCTACAATTAGCCACTCTATCAACTAACTACATGTGGAAATACATAGAAGTATTTAGATAGAATCACATAGATCTACACACTGATGATGCTAGTCACCACTTGTTTATATACTAGTATAGCAATATCTACATTTACTTATAACTTATAAGCCTGGGCCTCACCTGTGACTCTTCCTCTCCTACTGTTTGTGCCAGTACCTGGCCGGACTGCTTCTGAGACTGTTGACTGATAAAATAATAACACATTGATGCATGCCACGTGACCAGTGAAATGTGCCTATTCAAAGAACCCGTCATCAAGATAATCTGATCTGACTGTACAGCTTAAAACTGTATTTATGTGTTATTTTATTTTATAAACAAGTGCCAAAATTTTGTGCGCTCGCCTTCAATGTCCCCACCAAAGCTCAAATCAAAAATACGCCCTTGAGTCCAAGGAACACAGTCTGATCAATTTCAGTCTTGTGTTAAGAGCACTGCTACACAGTTCATCAAATCTTTACTGTATGTGAGAGGAGGCATCTTTAATGCCTTATTCCAGCTTTTCAACATAACTTTGCTGTTTAATTTCATCATGACATTCAGAGGAACTGGGTGACAAGAAAGTAGGTGAGTTGTGTCTCATTTGATCATAATCAGGAAATTGCTCATGATCAGATTTCTCAGTGGATATGAGTCGTCAGTGTACCTGTCATCATACCGACTATATGACTTAAACCCTTTTGACACAGGTTATTTTCGTGAGTAGCATGGGTCAGAATGACACAGATTAAAGATATCACCTGTACAACCTCTGAAAGTTGACACACAGCATTTGATCCTAAAGAAAAAGATTCCATAACAGAAATATAGTGTTATGCAAGAGTTCATCTGTTCACACACTGGATCTCTTATGTTAATGCACTAATCTAACCATGTGGATCAAACCAGGCAGCTCAGATGGTGGATGAGCAACAGGTTAGACAAGGTGTTCTGAGGACACAAAAGTACAGTGCCTTGCAAAAATATTCACCCCTGTTGTTTTTCCCCCTATTTTGTTGTATTAAATGAATTTTCATTTTGATTTTTTTGTAATGGACATAAACAAAATAGTCAAAAGTGATGAAGTGAAATGAAAATTTAAAAAAAACAAACAAACTTAAATATATAAAAAAATATATATATATAAAAAAAACTGAAAAGTGGTGTGTGCATATGTCTTCATTCCCTTTGCTGTGACGCCCCTAAATAAGACCTGGTGCTGCCATTTACCATCAGGCGTCACATAAGTAGTTAAATTAGGTCCATTTGTGTGCATTCTAAGTGTCACATGACCTCAGTATACACCTGTTCTGAAAGGCCTCATAGTCTGCAGCACCACTAAGTAAAGTTTACCACCCAGTAAGCAGCATGATGACGACCAAGAACTGTCCAGATAGGTCAGGGACAACATTCTGGAGGACAGATCAAAATTGGGATCTAAAAAAAACCCTGAACCTTTGAACAGCTGTAAGCAATTGGCAGCTAACTCAGAGAAGAAGAACAATGGCTGTAAATGTCTGCAAGTTGGGAAACAATGAGGTCCAAGAGATCCTTATCCACCGAGCAGAGAACAATATCAGCTGTCATATATATAATAAGGGACGGTAAATGATTGTTATTGCCATGTTATGTCATTGTTCTTGTTAACCTCTTTAACTCCGTTCGGATGCCGGCGTCCGCGCTCCCTCCCTCCTCTGTTAAATGGGATCTCACAGGCGCACTACGTCATCAAACCATGTGATGCTTAGTATCACCGGATTCAGGGAGCTCTCAGCTTCCTGAATCCAGCATTGTTTTTCTTTTATTCCTTATGGTTTTCGCACCAGAGCAGCTTAAATACATGAAGTCCAAAATCGCGATGAGTGGTGACAAGCCATGTTATGCCGTTTTTCAAGGGGAAAAGTTAAAGGATTACTCGCGATCTCATGCCGAGCCGTCAGTGGTTACGTAGCTGGTTTATAAAAGGTGAGACCTCACTCCTACCACTATTTTTGGCTGAGATATACCGCCTAGAAAGTAGGATCACAACTTTCACGTTTCATATGGCTTTATTTGGTGATATTTTATGGTGTTTCTGTCATAAACAACATCAGGTATCATAATCACGCCTGATTTCAATAAGGTACGATGTTTGAAGCTGGCTGAGTGTTGTTTGATCACTGATAGTACTGTTTTGAAGTGGAGTGAGTGCTCTGTCATTTGGAGCTCCGCCTGGATCTTTGCATGGAAAAAACATTGTAGAATGGTCATACTTTGAGCAATTTTCTTCAAACTTGAAACAAATGTTCATTGATAGTGTGCCTATAGCCCCACAGTGTCATTTACCTGCTCAGATGAAGCCACAGACAGTTATTCATCCTGAAAATCTTTTTTTTTTTTTATTTTAGGCAAAATCTTAAACTTTTTACTAAATTCAGAGGCCCATTACTCCTTCTTTGTATCACCTAGAGTCTTTCTGACACTTTCACAAGAAACTTCAGAGAGTTTGTTTTCTGGCAAGACCTCATGCATGCATGTAGTCAGAGTAGTTCAGACGCTACAGTCATTTTAATTTGGGTATGTCATTTTAGGCGTTTTCGCTACAAAATGGGGGTGGCTGACGTGCTGACGTATTGCGGTAAGCGAGCTGTGTCATTTGCGGTGTTTCTGTGACAGCGTCTCTGTACTGCTCTCGTGAATTCTACTAGCCTGCTTTATGCTTTCTCACTTCAGTTGCTTTAACATCTACTTCAAGTCTTAACCCACACTAGTTCTGTTTAAGCACTTATAGCTCTCCTCCTTTTTATGACTTCCCTGCTAATCTCTTAGCTGTTGTTTGCACTTTACTAGCCTTGGTAGCTACATTAGCTTTACAGTTAGCGATGGCTTCTCCCTCTGCTCTTTCTTGCTCGGTGTGCCAAATGTTCAGTTATGCCTCTGGCTCCTTTAGTGACAGTGGTAACTGTAACAAGTGTAGCTTATTTGCTGCGTTGGAGGCCAGGCTTAGTGAATTAGAAGCGTGGCTCCGCACCATAGAAAACCATTCAGTAGCTGCGGTAGTTAGCCAGCCCCCTGTAGCCGGTGCGGAGCCACATAGCATAACCTCTGCTGACGGTCCTCTGGTAACGCCCGTTCAGCCGGGAGGTTGAGTAACCGTTCACCAGAGGCATAGCTCCAAGCCGAAGCCCACGGTTCACCACCAGCCTGTTCACATTTCCAACCGCTTTTCCCCACTCAGCGACACACCCACTGAGGATAAAACTCTGGTTATTGGCAGCTCTATTCTGAGGAACGTGAAGTTAGCAACACCAGCAGCCATAGTCAGATGTATCCCTGGGGCCAGAGCGGGCGACATTGAATCAAATTTAAAACTGCTGGCTAAAGCTAAACGTAGATTCAGTAAGACTGTTATTCATGTCGGCGTCAATGACACCCGGTTACGCCAATCGGAGGTCACTAAAATTAATATTGCCTCGGTGTGTGAATATGCAAAATCGATGTCGGACTCCATAGTTTTCTCCGGACCCCTCCCAAATCTGACCACTGATGACATGTTTAGCCGCATGTCATCATTTAATCGCTGGCTGTCCAGGTGGTGTCCAGCAAACAATGTGGGTTTTGTTAATAATTGGCAAACTTTCTGGGAAAAACCTGGTCTTATTAGGAGAGACGGCATTCATCCCACTTTGGATGGAGCTGCTCTCATTTCTAGGAACCTGGCAGATTTTATTAGTAATTCAAATCAGGGCCAACCCAGAGTTGAGATCAGGACTCAGAGTCGTAGTCCTGTACGCTTCTCTGAGCTTCTAGTTCAGTTACCCAGCCATAGTTTTCATAGTTCTATACAAACGGTGTCTGTCCCCTAACCACCTAAATTATTTAAATCCAAAATTAAACAAAGAGGAGTTGTGCATAACAACCTCATAAAAATTAAAACCTCTTCTGTGACAGAAAGACAAAACAGGAGAATTAAATGCGGACTGTTAAATATCAGGTCTCTATCATCTAAAGCAGTGTTAGTAAATGAATTAATATCAGATAATCATATTGATTTACTCAGTCTCACTGAAACCTGGCTGTGTCAAGATGAATATGTTAGTTTAAATGAATCCACTCCTCCCGGTCATAATAATACCCACATTCCTCGAGGCAGCGGCCGAGGAGGGGGAGTTGCAGCCATTTTTAACTCTAGTCTGTTAATCAGCCCTAAACCTAAACTAGATTATAATTAATTTGAAAGCCTTGTTCTTAGTCTTTTACATCCGACCTGGAAAACCTCGCAGCCACTTTTATTTGGTATAGTGTACTGTGCTCCTGGCCCATATTCTGAATTTGTATCTGAATTCTCAGAGTTTTTATCCAGTCTAGTTCTTAAATCAGATAAAGTTATTATTGTAGGCGATTTTAACATTCATGTCGACTTGGTAATGACTCCCTGGCTACCGCGTTTATCTCATTATTAGACTCCATTGGCTTCAGTCAGGGTGTACATGAACCCACTCACTGTTTTAACCATACCCTCAATCTAGTTCTGATGTGTAGAATTGAAATGGATAACCTAACAGTCTTTCCATAAAATCCCTCGCTATCGGATCATTATTTGATTACTTTTGATTTCTTTTTACTCGATTACACGCCACTCAGCAACAGCTACTATACTAGATGTTTATCAGATTGTGCTGTTGCAAAATTTAAGGAAATGATTACTCCGTCATTAAATTCAATACCATGTCCTTCAGTAACAGAGGTTTCCTGTACCGACTTTAACCTCTCCCGAATTGATCATCTTGTCGATAGAGCCGTAGGCTCACTGCGAACAATACTCGACTCTGTAGCTCTTCTTAAAAAGAAGTTAAAGCAAAGAAAGTTTGCTCCTTGGAATAACTCTCAAACCCGTCAGCTAAAACAAATATCGTGAAAATTTGAAAGCGGTTGGCGATTAACCAAACTGGAAGAATCTCGTTTAATCTGGGCAGACAGTCTCAAAACGTATAAGAGGGGCCTCCGCAATGCCAGAGCAAACTATTACTCAGCATTAATAAAAGAAAACAAGAACAACCCCAGGTTTCTTTTCAGCACTGTAGCCAGGCTGACTGAGAGTCAAAGCTCTATTGAGCCTTGTATTCCTTTAGCCCTTAGCAGTAATGATTTTATGAGCTTTTTTAATGAAAAAATTCTAACTATTAGAGGCAAAATTCATGACCTCCTGTCCTCAGATAGTACCTATCTAACCTCAAACACAGCTGTAAAACCTAATATATATTTAGATTGCTTCTCCCCAATTTCTCTTCAAGAATTGACCGCAGTGATTTCTTCATCTAAATCATCAACGTGTCTCTTAGACCCCATCCCAACTAGGCTACTTAAGGAGGTCTTACCTTTAGTTAACACTCATATATTAGATATGATCAATATATCCTTATTAACAGGCTATGTACCACAGTCTTTTAAGGTAGCTGTAATTAAACCTCTACTAAAAAAGCCCACCCTGGATCCAGAGGTGTTAGCCAACTATAGACCAATATCTAATCTTCCCTTTATGTCAAAGATCCTTGAGAAAGTAGTCGCAGACCAGCTGTGTGATTTTCTCCATGATAATAATTTATTTGAGGAATTTCAGTCAGGATTTAGAGTGCATCATAGCACTTGAGACAGCACTAGTTAAAATTACAAATGACCTTCTGATTGCTTCAGACAAAGGACTCATCTCTGTACTTGTTTTATTAGATCTTAGTGCAGCGTTTGACACAATTGACCATCAAATTCTGCTACAGAGACTGGAACACTTAATTGGCCTGAAATGTTCTGCATTAAGCTGGTTTAAATCTTATTTATCTGATCGTTTTCAGTTTGTTCACGTTCATAATGAATCATTCTTACATACTAAAGTCTGTTTTGGAGTTCCACAAGGTTCTGTGCTCGGACCAATCCTATTTACTCTATATATGCTTCCTTTAGGTAATATCATTAGAAATCACTCTGTAAATTTCCATTGTTATGCGAATGATACACAGTTGTATCTATCTATGAAGCCAGAAGAAAGTAATCAATTAACTAAACTTCATAATTGCCTTAAAGACATAAAAACCTGGATGAGCACCAATTTCCTGATGTTAAATTCAAACAAAACTGAAGTTATTGTTCTTGGCCTCAAACAACTCAGAGACTCTTTATCTGATGACATAGTTTCTCTAGATGGCATTGCTCTGGCCTCTAGCACTACCATAAGAAACCTCGGAGTAACATTTGATCAAGATTTGTCTTTTAATTCTCATTTAAAACAAACCTCACGGACTGCATTTTTTCATCTGCGTAATATTAGGCCTATCCTGACCTGAAAATATGCAGAAAAACTGGCCCACGCTTTTGTTACCTCAAGGCTGGATTACTGTAACTCTCTATTATCAGGTAGCTCTAGTAAGTCCTTAAAAACTCTCCAGCTAATTCAGAATGCAGCACCACGTGTACTAACAGGAACTAAGAAATGAGATCATATTTCTCCTGTTTTAGCTTCTCTGCACTGGCTCCCTGTAAAATCCAGAACTGAATTTAAAATCCTACTGTTAACTTATAAAGCTCTAAATGGTCAAGCTCCGTCATATCTTATAGAGCTCATAGTGCCATATTATCCCACCAGAACACTGCGCTCTGAGAACGCAGGGTTGCTCGTGGTCCCTTAAGTCTCCAAAAGTAGATCAGGAGCCAGAGCCTTCAGCTATCAGGCTCCTCTACTGTGGAATCATCTTCCTGTTACGGTCCGGGAGGCAGACACCGTCTCCACATTTAAGACTAGACTTAAGACTTTCCTCTTTGATAAAGCTTATAGTTAGGGCTGGCTCAGGCTTGCCTTGTACCAGCCCCTAGTTAGGCTGACTTAGGCCTAGACTGGCGGAGGATCCCCTATAATACACCGGTCACCTTCTCTCCTTCTCTCTCTCTCTCTCTCTCTCTCTCTCTCTCTCTCTCTCTCTCTCTCACATCTATTGCACGTCTGTCCATCCTGGAAGAGGGATCCCTCCTCAGTTGCTCTTCCTGAGGTTTCTACCGTTTTTTTCCCACCGTTAAAGGGTTTTTTTGGGGGGAGTTTTTTCTTATCCGCTGTGAGGGTCCTAAGGACAGAGGGATGTCGTATGCTGTAAAGCCCTGTGAGGCAAATTGTGATTTGTGATATTGGGCTTTATAAATAAAATTGATTGATTGATTGATTGATTGAGTGCAAGAGGTTAATAAAGTGCTGCTGAAGCATATGTTCTATGTCACACTAGAGGCAGATACTGTTTTGGTACATTTCACGACTCTTTTGCCTTGGCAATGTGGGCATACTGTCTAAAATCACACACTGGAGCAGCATGATGCCGCTGTTGTTTGGCTCTGTGTAAAAATGCAAAGGCAGCATAAAGAAGAGACTTTGTAGCAGCTCTATAGCGCCATCTCTGTGTAAAAAGGGTTTCTGATTGATGTCCTCCTTGTCTGGTCCTTGAGTTTGGTGGACAGCCCTCTCATGACAGGTTTGTTGTGGTGCCACTTTTTTCCCCATTTTGTGATAAAGGATTTAATGGTGTGGAATTTTCAAATTTTCAGGTATTATTTTTCAGAACCCAACTCTGATCTGTACTTCTCCAGAGGCTGTATTCAAAAGCATTTTGCAAATACACTTTTAAAGGAACTCTTACCTTTCTTGCATTTCACACAGCACTTAGAAAAACCAACCCCGTTTGGGGTTTTAAAACTCAACTGGAGTCAGTGATGACTGATGAGTTTCAGAATAAGGTTACAGTGCTAACGTTAGATGGGTCCATGTCATTGGTTCGACAGCCCATTGGTTCGACATCCCATTAGTCCGACTGTCCATGGTGCTGAACGGCTTGCGGCGGGCGTATGGTGCGCCGCGACCGGCTTGAGGCGGAGCAGGCTCACGGCTTATGAGTTTGTCACTTTCTTTTTCATTTTAACCCACACCATGATCTTTTCCTAACCCTAACCAAGTGGTTTTTGTGTCTAAACCTAACCAGACCTTAACCACAGGGCATCATGATGATTTCAGAACGGACTTCGGAACAATGAGTTTAATGTAGTCGGAACAATGAGATGTCAAACCAATGGGCTGTCGAACCAGTGGGCAGTTCCCTGTTAGATAGTAGCGTTAACGTTACTAGTATGTGGAAACGCACAAGGAAGATAATGTTAATGTTTCAGAGGCTAAGCTACAGTAGGCTAATGTTAGCCATTAGCAACTGGATGCTGTGTTGTCATATATAATGTTATGAACTGAACTGAACTTCTTTATTTGTCATTTTTATGCGCAGTACAAAAACGAAATGACATTTCATGTACCCCAACCAAAAAGAAACAACATTCAAAAGAAATTTGTGCAACATAGAAGAAAGAACATACAGTGCAATAGTAAGATGAAAAGGGTCGACATTTCACAGTCAAAAACTCCACATCCTGAGAGCAGAACTGAGAGATCCTCTCCACATCACAGCACCATGAATTGTTTGTGTGTATTGCTAGACTGCCACCACAGGGCTTACCAGATGGTGCAGCCTCCCTGTCTGCTCTGTGTAGTGTTAGCCCCGTTAGCTCAACACTGGAGTCTGATATGTTACCATTCATCCATGTCTCAGTGAACACAAGGATGCAGCAGTCCCTCACTCCTCGGTGAGTGGATATCCACAGTCGGGTGTAATCCATATTCGTGTTCAGCGAGCGGACGTTCACCAGAAGGATGCTGGGAACAGCTGGTTTGATCGGGATAGCTCTTAGCCTAGAGCTTAGCTCTTAGCCTAGAGCTAACCCCTCCACACTTCCCCCACTCCCGTTTCCTGTCACAGCACTGCTGGCGCCTACCCGTCGGGACAGCTCCAGGTGAAACCGGGAACTGCCCATTGGTTCGACAGCCCATTGGTTCGACATCCCATTGTTCCGACCATATTAAACTCATTGTTCTGAAGTCCGTTCCGAAATCATCATGATGCCCTGTGGTTAAGGTCTGGTTAGGTTTAGGCACAAAAACCACTTGGTTAGGGTCAGGAAAAGATCATGGTGTGGGTTAAAATGAAAAAGAAAGTGACAAACACATAAACCGTGAGCCTGCTCCGCCTCAAGCCAGTCGCGGCGCACCATACACCTGCCGCGAGCTGTTCAGCATCGCGGACAGTCGGACTAATGGGATGTCGAACCAATGGGCTGTTGAACCAGTGACATGGACCCGTGAAACCATGGTCCTCTCAGGGTTAGCTCAAGGTAGCAGGCCAAGCTTGCTACACATCCTGAACTCTCTCGGTTGTAGCGTTAGATTTCTGCAGCAGTTTCTAATGTCTGTTAGAAACTCGCGACTGTATTGCACTGAAGAATTTACTTCTTGTTGCACCGTGTTACTAGTTTATATCCACAAGTGTCCCTGTTACTAGCGTATTTGTTGTCTCACAGACTTGGGGGTGGGGGTGTGGGGGAAGATGTTACATAAGCAGTTACGTCAGTCCGAGGCCTCCACGTGGGGAAGACAGACAGGACAGGAGAAAACTGATTTATCATTGCGTTCTATCCGAATTCAATGATTGACTTACTGACTTACTGTCATCCAGTGTTTGGAGAATGTTTCTCCCACCTCTTTGTCTTTCTGCCATTTTGCCCACTGCTTAAGAAACTTTTAAGCCTCTTAAAAGTCCTCCTCCCTGCTCCAAACATTTTTCACCTGAGTTTTGCGGGTGCGGGCAGGAATGGACATACACATTGCAGGAGCGGGCGGGAGTGTAATACACACGTTGCAGTTGCGGGCGGTAATGGTCAGAAATTCAGTGGGAGCGAAGAAAACAGTCCCGCGCAGGCCTCTATAGCGCACCTCTCTCCATGGTGATATCCACACTCCGGGTCGGGAAGGCGGTAATGCATTTACGAGCTGGTAGAAGAAGAAGAATGCAAGACTTGTTTTGTTTCCGGTTCTGCGGAAAACTTGTGCGAGTTCATAGTTTTCACCAAAGTCCGTACATTTAATGGAAACACACATGATTCGTATTTCTTTTAATGCGCATTTCCCAATGATTCGAATCACTTTTGGATGGAAACATAGCTTGTGAGGCCTTTTGGAACAGGGGCCATATTCGCAAACATTCTGAGAATGCTCTTTACTTAGCCCAATTTTTTTGTAATGAGTCCTTGCTTTTCTTTTAACAGACGTGATTGGTTGTCACAGACATGACCTTTTGTGAGCCTGCAAGATGTGAACACCCAGTGGAAATGAAATGAACTGCTGACTGAAAGTGTTCTCATTGTTACTGTGATTGGTGATCACTCTGCTGATGGAAGGTTGAGACAGACCCAAGTTATCATTGCTACATTGCTGCATTTTTCAGTTTTCCAAATATCTTAGTTTTGTGATCATTTTATTTCTGGCATTACAGCATTATGTAGCAACCTCTGAAAGCTGACAAACAGCATTTGATCCTAAAGAAAAAGATTCCATAACAGAAATATAGTGTTATGCAAGAGTTCATCTGTTCACACACTGGATCTCTTATGTTAATGCACTAATCTAACCATGTGGATCAAACCAGGCAGCTCAGATGGTGGATGAGCAACAGGTTAGACAAGGTGTTCTGAGGACACAAAAGTACAGTGCCTTGCAAAAATATTCACCCCTGTTGTTTTTCCCCCTATGTGTGTGTATCAGTAATGAGATCAACCACACATATTATCTCTGCACAATCTAATCTGTAGCATTTCATGTACTTACTGTCATCCAGCGTTTTAAGAATATTTCTTTGACCTCTTTGTGTTTCCACCATTTTCTCCTTTGCCTACGAAACTTGTAAGCCTCTTTAAAGTCCTCCTCCCTACTCCTAACAGTTTTTCACCTTAGGAGCTATTTTGAGGTCTAAGATGCTCTGTGAGTAACTTTAATCTTTACAAGGACCCTGTCTCAACTTTAAGAAAATGTCATAATTCTAAGATTTTTTTCTTAGAATTTTGTCACTAGGAGCAACACTTAGCACTAGGGAGCTTTGTGAGTACGGCCCCTGGTGTGTATGTCTGCTGAGACCATGTGACACTTAGATTGCACACAGGTGAACTCTTTTTTACGTAATTATGTGACTTCTGATGTTAATCAACAGCACCAGGTCATATTTAGGGGCTTTCTAGCAAATGGCGGAGCTACATCTGTATTCACAACTTTTCAGTTAGCCAACATTTGTATGTGTGGCTCATGTAGGTAGTAAATGGGCTAAAAAAAATGGGCCCAACATAGTATTGTCAGTGGGTTCCATATTGGCCATATGCCAATTGCCCATGGATCGGTTTACCCAAGTGGGCCCCAGATAAGATGCCTATTTTGGGCCCATACCCATTTGGTACCCAGGTAGCCCTAGCATAACCCATATAGGGCACAATGGGTAAACCCACCCATGTCAGCAATTATGATGTGGTCAATATGGAACCCATGGACTTTTTTGTTTTTTATTTTACTTCACAAATTTTGATTATTTTGTGTAGCTCTGTTACAAATAAACCCAAATAAAAATACATTTAAATTACAGGTTGTAATTCAACAAACAGGAAAAACAGCAAGGAGGGTGAATTCTTTTTCAAGGCACTGTACATGTTTCAAGATAAGAGGATGCACTTTATTATGTGCAGTATGAAATACAATCCAGCTCATCTGACCTGGATGGTCTGCATACCACATGTAGAAATGCAGAGTAAACTGACCTTCCCCTTCATGATCTATTTATCTGTAACTGGAAAGTACATACTTTACCAGTTATATGACTGATAAGACTGAATAGTAGGACAGAGAGAAGACAAACCAAGTGCTGATGTTAAATATGTGTTTGATGCTGTATTCACACCTGTAGTTGGTTATCCAGTGTTCATTTATTGTAACACACTTCATCTCATTATGGAAACCACTAAAAAGTATTAGCTACTTGTAATCCAGTTATTGATCCTTCTTTAGCAAAATTATATTCATAAAACAAGTTTCTAAGTGCAAGTGCAGTGGTGGAAAGTAAGTACATTTACTCAAGTAGGCCACAGTATTTAAGTACAATTTTGAGGTACTCCACCACAATTCAGAGGCAACTATGTACTTTCTATTCAACCACAATTCATCTGATAACTTAAGTTACTTTGCAGATTCTGATTAATGATACAAAGGATAGCCAAAACACAAATTATTAAGTATTATTATTACAGTTAAAGATGAGGTTTTATTGAGCCTCAGGGGGAATATACAAGCTACCCAGTGTGGGGTGCCGTTTGTAAAGTGGCTCACACTGAAATCAACAGCAACATTTTTTCCACATTTTGCGTCAAACAATGTTTAAAAAAGTGTCACTTTCACTCCTCTCTCTCACTTCTTCGAGAGTAGTAAACACTCTAAACCCCAGTTTGGTCACTCAAACATTTTTCTGGAAACTCACACTCAAAACATTTAGTTTAGTACAAAATAATAAAATGAAAGTTTTGAGTACACTAGACACATAAATGTGTCACATGATCCTTGTCTGACAGGAATTGTATGTCAGTTTAACATAACTTTTTCTTGTTTGAGAATTTTATTCTGTTACAAGAACATAAAAACATTGAGAACACATTGCACAACAATTTGTTCAAGTTCACTGAACTATATAAATGTATTGTTGTGAGTTTAGGTTTCCTGATGGTTATAATAAAGTGCCAGCTGAATTCTGTAATAGAATGTGGTCTTTATTTAACCCTAGCACAACTTCATGTTTGTCACTCTAATATCCACACAGGTGGGAGGTCACTAACTACTCATAGTGCAAAATGTCCTTTACCACAACATTAACTGTAACTTATTAGAACCATTGTGAAATACATAAGCATTAATCATTGTGTAATGGGTAACGTGAGTGAGTAACAACACATTTAAACACAGTTTAAATGTGGCTTATGGCCTTAAACACATTGTCTCACGGCATGCTGGGAAACTCCATCCATTTAACCCCAACACACTATATCTTAAACTAATTAGGCGAAATCGGCTTTATGAATTATAATCAAATTAACTCAAAAACTGTTGACTTAACAAAACTTTCAACAGGCCTACTTAATTACATTTGATATTATAAAAAATACTTTTGATACATTAGTACAGTAAATATCTGCTGTAATAGCCATAAGCCACTAGATGGCAATGTTGGACTACTATCAAGCAAACACTGCAACTCTGTATTCAAGGACTGCAGGAGTTCACCTTCATCCTACCAACATACAAAAATGACTACCAACTGGGGTCCCTGGGGACGCTAAGAGTAAACTACTCTGAGAAATAACCATCATAGCAAAGTCTTCACTTAATTATTCCAAAACACTATTAGTTTTGTAGTTAATGTCATCTGACCAAAAAAAAAAAAAAAACAAGAACACAAAAGACTAGAAAAGTTACACTTAATTTGCATATTACTAAAACTAAAATATATACTTTTTTTTTAATACAAATTGCAGCTTTTATCCCAAATACAATCCACATTAGTACTTAAAAGGTTATTTACCATATTTACCAATATCATTTAGTTTTAAGTGGTTTTAAGTAAACATAATTTGTATTATATTTCTATGGTAAAAAAAAAAAAAAGTAGTATATTTTCACAGTGTGGTTTTATTTCTTTTATTTAAATAAAGGATCTGAATCATTCTTCCAATAGTGAGCAAATGTGTCCTAAAATAAGAGGGTGTTTGAGGTCTACCTGTCACCTTCATCGTCATTACACATTGTTACAGGAGGCAGAGGAAGGTTCATCAAGTTAATAAGAAAACAGAGTAACATTAGCTAGGTTCAGATTGATGAGATTGATTGATGAGATTCACTATTATGACCTATCTGCTACATGATTAGGCTGTATCAATTTCAATCAATCAATTTTATTTATAAAGCCCAATATCACAAATCACAATTTGCCTCACAGGGCTTTACAGCATACGACATCCCTCTGTCCTTAAGACCCTCACAGCGGATAAGGAAAAACTCCCCAAAAAAAATGTATGCTCTTTATTTTAATTTAGGGACTGTTCTTTACTTATTAGAGGAAGGGGGTGGCTGGGGTGTGACCTCATTTTTGTCTTTTCTTTTTTATTTCTGTTTTTGTTTTTGACCCACCCCAAAACTATGTACCCCTGAGGCCTGTACTATGAAGCCAGTTCAACTTACCCAGGATATCTTCTTGTTATCTGGTTTGACTAACCCTAACATTGGCTGTCTGGTACTACGAAGCTGGTTATCAACTAGTTCAGTCAACTCTGGGTTTTCCTATCCAGCCACAGGCACGTTCATGTAAAAAGGACAGGGGTGTTAATTTTGAGTGTCATCATCAGGACCATGAATGAAGTAGGCTGCTTCATATAATTTGAGATGAAATGGTAGCAACAGTGTTTTGTTGACAAGACAATAAAATGTCAGTGACACGGGATGAA
Source organism: Epinephelus fuscoguttatus (assembly GCF_011397635.1). Classification (NCBI taxonomy): domain Eukaryota; kingdom Metazoa; phylum Chordata; class Actinopteri; order Perciformes; family Serranidae; genus Epinephelus; species Epinephelus fuscoguttatus. Next base: position 3,564,849 of record NC_064755.1, read on the forward strand.
AATGATAAACTGTAATCTTAAAACAGAAAATCTAGACATAGCCTATTGAAAACACCATACAAAAATTCACAGTCACCCGAGGTTTAAATTACGTGGAGGTATCACTGAGCTATGGGCCTATGTGACATTAGTATAGAGTATTATTGTTGTTTAGTTGGATGATGATAATACTACTCTGAACATGTCACATAAAACACTTTAAAGTAACACCAGACTGTTTCTGCGGCTGAAGTAAGTCAAGTCAGGTCAAAATTTATTATAGCCCAAAATCACAAAAAACGCCTCAGTGGACTGTACATAAAAACACATAAGCAAATTACAAATAACACAACAGTGTTATTGTAATTTCCACCAGTAAAGGGTGGAAAAGTAGTTAATGACCAATGAGGTTGATCCGACCAAAATGTTACATTTATAATAACGGGAGCAAATTAACAGTGTGTGGATTATTTTACTAATAAAATATTATCTGTTTTATAGTTTTCATTGATCAAGTGTCTCATGTTATTTTGAGCTGCAGTGATAAAAGTAGTAGCAATGTCACTGCGGACTAAAATAAACTTAATGATTTTAAATAGTGCTAAAATCATGTGTTTAGTGTTATAAACGATCCCTCCATTTGTTAGAGGCTCTGCTTTGAAACCAGTGGAAATAGAGCCCTAGAACAATGAAATGATTCAACTGACCTATAATAGCATGTTGGCTCCTCTTTTCTACCTGTCACTCTGGACATGGATACTTTTGTCTTCAGTGATCTGATTGGTCAGAGGTCGGGGTGTTAACAGCCTGTAATCTGATATCCTGAAGTTAACCTGCTCCGGAGCAGGTTAGCTGTTCAGCATAAAATGCCACAGTGATTTATCCCACTAAAAAGAGAACCAGCTTCGTAGCACTGAAAACCCAGAGTTAACCCTGAAGTTACCTTGCTAACTTCAAATCCTGCTTCGTAGTACAGGCCTCTGAGTGACTGGCAAAAAATGCATGACCCTTTGTTCACCATGAAATAGCTATTAGATTTTAAAACTTACCCTTTGATGATTGAAAGTTAAAAAGCACAAAACACCTTCAGTTAAGATTTTCTTTAAAGTCCCAGTTAAGGTTTCATCAAAATAAAGTCAGTTGCACAAAACACCCTTAAGTCTTCTCCTTTAGGTTTTATTAAAATGTTCACTCAAGTACTTGAGGTTTTGCCTTATACTTAGGCATTCCTAAACCATTGCACACAAGACCTAAGCAACCATGACTCTATCTTAACCACGTCATGGCTGAGTTCATGCCAATAAAAAAAAGAAAAAGAAAAGAAAATTAATTTCCTCCTGCAATCACAAATAAACCAAATAAATTCAAGCAAATAAACACACTTTATAGAAACTTTTCCCACTGTAAAATCTCTTTCAGTGCAGTATATGCCTAATTGTTTTTCCTTAACCTTATACCTTATAAAGAAATCTGTGCAACATCCTTAAATGAGTGCCTCAGCTCAGGAGAAATTAAGCCTTCAGTGTCGTACTGAAAAAGAAAACTTATGCAACCAGTCCTTGGTGCTTAAAAAAAAGCCTTGGGCTTCAGTCTTGTGTAGCATGCTGGTTAGCATGCAAATGGTTTATTTTTGGTAAAGTTTTAAATGAGACGTGATGAACTATCACTGTTTAAAAGCATATATTTGATTCTGTTTTTGTCATTTAAAATTCCAACAATAATTTCTGTTTTTCAGTTTCTGGTTATGATAAATGGTGTAATTTCAGCAATATCAATAGAAAACATTATTTCCAAACTCGCCCACGTTTTCCATAAAAGTCAGCGGTAAAATAAATCCAAAATACAATCTTTTAAATGTGTATGCTCCTCCCTGAGCAAAAATACAAAACAAGTCCTTCCTCAGTGCTTAAAAAAATTACTTGACTGTTGTCTGTTCCAGAGACAATCACCTCACATTTGGCTCTGATGTAGGAGGTTCCCCTCCTATATTTAGATGATTAAAATGTTAATGAGCGTGGTTTAGACAAGAAGCAAAAAAATAAAATAAAATAAAAAATATCTCTGCTGCTTCATTTGTCACGGCCATCTATAAAATCTGTGCTGCACTTTTCCTTCAGCTTTCTCAATGAAGAATTTTCCAGTAAATGTTACCCTTCATCTGTTTGGTCTTGGCAGCAGTCATTTTTCATGTATACAGTCCTCTGTTTATTCAATCAATGTTCTGTCACTGTAACTGGAAATGCAAGGCACATCGTCCTTAAAATAAGAGGTTATATTCTCGTGAAAAACTTGGCAGACAAATGTTCATATGTTTTTTTCTTTTTTCAGTCCGTATCTTATTTATCAAAAGCACAACCGCAGGCAGTCACATAGATGTAAACAAGCAACTTGCCTGGGAAACAGCCCCCAGCTGACAATGCCAACCCTTTAGCCTCACACTACTCTTTGTCTCTGTTAACATTCCTCAACACTGCATTCTCGCCACCCTGTCTGCCTCTGTGTCAGCACTGGGAACCAAGGCCTCAGCGTGAGTCTGGGATACACACTCAGTGGTTAACAAGATATTTGGTCAAAACAAAAATCACCATTGCCTTGAGTCAAAGATTTGAAGCTCACTTTTTTCTCTTTTGTCATTTATTGGGGCAAAAGGTGTCAAATCATTTTTTTAAGCACTGGAGAGGGATTTTTTTTTTTGTTTTGTTTTGTTTTTCGTCTTTTTTTAAATTCTGGGTTAGGGAGGGGTGCAAAACTTTTAATGGCTATATTTATTCTAAATACCCTCTGAACCCCAAAACCTGTTAGCAGGTTTGGAAGGCATGTTTTCTTTAAAATCACCAAAATTATATAATTTATCACAACCAAAAACTGTAAAAACAGAAGTTAGCCTTGGATTTTTAACTTTGTGACGGTCTTTGAACACATCATCTGCGGCAAACACCTCAGTCAGAAAAAAAAACCATAACCAAAACTGGGCTTAAAGTAGTGATTTTCATCAAATCATTTTATTCTAAATGTTTAAAATTTCACCAAAAATAAACTGTTAGCACAAACTAGAATGCACGACAAGAGTGAAAAACCATGGCTTTTTTTAACTCCAGGATTTCATCTTCAACTTTTAACTTTCAAACATCAAAGGTAAGCTTCAAAATTCCAATTGTAGAAAAGACCCCAAAGTTAGTTATTACTAAGTGCCTTTGCCCATATTATATTTCAGTGTTTAATGTTTTCTACATATTTACTGTTGATAAGCCTGTAAGGGAGCCGCCCCACCTGCTAGTATGGCATGGCAAGCCATTTTAACATTTAATAGCTAGACTGGATATTCATTACTGATATCTGCAACATAATTTTGCCTAGTCAAAACTCTTATTCAAGATATCTGTAATTAGATTTTGACTAGTCAAAACCCTAATTTAAGAATTGCAGATATCTGTAACTGTAGTTTTGACTAGTCAGAATGACATTATAGATATCTTCAATTAAAATTCACACTAGTCACAATGACATTACTACTAGTCAAAATGGTGTTGTTGATATCTATAATGGTAATTCTGGATAGTCACACTTAGCGATTAAATGTTAAAACGGCTTGCCATACTGCTGGTGGTATATCGTAATCACACAGTTGGGAAGTAGTGTGCTCCAGCTGGTTGGTCAAGGGGTGGATTATGACTGAGTAGTCTGTGCGCAGTGGTGTAGTGGAGGGTATACTCAGGTATACAGGGTATACCCACTTCTTTTTCTATCCAGTGACAGTATACCCACCTATCAGCTAAACAGCCATTGTAATATATAGGAGAGTATGCCCACTTCCTCATCGGTAACCTACCTATCTACCTACTAGTACACCCACCTCATCAACTACCGCTACACCACTGTCTGTGCATGAATGAAAAGGAGTGAGTAGGGAAAATATCTGTACCTTTGGGGAGGGTAAAAAAAAAAAGAAAAAAGAAGTCTCACCCCTGCCATCCCCTTCCTCTGATAAGTAAAGAACACTCCCTTATTAAGACATATGATCCAGTGCAAGCCCATCTAGTTTCATCCAAAAAATGAGGAAGCAAAACAGACAACTGATATCTATATGTTGTGGCATTGTATACATGGTCCCCAACATAGAACCTGCTCCACGTTTCTACATGACCCACTTTTCTGTCCTTCTCATGCTCTGCCTTTGCTAACACAGAAAGACGCTGACATGTTAACACATAAAATGAAAAGATCCAGCCCCCTACGCAATGGCGAGTGACCTCTCCCCCACCCCTACCTCCCACCAGTCTCTGCTTGGTGTGACTTTGCATTCCTCTCAGTCCCAAACAACCATAAACACACACACACACACAGTCGCACCACTCCAACTTTCCCCTACTTTTACCTGTAACCTTTGCCTCTTCTTGTCACTCCTGCCTTTGTTTCTCTGCCCTTTCTGCTTTATTGTCATTGTATCTTTGGAAAACAAAAGAGGGGTATGACATGTACTAAGCTCAGTGTCATTCTTCTGACAGAAACTTTAATTTCATTCTTAAAGTAAGGTAACTTGATACATCTCAGTTGAGTGGCTGCAGCAAAACACTTTTGTGAATGTGAGGACATTTTTGTAAAGATTCTGCTGAGGAAAGCACAAACTAAATATCACACTGAAGGCTTATGTGCTATCCATTCCATTAATCCAATAGTTTGTTTTTTGGCTCGCTCTTGTATATGCTACTCACTCTGATTACTGCAGCAACTTCAGGTTTTCTATCTGAGGCTGCTGCTCAGGTGAAAACCAGGTTTACATTTAAATGTGATTTTGTGTATTTTGCTTCATTTATATATTTTTGGTCACTCGGGGACAGAAAATCATCACAACAAAAAAACAAATAGCTAGCACCAAACCACCAGATTACACAGCTGTTGTGTTAAAGGGATGATTCTGATTTTTGAAGTGCATGGGGCATGCCCTCAATTTGGAGAAGCAGGCTGGAGACCAACCTAGAAGCTAAGCAATTTACTGCTGTAGATGGAGGTCAGCAATGACATGTATATCAGCCACCTTAAAATTCTCCCACCTAAAAAAAATCAATATCAGTTTACAGCAAGTGTATGCTATACTGAGAGTTTTTCCCACCACTTTACCTTTTCGTCAGGCATCCTGTTCCAACAGGGGAGCCATTAATGGCTTCAGTTCCTAATCTACGCTCTCGTCCAAGCCACCAGACTCCATTGACCATAACAGTAATTTTACCTCGCTGAAAACAGGAGCTGCCTTTGCCTACCACTCGTCATCTTGGAATTAGCAGGTTCTATCTGACATTTTTGTCAAAATTTTGTTATTCATACATTTTTATTCTGTGACAGCTTATTTAAATATTGCCAGGTGTTGATGCACATCAGCTGTGTCTGGTGGAAGGTAGCTAACAGAGCTGCTTATTCAGCCATTACTGCTCATAACACCCGACCCAGCAGCGTTGCCGTGGAAACATCATGGCAACCCCCGGTGTCTCCCTTGGTAAACCTGGTGAGTTAGCAGCTTCATTTTGAGCAGCAAATACTGTTCACAAATCTGTCTAAATCTGTGCTAGTGAGCAGTCAGCATGATTATTGCACAGGTGTGCCTTAGGCTGGCCACAATAAAAGTCCATTCTGAAATGTTCAGTTTTATCACACAGCACAATGCCACAGATGTCGCAAGTTTTGAGGGAGCGTGCAATTGGCATGCTGACTGCAGGAATGTCCACCAGAGCTGTTGCCCGTGAATTGAATGTTCATTTCTCTACCATAAGCTGTCTCCAAAGGCGTTTCAGACAATTTGGCAATACATCCAACTGGTCTCACAACCGCAGACCACGTGTAACCACACCAGCCCAGGACGTCCACATCCAGCATGTTCACCTCCAAGATCGTCGGAGACCAGCCACCTGGACAGCTGCTGCAACAATCGGTTTGCATAACCAAAGAATTTCTGCACAAACTGTCAGAAACTGTCTCGGGGAAGCTCATCTGCATGCTCGTCGTCCTCATCGGGGTCTCGACCTGACTGCAGTTCGTCATCGTAACCGACTTGAGTGGGCAAATGCTCACATTCGATGGCGTCTGGCACGTTGGAGAGGTGTTCTCTTCACGGATGAATCCCAGTTTTCACTGTTCAGGGCAGATGGCAGACAGCGTGTGTGGCATTGTGTGGGTAAGCGGTTTGCTGATGTCGTTGTGGATCGAGTGGCCCATGGTGGCGGTGGGGTTATGGTATGAGCAGGTGTATGTTATGGACAACGAACACAGGTGCATTTTATTGATGGCATTTTGAATGCACAGAGATGCCGTGACGAGATCCTGAGGCCCATTGTTGTGCCATTCATCCACGAACCATCACCTCATGTTGCAGCATGATAATGCACGGCCCCATGTTGCAAGGATCTGTACACAATTCCTGGAAGCTGAAAACATCCCAGTTCTTGCATGGCCAGCATACTCACCGGACATGACACCGATTGAGCATGTTTGGGATGCTCGGCGTATACGACAGCGTGTTCCAGTTCCTGCCAATATCCAGCAACATCGCACAGCCATTGAAGAGAAGTGGACCAACATTCCACAGGACACAATCAACAACCTGATCAACTCTATGCGAAGGAGATGTGTTGCACTGCATGAGGCAAATGGTGGTCACACCAGATACTGACTGGTTTTCTGGCCCCCCCAGACCTCCCCCAATAAAGCAAAACTGCACATTTCAGAGTGGCCTTTTATTGTGGCCAGCCTAAGGCACACCTGTGCAATAATCATGCTGTCTAATCAGCATCTTGATATGCCACACCTGTGAGGTGGGATGGATTATCTCGGCAAAGGAGAAGTGCTCACTAACAGATTTAGACAGATTTGTGAAAAATATTTGAGGGGAAATGGTCTTTTGTGTGTATAGAAAATGTTTTGGATCTTTGAGTTCAACTCATAAAAAATGGGAGCAAAAACAAAAGTGTTGCGTTTATATTTTTGTTCAGTGTATATCAGAAGTCAAAATCAATTTTAAAATCAGTTTTACAGTTGTTCCGAACAGCCACACTTATCATCGCTTTTCCATCCACCTGTTTTTATTCACATTCTTCGTTTACAAGTGGAAACAAGGAGGGAGACAGCAAAAAATAGGATTAGGTGGAAAGTTGAAGTCTTGATAAAACCAAAATGCAAGAAAGTGCAAAGGAGACAGACTTTGCAATTTACTGAAGCTTCCACTCAGAAAAAATGTCTGCAGATGAAAACATTAGGGCCTCTAGTTTCCCGGCGAGGCACAGGGTGGCGAACCCAGCGCAGAGCTAGATTCAAGCAGCGCAACCTGAGGCACGCTCAGTTTGGTAGTTTGGCAGACCGAGGTGCACTGAGATGGGTGTGGCAGCGCAGCAAGGGGAGGTGTCGACAGATCCAGCTTGGCGCAGTGACAGTTTCGTGCCAAAAGGCTTCGCCGAAGGTGCGCTAAAAGCTCGCCAGCTGAAACCTGGTCTACTGTCAGCGCAGGCGGAGTGCAGCCGGTGTAGTGAAAGTTTGGCTGACCAGCGGACAGTGCGTACACGTCACCAAAACCTCACAGGCAGGTTTCCAGAATATCAGGCACATTAACGATGCAATAAATACCCAAAAACCACTATTCAATGCAACTATCTGCAATCAGCACATAAATGTATCTCTATATCGACAGTCCCGTCACATCTGATCAAAGGGGATTGGCACCGTTTGGCACATTTGGCATGCGTAATGGAAACCCAACTTGATTTGATTAACACAGCTGCAAACTAATGAGACACATCCCTCTCAGCCAACCACAAACAGCCACAGCATCAGATAGGGAGTATATATTCAGCATCTGTCATCTTAGAAAAGTCAAAGAAAAGAAACAGAGTGAGACTGCGAGAGTGAAAGAGTGAGCACGAACGGGAGAAACACTGTCAACAAATTGTAACTTATGTTCGGTGTCTTAAGGGGTTACGTGCTTCATGTGATTGTCCATACAAATGTTAAAATGTTCTTGCTTAATGTGATCTACAAAGATGGAGTACATATTGCTGCTCTCTTCTGCTATGGCGGATTGAGTAAACTCTTATTTCGCCTTCGCGCGACGCAATTAAGGCCAAGGAGAGGGGCTCATTTGATTGGTGTGATGTGAATCGGCTGTGTAAAACCCACTCCACTTCCTCTCTCCTCCCCCTATCTGACTTGGATTTTTTTCTTACAATCTATGAATTATTATTGGACATAGCTGTACTGTGGAGCTAATAAACATTATATCTTAATACACTGTAAACACTGTACACATCATAATATAAACCAGACATAAACTTTTTATCCTCCTTGACTTTGTGGCACAGCACTTTATTTGATCAACTGTTGGCAGTACTGCAGAGCCGTAACATTACAAAAAGTAAAGGAGCATAATTAACACTGGTTAGCAAATTAGATCAGCAGCCTATATAAGATATACAGCTTGTTAAAGCAGGCCTGTGAGTGTGAATCACACACGGTTTATTGTCTTAATCTCAGTAACAGAATGTGATCTAGGCTGCGAACCATTTAATAAATGACAATAGCTGTCGAAATGAAATGTGTCTGCAGTGTCTTGAGAGAACAATGTGAAATGATGCTGTTTTAGGTGTCAGTGTGACATTGGCTAAGGTGATCTTGTCGTTGTGTATAGATAATGCCATTGGCTGAAGCTTTACTTCACCATGCCAAGTTTGTGTCTTTGCTGCTGTCAGTGCAGCATTCCACTGTCTCAGCTGTCTCAGTACCTGCAAAACTAATTACATCACCTTAAGTCTCAGCTGTAGGCTTACACTGTGTTTAATGCTTACATGGAAATAATAGCAAGTTAAGAAGCTACACTAAGATGTTGAACATAGTCAGTTTTATACACACTTACATCAGTATGTTAGCATGTTAGTCATTTTAAGCCTAAAGGTCAGTGTTGCAATATATGCTCATAGCTGAAAACCTGTTGCTCTCCAAGTCTTTCATGTTTAAAAGTCAAAAGACAGGGCATGATCTCCATGGGGGACCAGGGATGATGTCCCCTCCAATGTACGAAAGAGGGAAATTTGACTCCACCATAAAGTTGGTATCCATCCATACAGGTTTAAGCTCATGAGTTTAATTCAATCAGGAGAGACTCGTTTATAATGGTAAAAGAATATTTATTAACATGTGAACATATGAATAAGAATGTGGAAAGTCTTTGGCGATTAGACCCCGTAGAAATGGTTTGATTTAAGGAGGGTGATGACTCCATAGTTGAATAGGGACCTCAATCTAATCTGTAGCATTTCATTTCCTCACTGTCAACCACCATTTGAAGAATATTCCTCCTACCTCTTTGTCTCTCCACCATTTTACTCCTCTGCTAAAGAAATTCTTAAGTCTCTTTAAGTTGCTCGCTGCAGTTTTTCACCATAGGAGCTCTTTTTAGGGCCAAGACACTTTGTGAATAAATTCTAAGAATTATCTTAGAATTTTGTCACTAGGAGCAACTTTTTGTACTAGGACGCCTTGTGAATATGGCCCCTAGTTATGTCGGCGGTCAAAATGCAAAGTCTGTTGCACACGGTCCTTACCACTCTGCGTTCTGTGTTTTATTTCATTTCAGTGAACCTCTAACCATGTGACCACATCCTCAGATCAGGAGCATTATACCAAATTAATCACACCTGTGGGTGCTTGGCTCCCTACTATATAAGCCCCATGCACCCACACACTCTTCCTCTTTCTATCCTTATACCAGTTTGTTCTTGGACATTACTCTGCTTTACTAATTCCTCACGGTTTGGCTGTCACTTCTGGGCTACCTGTCTGGGCTCCTCCTTGACGTGCCATGAGGCTGTCTATTGTTTATTGCAGGAGGACGATCACTTATAGCGTTGCATGCCAGGTGTGTTCACTGCCATTGGGTAAGTGAGTAACATTTTCTTGAGAGTCTGTTTCACTGTTGGTTAGCAACCCGCGATAACTTCTATGTTTGGGTCTGTCCCAAGTCTCTTAAATTACTGCTAGTTATCTTACCTAGCTGACTTTGCTAGCTGTTTAGCCCCTCCCACCTAGGAAGAAATGTGAGGAGCTAGCGCTAGGAGCGATGAGCGAGCATTGTCGGTTTAAAGGGAAATTTCAGTTTATTTCAACCTAAGCAGAGCTAGAGGGGTAAACAAACATGGCAGCACACCGGTAAGGTAAGACAACACGTTTATATGTCGTTTTCTATATGTTCTCTGACATTTATCCTAATGATATGAGGCGGTCTTTGTGGAAAAAAAGCTTGTTTAGTGGACTAACTTTGCACTTGAAGATTGCCCGTTCACTTATGTTTTAACATGTCTGACGCTACTATGTGCCCCGGCTGTATCTAGGCTAATGGCTAACATGCTAACTATTATGGTTTGGCCAGGGTAAGTCCAACCTTTGGGATGTTGGCTGGGGCCTTCTCCAGGGTTGCTCGGCATCCGAATAAGAAGTGCCGCACCACAGATGGGTTGGTGGCAAAGGCTTTTCAGTCTACAGCCTCACGGCTGGCGAACACGAATGCCCTCCTAATGGTGTACCTGGAGGGGCTGATAAGGGATCTGGAATCCAAGAGCCCAGCTAAACTTCTGCCAGAAATGGCAATAGTAGTGGATACAGTGATCCAGGGTGCTAGAACTCAGGCCAGGGTCTGATGAAGCAAAAATCGGTGCCTGGAATTGGGCCAGATGGCTCCCGACCTCGTCTTCACCTTCTCTTCAAATCATCCTCTGTCAGTTTAGTATCTTAGGTTCGGTTGGCTGGTATTCAGAGAAACACTGGAGACCAATTGAATCTGGCACAATTGAGTTTAATGTGTTCGCAAGCTTCAACACATACAACTCATGAGTTAAGCTCCGGAGCAAGACTTTCTGAGCTCTCCCTTTTATGCTGGTGAAGACTTGAGAGAATCTCCACCCTCTTCCTTTTAGCCCTTCCTACCTGAGCCCAAACCTATTGGTGGCAGGCCTTTTTTGCCTTTTGTCCAGACATATCCGATCATGCCCGGACATGTCTTAATGGTGTAATCTTTTTCCCTTGGCCTGGAAATCCCCAAACTCTCCCACCATTAGGTTTGAACTCGGTTTCACGCTATTTTTAAAAAAGATATGAAACTTGGGGACTATTTCTATAAGGTCCCCTGTGCCTTCATGCAATATAAAACTTTGTGTGTGTGTGTCTATTATTACACTTCCAGGCAGTACATGGCATGGTATGTGTGTGTGTTCTCAATATATGAATTACATAAACTGGTGTAAAAGTGTTTTGCCATATATGGATACATAAAAAACATTATTATATGAACTTCAACCTTAATCAACTTATGCAATATAAAACATTTACCTGATTAATGATTAAATCTTACACTACAGGTCCTGGGTAATTCCCTGGCGCAACTGACCATGACTCGTCAGCATATTTGGCTGAGTCAGTCGGGTTTATCGGATTCAGACCAGGCTGCGGTCATTGATGCTGAGATAACTCTTGGAGAGGTGTTTGGGCCGGCAGCAGAGGCTGCGTTGGATGAGGCTTAGAAGGTTCAGAAGCGTGCACAGTCCATTCACCAGCCTGGACAGTCGAGGCCGCTGGCTTGGAGACCTCCAGATAGGCGTATTAGCTTCCAGCGGCCTCGTTTTGCTAAGTAGGACTCCCATAGCTGTGATAGAGCGGGGCGGGGGGTTCCACCACAGCAGTCACAGGGCAATGAGCGTTCTCACCCACGCTCCGGAGAGCGTGCTGGTTGGGGTGCTGGCAGGGCCTGCTAGTGTTCCTGACTGTGCAGCCCTACTGACGCCATCTTTTTCCAGCACCCACCTCATTGCTTGGCGTCAGTGCACCTCTTGTCCGTGGGTGCTCAGAACTCTGCAGTTGGGGTACCGCTTGCAATTCAGGGTTCGACCCCCTCACTTCCAGGGGATCCTGATGACAAGAGTAAGGGACAAATCTCATGCTGCTATTCTGGTCTGCGAGATTTCTGCCTCACTAGGGAAAGGTGCAATACGGCCTCTGTCTCCAGAAGAGGCGAGAGGGGGATTTTATTCCAGCTACTTCCTTGTTCCCAAGCGGACCAAAGGGTTCCGCCCAATTCTAGATTTGAGGTGCCTGAACAAGTTCTTCGAGGTGCTTCCCTTTCAGATGCTGATATTGAGGGCCTTGTTTCAGGCCATAACGCGGGTGACTGGTTCACAACAGTGGGCCTTCGCAATGCCTATTTTTATATTCCCATCAGCCTGGACCACAGACCGTTCCTCAGGTTTTCTTCTCAGGAGAGGACCTTCGAATACAACGTCCTCCCCTTCGGTCTGTCCCTGTCAACACGTACTTTCACCAAATGCAAGGATGCCACACTCATCCCCCTGCGGCGGAAGGGCATTCGAGTGTTAAATTATCTGGATGATTGGCTGGTGTGTGCTCCATCAGAGGGCCTGGCACGCAGCCACACAGAGACTGTGCTAGCACATCTGGTTGCACTGGGGTTGCATTTGAATGCAGAAAAGAGCTGCCTCATGCCAGTAAGGTCAGTTGAGTATTTGGGTCTCCTTCTGGATTCGACCACGATGAAGGCGTGCCTGAGTCAGAAGAGGCAGAATGCAATCATGGAGTGCATCACAGGTTGCATTTCCAGCAAGTCGGTGTCAGTGCTGCTGTGTCAGAGGATGTTGGGCCTTTTTGCAGCGGCAGCTCAGGTTGTGCCACTGGGCTTGTTACACACGCCCTCTCCAATTATGGTTTGGTCGCCAGGGCCGGTTGAAAATCCTCATCTTGTCACACAGAGCCCTCAAGGTCCTTGTGGTGGAGGCGGTCTCAGGCTGTCCGAGACGGCATCCCCCTGGGCCAAGGAGGATGCAGGGTGACCATTACGACCGACGCCTCCCAATTCGGCTGGGGTACGGTCTGGGAGGGAAGGTCTGTTCGCAGCTGTTGGGGTCCTGCACAACAGGGATGGCATGTGAACCTCCTCGGAATGGAAGCAGCTCACCTGGCTCTGAGAAACTTCCTGCCAACTGTACAGGGGAGGCAGGTCATGATACAGACAGACAATACAGCTGTAGTGTCCTACATCAATCACCAGGGCGGATTGAAGTCTCCATCTCTGCATGCAAGGGTGCGACTGCTGCTCTTGTGGGCGCAGTCCAGGGACATAATCCTGAGAGCATTTTACCTTCCAGGGCCCCAGAATGTAGCTGCAGACCTGCTGTCGAGGGGAGGTCCCCTTCCTGGTGAGTGGCGCCTACACCCTCAGGTTGTGGACCAGGTTTGGCAGTGGTTCAGTCGAGCAGAGGTGGACCACTTTGCCACAGAGGACAACACTCATTGTCCTCTGTGGTCCTCAATGCACGTTCCACCAGGACCACTGGGGACGGACGCCCTCAGTCTTTCATGGCCCAGTGTAAGGCTGAATGCATTTCCCCCACTTCCTCTCATTTCAGCATTCCTTAGGAGTGTGAGGCCGCAGTGTGTTCAGGTGCTCTTGGTGGCACCGAACTGGCCACAGAGGCCGTGGATGGCAGAGATCTACGAGTTGTTGGAGGGTTGCCCATGACGTCTTCCAGTGAGACCAGACATGTTGTCCCAGGTGCATGACAGCATATGGTACCCAGAACCCCAGATCCTGAAGCTTCATGTGTGGCCCTTGAACGGCAGCGCTTGCGTGCACTTGGCCTAGATAGGGAAGTGGTGGACACCTTGCAGGCTTCACATGCCTTTTCCACTCAGCGGCAGTACAGCAGCAAATGGAAGGTGTTCAGGGACTGGTGCAGTGCTAAGGGAAAGGATCCCTTTACTTGCAAAATCTCTACAATTCTGTCCTTCCTCCAGCACCTCGTTACCCTTGGTCGGTTGGAGTCAACCCTCAGGAGCAACTTTGCAGCAATCTCTGTACTTCATAAGAAGTGTGATGGCAGGTCTCCGGGGACACATCCCCTGGCTGTGCATTTTTTGAGAGGTGTCCCATCTCAAAAGCTTTTACTACCTTCCTGGGACCTCCAGGTGGTTCTTAGGGTGCTTTGTTTGCCCCCTTTTGAGCCACTGTCTGATCTTGACCTTCGGCTTCTTTCTCTGAAGACCGCCTTTCTATTGGCCATTGTGTCTGCTAAATGGGTTAGTGAGTTGAGTGCTCTCTCTGTGGACCCAGCATGTCTTAGTTTTGGGGAGGGAGACAGAATGGTCCGCCTCCTGCCAAACCCAGCTTTTCAGCCGAAGGTCTTGCCTAGAGGTTTTGTCTCCAGGCCTCTGATACTGGAGTCTTTCTATCCTCCGCCTCATTTTTCAGCGGAAGCAGAGAAGCTGCACAACTTGTGCCCTCTAAGGGCCCTCAAGTTTAATGTGGACTGCACTAAGACATTTCGCTCGTCTGATGCACTGTTTGTGTCTTACAGTAGAGCCATGCTGGGCAGGCCTGTGTCAAAACAACGCCTTGCCCATTGGGTAGTGGACTTGATTGCCCTGGCTTATGTGCATGCTGGGGTAGATCCCCCCTCAGGACTTGGTGCACACTCTACAAGGGCAATGGCTACCTCATTGGCGCTGTTTCGGGGCACTCCGTTGGAGGATGTGTGTGATGCATCAGGCTTGGCGTCCTCTTTGACTTTCACCAGATTTTATCGGTTAAATCTGGCTTAATCCACTGTGTCTTTTTCAGTTCTTGGGGTAGCTGTGAATACCTGAGTTACATTTTTTATTTGTTGTACTTGAGGAGTTTGGCTCATGCTCCAGGATGTGTTTTTTTGTTGTTGCCTTTTGGCCTGCACTGATTATTACCATTACACTGGACTGGACACTTTTTGTTCACACTATGGTTCACAATAAAATGTTTCAACTGAATTTTATTGTGTTCTGTTGCTTTTTGGTCTTTGAGTGGTGCCACCTCACTCTCCTCATGGCTGATTTGGTATACTGTAGTCACATGGTTACAGGTTCACTGAAATGAAATAAAACAAATGTTTACGTATGTAAACATGGTTTTATGAATGAAAGTGAACCTGTAAGCCATCACTGTCACTCAGCAGTGAAGGTTGGCCCTGCCTTCCTTCCCAGTCGGTAGAAAGAGGAAGAGTGTGTGGGTGCATGGGGCTTAGTAGGGAGCGAAGCACCCACAGGTGTGATTAATTTGGTTTAATGCTCCTGATCCAAGGATGTGGTCACATGGTTACAGGTTCACTTTTATTCATAAAACCGTGTTTACATACGTAAACATTAATTTTACTGAACATCCAACATGCAGCTGCTGGTTTAAGAGTTCTTACTAAGTTCTTACTTATTTTGTTTTTATGAAATGTGTCTGTATACAGGCTGTGTACCAGGTGTGTGTGCATTTGGATACAGTGGCTTGGGCTGCACATTCCAGTCTGCGTCCAAGTAAATGAGATGGAGAAATTTATTTTACTGTTTTCAGCAACTAACAAAAACAAGTGGGCCTAATAAAAATAAAACACTTTCTCTGACACTGCAGCACCACAAGAAAGGCAAACTGTGGAGCTTTTACTCCCAGCCTCTTGACTGTTTGCTGCTACAAGAAATTGCAAAAATAAGGGGCCAGGGGAACCATAAAAGATCCCAGCCACCCAGATAACTGCCTTTTCTCCCTGCTGAGGTCAGGCAGAAGGTACAGGTTACACCAGGCCAGTACTAATCTCCTCAGGCAGAGAATTCCAGAGCTTCAGAGCCTTGACGGCAAAAGTCCAGTCACCTTTCATTACCAGCCTTGACCTAGGGACAACTAGTGAGGGTAGACATATATACAACTATGTAACTCGGTGCTAAATCATGTTGAGCTTTAAAAGTTATTTAAAGAATATTAAAATCAATTCTGAAGTTAGGTAAGGTAGGTAAACAAGAATTGCCGTGATATGTGACCTATGATTTGTCCAGGTTAAAATACAAGCAACAGCATTCTCTACTAGTTGAAGCCAAGCTACTGACGATTTACTGAGGCATATACACAGTGCATTACAGTAGTCAAGGTGCAAGATTACAAAAGCATGAGGAAAAAACACACTGATTTGATTTTGATAATATTTCTTAGGTGGAAGTAGCAGGATTTAATGAGATTATTGACATGTGGTTCAGAGTTCAATTGAGAATTGAAAGTGATGCCTAAATTTCCCACTGTAGATTTTATATTTGCTGCAAGAAGAGCAATAAAGGGTCGTAATTTCCTTGCTAGGTGATCAGGACCAAAGATTATCACTTCTCTCTTGTCTGAATTTAGCTGCAGAAAATTACAAGTCATCAATTTCTTAGTAGCAGTGAAGCACTCTATAAAGTGCTCATACAACTAACATTATCTGGCTTAAAGGACAGGTAGATTTGGGTATCATCAGTGTAACAGTGGTAGGATACTCCACTGAAATGTATTTTGTTAAGGTGAAAACAAAACAGGACCAAGAAAAGATCCCTGTGGCACTCCACATATGCACTCCACGAAGATAAACCAAAATGACCAATGGACACAGAAAATTCTCTTTCTGAGAGATACGAGGTATACCTACACACAGATTTAATCTATTGATAAGAATGTTATAATCGACAGTGTCAAACGCAGCCCTAAGTCAAGAATCAGTAAAAACTAAAATTCCCCAGCATCAGTACCCATCAGTAAATTGTTAGTGACCCTGAGGAGAGCAGTTTCAATGCTATGTTGCTTGC
This sequence comes from Epinephelus fuscoguttatus, assembly GCF_011397635.1. NCBI lineage: Eukaryota > Metazoa > Chordata > Actinopteri > Perciformes > Serranidae > Epinephelus > Epinephelus fuscoguttatus. Next base: position 3,581,490 of record NC_064755.1, read on the forward strand.
TTGGAATGTATCTAAGATGTTGTTATTGTTTAACACGAATAAGAGTTGGCCACCACTTTTTCAAGAACTTTGGATAAGAAGGGCAACATTTCATGTTGCAAATATATTCACTGATGACCTTAGACCCCCCACCCTTGGGTGTGTTTTTTCTTCCACCAGATAGGGGCTTTTCTTTGGGGTATCCATCTCTACATTTGCTTTGCAGATTCTTAGTTTGTGTACAACATATCAATGACAAAGCACCGAGCTGACCCCTAAACAAGCAAGAGGCATGTGACAAATGTTCTGTATACATGTCCAAAGGACACTCTCAAACCTGAATAATACCGACATGTCCCACAACTTAATCAGAAAATGCTTCTTTTGATAAAATGCCTAATTCGGAATATCATTTCCTAATTTGGAATGTCAGTGCCTAATGTGGAATATCCAGACAGAATATGCTTCTTACGTAACTTACTTACTTACTTCTTACATAATTATTAAACTTAGAATTGGAATAATAGTAGAATATTAGAGTGCATGTAAATGTAATCACTGTCGCCTGTGGCTACCAAAAATTCTTAACTGTTATGTATTACAAGTAATTTCACCAGTATGGTTCCAATAACAAAAAGCTGTGTTTATCCCATGTGAGAATATGAGTTTCAAAGTATAAAAGCAGCAGTTCCCTCAGGTGCCATGGTTTGTCAGATCTGTTTTGTAAGATGTCATTGTTATCATGAATGCATGTCCAAACAATAGAAAGCACTGGCCAGTCTGTTGTTTTCTCTTTAATTTTTATTTGTGCAAAGCAGAAAAGTAAATTTACAGCCACAAGGTCATTTCTATGCTGCAGCAGTTCACTCATAATATTTTAATGACAAAGTACATCTTAATGAGTATGTATGCATTCAATATAGCTGCATAGATAGCAAAGGTTACCATTGTGAGTCACACAATAGTGCAGTTGTGGGTGCTATCAAAGAACAATGTTTCTTTGACAGAAAATAAGTATTACATTAACACAATGTACATTCATAAGAATGATAAGGTACAAGTTTGTCATTCTTTATATGTGGATAATTTTAGCATGGCCCTCTATATTTATGTTAGTGAATTTTACATACATTATATTACATTTATAAACATAAGTGAGGGTGTTCATTCTCTTCTCTTGTTCTCTACTGGGGACAAATTACAATTTTATTGGAAGAACCAATTATATCAAAATTTCAGTTCGTATAGTCAAATATATGCAATACTGAAGGTAAGTAACATTTATGGAAAGTACTGGTTGCAGATCATGGTGTCCATTTTTTTCTACAAAAAACATAAAAATAATAATGGAAAAGAACAACAATATTGAGACAGAAATAAAATGAAATGAAAGCACAGGCCAAATACATTTCAGTCATAAAAGAAAACTAAATGAATACAAATTCATGTTAGGTAGAAGATAGAGCCACTTGAAGGTATTGAAAAAAAAAGACTCAGTAAGACACAGTAAAGACTATTGCTACACGGTGGATGTAGCAAAGATGTAGCAAAATCACTTTAAATTTGAATAGTCCTCCACTATAGTCCATTCTCAAAATACATTGAAAACTATAGGTTAAACACATTCCAAAGGAAATATAACAATGAAATATACAATAAAATACACTTGTACGTAAATAAAACTAACATTTATACAACAGTCAAAGTTCAATAACCCATCAAATGTTTACACATGAAAATACTCCAGTACACGGTATATTCTTCTTTTCTTTTTTTTTTCTGGTCCTCAGATCAAAAGTGCCAAAGTAGACATTCAAACACCTCTGGATGCTTCCAGTATCAGGTGACTATTGTGGTGTTTATTTTTGTGATCCAGCTTAATTCCCTAAACTCTGTGTACACTGTAGATCACAGTGTGGCCATTCTTGCAAGAAGTCTGAGGTAATGCCTACTGTACACTTCACAAGTGTCACTTGGTGGCTTCCACACTAAATCCCAGTGCTCAGTTGGACAGGGACTATATCCTGATACATGATGCTACAAATGAACAGGAATGAACATGCATGGTCAGCCTTTGTGGTGGTTGCACAATTTTCTCTTGTCAGTCACACTGGGAATGGAGTCATAGATTTTGTGGCAAACAAACAAGTATCCACTAAAATGTTTCCATACAGTATTATCTAATACTACCAAAAGCAGATATTATGCATTTTAAGTAACTTTTGCTGACCACTTAACAGTGATTGTACATTGTCCAATCATGGCTTTGTGATTGTAACTGGCAAAATGATTTGTAATTGGCAAATTAGGCCCTTCCCACTTTGGAATATTTCTCCATGTCGTGCTGTTTGGAGAATGATGTAATTTTCTTTAGTCTTTTTAAACCACAAAAAAGAACAAAAGTGCTAGGAATACATTAAACTACAATTGTTGGCTGTTAACTGTTCGCATGTCCAGCTAACTAGCTTACAACCTAACATAGGATGGTAATGGCGCTTTACTTCCAAGGCAAAAGAGCATATCACTGACTACATTAGTTGGCAGGGTTAGTAAAAAAAAAAAAAAAAATCTTGTTTACAACTAGACTATTAAATGTGTAGCATTTCCCTGCTGGAGGGAAGCTAATCTTGGATGCTATCAGAGTTAGCTAGCGTTAGTAGTCTCTGTCCTGGTCTATGCTGAATTTGGGAAAGTTTGCACTCCAAGTGCAAGAGGGCATTCTGGCAAAAGATGGACCATTTGTAAATTTGGAGCACTTTTGAAATTACATCATTTGGTTATTTAGAGCACCACACTCTTGGAACGGTAGAGCGTATTCTGGCACAAACTGGACCTTTAGTAAATTTGGAGTACTACTGGTATACACCATTCACTTGTTCAGAGTACCACACTCTCGGAGCAGCAGAGCGCTCTATGGCACAGACTGGACAATTTGTACATTTGGAGCACTGCTGGAATACACCATTCAGTTATTCAGAGCACCACACTCTTGTAGTGGCAGAGCGTACTTTGGAACACTCTGTCTGAAGAGACAGGGCAGCAAAGCGCCAAGTGCAGTTAATATTTTTAACATTTTTGATTCATATAGAAATAGTATGTTTAATTTATATGGACAGCAGCACTCTCATTTTAGTCTAGAGTGTTAGATTTACTAATACAGCCTTAAACTCACCATTCAGCAACATTAGCCAGTGAGGCCTTATTTTTGCCAAACACTTCATGAAAGCTACAGAACAGACTGTTTTAAAAGACATACAAGGATGTAACTTAAACTAAGCAGCAAATCAAGGACTATTAGAATGAAAAACTGTCTGATAATATATTTTTCCTTATCATATTTCCAACACTGTGACTAACTGGCTCTACACAGCAATACATGAACATTTCTGCTCCTTTATTTCCATAGCTTAAACATGGATAATTAACTAGTAAGGACTTTTTTTCCTGGGACATGTAGCTTTAGCATCAGTCTTTAAGCATGACATGTATGTATGTAGCTGTCAAGTGTATACTTAAGACCCCTTTCACAGGGATACTTGTATTAAAATAAGTTATGTGGAGAAAATTAAAAGTCAGTTGAAGATAGTATTCTTAATGAACTCATGGAGCTTATATTAGCTTGATTAGATAGCTAGTCACAGCCCATAAAATCTGCCAGTGACAGTTGTCATTACTGCTGTCAAAATTTTTACAAAGAATTTCAAGTGGTAAATCTACCATTTTCATTGTAAATTCCAAATGTGCTATGTGAGCATGGAAAGCTTGACAGACGTGTCAGCAAAGGTAACTAAAAGGATGAGCTTTAGTCTGTTCTTCATTGGGTACTGCACCCTCCTAATGTGTGGAATGTGAAATGCTAAAAAATAGATGTCTAGCATGGAAAGCTTCGCTGTTAGCATTTCTAATAAAGTCTCATAGACACTGCTACTGTAAAGGTAAGCTGAGAAGCTGGCTTGTGGTCACTGGTACTACACAGAGTGGAAAAAAGAATGCTAATCATGCCAAAACAAATTTCACTAAAATGAAAGAGTCACCAAGCAAAGACAGTCACTGTCATTTAACGGCAAAGTGGAGGCTCTCTTAGCAGCAGATGATAAATCTGTGTATCTGAGGATAATAATATAGTTGGTCCAGTTACGACTTGATGGGGTGAGGTAGAATTAGGCTGGCCTCAGGAAGTTTTGGTGAGAGATGGCAGGATTTTCAGTCTCCATCTCTCATTTTAAACAATTGTGAACTCTTATCCCACTGCATAGGAGAACGTCTAAGAGCAGAGGCTATGAGGTAAGCCTGACACACACTGTTCACTTTGCTTCACTGTTCCCCTGCTGACTTCCATTGTTACATGTGCATGAAGTAAGACTTTTACCATGCCCGAGCAGACAGCTGCCATAAAATGAGCCAGTGTGTGCTTGGGATTGACAAGGTGATTAACACCAATGACTCAATTCTTGGTAGCAGTGGGTGGTCTTGTTCACGGCTTTCATGGCTTTGTAGAAACATACAAAGCCATATTTACTAAATGCCCCTTTAACAGAGTTACTATACAGCTACAACTTGTCTTCATACGTAATATATGCAAAATTCAGTCTAATGTGACCGCCTGCATCATTATTCTGGATTATATAGCTACGATGATGAGGCAAGTTGGCAGTAGGCACTTTTGCCCAAAAAAAAAAAAAAAAACACAGCAACATCGCCGAATCCATTACCACAATAGGGGAGGGAACCAATTTTTTTCCTCACCCCTAATACCCAATGTGTAAACTATACAGAGAAGTGGATGTACTCATCACAGTTATCCATAATAATACCATACAAGTACCAAACTTCTGTCAGTAAAACTTGAATAGGCTGAATAAAGTCACAGCCAATCAGTGTAACTGCATTATTAGTTAGGAAGCTACAAAGAACCAGAGCTCATTGTAATGGAAACACCTGATGTTTGATGTCTTTGATTTTGATTTGGTGGAGTTTAACCAGCCACCCAGTGAAAAGAACCTCAACCATTCACATATCTGAAAATACCACATAACCCTAAAGTCAAATACAACCATTTAAAAAGGAAATCAAAGAAACAGCAAGTGTGTAATATCTAGAAGTGTAGACATCAATCTGACCTGTCGATATAATCATGATTTCACCAGCCAACAAGTCAGTCCATCAGTAATAGACAGGGCCAGCTTACTGGCACATTGAGGTCTATATATAATATACATAGTTAACAAGTGGCTGCTTCACTAAGCAGGAATCTACCAAGAGAAGTTCACATTTTGGTTATTTCCAACAGAGCATTTCCATAAGGGAATGATCAACACATAAACATTGATGCAATGTTAACATTTCCAATCTAGCTGTAACCCAAATCCACCTCTCTCCTGCTCAAAATGTAACCCTCATGTTAGTAATATGGTTTGAACTAGGCTGAAGCGGAGAGCAGGTCTGACCAGTGATGAAAGATGGTTACACAGTGTAAACTTTGAGCTGCAATGGATTGTGGGGTGTACCTTAAGCACCTAGCCACATTATCAGGTTTTGGCTTTGGTCAAACACAACACCAACAGTAGCTAGCAAATCCTCTCAAGGCAGGGAGTGGAAATAAAAGCATGGATGATGGAGTCTTTATCAGCCTGTATGTCCTCTTCCTGCCATTTGGCTGAGCATGTAGTCAGTCCATCCAATCATTTTTCTCCATTAGACAGCCCAGATCTTCTTCTGCTGGAAGTAGGCATCAAATCTGGCCTGGGCATACTCCTACAACACAGTCAGTGAGTACATGAATATACAGTATATCCACAAGCACTATTGTGAACATTGTAAAGTTCCAAAATAAAATTTGTTGTACTCTAATATTTAACATGGCAAATTAAGCATAACAATACATTGAGCATAGCGTTAGTTCAGGCAGGACATGTCAAGTTCAGCCCACATCCCAGCTACATCAGCTAATCTCAAGCAGCCCAATCAACTGATGAAGCAGACGATTGATGGAAGGGAGTCAGCTGATAGATCACATGATTCCTTTCTATGCAACCAATTGGCAAATCTCATTGAGGATTCCCTACTTAAACTGCTTTGGCCTGCCTACTGATGCTGCTTCCTCTGCAAGCCGCTTTGCAACCCGCCTCCATCCCAGCTCCTCCTTTTCATGTTGTGTTGGACTGATCAGTGTCATTTCTGTTTGTCATTGATGCTTGCTCTGTTCTGTTCCCAGGGGTCTTTGCTGCTGCTCTCCCTGCGTTAGGCTTTCCATGTAGGTGCATGGAAGTGTAGGGTGGTTGCCTTCTCTGCTTCAAGCTTTTCTCATTTGCGTGTGGAAGGGCAGAGAGGTGTGCTCTCTCTGCCTTAGGCTTTCTGCATAGGCCTAGAAAAGGCAAATTATGGCCTTTGAGCAATTGGAGGAATTTTAAAGCGAAATGGAAGCAAGCACTTGGCAAAAAAAAGTCAGAAAAGCAGATCTCTTTACATCCAGATTAAACTAGATTTCAGTTTTGGGTCTGTATGTCTCCGTGAACCAGTCAAGATTCTCTTCCAGTTTACATCCATCTCTATGAAAACATGGATGCTTCACACACATTGTCTCCCCAGCAGCACAGACGATCTATACAGTCAAGTCAAGTTTCAAGGTGGACACCCAAAGTGTTTTGCCCCGTTGAGTAATGGCCAGAAAAGTGTTTTATGCAGAACATTATGATTCATTCTAACCGCTTCATCCTCTTGAGTGTCGCGGGGGGGACTGGAGCCTATCCCAGCTGACGTCGGGCGAGAGGCAGGGTACACCCTGGACAAGTCGCCAGACTATCACAGGGCTGACACATAGAGACAAACAACCATTCACGCTCACATTCACACCTACGGACAATTTAGAGTTATCAATTAACCTAGTCCCCAATCAGCATGTCTTTGGACTGTGGGAGGAAGCCGGAGTGCCCGGAGAGAACCCACGCTGACACGGAGAGAAGGGCTCCCACACCCGGGATCGAACCGGCAACCTTCTTGCTGTGAGGCGAGAGTGCTAATCACCACACCACCGTGCCGCCCAGAACATCATGATGTCACAGTGAAGTGAAGTTGGACCTTTTGGATATAAAATGTCATCACTTCATCATTTTATCCTATCAGACATTTGTGTGAAATTTGTAATAAATAGCATATAAATTCTTGAGTTATAGCCAAAAACATATTTTGTGAGGTCATAGTAACCTTGACCTTTGACCACGACATTCGAAATATTGACTCCCTTTCCATTTTCAAATCCCGTCTGAAAACACACCTTTTCAAGCTGGCATACTCAGTCTGATTTAATAGAGACACACAATCTGATGATGCTTTTATTATGATTATTTTTTACCTAGTGTTTATAATTATGATTTGGTCTAGTCATTTTATTAACTTTTATTGTATATTACTGAATTGTTTGATTTTATGATCTATGGATACATTGCTACTTGTTTTGTTTACTGTGTCTTGTAAGGTGACCTTGAGTGTTCTGAAAGGCGCCTATAAATAAAATGCATTATTATTATTATTATTATTATTATTATTACTATTATTATTGTTATTATTATTATTACCAAATTTCAATCAGTTCATTCTTGATTCCAAATTAGAGGAAACTACCTCAAGGACCTTTGAGATATCATGTTCACGAGAATGAGATGGATGCAAGGTCACACTGACCTGTACCTTTGACCACCAAATTTTAATCAGTTCATTGTTGAGTCCAAGTGAATGTTTGTGCTAAATTTGAAGAAATAACCTCAAGGCGTTCTTGAGATATTGTTTTTACAAGAATAGGATGGACAGTGGACACCTGGATGGACAAACAACATAATCAAACAGACGTAATGTCTCCTGCCTTGGCTATTGCTGGTGCAGAGGCATAAAAAATCATCATACACTGCAGTGTTTCCCATACATTGACGAGACTATGGCGAGGCAGCGGCACCAGTCCCGGGAGGAGGGTTATATCCCAGTTTAGTGGGGACCTCCGGAGCGTCTCAACGCACACAACGTCTGCTCCGATCAAGCCTTACTCAAACGGCCACAGCAGCTTCCTGCTTCCTGCTGCTGCAGTAATAAAAAATAAGACACTGCTGCACTTCTGAATGGCTCATTTCACTTTAAAAACTCAGAACTAGGTTCAGTTGACAAGTAAAAAAGAAATATGCACATGGTGCCAAACAGAGTTAAAATATCACAGAAGTACTCTGATGTTGAGTTACCACCTACAAGCTGGGCACACAGGTGCAGCTAATCAGACTGACAAATCACCAAAGCTGGCAAAGCACTACTTTCGAGTGAGCAAATGACCACAGGCCCATGGATGAAACTGAATCAAAGAAATTCTCCACAGCACTTGCTAAATGGGTGGAAACTGACTGCAGACCAGCCAACATTGTGGAAGACTCTGGTCTAAGGGATGTTCTCAGGTTGACGTGTTGTGACAAGTCATATGCATCAACGTCACAGGGAACAATACTTTCACACAAACAGGACCTGTACAAATCAGAGAAAGCAACTAAACTGGAACTCCTGAGAAGTGCAAATTCTGTCGCATTAACAGGGGATCATTGGGTGTTAGTGAGCAATCAAAATCATATCGGAGTAATGGAACACCTTATTGACAATGACTTGACATTGCACTGCTTTGCTTTAACGGTTCAACACACAGAAAAAAACTATGCTGAAACTTCTCTGAAAGTTCAAGATCATAAAGTAAATTTCTTTGCATTTAATTCCCAATGAAAGCACTCAATTGCTTCACCTTGTTAGTATGGACTTCAAAACTGTTTAAAATGCAAAAATTCTCTCTCTCTCTCTCTCTCTCTCTCTCTCTCTCTCTCTCTATATATATATATATATATAGATAGATAGATAGATAGATAGATAGATAGATATTATGTCACCCAGAGAGTTATGACAAACCAACAGCCTTCCCTCCGTCTGTCTCTGTGATCTATTGTCAGGCTGGCTTGACCTGATATCCTCTGACCTGGTGTTATCACAGTAAATATTGATACTGCATCACCCTCCAGGACAAAACTGCTCATGTCTTCTTGACTGTCTTTAACTACCACAGCTTACAGAGGGTAGTATACACTGCATTTTCTCCTTCATACGTTACAGCATTTTAAAGTTAAAAACAAGAAAAGCTAGTGGAAAAGTAAGAAAACTTTTCCTCACCAGGTATCCAAACTTGATGGTGGAGAGCCGGGCCTGGATGATGGACCACAAGCCCCAAAAAAAGTGGGATGCCAGGGAGAACCTGCATTTAAAAACAAATGGTCACTTTGTTTGGTTCTTTTTTATTCTTGGTCTTGTGCTGTGTCACGTTTTGCCAGGTCACACTGTGTCCTACATCTGAGCCTACCTGTTGACCTCTATGTGCAGCTCCTCCTTCAGTTTCATTTGGTCCTCCTCACTCAGGTTGTCAAAGCCTCGATCAGACTCACGCAGGTAGCTTTCAATGAAGTGCAGCTGTACAGAGACATGACAAGTCCAAATCAGTCAGCAGTCAACAAATAATAATTAACTGAATAAGATAAGACCTCTCCTTGTACCAGACTAGGTTACACACTAACAAATAGACCAGATCAAGCCAAAGGTAAAGCAAAATTCATCACGTGAATCATTGAACGTTCAATCGTGCTCGTCAATTTAAAGGAGCCGCAAAGCGGACTACTGGCTTGAATGCAGCGTAGTTGCTGCTTGCTGGTGTCCAGTCAAAAAGCTCATAGTTGGCCAACAGAAAGTTAAGTTTGGTCAATGAAAACAGAAAACGTATGTCATCCCATTCAAACCAAGCAAGGAAGACTTCCATGCTACATCGCAAAATTAGCCTGCAATTCTCTCCTCTATTACTAACATTACACACTTCAAAAATCACCAGACCAACTAACTACCTCCGCAACACGGTCCCAAGCCTCATTCTTTTTATTTTGGCCTCTGTAACCCAACAGCGACACATTATAAAGGACTGAGTGGGCGCGAACGCAAGTAATAAACTTCTGGATATCCATTGTCGGAACAAGTGTGCTGTAGGAACCAAAGTTACATGGCTTGTTCTCTGGGACCCGCTTCATCGAAGTACATCAGCATTCTGATTGTATGCCGCCAAACCACGTCAGAGCTCATTACCATTAAGTTAAACAAGTTTTAACTCCACTCCGGTCGCTTTGGTCGCCCAAGACACGCGGCTGATGACAAGATCGCCCAAGTCGCCGGGCTCTCATTAAAAATGAATGACATCCGCCGCTTTGGAAGCTCTGGTCGCTGTTGTTTTCAACGTACAGTTAGAATAACAATCTGAGCCTGTCAGTGGCAAAAACAAGCACTGTTAGTGGATGTAAATTGACAGTGCATAATTGCCCGTAGGGATTAGATTGCAGCCTATTTCAGTGCTGTGACTGCAGTGGTCTCTCTCAATACTGGACCAGTGTCAAAACTTGTCTCCATTAATCATTGAGATACAGAAACACGGGGAAAAAGGGTCCACAGGGAAAACTACCAAAGCTTCCCCTTAACATGTCATACACACCTGCTGGGCCTTTGTAGGGTAGGCCTGAGCATTAACTTTGAAGAAAGGAAACTCCTCACAGTTGTAGTCGTACATCCATTCACAGAAATGGTTGCCAATATCGAACCCCCTGCAAGATGAAGAGAGACTGATGATGCATAATAAATAATAAATAAATAATGAATAAATACTCTGTTTGACATCTTGTGCCATCTATTGAGGTCTGTACAGTATAGCTCAGTGTATCTTGACAGTCTGAAAGAGCTAAATTGAGTTACTTTCCCTTTGTATGTAAATCCTGGCTCATTCTTTTCCACCCAATGAAAACCACTGCTATAATCAAAGATGATGATAGTTCACTTTTGTTTTATGAGATGTAGTGAAACAATGTCAATTGTTGAAAATAATCATAGACAATATCGATAATTGGGTAGCTTACACTACTATAGTCTTTATTCTGATGCTAATTATGTAGCACGCCACTTAAAATTGTATACCATTAGACAGAAACTAAAGACATCACTGTGGTATCTTGAAATGGGCAGGAAACAGATGGAGGAGGTGTTAACTTAATATTAGCAGCAAAAGGCAGAACTAGGAAATTACAAGTAATAGAAATGAATCATGACCATGACCATGACCCATAGCTCATGACCCATAGCTCACGACCATAATAACCTGTCACCTATGGTCATGAGGTTTGGGTAATGCCCAAAGAAAAAAGTCACGTTTACAAGCGGCCGAAATGAGTTTCTTCTGGAGGGTGGCTGGGCTAAGCCTTAGACAAAGGTTAAGGAGCTCGGACATCCAGAGGGATGGGATGTCGGAGTAGAGCTGCTGGTCCTTCACGTCAAAAGGGGGCAGTTGAGGTTGTTCGGGGCCACTCCCATTAGAGGTGTTTCTGGCATGTCCATCCGGTGGGAGGCCCCGGGGCAAAACCAAAACATGCTGAAGGGATTATATATCTCGTCTGGCTTGGGAACGCCTCGGGAAAGTGTTGCTGGGGAAAGGGATGTTTGGAATATTTTTACTCAGCCTGCTGCCCCCACGACCTGGCCTTGGATAGGCGGTTGACAATTGGACGGATGGATGGATGGATGGATGGATGGAATGCATCACAAAACAGGGAGGCTTTTTACAAGAAAATTAAGGGCAGCTACATACCGCATTCAAATTACTATTTGCTATGTTAAGACATAGTGGAGTACTGGCGTCTTAAGCACAGAATGAAGTTAGGCTTCCTGTGTATGTGTTGTAATCGGCGCTTCTCTGTGGATCGTTGTGGTAGCTGTGCCAGCAGCTGTGCATGTTAGTGCGTATGAGTACCTGTGAGTGTCCAACTGGCTAGCTCATTGCCACCACTTTGCACTACCCTTAAACAGCAGAACCGTCATCTGTTTTCCCCCAGATAATTTATTATTATTAATACATAACTATAATAATCATTATAAGTCAAAATGACCCTTAAAAGTATGAAAACAGAAGGGTTATTTTTAGCTGAACAAATGTTTTATAACTATAAAAAACTTAAAACCATCTGTGTAAAGGAATTATGTGTAAAAAGTAAAATAAAGTTAAGATTGAGCACTGCAACCCTACTTGAAACCAATTTTTAAAATGGAAGTTCCCCTTTTAAAAAGTAAGTAAAATTACTGATTTTCCAGTCCAGTTGCATTTTTTTTTTTTAATTTTGTAGATAAGATAGCCGTCAACTTTAATATCATGGTACACCTTAAAATCAGTATGCTGCTGCAACTCTAGTTAATTTTTAAAACTTGCCTTAAAACCTACTTTTACCCCTTGGCTTTCAACTCAGTATGAGACACTGATTCTCTTTGTTTTTATTGCTTTTATTACATGAAATTGTTTTCATTTGTTTCATTACTTTTATGGTATGACTGTTGTTTTTACTTGTGTCATATTGTACTTTGTAGTTGTGTTTTATTGTTTTGATTCATTGTGTTATTGTTTGTTTTTATGTCCTATGTTTTCATATTTTATTTACTCTTGATGTACAGTACTTTGTTTCAGCTGTGGTTGTTTTAAAGGTGCTTAAGAAATAAAGCTGGATTGGATTAGATTAGATAATGTTAGCTCTGTCAGCAATGTTGTCATTTTTAGCACTCTTTATTAAGTTTGCATGATAAGCTATTAGCCACCTGCTCAGTCACCTCCATGTTGAGAACCGTGTGCAGACAAAACCACCCCAGACTTTGAATCACACAGCAGATATGCTCTGAATATCACATACAGCTCATTTAAGAGTCTACAGCCTTGCTAGCAGCTCTGAGGATGCACTCATAGAGCTAAATGCTAATGTCAGCATGCTAACATGCTCAATATATTAGTTTTGCCTGTTAGCATGCTAATATTTGCTAATAAACACTAAAGGCAAAGTACATCTGAGGCTGATGGGAATGTCAATGGTTTAATTTTAAACCAAAGTCTTGGACAGACACAAATTCTTGCCTGCGTCTTTCACTATGAGGAAAGTCATGGAACCACCCAACAAATAGGGATACCTGTTTTAAATTTAATGTTAAAACACCCAATAGGCGACTTGTTGCAATATTTCAGTCTAAAAAGGGGGTTAAAGCAGTGAGGGGCCTCTTCAGGCAAAAAGACATGATAGACATATTTTTAGATTCTGTCAGTACGTTTACATACACAGTTAAATCGAGCTATGGTCATATCTCCACTAGGCCATTTAATCAGACTACTGTCCTTTTCCCAGTATAGACGCCTGGGAGCGGAATCGAATTATTGATTGAAGCATGTCCAACTCTGCTACGAGGTGGCAATATGCTCCCTTTCAGCTGATCAGTATTAGACCTTTTTCTTGTTGACCTATTACATCACAGATCGAACAACTGACAAACAAGTAAACTATGGTTAGCTAGCGTCCTCTTAAATCCAGCGTCGTCCAGCTGCTCCGCCATTTCTTAAACAGGTCCCCATTCCAGGTTTTCTTCCCATCCATGTATTTAAAATATTAAACTCTTTCAGCTGACACAGCATGAACTGTGTCTCTTTGTCCATCCAAAAATGCAGCTGGCTCTGGATGGAGATTTCGCCATGTTGTTATTGACTTCTTCCTCTGTTACACATTTAATGCTATGTGTCTTCTGGGTCAAAGCCCTGGGCGGAAACTATGGTGCATGCGCAGAGTGTCTGGGGCAATTTGGGTCCAATTTACTGTATACCAGCAGGAGTAAGTCAACTCCCAATTGCATTATCTGGGTGTGTTAGTCGGACTTTGAGAAATTCTACTGTATTTGGTACCATTTCAGTTGGACTAACATGTTTACATGTATTTTAAAAGTCTGGTTTTAGTCACACTAACACAATTAATAAATTTTCTATAATGTCATGTAAACATACTGAGTCTGACTTAAGTCCACTGTAAATAAATGTCCATAAAATGCCTGTTACAATTAAAAGCCTATTTTTTTTCTTTCACCGGATATTAGAGAATTTACAGAAGCTACTTAAGAGCAAGTGAACTGTGGATATATGTGGTCATGCCCTAAAGAGCCCTTTCATATATTGATTCCCACACTGTTATCAGGAGCCAGGAATCATCTCCATCACAAAATCTTCCATTGCTCTGAGGGTGTCTATGAACTGGATTCATCCCCTTCTGTTTCCACATCCAGCTAATGTCGGTCGATGAGAGAAAAACAAAAAAACATAGTTTGAGTGTCTGTGTGGTTCCATTTGTAGTTGTGTCCTTCCTGTACATATATGATGGCACATGCACTCCCATGCTTGGTGTGTGTGTCCAGTGGGTCACGTGGTAGCTGTGCAACATATGAGGAGACTTAAAGGGGCCTGGTGAAAGGAGCTGCAGGGGGGGTGGGAGTGTTTCCGGTTGTGTGTGTGGGAGAGAGAAAGAGAGAGACTTTGTCCGAGATCAACAGTGAGCCAAAGCCACTGTATTCTACGCTGTTTCCCATAAATGCACCATCCACAGGAATTCACACACTGAGGCACAAACACATCAGAAGACACCTAAACGGTGCTGAAAATAAACACTTCTGATCTAGATCATCACAATCCCATTTTCTATTCCATTCTCGTCTGGTCTACTCCCAGTCCTTTGTGCGCAACTGCATTGGAAATCCACAGCACCATCCTCTCCATTATTAACACTGACAGGTCTGGATAAGGTCTTTCCATTGCCTCCATCCTGTGTGTCCTCATTGGCCTGCCAAACTCCAGTTACATAACAGCTGCAGTGAATATTTCAACATAGGGGAGGTGACCATGAAGGCTGACTGCTAGAAAGAAATATCTTGTTTTCCTTCAGATTTTGCTTCCCATCTGGCTCAGTATCTGGGTTATACTATTTCTCTTTGTCTCTCACTCTCTCGTTTACATTCCTCCTCACTATCAGACTCCCCCACCGTCCACCCATCACTCTCTCTCTCTCTCTCTCTCTCTCCAGTGCAGAGCCAAGGTTAGCTGGGAGGCAAAGAACTGGCGAGAGGATGAGGAATAGTGACGCAGCAGTTGCAGCTGAAGGAGATTTAAACATCAGCAATGCCTGTCAGTCTGGAGAGAGCATTTGGATCAGTCACTACTTGGTGAACTGCTTTGTGTTTGAACCACTGAAGTCACTAATTAAGTAGGAACCACCAAGTGTCCATATTAGATGAAGGAATAATGAGGAAACAATCACAGGAATAAATTGTGTAAAATAGAAAAATGGAACAATATTATGTGCAATAACAGATGAACTTTTAAAAATGCGTTATAAAAAGTAATTTTATCATTTTCTCATAACAGTTTTATAGGACATTTTTATTTAAAATGCCCTTTGATGCCCATAATGTCACAATTTATTATATCACTTTTTATGGCTGTGATGATGTGACTGCCCTCTCACCTTTCAGCCAATCATATTTCCCCCTGTGTCATAGCAAACTCAACAATAGTTTAACTCTCATCCTGCCAACATATTTAATATACAAGGCCTAAATGAGGTCCCTGGGGACCCCAAGTATAAAGTAGTGGTATCTTACAAAACATTATTAGTTATGTTATTAATGTCATCTTACAAATAAACCCCAAGAGATTACTATTGTTTTGGGAAGTTGCAGTTAATTTGCATATTGTACAAAACAAAAATTATATAATTTTCTTTAATACAAATCGCAGCTTTTAACCCAAATGTATTATTCACCCTTAAAAGTTAATAGAAACCCTTGTGTCTGTATGATCCTCTGGCAAAATAAAAGCTGAATGAATATTATTTTAATGTAGGCTTTTCAGTTTGTACATGAAGTAAATCAGAACTATGAACGGCACACGCTGCAGGCAGTTATAGCACATGATTTGGCTCAGGCTGTGCTCAGGGTGTAGTGGCATGTGGCAGGAAGAGCAAACATTTGCTTCCTTCCTGCCTGGGTTTGGGAACAAAAAAAAACCCATCTTTTTTTGAGTAGATTTACAAGGCAAGCATTAACAGCAGCAGGTGAAATTTTCCTTTAATTGATCAATTGAATTTGACAGTCATAGATATTATATGAAAAAAGTTAGTTAAGTAATGTATCTCTGACTTACCTTCATGGAGAACAGTATTTTGGGTCATAGAGCACATTAGAAAATCTGTGTCTGTCTCCCATGGCAAACATGGCCACAATAAATACAGTAGTTCTATTTCTATTTAGCTTCCACTAAAACTGCAGAGGCACAAGCAGATACCTCTGACTGGGGTCCCCAAGGGCCCCAGTGCATTGGTTCTTTTAAAGCACTAATTAAACAGAAACAGGAAACAGTGATATGAAGTTATCATGAAAAAAATGATTAACAAAGTCCTGAAAACCTGGAATGATAGAATAAAGCACCTGAAGAACCGCTGAGGAAACAAACTGCTGCAGAGATAACTGCTTTAACTAGCCAGCTGCTAACGGCTGTTAACCCTGTCTCTCCACTTTGATGTGCATGTTAAGCTACAGTTGCAATCAAAATTATTCAACCCCCATTGCATATTAGGCTTATTGGCAAAATGTGCAATTTTTCAGCTGTTTGCAATAAACAAAGTAGACAAGAACAGTTGAAATAGTTTAATAAAACTAATATTACCATGTTTTTTTTCCAAATTCAACACAAAATGCTACTTTTAACCACTACTGCAGTCTCAAAATTATTCAACCCCCTGTCTCAAGCACACCTGGTGCAACTAATCAAGGGCTTCATTAGTTCAGGTGTGCTTGAGACAGAACACATAAATACCTGGACTGGCTAGGGTTTTGTTGAGAGTGACGTTTGATTGCATGTTAGAAATATGGCTAAGTCAAAAGAATTGTCCAAAAAGTTCAGAGAAGAAATCATTACCTTGCACAAACAAGGAAAAGGATACAAAACGATAGCAAAAGCTCTGAATATTCCTAGAGATACAGTTGGAAGCATAGTTCGCAAGTTCAAAGTTAAAGGAACAGTGGCTACACTACCTGGACGTGGCAGAAAGAGGAAACTATCAGCGGCTGTCACCCGATTCCTGAGGAGGCAAGTGGTCAAAAACCCTCAAGTGACTGCAAAACACCTGCAGCAAGACTTGGTGGCAGCAGGCACTGAGGTTTCAGTTTTGTACAATAAGGCGCATACTAAACACCGAAGGGCTCCATGCCCGGACTCCAAGACTTACACCACTACTGACCCAAAAGCACAAGAAACGTCGGCTCCATTATGCTCAAAACCATATAAATAAGCCACAGAAGTTTTGGAATTCTGTTCTGTGGAGTGATGAAACAAAACTGGAACTTTTTGGGCTTATGGAACAGCGGTATGTCTGGAGGAAGAAGAATGAAGCATATGCTGAAAAGAACACCCTGCCTACAGTGAAGCATGGCGGTGGCTCAGTGATGCTCTGGGGCTGCTTTGCTGCCTCTGGCACTGGAAACCTGCAGCGTGTGGAGGGCACGATGGATTCAGTCAAGTCTCAGGAAATCTTAGGTAAAAACGTTGTGCCGTCTGTGAGGAAGCTGAAGCTTGGGCGTCATTGGACCTTCCAACAGGATAATGATCCTAAGCATACCTCAAAGTCCACCAAGGCTTGGTTTCAGAAGAAGAAATGGAAGATTCTAGAGTGGCCGTCACAGTCGCCTGACTTGAACCCCATAGAAAATCTCTGGTGGGATTTGAAGAAGGCGGTTGCAAAACGCACACCCAAGAATATTACTGAACTGGAGGCCATTGCCCATGAGGAATGGGCTAAGATTCCTCAGGAACGCTGTCTGAAGCTGGTGTCTGGCTATGCATCACGTTTGCAGCAGGTCATAACAGCAAAAGGGTGCTCTACTAAGTACTGAAGATGCTCGTCATGAAGGGGTTGAATAATTTTGAGACTGCGGTAGTCATTAAAAGTAGCATTTTGTGTTGAATTTGGATCAAAACCCTTGTAATATTAGTTTCATTGAACTATTTAAACAGTTCTTGTGTAATCTGTTTATTGCAAACAGCTGAGAAATTGTATATTTTGCCAATAAGCCTAATATGCAATGGGGGTTGACTAAATTTGATTGCAACTGTAAATAAAGAGATGAAGTTACTGTATCTGAGTTTACTTAAACAAACAAATAAAAGGCATGCTCGTCTACTGGGTTTTATGTCGTTTACATGGCTCTAATCTACTGGCAATGGGCAAAGAGTCTACAGCCTTTTTTTAACATATTTTCCCATGTTTAAAAAACTCACGTACACTTGCTTTTTTTTTTGGTGAAAAAGGGGTATAATTGGGTATAAGCACACTTAACCTGCTAATAAGATACTGTGATAAACCTAACGGCAACAAAAATTTCTGAGGGAATGGAGGCAGAAGTTGAGGTGGCTAGAAAGAAGAATACAGTTCAAAGTATGTATCATAGGTTTTCTATAATGTTTTTATTGCAGACATGAATGGCTCAGGGACAAAACTGGGAGGGAGGCTAGGGAGGGAGAGGGTGTATGATGAGGCAGAGGCATAGGGAGGAGACTAAAGGCCTGAACATACTCGGGCGTACTCTAAGCGGAGCGGACTCCGCAAGGAATGTCCACAGTCATTCGGGCTTTCATAGTTGAGCGCACTTACGTGCAGGCCTTAAAAATCTGTAAGACAATATATGCACTATATATTTACAAAGAGCTTGAGGTGTCTCAGTTAATTACGTGAAGATTTGTTAAGTTGCGTTAAAGTGCTTCTTTAGTGTTGCTTTTACAGAAGTTTACATTTGGGCGACCAACATTGTACTTTGGCCACCAAATTTAGGGGCTTGGTAGCTTTTGGGGTCAGTGCTTACAAGTATTGGCATCTAACCCTGTAAAATGTGTCATGTGAACCAGAAGCAAAAAAAAACAACACTACAAATATCAATTTAATTTACTGATAAACTACACAAATTTTTCTTACAACAGTACGCAGTGTATTTTCTGCAAAAAGTGGCTTTGGCACATGCTAAGGGACAAAAACAGAAATGGCTTGGCTATTGTTTAATAGTTTATTTTTTTCTGTTTTATTATGTAGAGGTCAATGAACAAAATACAACGTTCAGAGGCCAGATAATTTACAGCACTAGATTCATGTGTAGACATTTTCTAATTTTTCCATATCCATTTAGTTGCTTATTTCATGGGTTCTGGTGACCACCACAATACTATATGTTTATTTAAAGACTTCTTCTTTAAATCATTTTAAATTCCATTCAGTGCACATGGCAGAGATGACAAAGCGCTTAACACATAATAGCCACAATTTTAAACTGGTTGGCTCACAGGGCATAAAGAGAGATCACCCCCTCCTGCCGAGCTGACTGCAAGTTACCAGCATTGGGTAAAATATCAAATAAATCTGAGTTATACAGAGTGTATTAGGAAGGTATGTTTAGCCAAAAAGAATAATTTACCTTAAAAATCAGATTATTTACCTTAGATAATTTAAATTTGTTTTATTTACTTTATTAATCCTCGAGGGGAAATTCAAGTTTTCTCTGTTGTCAATTACGCACAGGTCCGAACACACACATGCACAAACTGGACCTATACATGCACTAAGTGGAGAGATGTCAGAGTGGGCTGCCCATGACAGGCGCTCTGGGCGGTTGGGGGGTTCGGTGCCTTGCTCAGGGGCACCTCGGCAGTGCCCAGGAGGTGAACTGGCACCTCTCCAGCCACCAGTCCACGCTCCATATTTTTGGTCCGGATGGGGACTTGAACAGGCGACCCTTCGGTTCCCAACCCAACTCCCTATGGACTGAGCTACTGTCGCACCCAAGTTAGTCCTTAAAGAATAAAGCAGGCAATATTCTATATTTCTGTTAATTTTAACAAATCCTATGAAAGGACCAAAACCAAAAACGTGTCAACAACTCTGTCATTACTTTGTGACTGCCCTTTGTTCCTACAGAAGACAAACATCTTTAAAAACAGGTCATATATTTATAATTTCATTTCTTTTCTAAATGCTAAGTCATTTTGTAAGGGACTATTTTCACCTGCGGATTAATACACATTTGATAATTATGAGCACTAATGAGACAGTCTGGCAGCATAACACTGTGTTTGGAATTGAACAAAAATGAACTACAGTGCCCACGTTCACTGTAATAAAGGAACACATCCCCCAGTGCAACAGGGTTGTGTTTTTAATAGTTGTTGGATAAACAGACAATACATGTGAGTAGGATCACTTCATCAAAACCTGTGATAGAGTAGTAACTAACTTACCTGTAATTATAGCTGCTGTACTCAAAGTCAATGAGCATCAGCTTCTGTTTGTCTGAGCTCTGGCGGCCCTTCAGCAGCAGGACATTTCCTAAAAGCAATGTGAAAAATAGTTATTCTTCTATGAAAGAGAAAAGCAAATGTACAGCATATAGGGGCCATCAGCGTTGATATGCATTACCTTCTTGACAGTCGTTGTGGCAGAACACTACAGGAGAGTGTGTAGACTCCAGTAGAGACCTGAACATACAAAGGTCAGAAGTCAGAAGATGATCAATCAGCTGGGTTTCTAGAGCTCCTTGTTTCATCCCACTCCCTTTTTGCACAGAGATGGTGCTATAGAACTGCTATGAAGTCCCTCATTTATCCCACATTTGAATTTTTACACAGAATCAAACAATGGCAGCATCTTGTCGCTCCATTGTGTGATTTTAGACAGTATACCAGCATTGCAGAATCATTACAGGGATGACGGGTGTGTCATGAAACACAGCAGTATTGGCCTCAAGTGTCACATATAACACACACATCAGCAGCCCTTCATAAACAATAAAAATAACATGACAATAATAATAATTTACTATCCCTGTTATATAGCAGCTGATCTTGTCCTTCGCTGGAGGGTAAGGAGCTCCTGGAACCAGTTTGCAGACATTTTCTGTCACAGTTCTTCTTCTTTTAGTTAGCTGCTAACTCCTAACAGCTATTTTTAAATCTCCTACAGTGGGTTGCACTCATAACACATCCGCAAAAATTCACACCCATGTCAACCATGATCCCATCCTGCCAGCTGTTCCCTTTATACAGAAGTCATTTATGCACTGTCACTTCCTCCACTGCCAGCTTAAAGGCGAGAAAACTCTGTCCCCCCATTCCACAATCGTACCTTTTATACAGAACGGCGAGGTAGAAGTTAAAAAAAATCATGCAATGCCAGCAAAAGTTCCTCAAAGAAGTTCCAACAAGAAGTGGTTTGATCCCTTTACCTCGCAGATTGGTTAACACTCACAGTGCTAAAGACTTGAAGCCAAACCTTCACAGAGTGCCGTGTGATTTTGTGACTATCACATATAGCATATATTGAGTTAGGAGTGTAACAATTAAGGCTGTCAACGAATATTCTA
This sequence comes from Epinephelus fuscoguttatus, assembly GCF_011397635.1. NCBI lineage: Eukaryota > Metazoa > Chordata > Actinopteri > Perciformes > Serranidae > Epinephelus > Epinephelus fuscoguttatus. Next base: position 3,602,811 of record NC_064755.1, read on the forward strand.
AATTCAAATTTAAATTTGAATTTGAAAAAAAAAATGGACCTTCGAATGTGAAAATTGATATTTGATTGTGGAGAAAAAAAAACACCACTGCAGCTGTCCTCTTTGCAAATGGGCGTTGGCGTGGGCCGCTGCACTGGACGCACTGCATAAGGCCACACCGCCCGCGGAGGTGCTGCGAAGCGCAGCGCACGAGCCGGAGCATTTCCGTTCACATCAGACACGCATTTCTCCATGCTGGTCGACAAGCGGTTGTGCTCCCAGCTGTTGTCTGTGTCACTTGGCTTGACACATTTGCTCGCGCAGAAAATAGACCAGAGCCAGCCACGGAGCTGCGCAGCGTGGCGCAGCCGGTGTGGATGACACAATCGGTTAACATGGGCGCCGAAAAGAAACTGGCTTCGCTTCTCGGCACTTCAAGGCTATTCGCAGTGCTTCCGCGAGCGGTGTGGCCTGACGGATCAGAGGGGGGGGGCGAGCGAGAGGTCCGCCGTCGTAATGATATAACGTAATGTTATAGATAATGTTATAGATAATTGTTTCATGTGTTTTAATGTGTAGGTATGTAAATGTTTTCAAAGATGTTTATGTTGAACTAAAAATACCTACAAGTAGGCTAGTTATGTTTCCTTGTATTAATACATATACAAGTATGTTTCCTTGTATTAGTTTGCCCTCTTGTGGACATAATGCAAAAAAAAAAAATCGAATGGTCCAAACCTATGAGTTATTTTTAGAACGAATATTCGAATGTCATTTTTGGGCAATTTTGACAGCCCTAGTAACAATACACATATTCATATTGAACCACAGACCTAATTATATGTTGAACTATCCTATTACATTACATTAACAAAATATAAAGCTCAAACTGTGTTTGATATAATGTTTTCAACAAGGCAGCCCACAGGACATAACAAGTAACATAGTGTCTGCCCCTCCAACCTCCAAACCAGAACATACCACTCCAGTGAGACACTGGGAGGCAGCTATGCTAAGCTAGCATGTTGCTAGCCCCATTATTGTTCAAAGTAAAAAAAAAGATCATACTTTATGATGTTAGTTTAAATAATCAAATGAATTAAAATAACATAAAATTAAAATAAATAAATAATCAAGGAAATTTCTCTGGTATTTCAACTTTTTTGTTGTATCCTGTTGAACTTTGTGAACTGTTACACCCCTGTTGACAGAATATGATGTGTTAACATGGCTGGTGCTTAGTATTTCAAAATCTGCTCGCTCAGATGCTTTTTTTTTCTGCCTAACAAAATTCAGGTTGTGATTATGGCAATGAAAAACATGTTTCACTGTGACATGCGAGAGTGTCATTGTCTCGTAGACTGACTTCCTCTTCATTATCTCTTAGCAGGTCATAACTCTGTTCAATTAGTGAAATGCTGATGTTTTGTGTGGTGTTCAAAACGTGCTGCTTTCAAGTTACGTAATCTGAGCCTTTCCTGGAAAGCACCGTCAAAGGACCAACACATTCTTTACATTCTGTTACATAACACCCTACCTGGAAACTTTCCAATGCATATGTCAAATGTTAACCACTCTGTATGTGTGTGTGTGTGTGTGTGTGTGTGTGTGTGTGTGTGTGTGTGTGTGAACATACTTGAGCTTATCCATCTCCTGCGGCAGGTTGTAACTGAGCAGGCAGTTGAAGCGACGCAGATGGGACTCTCTGGTGAAGTTCAGCCTCATGACTTGGCTCAAGTACCTGGTGAGAGTGTTACACACAGATCAGACATCCCACTCTGATGCATACACTGTTTTTACATGCTTAAATGACATGAGAAATAATAAAACCAAAAGAGTTCCACAAGACACAGTGAAGAAGTATCAAATGAAATCAGAATTTGCAGAAGAGAATGACACCTACAACAACAGGCAACTTGTCTGTCACTCAATGTCATCGAAACTGGGATGCATTTCTTTAAAGGTCCACCCATAAAAAGAGAGATGCTGTCTGAATGGCAGACAAACAATGAGTGGGTCAGTCCTGTCAGTGGTAATGAGCACAATCGCAATGACATGTACAAGAGTAATTTCTGTTGGACATTGTGAACTGTCCAGCCTGAAGGAACATTCAGCTGAGAACTACTGTGTCCAAGCAGTGCAGGGGCTGAGGATGCAGACATGATTATCTATGACCAAATGACAGCTGATATTCAGTACAACAGCACTTCCTCTAGTGTGATATTGCAAAATATGAAAATGCTTTACTCGTATTAATTTTTCTTTTTCGTTACATTCATGTTGACAGCAACAGAGGACCACCCCAGGATTTATGTCCCCATGGCATTAGCCCACTGGCAAGGTGTTCCTTATTTTTCCACAATGAAGGTGACCACCCTTCTGTAACTGTCACTCGTGGCCACTGTGGTTGCTGTTCAACAACAGTTACAAATGCTGGATTAGAAAGGGACTGATTTGTTTCGAAGCGAACAAGAGTTTAGAGTGGATTGTTGCATCTCACTAAAGAGAGTGAAGAAACCACTCTCTTACACTCTGTAAGTGTTTGTAACTATGTACTATGACATTATGTAGCTTTCTGAAATGTGTGGGTGTTTTTTCAAATATTGCTCAGTGCTGGTGCTCAGCCAGGGTCCAATTTCTGTTTGTTGGTCTCCTAAACGTCAAGGCAAAATCATCAGGTAGCGATAAAGGACTCTGGCATATTTGCTTAAAGGAACGGTGTGAGATTTAGCGAGATTTAGTGGAATCTATGGGCGAGGACTTCAGACTGCATCCAGCCAAAACTTGTCCCAGTTAGAATTCCATTGTTCAAGAGGTTTCAAATTATCCAGACATCTATTCCGCTCCAAAACAAACAGACTGGGTGACTAAAGTAGGTAAAAACAGTGAATGAAGCAGCTAGTGCTGCACGATTTGATAAAAATGTGCGATTGCGATTATGGTGGACAATATCGCGATTTGCGATTGCACTTGCGATTATAATATAATTACAATAAAATATAATAAATAAATGGTATCATGAGTCTTTTTGCTTGAATCAGTGTTTCCCCCACATTATATTAGGGAGGCACTGACCTGACATAGTTATTGTTATGGACAGACAGTGTGTCAATGACCATCAACAGACTGAGCACAGTCAAACACGCTGCTCACACAGCAGCGCAGCGCCAACTGTACACACAGCGGAGCGAGCATATGTTGCGTTCAGGCGTTGTCACGTAAATGACAAATTCCAGCACGCCATAGCACAACACAGCAGCATGTCATGTGGGCCGAACCCGAGCAAAAATGCTCAATTTTTCATTTGTTATGGAGGCCATGATTTCCCTGTGACACTTACAAATGTTTGCTTAACTGTGCTTGGATGTTGTTTTTTGAGGCTCTGGCGGCTTTCAGTTGTCTCTTTGTCCTTAACGTTACACTGCTCGGCTTTCTCTCGCGTGCACTCTTCCTACTTTTCCCTGTGCTGCGCTGTCTCAAGTGTTGATATAGATTGGTTGTGTTGCCGCGGGACGTGGCGACTTTAACTTTTAAACTTTTACACAGCACGTCTTTCAGGTACGGCGATGTTGGAAAGAAAGATGTGCTGTGTAAATGTTTAAAAGTTAAAGTCGCCACATCCCGTCTCAAGTGTTGATATAGATTGGTCGTGTTGCCGCGGGACGTGGTGGCTTTAACTTTTACGGCCGGGCTCCACCGGCCGCAAACGTAAGTGTCATGTCAGCGTAGCGTCGTGGCGTATTCATTTGGGCTCCACTGACTGCGTACGGAAGCGACACGTAGAGAAGCCCGCGGGGTTGTTTACCGTTTGCCAAGCCGAGAGGCTGCATGTAGGCTGCATGAAATGTTAAAGCATTTTCCACCTAAGTTATTACATATATTTGAGTTATCTACAAGTTTACTGTAGTGTTTGTCATCTACTCGCTTTCAAATGTCCGCCACGGCCATTTACACAATGTCACGGATAAACATGGGTAAATGCATGAAAAAAAATCACCACACATCACCTCTGATAATGGTTTATTCATTTAAAAACACATTGTGCTCGTTTAGCACACTATTTCATGTAGTTTTTATCTGCTGGAGGGTGGCTAGGGGAGCGTAGCGCGACAAAAATAGAAGAGCCGCCTAAAATAGAGAGTTGTTGTGCGACAGACGGGGGTTGTCATGCTGCTCCCGTTGCCGGTGGAGTCACTGTAATTGATTAACAGGGGGGGCGAGCTGCTACGGGACTCGCGCTGCAGACGTGTCGCGCCGCTGACGTGCCCGGTGGACCCTGGCCGTTACACTTACACAGCACGTCTTTCTGTGCAACGTCGCCGTAACTGAATCCAAAGTATCGCCATGTAACAAACGTTTTTTTCGCCACCAGCTCCGCCTGTTCATGGTCGAGCTCATGCTCTTCTTCAGCGTCTGTGTTGGTCACTGCTGCACGCACCAGGATAGCTTGTGGCAGACCCGGCTGCAGAAACAAATTAAAGGGGGCACTAAATTTTTTTAGGGGGGCAAACTTTTTCAAACTACTTCAGGCTGAACAATGGCTCTGTGACCACTCCTACAGTGCTGAGAAATATTATTTTCCCTCACCAAAAAGGGGCAGTTCATCCCAAAATCTAAAAAAACAAACAAAAAACAATATTGTAGTGCTCTGTCCATTTATTCAACTCAAAAGTCAAGCATTTCTGGAGACATAAGCACTGATGTCAAGCTGAACACTGAAGTAAACATTCAAACTAGGAGAGGTAGCTACAGCAGCTAGGGAGCACAAGGAGCAGAACAAATCAGTGTTACCCTTTTGCCTTTAAGTACCCTAAGTGGGTGTATCTGTAAGATGTGTGTGTGTGTGTGTGTGTGTGTGTGTGTGTGTGTGTGTGTCACTTTCAGTAGAGTGGCAGGCGGCGTTTGTGGAGTGTGTGAAACCTTCTTAACACATTGTCCTTCCACTCATTCCTAAATTTTCGAGTCAAGTCCCTAGCATGAATGTTTACTTCAGTGTTACTGTTGACTTCAGTGCTTACGTTTCCAGTTAAAGTCAATGGTGCTGCTGCTTCCTGCTCCCCCCCGTTCGCGTTGTCACTTCTCGTCGTTATATTTTTTTGGAAATAATTCCGGATATCCATAGCTCGCGCCTCGCGGCGATATTAATTATCGATGCTGTCCATGAATGAATGAGTCAGCACCCGCCCCCCTCTGTCTGTAATTGGCTGAAAGTTGACTTCATTTGTTGGTTGGATTGGTTGAACTGTATGATCGTCAAAACGAGATAGGAATAAGAGAGAGTTGGCCACTCTGAGTTAAAAAACAAAACCCCCCAAAAATAAACAGCTTCCAGTCGAGGGCGGGCACAGCTGACTCTGTGGGCGGGCACTGCCCCCCAATGCCCGCCCATGCCGCCGGATCTGGCTTGTGGGCGTGATGTCAACAAACTCCACACACTACAGGAGAGGTAGTCACGTTCACAGGCACACCCATTAACATTTATTTAAGTTTTAAGTTTATTTACTTTATTAATCCCCCTGAGGGGAAATTCAATGTTTTCACTCTTGCTTGTCAATTACACACTAGTCTGAGTGGGCGGAAGCTCGCTGCAGAGATCAGCCTCTCATTGGGCGGAACGAGCCACCCGCTGAAGTCCCGCCCTACCACCTCCAGTTGTGTAGCAGTTTTCAACCGTTTTCAACACGTCCTTTACTAACTTTTGCAGTGTTTGATCTTGCGGGGATGTAGCCATTTTTCTGCCATGGTTCACATCCTGTAGGTGATATTTTTGTGAGTGTGTCACACCAAAACCTGTTTCCCCCTGGCAATATTTTTGCAAGCGCACCGTTGCTGTGGCACCGTCCAGAACGATTGTGATTGGTTGAAAGAAGTACAAGCAGCCAGGGTGTTTTTTTTCTCCAATCTCAAAGTGAGAGTCGGCCCAGCCAGACCTTTCTTTTCTTGAGAAAGGTCTGGTGAGCGAGACTAATTACACACAGGTGTACACAGACACAAACAGGACCTATACATGCACAAAGTGGAGAGATGTCAGAGTGAGGGGGCTGCCCTTGGTGAGGCTCCCCGAGCGGTTGGGGGGTTCGGTGCCTTGCTCAAGGGCACCTCAGTAGTGCCCAGGAGGTGAACTGGCACCTCTACAGCCACCAGTCCACGCTCCATATTTTGGTCCGGACGGGGCCTCGAACAGGCGACCCTCCGGTTCCCAACCCAAGTCCCTATGGACTGAGCTACTGCCGCCTACATTAAATCGCAAATCGCAGCCTTTTATGCAGTTATATAATCGCACAGCCTGACATTGCAATTGCGATTAGATTAATCGTGCAGCACTAGAAGCTGCTTTACAAATTTTTTAAAAATCTGTGTTTTTCTGACACAGTTTGGCATGTCTCAGAGGGGCTGCTACAGTGGCCGACTCAAAAACATGAAAAACATGAAACATGAAAATGGCTCTATCTAAAGCCAGTGTTTAGTTTGCCCATTTTGGGCTGCTGTAGAAACACGGTGGTGCAACATGGTGATCTCCATAAACCAAGACCCGCTCCCTATGTAGATATAAACAACGCATTCTCATCCCCACTCATCAAATATCGCTGCTTTGTTAGTGGACTTTAACGTCTGAATATGTTGTGCTAGGTAGATATCCTCAGGTGTCTATTGTTGACATTCTGGGACAGCGAGTCTATTTGCGCTTGTTACGTGCATTATGTCTTTTCATAGGACATGTACAGTTTCTGCTCATTAGATGCATACATTCTTTTTCAAAATACAACACTGGTAAAACACCTTGTTTTTACATTTATTTCCTTGTGCAATAAAAGCACGTGTTTAGGTTTTAAAAAAAAAAAACATCATGGTTTGGCTCAGCATTCACATGAGAAGTGAACATCAGGTTCCCGCATGAAAGTCCAGTCCACTAGAGAAACTGTTACACATTCACTATTACACAAAACTTTCATCACATAATTTTTTGGAAGTTCTGCTGAAAAAATCCCCAACAAATTCCAGTAAAATCCCTTATTACCTATTACTACATGCTCTGTGTCTGATCTCTGCATCCTCATTCTTTTCTGACATGGAAATTTACCAAATCAGTCACGCAGCAGGAGGAATGAGTAATGTTTACAATACACAATCTGGGAAATGATAAACCAGTTTTTAGTGCCGCCACAGAAAATCAGGAGAACTGGGCAATGGACTTTATCACCACACACTGACAAATATTGTACAATGTAAACCTTGTAAACACCCAACAAATAAACTTGAAAGTAATCCAACATGAAGCACGTTATGATAAGCCAACCAACACCTCATACTTGTCGATAAGTAATTACTGACCTTACTTACCATTTTAGGATTAAACCTCCAGTTACCGACTTGGGACTTTGTTTCAAATCTGCTTAGTCTTTTATCTTAGTCTCTCATTTGAAACATAATTTAATGCAGAAGCCTCTTGGATGAGAGGTGAAACATCTTCAAGATACTCAAGCAAGTCCAGTTGCATATGATGTAGCACTTAGACCTACCATGACCTGGATGACTGAGAATCTCTACTAACTATCCCTAATATCCCTAAAGACGAGACAACACAAGATGGGGCAGGATGGGATATCACTTAGAAAAGACTTAAGCTGTGTTTCCACCAAAACTTCCCATGTTCCACAGCAGTCTAAAGACTCATGAAGATGGATGCAAGCGGCAACCTCTGGAGCTTAAAAGTGAAGCCAATACAGGAGTGCCAAAAACTGCAGTTCCTCTAATGTCCAACTGAGTCTGGCTCCAGAAACCAGTCAATCCCCATAGACCTCCATGTTAAAATGCCCAAATTTACAGCAGAAATGAACATGTTTACAGCCTGGTACAAAAAACAGTTTGGGTCTCTATAGCTAATTTCAACATTCATGACAACTGTACAAGGGCCGCTTTGAGTGAGTCTGTCTGCCAATAGTGTTCTCGGCTTCTAAGTCAGATCCATCCTTATTCCTCCACAGCTCCAAACTCCAAAGTTTCTGTATTTTCAGAAAGTACTACCCACAAATCAGGAGTTTTTTGGGGGCAAAAGTATCCCAGAATTTAATTTAAACCCAGGTCCCTGTGGTCAAAACACAACAAGTTCCTTAAAAGGTTCCACGTTTATGGGAAAAGTTCCTGTGGTCAAAAAGGGGCTTTAAATGACTTACTTGTCCATGGTTCCAAACAGCCACTTTGGTTCCTTGTTAAAGGGCATCCTCATTCCATGAAACTTGGCCATCTTCTCTGCAACCTCTGCTGAGATGCTGGGGTCGCTCAACTCACAGGTGTCCAGTTTACGACTCTGTCAACAGGATAATATTCATGCAGTAACCAAAATGACTGTTTTGAAGTTGCACTAAGGGACTGTATTTTAATAATCAAGACTAGAGGAGTGGCTAGGGTGTGGATATTTTTTTCTATCATGGCCCTTCCTGGAGCTTCAAATATTTTTCCTTGAGTCTCCCTGAGTGACTGGATGAAAATGCAAGACCCTCCCTCCACCATATGTAACCATATTTCATAGTTTCTGGCCATGATTTATGGTGTGATTCTGGACATTTTTAGAAAAGAAAACATGCCTTTAAAACCAGAGTTTGGTGCTCTGAGGGTATTTAAAGTAAATACAAAATACAACCATTTAAAGTTCAATGTCCCTCCTCTGAGCCATATTAAAAAACACAACTCCCTGCCCAGTGCTGAAAAAGTTATTTGATGTGCCTCCCCTGTTTTTCATCGCCCCCTCACCCTCTCTCTAAATAGCAAAGATTTTTATGTACAACTATTAGGCCAAATCACAAAATGAGTTAAAAGAGAAAAATGCATCTCATCTCTCACATTATTTTTTACTAAGATGATATGCAATACTACATCTGAGTTAAAGCACCCCAGATCAGCCCAATTGGTAAGTATGAGTGGGTTCTGTGCAGTTTACTGATGTTGTGAAATCCTACATGATATCTCGGCATGTAAGTTCAAAGTCAGTGAGTAATAAGCTCAAACAAGATAACATGTGTCTGTTTGAGTAACTTGTGGCTGGTGGCGGCTACATGATGTCAGCAAAGGTCAAAATGATTTCCTTGCATGAGTAAAATGACCTTTGTAACACAGTGCTGTTTAACTACTGAGGAGCAGATTTTTATGGTTTATTAATTAAAGGCAATTAATTAAAGGCAATACTACGTTTTCAGGTTAGTATTGCAATAATTTTGTGCGGCAGTATCGTATCATCGCACAGTACAAAGTGCCATTCTTTTGTTACATAAATTATTATTATGACAAATACAAATTAAACTTAGGTAGCCTACCAGAATAATATAATCATATATATAATCAGTCCACTGGATACATTGTGCTGCAAAAAAATGATTGTAGTGAGATGAATAGACTAAAAACTTTATCTTACAACAGTCGGGGACATATTTTAACAGTTGAGAAAAGGTAATACATTGCAATATTTCGCAATATATTTTATGTTACTAAGCATATAGCAACATATTCAAAATCACAATAACATTGTATCATAACTATTATCTTGATAATACCGTATTGTGGATCTTCTGGTGATCTGCTGGTTTAAGTAAGGTTACGAATGTGATCAGACATTTGAAGCCAGTTGTACTTTGATACTTGATGCTACGCACGCATTATGCTCAGTATCAAAAAAGTTTTGACATTTGATACCCAGCCCTCAAAATGTACACCCCACAGTACCATTATATCAAAAACTCAAAAATCCCCATCTCTCACCTCAACAAAAATCTTAAGTTTTACTATAACTAAATGTTTTCCAGCAATGAAGAGCATTGTGTGTTCCTAAGTATTTGTCCACCCCTTTTCAAAATCATTATACAGTATAAAGAAAACATATGCAAACAGATGTGTATTGAACCACAGACTGGTCACTTACAGGGACGTACTGCTCTAGTCGGCCCTGAGGGAAAATGCCATAGAGTTTAGGTCCCAGCTCCCTCTCTGCTAAGATAGCAAACATCACACTCTCCAACACCATGGCCTCCGCTCCCTGGAAACACACAGCAGGAAGAAAGATAGCAGTTTAACAGTTAAAGTATGGGAGAAACCACCTACGAGTGCTGAAAAAGCAATGACAACAGAATGAGATATGAGACAAAGAGCTTTTTATGGCCACAATGTCTGAAAATATAAAAGTCAGAGTGAGGTATGGATTGAGTCAAAAAATGAAACAATTCCCTTGTCAGCCCCTTTAAGACAGTCAATCTGTAACAGTGCTTGGTTCATGTTAAAGTAATGACTCTTTGGCTTTTGAGTGTAGGTCTCTGGTAAATGTCAAAGCACTGTTACAGATAGAGCATCTGCCAAGAGGAGGAAGATGGACAAGCCTGTTTTACTCCAAACCATGCTGACAGCACTGCTGTGAACTGGAAAACAATATGATGAAAATCTTGAAGATTATAGTATATACTCTGCACAACCACACACTCGGATCTTATTTATGGACTTCTCTGCTGTTGACACTGTAAACACTGACACTCTGCTGCACTGCCTCTTGAACCTCCAGATCCACCCAACTTTGATTTTATGGATAAAGGACTTTCTAATGGACAGACCACAGCAGGTGTTTTTAAATGGTTTTAAGTCCAGTAAACTGGTTTTAAACACAGGGCTCCCACAAGGCTGTGTTTTATCCCCCAATCTGTTCTCTGCCTACACCAATAACATCACCTGTAGCAGGGAGGGAATGAGTCTTTTTAAATACACTGATGACATGGCCCTGGTGGCCCACATGGATCGTATGGAGGCTCTCACCCAGTACCAACTGGCAGTCGACGACCTAGTCACAACTTTAAGTGAGAAATCACTTGAACTAAACATTTCAAAGACTAAGGAGTTGTGCTGTGTGGGAAGAGACAGAGCAGCAACTACATCTCAGCTTTTTAAACCTTTGTTTATTCAGGGAGAGCGGGTGGAACAGATGGAGTGTTTTAAGTATCTGGGGACACAGATGGACACCTGCCTGTCATTCCAAACACACCTGGACACAATCCACAACAAAGCACTCCAGCGCTTCCATCTTCTCAGGAAGCTGAGAAATTTTAAGATTAGTAAAAGAAAAACAATCTATAAAAAATCATTTATTCCAAATGCAATAACAGCCCTCAACAGTAGAGGAATTTCAGTGCCCCGGTAATGGTTTGCTAATGCTGCTGGTCCTTTTCTTTTATGTATTGATGTGTGTTGTTTATTTTCCATCCTGTGTATTTTTTAGATTCTTTGGTCCTTTTATAAAATGTCTGTAATGTCTTGCACGTGTAAATGTTAGGTTGAGCCCTGTCAAAGAGGAATTTCTGGTACCATTTGGTTCAGACAATAAAGTATCTATTCTATTCTATTCTAAGGGTCATTTGAGCATTTTCCAACCTAGACCTTACACAAATGTCCCATGTGGTTACACTGCAGCCTGTTTTGTCGCTGCCGGCTGCAATCTTTAGTTGCTGTTATTTTTTTATTGTTGTCTAATTAGTTATTCAGACACAAAAACATGTGAAAATAGTGTCCATGTTAAAAAAAATGCCAAAGTTCTCCTTTAAGAGGATTTATACCTCTGCATCGCATCAACACCATACATCGGCATAGGCTCTAACAGTAACATGTTATATTAGCAACTCGTGGAATTTTACCACCCGACGAGTTTGGATTTTTTTTTTAAATAACAAAAAAACAAAAATTCAAATACAGTCAAAAGTAAAATGGGTTTTAAACTGTTCTATGCCAAACCTGGTGATATGTTACTTATCTCAATAATTTGGCAAATATATTTGAATATTTGTTGTGTATATAAAGTTCAGAACACGTATATATATTTGATACAAAGTATAATTTATTTTTAAAAAATGAAACGTCACTTTAAAGAAATTTAAGTTTTCAAATGGTGATGACAAATGAATGAACACACATAAATAGATAGTTTAGAGCCTCAGGTTTCTAAAGCTTTATGACATGTCTATGTTTCATGTAGGTTGGTGGAGTGTGACATTCATTTATAATCACCTGGCGAGATTTAATTTTTTTATTCAAATAATTCCATGGGCAGCCTTAGAGCGTTCTATAAGGCTTGTTCTATTGGGCGTTTTATGGGGTAAAGAGTTAATGTGTGCTGCAAATCAACTAAACTTTACAGCACTTCACGGAAACCCCACCCCCTTCTACTGTTTTGGAGGTGTAACTGCAGAGTGACACAGACAAGCGTAAGCAAGTGTAAATGCTCACAACAACGTAGGCCACATGTGTAGGCTACAGCGTAAGCTCTGCATAGAGCTGACGCACAAGCATAAATCCGCCTTAACTCTTTTTGTGCTCACATACCATTGAATTTAAAAAAAAAAAAAAACATGTGCATGGGTAATGATGACTAGGCCTTTATGTTAATAGCTTATATACATAATAAGTGTGTATCCAGACATTTAGACTATAACATTAAACACTGGGGATGCACTATAATGGGATTGCACAGCGTTTCGAATTGAAAGGAATCAGGCAGTGGAGAACAAGGATGGGGGAGTCTGAATAAGGAGAAATGCTGTGGTTAGGGTTAGTTAGGTTTGCCTCTAAAACCACCAGTCACTGTTGAATGTGTTGAAGCAGAGAGGACAGCTTGTCTTTCTACCTTTATCTTAGAGACACACAGAAGTCACACATCAACACACAAAGCCTGGAGCCCAAAAGGGGCTCAAGGTTAACTGGGAAACCTTCTCTCATACCAACAGAAACACGTGGCCTGGCTTCTCACCAACTTGATTCTCATTCACTCTATTGTGTTGAGAAGACAGAAAACAAGGCTTCTCCACAAATAGGCAGGAGGTCATTAGGAGAGGAGAGATTTATACTGTGGGAAAGTGAAAACTGCAAATAGTGAAGTTGGATTTCTCACAGCATTACTTGGGGCCAGAGTTGTAATGAATACCCATTTTCTTCCCAAATTAGCTCATGTATGTGTTTTTTAAACATGGTAAAAAAAAAAAAATAGCTAAAAATCCTTTGCCAATGGACAAGAGCTGTGTACATGGCTGTTAAGCAGTAGTGCATGACTTTGTTTTTTTTTTTTTTTTTTTCAAACATCACAGACAGGTCAAAAAACAGTAGAAAGCAGCGTGTTGCCGTGTGGAAATGTTACAGTGGTTATGTCGTGTCAAATATCTTATTCAGTCTTTCTTTCAAAGTTGGTTCAGACTAATTTGGACTGATGTTTGAGAGTTGCTTGGGCAGAGACTGGCAGTATTTTGTGGTGCGCGTCATTACATCTCGCCGGTAAAAGGGCTAAAATTAGCACATTCACCCAGGTGTTGTATTTTCATCACTGCCAATTGGAGCTGAAGCTGATGAATACCCGTTACTAATGCAGAGTCATTTGTCCTGGTGTGAATGCTAGTTATAACCTTTCCTATTACATACAAAAGCCAGATGTTAACAGGTATTAATGGTTTTTTTGTGCAGAAGAAAAGGGCCTGAAGACAGAAACAGGTTCACTGACTGAGTTAAGTTGAGAGGATTCATAGTTTTTTGACTAAGTAGTGTAAAACAAAATTAAATTATCCCTTGTTAGAATACTCGCTACTAAGCTAGCAAGCAGCTAGTTAGCAAAAAAATTCTTTGTCATTTACATTTTAATTCATGTTTTGACAAGAAGTCCTTGTTCTGGCCAAGAAATAAGCCCACTTAAAAATTTCTCTTGAAAACAATTCCATCTTGGTTGTGAACCAGACTGCCCGAAGATAAGCTCTGCCACTAAAACAAATCTTTAGGACATAGTGAGTGATGAAGATATATAGTGGAGTGTGTCAGTTCATTCTTGATATTTGAAATGAAAGTTTGCTCAGTTGGACTACAGTTGCAGTTGTCAACTCAGTAGAGCTATAGAAAAGGGTAGCAAGTAGAAGTACAGTTAAGACTTTTTGTCTAAATATGCCAATATATTTGCTTTCGGAGTGTGCAGAGGTGTTTTTGGAGGTACAGCTGCATCATCGTGACATTTCCCAAAGACTTTAAGTTAACCAGCTAATTCTGCAATTTTGCTGCATTTCAATGTAACCCTAAATAGCTGCAATATAGCATATTGCTATCGTAACCCTCTTAAGTGAATAACCTTCAGATAAATTGCTGCAGAGACAGAGATTTGGATCTGAGCACTGCAGTCTTTGGCTACCTGCCAGAGAATGTGCTTCATACTGAGCTTCCTGCACGAAGCCAGCTCAAGGGAAACAATACTGCCTGCTTTGCAGCCTCTGAGATGTCACATTTCTCAATGCAAAAGTGTACAGCACCACCTACAAGGAGGCTCTATACTGACTTCTTCCTCTAAGAGACACTGGTATCTCTGTTGTGATCAATTTTGCAATTAATGGTATACATTACACTCAAAGTCAAAGGTGTAAACTCAATCACAAGTTTAATTTTTACTCAGAGTATATAACTGTGAGTGAAGGTACCTGCCAAGGTTGATAAAGAAAGGCCAACAAGAAGTTCAAGGCAACATCTCATATCATTCTTTAAAGGGACTACGTCGAGAAGCGGGTAAATGAAGGAAAAGTCCTTTCGATTGTAGAATCAACAAGCCCACCTGTATCACAGCTGGGAAAGGGTAGCAAGTTGGCTCTGAAATCATGTGTCAATTTGAGATCAAGATAGGGCTACAACTCACTCAGGCATAATGAGTTCAGCCACAAATTATTTTCACCATTAATTGTTCAACTGTTGTCTATAAAATAACAGAAAATTTCCATTACAATTTCCTACAGCCCAAGGTAGCATAAATCAATTAACTGAGTAATTGTTTCAGCTTAAACTGAGGATGGAGCTCTGTCATTTGCAAACTGTTATTTCATATTCCATTACATAAACTATGTGAGCTTGTTAAGAAGAAGGAGCCTTTGAATATTCCAGTTTGTTCAGTCCAGGGCTATTGGAAATGGTACTGGCAGCATCCAGGTAGTTTATTCAGTATATTTCAACTGGATCAAGTCATGGTTAATCCATTCCATCAGCATCTATCCAGCTATAAAGAATTTCTGTCTGCCTATCTATCTGTTTGTCATTCACATATCTCGAGAACCCTTCGTCACACCTACTTCACACTTGGCGGCTGTATTGCCTGGGACCCAAAGACGTGTATTGACGAATTTGATGTGATTTGAATGCACAACACATTCAATATTAACGAACTTAATAAACAAGTAAACAGTGCTCTATGGCTATGTGCAGCAGCTGGGGCAGGACTTCAGGGCTGCAGAGAGTTGAACATGTCTTCACCACCCATTGCTCCCTACAGTACATTCAACAATAAATGAGAAAAGAGACACCGGAAAGACCAGAGATGTTACATTTTAGTGAACTCAAACATTTCAACCATCAGTGATGCAAGATTCAGAATGAACGCTTTTGTTCTCAGACCCAAGGAAACGTATTGTCGAGTGTGAAGTTGTTAGGATGAGTGGTTCTCGAGAAAGCTGCAAGCTAACCATAGTAATTCACTGCTACCTGTGTGTGCACGGCGTGGGGAGCGAGGGAGGGAGAGACTCGGTGGTGCAGCCAGATGAGCCGCTTAATGTACTCTGATCAGTAAGTGACAAAAAGGGTCTGAAAAGTTGCTAAATCAAGCAAGAAAGTCACCACGTTGGCAACACTGTGCATGCGTGCGTGCGTGCGTGCGTGCGTGCGTGCGTGTGTCAGGCGTCCCTGTGTTAGTGAAGGGGTAGGATATTTGCCACACAGGATTCTCATAAGTCATTCATATTCAGTGGTAAAAGAAGTATGCAGATCCTTTGAGTAAAAGTAAAAATACCACACTGAAAATACTCCACTAAAAGTAATTCAAAACTTCTGCTGTTCTGTGAGAACCATGTATCTCTTCATGGTGTCAGTAAAAATTGTACTTGAGGGGAGAATAGAATATAATTAAATTTTAACTGATATATATTACTATGAAACTTCCCCAGTTGATTGTCAATATTTTTTATATCACAATTTTTGTTTCTTAAAATTGACCAGTGCATGAAAAGATATTTTCACCTGAAGTGTTTTGCCTTAAGTACAGTACATTAACAAGCTGTGTGGGTGGGCCCGACAAGTTTTTAATCGGTACTGCACTAGTTATATTATTAACACAAGGACACACTGAACAATTTAGAAATTCTTGGACATCTTGAACAAATAAAATGAAATGTCTCCTGAACAGAATACAGTACATTCTGCTTCATTCCCAGGGCATGTGCCCAGAGAATACTCCCCATCGTTATGTAATGCCTTATCTGCAGAGTGGTGATCACATGCTGTTTTAAATCTGCAACGTGAATTATCCACATTACCATAATCATCTTGACACACATACTGCCAGACAACAAGCCATCTGGCAGCCTGTGCAGTGCAAAGCAGTGCAAAGACCTGAGGGCTTGGCTTATACTGTGAGGCATATCACTCCTCTGACAATACTTCAGTGAGTCAGCAAGTACATCCTCTCTGCTATTGTAGTTGTACTGACCCAGATCTGCAGCATCCAGCCCATATATGGACTAACCTCCCGTATATGTAGACCTTTGGTTTAGTTGTTCTAACCCAGAGCTGCTGGGTTGACAGTCAAAGTTCAGATCAAAGTATCAAGTTGGGGATTCAGTTTGTGCATGATCTCCATTCAAGAGATAAACTTTACATATCAGTCAACTGACAACTATGCTAGCAATAACAATGCTGACTGTGTTCTAGTTTAATGTACCTATTTAAATTTAGCCTCGGTGATAAGACAAATGGGCACACCAATAGTTGTACATGGACACAGTGACTGTAAATTTGATAGCATTGTTAAGACTGCTAAAGTGTAGACTGAAATTATGCTGAGCAATAATGAAACCCCTGAAAATGCCTCAAGTATTTCTTTACATCATTAAATATTCATCCCATCCAAAAAATCATCAGCTTAATGTGGTGGAGGGGTTTGCATGTCCCTGTGACCCTGGGAGCTATGTTGTCCAGGGCAAATAGCTAGTAGGGTCTCCCAAGAAAAAGAGGGCCAAACCAAGAGCGAATCGAGAAACCCTGATAAATCGGCAAAAAAGGAGCTGGAGTACCTCATTACTAAAGTAGTTTGAGAAACTTCAACAGGGGACAAGGTGACAGCCTGATCTGAACCAAAGTGGTGTTTTGTTATTGGACTTCTGTGCTAGTCATGGATTGGCCATACTAAACACCATGTTCAAGCACAGGGTGGTTCATGAGTGTATTTAGTACCCGAACACCCTAGGCCAAAGATTGCTAATTGACTTAGTGGTCGTATCGTCAACAGATCTGCGGCTGTATGTTTTGGACTCTCTTGTGTAGAGAGGAGCAGAGCTGTCAACTGATCACCAACTGTCGGTGAGTTGGATCAGATGATGAAGGAGGCTGACAGACAGGCCAAACCTATAGTGAGGGCGAAGTGGAAATGTCTGACTGAAGCCCCTGTCCACGAGGTCCTGACCTCAGACCTCTGAATTTTTCCTGCATTCCGGGGAGGCTGGTGACATGGAATCCAAGTGGGCCACATTCAAAGTCTCCATTGTGGAGGTGGCTGCTAAAAGTTGTGTTCGGAAGGTCAGCAGTGCCTGTCTTGGTGGCAACCTAAGGACCCGCTGGTGGACACTAGCAGTAAAGGAGGCATTTCGGGCTTGGTTGGCCCAGGTGTCTCCTGAAGCAGCAGATGGGTACCTGTTGGCCAGAAGAGCTGCGGCAAAAGTCTAAGCAAAAACCTGTGTAAGGGAAGAGATTGAGGAGGCTATGGAGAGGGACTTTTGGTTAGCCTCAAAAAAGTTCTGGAAGACCCTTAGACCTCTCAGGAAAGAAAAGCAGGGCTTGTCTCAGGGAAGGAGAACTGCTACCTGGAGAGGAGAGGAGAGGAGAGGAGAGGAGAGGAGAGGAGAGAGAGGAGAGGGCATATTGCCCAGTGGAAAGAACACTTTGAGGAACTCCATCATTTCCTCTACAGAGGAGGCAGAGTTTGAAGAATCTGGAGAAGCCTCACCCATATCTGTGGCAGACGATACTGAGGTAGTCAAAAAGCTCCTCTGTGGCAAGGCGTCAGGTATGGATGAGAGTCACCCTGAGATGCTGAATGCTGTGGATATTGTTGGACAGTTTTGGCTGACAGTGTAACGTGGAGGTCAGGTACTGTTTGTAGAGTGTCAGCCCAGTGTGGTGGTTCCCATTTTTTAAAAAGGTGACCAGAGGGTGCGCTCCAGTCATCAGGGTATCATACTGTTCAGCCTTTGTGAGAAAGTTTTTTACAGGGTGCTGGAAAGGAGTCTTTGACCAGCTGTCAAACCTCAGATTCAGGAGGAGCAATGCAAACTACGCCCTGGCCATGGAGCAGTGGACCAGCTCTTTACCCTTGCAGGGCTGCTGGAGGGGCCATGTGAGTTTGCCCATCCAGTCTACACATTTTGTGGACTTGGAGAAGGCTTACGACCGTGTCCCCCCGGAGGTCCTGTGGGGGATACTGTAGGTTTATAGGGTACTGGGGTCGTTGCTACAAGCCATCCTTAAAACCAAAGTACAAGCTGTATTTTCAGTGGGTGTTGGCCTCCACCAGAATTGTCCTTTGTCACTAATAATGTTTGTGACATTCATGGACAGATTTTTAAGCCGAGCGGGAACGAGTCAGTATCTCCAAGTCTAAGGCCATGGTTCTCTGCCAGAAAACAATGTACATTGATAACTCTGGGTTGGGAGAGAGTTACTGCCCCAAGCGAATTCATACATCTCAGGGTATTGGTCGCGAGTGAGGGTAAAATAAAGCCTGAGATGGACAGGTGGTTTGGCGCACTGTCAGTAGTGATGTGGACTTTGTGCCAGACTGTCGTGGTGAAGAGAGAGCTGAACCAGAAGGCAAAGCTCTAAACTTACTGGTCCATCTACATTCCAACCCTTACCTATGAGCTTTGGGTAGAGACTGAAAGACTGTGATTGTGGATCCAAGCAGCCAAAATGAGCTTCCTCCAGAGGGTGGCTGGGCTCAGCCTTAGAGATAGGGTGAAGAGCAAGATACCCTGCTCCTTCCTGTCGAAAGGGGGGTTTGAGGTGGTTCAGGCATATGATCAGGATGCCTCTTGGGTGCCTCTCGTTAGCGGTCCAATTGGTAGATGGCCAAAGGGCAGACCCAAAACACCCTGGATGGATTATATATGTCATCTGGACTGTGAACGCCACGGAATCCTCCAGGAGGAGCTGGAGAACACTGCTGATTAAAGGGACATTTGGAGTACCTTGCTCAGCCTGTTGCCCATACGACCTGGCTCTGAATATTTGTTAAGGGATTATTTATCACTTTTAACACTCAAAACCTGGTTAGGTTTTGTTTGATCAGAATTGATCAAACCACACCAACAACCCACTAACTGTAATTGGCTCCTAATTCAAATATTGTTCAATTCATGAGTATGTGACATCATCTTTTTTCCAACAGAGCCCAGCTACACTCAAACTAGTGAAAAGAGCACAGAAAAAAATAGAACTCAGAGAACAGTGTATGACCCCAGCACTCAGAGTAAAAAGCTGATTGGCCTTTAATGTCGTATTCTTGATTCAAATGTCAGTGAGGTAGCCAGACCATTCATCCCTTGCTGTTAAGAGGCTGTAACCTAGTGACCTTGGTGGTCCCGCATCGACTGTCTGACAGCACCACAGTCCTTCATCAAGCTCTTTTTCATTTCCTTTGACCTATTTTAAATGCCAGTGTATATTTAAGCAGTCTGTTTGATTTGGCTCACTCTCCATGACAAGTCCTCTAACCGCTCAAAAGTTAATCATCAACAAGTCATAGATGTCAGGCCAGCTCACTGTTCACACACAGAAGGATTTCAACATTCCTTAAAGGCACCTCCCTCACTATTTCCTGCTTTAGGACAGGAAACAGAGACCTCCTCTAGTAAAGATGAATATATTTTTTGAATGGCAAAGATGTCCCATTCTGAGGAACATGTTCCCATGTTCTTTCTGGATATTTGATCACATTTGAATCTGAGTCATTCCATGAAAATGGTACAATTTGAGCCCCTCTGACCTTTTTAGGTGTATTTTATCTATTGGGTCACCAAAATCTATTTTCAACAGCTTTATATATAGATTGAAATGTCTCCTTTAATAAATTGTAAAATACATCAAGTAAATTTAATCAGACACACAGACAGACATCCCAAAAGCACACGTTATGTTATATTTTGATGAGCTATTCAGTTTTAATGTATAACAGCAATGTTTTAATGTATAATGTGTTGTAGTTGTCATTGTTTTTCATTTGGGTTTATTAATTAATTAATTAATTAATTAATTGTCAGTTCAATGGCAATGTATATCTATTGTCCTTCTTATGGTTACATAATGAAATACAATGTTCATAGAAAATCACAGTGAATTTGAGATTTAAAAAACAAGAAAAGCTGTATTTGTCCCTTCTACCCCATTACCATCTTCAACCCTGTTACCCTACTTTTTTATACATTATTTTTTAAGAGTTTATAAGTTATTTAATGTTTGTTGATTTCTGTCTGGAATGTTTAGAGATATCAGAAGATTATTGATTTTGGTTAAAATTCTTTAGTTAAAAGCATTTAAGCACAAACGTGAGATTTTATGTCATTTTTGTATTTGAAATTATTGAATTAGTGTAAGGGACATCTGATTAATATGAAAATGTTTACTTCATTAGAAATAGATTTCATAATCCTTTTCAGACAGCTTCCATAGTGTACATAACGGGGTTGAAGAATAACAGTGCCCATATCATGAAATAAGGACCAATAATCATAGGGATTTGATGCCTGAGATGTGAAAATATGTTTTTCTGGTAGTTAAATATGTCCTTAATGTTGTAGGGTGTTCATAAAAGTAATACACTTTGGTAAAAAATGTGAAAATGTCAAAGTCCAATTTGTACCATTCTCATGGAATGACTCATCTGACTTGTTACACTGGTCCCATACCAGTGTTGCTCTTTGGATCTGAGATATTCAGTGGCTGGCCTTGGAGTGATGGAGCAGGTGCACTGTGTGCAGCCAACACCTGCTGCTTTAACCATAATACTTATCTGCCCTGTTACTGTATGTGTGTCAATAAACCTGTAAGGGGAGAGATTATTAAGTACAGGTTGCTCAGATCCTTCTGAACTGTACAGAACCAGTGTGACATATTTGTTCCATTTATCTATCTGCACAAGTGAAGAGAAGAAAAGAACAATGATGTAATTTATCTGTATATGCACATATCTCTAGTGATATCCAGTGGTTACTGTCATTTGTGCACAAGGTTCTTTATGTATATCTACAGTTTATCTGAAATGCTAATATGCTGCTGTGACGTGCAAAGTATCCCAACAGGGTATACAATACAGTGTCATCCTATCTAATCCAAATAGGATTTACCTTGATCAGATGGCACTGTTAAAGTAGGTGGATCGAGGCAAGGTTATCCAAACACACTGACACGGGGTCAGTTCTGCATTAGCCTGTCTGCTAACTGCTGAGGATGAGCAGCATTCTTGAGAGAAGGATGCCTGAGCGGTGACAATAGCTGACTGGCTGATGACCTCACCTCCATCACATGACAGGGACTTGTGATTCAGCCATGTCATGTGAGGGTGAAAGGTCGTTGTGACGTGATGCGTTGTAAAGGGATTTCTAGGTCACTGGGCATGAGGCTTGGCATCGCTTCAGGCTACCAGCAGCGACTCTCTGAACATACGGGATTAAGGTTGCTGCAGATTATTTTAAAAACCTTCTGTGATATTAGTTGCTTCTACTGTCTTGTGTTCCAAATAGGATGTTCTCAGTTAAATTCTGTTAAATTCAAGCCAGATGAGCCCAATCAATTTTGCCCAAAATAAGAGTATTTTAATCAGGTTTCTTTAATGTATAAACTGCCTCCACAGAATGAAATCAATGGCTGTAGTATTTCCCAACTCAGCTTTTTAAAGTCATGCTCTGCCAGGTGTTAGTGGAGACAGGCGTTAAATCGATTCTGAACTTAAGTTCAAAACCCCCACAGGGTTACAAAGGTTCAGCCCTCTCTGTTAGATCCACCCTGTGGGAGATCACAGAGTTCAACATGAGTCAGAGGAGAATTTAGGGAAGCAAAAGAATATTTTCAGACACGGAGGGGGGAAGATGAGATGGTGAGAGTTGTGGTGACTTGATGGACATTCTGGGTAGCGGAACATACTGTATGGTGGCACCGTCATCAGTTACTTACTTGCAAGTGATTTTCTTTGTTTGACTGTCGGGAATCCCCTTTATTACAGGACATCTATCAACAAAAGAAAAAGGAAAGAACTATCCATGAATACATGTGAATCTGTCCATGAGCGTCAACATCAAACCCCTAAACCATGCCCGCAGTGCAGACAGTACAGTATGAGTTCAAACACACACCAAGTGTTTTGGATATGACGGAGCAGAGGATTGTTCGGACTAACTGCTTGTCCCAACAGCCAGAAAGAGAGAGCGGAGATAGAGATAAGATAAAGTAGAGAAAGCAGGACTCATAAAAAGAGGACTAATAAAACAATATTCTATTAACTGACTTTAACCCTGCTAATGAATGTGACATTTTACAGTGGATTACAAAAAGCTGGAGCTAAAAATATGCATATTTATTTGATGAATCTACTCATCATCCAACATGCTATCCACATATCTTCATTGCTGAGAAACACTGTCTCCAGTGCAGTTTGGGTTTGTTTAATCATTAGTTGCTGTGCACTCTGACGATGACATAAAGTTCCTTAATCATATTAGCTTTTTGATTAGACATCACTAATTCCTGAGAGGCGGTTATGTCCTGATGGAGATGGCTGCAGTTACCTTGGTGAAGGACACGGTGCTTCTGCTCTCTCAGACATCCATAGCAATAAAAGCTACGCTTAGCTTTTATTACACAGACTTTTAGTTAATACTTAATGCAGGTATCATTGGAAAGTTTTAAGGCTGAGAAAGCAGCAAGAAAGCAGCCCATATCACTGTGTCTTTTTTTGGGCTCTGTCTTTTAATTATTGCAGCGGGTTGGAACAAACAGCATGTGCTAAGAACATCACCTCAAACGATGAAACGCCTGCAGGAGATTAGAATATGCTGTCATCAGGAATCTTGTGCAAATGATCTAAAGTCCTTGAACTCTTGTTACTCAATATTTGAAAATAAAATCAATGCACCACAACGGGTGATGGTGACTAAATAGTTATCTTTGGAGTAGTTCTGTTACACTTAGCAATATTAGTGTCATGAACTTTGGACGCAGCAGCCACATCACTGTAGACTCTATCTCTCTGTGTTAAATGCAACCACTGTGGAGCTGCAAAAAGATACACTATCTATCTGCTTTTGTGCAAATTGTGAAACGACAACAAGCCAATGCGTACACTGGCTAATGACTTTTCTTGTTGTTGTTTTTCTTTTTTAGCTGAGCCAGCTGCAAATGTGTCCATTCCTCCTCAGGCTTCTCTGTTTTATGCTCATGCACAAGTTCAGCTGACTTCTTGGTGATTGAGAATCACAAGGCAGAGATTTAGAGAAGGAAAGAGACAGACAGGAGAGGTGTTTCAGCACTTTGTTTTTTCTCTCCATACTGCAGACTATCTTCCCAGCTTTGTCCGCCAGGGTTACATGAGTGTGTGTTACGCTTTAGCATTAGGCTGAGATTTCAGAGATCTCATACTGTACCGTGTTTTTTGGTGGGTTCACCTGGGAACAAGAGTGCCCAAGGCACGCTCCTTTGGGAAGCCTACGGCAAAGAACACATGCATGTACAGCCATGGGGGTACATCACCATGTACAACAATGGCTAACACGCACACACACACGTACGTACACACACACATACACGCGTGAAGGCATAACTGCACATGCATGCATACACTAACATAAGCATGTGACCTGCAGTCGCATACACACACAACAACCTCTGGTGGTGGCACTGTCACATAGCACAGTTGTAGGTATTGTCTTGTTTGTTTACTGTCTGGTTTCTGTGATTATCAGTCAAGCTGTTGGCTATCCCTTGACCCCAGTTACATGAGTCATCTCTGTGATAAAAATATACAAGTCAAACTTTCTGACAGGTAGTTAAAACGCAATCAGTGTATGATTTGAATTTGTGTGTGCTGTATAGCAGAATGTATCTTCATTAAAAACAGCTAAACTAAACAGTTAGACTAATAACTACACTCTACTGAGGGAAACTAGTGTCTACGGTACAACAACACATGGAAAGACTCTGTCTGTAAAACATAGTAAAACAACAGCGTTCAGCTGTGTGATAAGAGATGTGGCTCCCACCTGCAGGATGGCCCCATAGAGGCGCAGTAGGACGTTCCTGGGCTCGTCCCCTACAGTGTCCACGCTGTCAGGGAGGCTGCACAGGAAAAGCTTGTTGCTCAGACCACCCCTGGATGACAGATGGGATGGTCAGACAGCCCATGAATATGGTCATCATTACACACAGATATTGCTTCAGAAAGGTTTCTGGGAATCTTACTGTAACTTTCACATCCCTCTTTATTACACGCTTTACAGTAAAGTACAATAGTACAACAGGATACAATAGAACTTCCTTTATCAAATCTAGAACTACAGCCTCACCTTAACTAGCTCAACTAATGCTTATAACCTCTTACATAAATTATGGTCATAGTTTTGGTAGCGGCATGTTGTGCTGTTTCACTGGTACAACACAGAATTTCATAAGAATGAAAACAGCAGTTTTTAGAAAACAAGCCGAAAAGATTTTAATTTAAAAATCAATCAATTATGTTAACAACTAAAACAGCAGCTGGGGGCAAATGAGATCAAATTTGCCACCATTACTGGCCTCCCATTGTCCCCAGTACCATTTATAATGGGAAGTCCAGCTTAGAACAGATATAAACGCCACATTTTTTAAAGAACATGAGCTCTAGAGTTCCACAGGTAAGACTGAACATGCTGAGGAACTCTTTAGTTCCTCAACCTGTCAACCTATTAAATCTGAGTATGGCTACCAGCCACTTGGTTATGGTCAGTGTATCTGGATCAAACACTGAATGAAACAGGAATGATTCATTTGTTGCATTGCACCTACTTTTCATAATGTGTGATGTGATTTGCAGCGTCTGTATGGTGGTTATGTCCTTTGGTAAAATGTTGTTGTGAATTTTTGCATTTATGTGTATTTATGTAAAACAGCTGACATCCAAATTTATTCTGACAATAGAGTTAAAAGATTTATCATTCAGTCATTACTTATGAGGGCAGAGGGCTAGTGCAAAAATAAGAAGGCATGTCAAATAGTTTTTAAGCACTGGGGAGTGGCATACAAAGATAAATGGTTGCATTATATATTCATTTAGCACTGTTTTTTAAAGAAAACATGCTGCATTGTTTTCTAAAAAAAAAAATGAAACTGTACAAACATAAATTATCATTGGATATTCAAATTTTCTGAAGGTCCTTGGACACATTATGTGTAATGAATGCTTCCGTTAGAGCAAAAACCATAACCATGACCTCAAAATAGGGATATTTCATCATAGTCACTTTACTCTGTCTCATTTAAAATGTAGCCAATACTAAACGACATGCACAACAAGACTGAAAAACCGAGGCTTTTTCAACTTAAGAATTTCGTCTTCAGCTTTAATTAGAGGGTATATTTTACCAATCTAATAACTAATTTATGGTGGAGGGAGGGTCATACATTTTCACTGGGGAAGGCTCAAGGAATAATATTTGTAGCTCCAGGGAGGGTCAAAATAATAATAATAATAATAACACAAAAAAGTCACACCCCATCCTCTGACGAGGAAAGGACAGTCCTTAAATCAAATGTCTCCTGACACTGAATTTTGGTCTTACTCTGAAGGCTCTTGAAAATTATTCTGATATATAAAATGAGATTTGGGCTAGATGGATGTAGTAATATTCCAGTGAAACACCTATGACTGTATTCTGTGACCACTGTGTTTGCTGCCAGCTCCGGAATTTGTCTGAAAATATCATCATCACTACACTGTTTGTTTCAGGGGAGACTGCCTCTGATTCACAGCGAGTACAATACTATAGACATAACCTTTTTGTTAGGAATATTCAGGGCGGGTTTACCCTTAAACGGTTTAGGCTACATCAGCCTTATCACACTAGCTTTTTCCAACTAGGCCTATATCCATCAAACAAGCAAGTGAACACTATGTACCTTATGATAGTGATGTGGAAATCGTCCTCAGCCAGGCTCTTCCAGGCTCCATGGAGGAACTCTCTGCACCACAGATAAGCCTTACGCCGGGTGTCCAGGTCGGGTTGGTCAAGTCGGGCCAGCTCCTTACAGTCCTCCTCGGTGTCGGGCTGAACCTGCAGGGCGTTCTCGTTCACAAGCAGACCCAGCGACATGGAGGGGGAAGAAGAAACCCCATTGATAAATTTGGTTTTCATTTTGGTTTTTCAAAAAAGAAATATAAATATTCTGAGCTGAACACCCCGGTGAGCGAGCTGGTATTCTGAATAGTGTCGCAGGGGGATGTATTGCGGTTATTCGGCTACAGATTTCTTTTCTCTCTGTAATTATTCAAAGGACAGAGTAATGTAGTTTGTTTTTTTCTGTTCTTTATTTTTCGTTAGTAGGATGTGAAGTGTCGCTCTAGCTTTGTTGTGAAGTCAGGTATCGGAGACAGGCTGCATCAAGATCCGCTTACTGGCAAGGAATGGATAAGAAGTAAGGGACGCGCCGATTTACAGGGCTGGTGGGCTGGGCTGCGAGGCACTGGTCACATGACGCGTCCGAGCCCCTTCTCCTCCTTCATTGGTTGGCTCAGACACAGCCCTGCAGGACCAAAACAAACCCGGCGGTGCCTTCAGGGACCATCTGACAGACCAACACACTACAATTCTAACATTAAAATAATTAAAACAGCTATAGATTTGGGTAATATAGCCTATCTTTCTGTTTTCTCCTTACATTGTATTTATTTTTCACAATAAAATTCGAAAAAATATTTCGAAAGAAATAGTAAGAGTACAGTATGTTAGATTTAAGGGGATTTAAGAGTAGGATTCCACATTGCAGCATTGCTTTCTTAGGAGCTTTATACCTGGGGGCGAATTAAACAAAGAGATTTCTTCCTCTCCTCTTGAGCAGTTTCACATTACAAATCAGTCATTTTCCAGTGCTGTTTTGCATGTTGGAGATGGGAGGCTTATGTGAGTTTTATACTTCTGTGTCAAATTGCCATACCTAGGCCCTTGAGGTAGAGCCTACGCCACTTGCACCTCCCCAGAAATGTAACCACAAATCGTGGCCAGGCAGACCTCATGTCTATTTTTGTAAGCTGAAACCATTTCCTTCAGTGGAAACGAAGCTTTTATTTACTTTAACTTCACAGATAAGAAACAATAAATTATGAAGACAATAAAGCCCCCGCAAAATAGCATTTTAAGCCTTGTGTGTGTGATTTATCCTTTCGGGGATTTATACTGCAGGATTTATCCTGGCTTCAAATGAGCAGAGGAAATCTCCGCTCGTCGCTAGGCTAATTTATACAATGTCAAATGACAACATCAAACCTTGAGTTGTAATGGAGCCAAATTTTGTAACATTACCTTTTTTAATTTTTATATACTTTATTAATCCTCCTGAGGGGAAATTCAGTTTTTTCACTCTTTTCTCATTAACACACAGGTCTGAAAGACACACACATGCACAAACAGGACCTATACATGCACAATGTGGAGAGATGTCAGAGTGAGGGGGCTGCCTTGGTCAGGCGCCCCGAGCGGTTGAGGAGTTCGGTGCCTTGCTCAAGGGCACCTCGGCAGTACCCAGGAGGTGAACTGGCACCTCTCCAGCCGTGTCCTTGCCTCTGGCAGAATGTGTTGCATCTGTATCTGTCTGTTTGACAAGAGTTGTGCCAGCACTGATCGCAGCTGGCTAGGGTGGCTTAGATAGATAGATAGATAGATAGATTTATTTGACCAAAAAATTAAATATACATGACAGACTGATCAATAAGACATACTCCATATACGATTTCTTTAAAAAAAAATTGTCGAGGATTAAGTACACAAGAAAGCCAACTTGAACTGAAATTGTGGTCCTCAATTTCAGTCCAAGATGGTAGATTGACCAAGGAAACTGTCATGCAAGAGTGACATTAGACTTGAGTGTACAGCAGACAATAAAACAACTACAAACACTAAAAAACAATGAATAAAAACATTAATGACATTAAAACACTGGCAAAAACGATACAAAAACACTGATGGTGTCAGACTAAAAACAAATCAAACATGAAAACCTTACATTTGTGGATCTACAAATTATTTAGCAACCATTTCTTGAGATCTAATTTAAAACTCCTGTCAGCTGAGTTTAACTTAAGTGGGACAGGCAGCTTGTTCCATTGACTAGTGGCTGTTTATAAAAAAGTGTTTTCCCCATAATTCCCATAAATCTCACAGAGAGAATAAAATTGGGTAGACTGCCTCTAGTGTTGTGGGAGTGGTTGTTTTTTACTAAATTAAAATAGTTGAATAGGTAAGAAGATGCAGATGTATAGACAATCTTATGGGAGATGCCCATCTTAATTTGCAACACCCTTTTATCCACAGGGAGAGGATTTGATTTTTTTAAATGCATCAAGATGTGTGCAGCGGGGCAACTTTAAAACAACTCTTATTAATTTGTTTAGAGCAGTCTGAAATTTGGATTTAATAGACTGTGAGGAGCTACTGTACCAGAAGGTGGCAGCATAATCAAAGTGGCATAACACCAATGCTCCAGCTAGAGTTTTTAAAATTGATATATCCAAAAATTCTGCTTTTCTTGCCAGGAATTTGGTTTTGTTGGTAATCTTAAGAGCCTAATGCCATATCTTCCCCTGATAAAATATGGTCTAAAACACATCCAAGGTAACTCACTGAGGATTTTGAAGAGATTGGTACCTGACCAATCTTCACTCTAAAATTAGGTGAATTACTCAATTTAATTCTTAACCCAAAGAGGATAGCCTCTGTCTTTTCCTATATGAATGGAAAGTTTATTATCAGAGAGCCACCTCACAACCTTTTGAACCTCAACACTCAAGGTATCTTCCACAACTACTTGGACTACAGTGGCTTCAACCACTTCACTGCTAAATGATATGCAATTGATGCAATTTTGGGGAAGGTTCGTACACTGTAATCTCCTACCTGTTGTCTTGGTCCCCAGTGGAATCTGCAGATGATTTTTTGGGTAATCCTTATTTGCCATGGAGATTCCCTGGTTCAGCAGCTAGCGATTTGCACACTACCAGATTTAATTTAAAAGATAGATAATTGTATATTTTAATTTGAGATCACAGCACATAGGAAAAATGAAACAGTACTTACTGGATGTAACTCCAGTTCTCTGAGTACCTGAGTAGCTGTCCCCATTGCTGAGGGTGATGAGCAGGATGTGACAGTGTTTTTATGGTGTGTGGTTACTACCTCCTGATTGGGCAGTGAGTGTAAAGATCTGTCTCATGGTGCTGAGCCAGAGCTTCCATGGGGTAAATTAGCAAAGTCTGTTTGAGGGTTATGCATGTACTGGCAGAACTGGAGTAAGTTGTAGCTGCTAATTTATTCATTTTTTTTACAGTTTAAATATTTTGAAAATTAGATCAATCAGATGTTTATTGGCACATTGCTAGGACTTGTTGTCGCCAGTGGTGTTGTTGGGCCTGGGCATCCGAGGCTTCAGCCCCAGTGTTTTAATAATAGCCCTGGATCTAAATATATGTGCTATATGTATATTTCAAAAATAAGAGTAGGCCAGCTGTTGATGGCTAACCAACCAGACATCATGTTGATTGGAAAACAACAGAAGAAGGCAGTGGTGATAGAGGTAGCAATCCTGAGCTACAGTAACGTCATGAAAAAGGAACACAAGAAGCTTGAAAAATACCAAGAGCTGAAAGAGGAGCTAGAAAAGATGTGGGGAGTAAAGGCAACAGTGTTACCAGTGGTAATCAGAGCACTCAGGGCTGTGACCCTCCAGACTGGGAGAGTGGCTCCAGCAGATTCCAGGACCAACATCTGAGGTCTCTGTCCAGATGTGTGCAGTCTTAGGAACCACTAAGGTACTGCATAGAACCCTCAAACTCCCAGGCTTTTGGTAGAGGGCCCGAGCTTGAGGAAGACACACCACCACCCTCCATGGTAGGGTTGAGAGGGGGATTTCAGCATTCAGCATTCTTGATATGTATACCACCATAACCATTTTAGGGTAAACTGATCATTTTTTTTGTCACTGGAAAGTAGTGATCTATGCATCTTTATTAAGTTGTACATAAAAAGCTGTGAGATGTATATGATGGTAGGGGATTTGTAGGGGAAGTCATTCAATTTTTTTTTTGAAAGATAAAAAAAAAGATGTTGGTCATTTAAAGAAAAAATGTAAAGTTAGACCCTCTGGGGCAAAAGGCCCCCCATCAGACAGGGGCTGAAAGCCCCCAGAGGCATCCTTCCTCAAATTATTATTTAGTTAGATTTTTTCATTTATAGTATTATGTGACTTTATATAGTCCATATCTACATATAGTACTAATATAGTTTCAACAGCTTGCTAGCATTATAAGCTAGCTAGCTAGCAATCATTAGCATTGCTCGCTATCTAGAATTCGTCAAATATTTTAGCTAGCTTGCTGGAGGAGGACATCCTGAAATAGAAGCGTTTAACCCGAAGGAAAGGCTAAAGGGCTTCTAAATAACTCAGTGATGGGTCACGGTTGGGATATGAGTTTGTTTTATTTAGTTAGACAGCTCATTTTGAGCTTGAGGGCTTCTTGTCCTGGATAGGGGTAAGATGTCCCTTTACAAGTTTTTCATTTGTGTGCTATAATAAGTAAATTGGCTATGTTGCTGATTTATTTCTCCACGCAGTGTGTTGGCAACAATCAATCAATCAATTTTATTTATAAAGCCTAATATCACATGTTGCCTCACAGGGCTTTACAGCATACAACATCCCTCTGTCCTTTGGACCCTCACAGCGGATAAGGAAAAACTCCCCAAAAAAACTTTAACAGGGAAAAAAACGGTAGAAACCTCAGGAAGAGCAACTGAGGAGGGATCCCTCTTCCAGGACGGACAGACGATAGATGTCGTACAGAACAGATCAACATGATAAATTAACAGCAATCCATATGACACAATGAGACAGAAAGAGAGAGATGCAGGACAGTAATGACAGTAGCTTACAACAACATTAATGAAAGTAATAATATTGTAATTATAATTCTGGTTACTGTGGTAGGCTACAATATGTTGTAAGTATATATTAATATCTGACAGTATACATATGTGCCGATAATCATATGTGTATAATCACAGTAGAAGTATGACTAATGATAACGGCAGCAGCAGGAGGCATCTGGCAGGACCACGGCAGCAGCACAACCACACACGTCACACTATCCAGGCACTGCTGTGATATAAGTTAACCTGAGAGACAGTGGAGCACAAAGGCTCCGGAGAAGAAGCCGAGTTAGTGACATCCAGAATGGCCAAGTTAGTGACATGCAGTACGATACTCGAGTTGAGGGGGGATGAGAGAGGATGGCATCCCCCTTGAAATAAAAATGGTCAAAATCCAATCCATTATACAGATCTTGTTATCAGTCACTTCATATAGTGAGGAATAATATTATTACTATTTTTCTATTATCTTAGATGTAAATATTGCATGTTTCTTTCAGATAAAACACATTTTTGACTTGTGAATGAGTCAGTGGAATTTCTTGCAATAATGAAAAAATACTGGCAATCATGTCCGCCTGGCACAAACCACATGTTTTGGACAGCTGTGAAGTGACAGAATGTCCCAGCATCATGGTTCTTGTATTGCCAGATTCCAGAGAGTCTCCCCTCTTCATATATGGCAGAATATTTCTACTTCCAACTTGCTATGCTGAGATACATGTAAAAATGTAAGAATTTAGTAACACAGATTTTTTTTTCATTGATATAAAAATGAATATAAAATACAGGCACACAGAAGAACATGTAGTGATGGCAGATCTGGTTAGCCCAGATTGTCCTGAAAAAAAACCCCAACAAGATATAGCATGTGTATGTAGCCTTTATAATGACTGTGATATGAGCTTAAAAGTAAAGGCAGGAAAAATTCCCCAAAAAGACCTAGGCCCCAAACGGTTAAACAGTGATATTAAAAGGGAGGTGAGAAATTATTTTCAGCCCCAAAACTATTTTATCTTCAGTGATTCTTCACACTTGAATGTTGGGCATTTTCAGGAAAATATGTAGTTTACTTAAAAATCAACTGGAAGAGTAATGTCATGTGCTTGCATTAAGATTTCTGCTCTGTAATTCTAGCAAAACCACAATGAGCTTGTTTTCTTCACATAGAGGATAACTATGGCCAGCAAGCAAGGGCAAGAAATATTGAGAACAAAAAGCATGACTATGAAAATCTCTGGAAACTTTTATGAGATAGGGGAGAGTGGGATAGGCAGCCATAGAACTGGTCCTATGTATTTTGTATTATTTGTATGTTTATATATTTTTATATTTTAAGTTTCAAATTGCACTCCATGCCCTCAAGTTGGGAGTTTTAACCCACAATATTTGTATTTGTATGAATTAAGGTCAACATTTTTCCCAATTTCTTTTCATTTTTTTTCATGAAGGGGTTCTTGTTTAATTTATATGATTTAATCAATCACAAATAAAATTAACCCTTAGATACCAGTTTTGATCATATATCACTAACTGCTTTTTTGAAAAATACCCTATAATTCAATATTCTAAAAGCAAAATAGACAACTTGAGTACTGTACGGCTAAGTTAGCAAGATGCAGTAACAGGACGTGAGTGTTAGCAAAGGAGAGAGAGGATGCTGGAAACGCCCTCAGTTGTCACTGTCTGCTGAAAAATGAATTTAAACACTGCACAGGGCTCTTGCGTGCTGCAATGAGAGTCCACGTGCGCAAGCTGGTAGAAGAAAAGACTGGGACGTCTTCTCAAAACATGACCCCACATGAGTGTTGGGTGGGGCATGTTTATGAGGCATTCCAAGTCCCAGAAAGCCACACATCTGCCACATTCCTACCTCACGTTCAGTCAGAAGGCCAAGGAAGTTCAGCGTCTCTTAAGGAAGTAGGCCTACTCAATGCAGGGATGCAATCACACTAAATACACTAATACACTAAATTAGGCTATATCATTATATTATTACCCATGAATTAATGTAAGGACTTTACAGCTTGAAGGACTGTTTGTCAAAGGGGAGGGCAAGTCAAATGATTCTTTTTAAGCACTGGGGAGGCTCAGAGGAGGGCCATACAAATTTAAATGGTTGTATCCTGTATGTATTTTACTGCTGATTTTTAAAGAAAGCATGTCTTCCAAACTCATTATTTCTTTATAACTGCAAAATTTACACCATTTATCATAGCCAGAAACAGTAAAAACAGAAATTATTGTTGGATTTTCACATATCCAATAGTACTTAGTACTAGGAGGCTTTGTAAATACAGCCCCACATGCCTAAGAGTTGCTCCTAGTGATGAAATTCCAAGGAAATTCTTAGAATTATGACGTTTTCTTAGAATTTCCTCTTAAAGTTAGGTCTAGGTCCTCCTAAAGATACAGGTTATTCACAAAGCATCTTAGACCTCAAAAGAGAGCTCCTAAGGTGAAAAACTATTAGAGGGACTTTTAAGAGGCTTAACAGTTTCTTTTTTTTTTTTTTTAAGATATTTTTTGGGGCATTTTGCCTTTAATGGACAGGACAGCCAAGTGTGAAGAGGGGAGAGAGAGAGGGGATGACATGCAGCAAAGGGCCACAGACTGGACTGGAACCCGAGCCACTGTGGCAACAGCCTTGTACATGGGGCACCTGTTCTATCCACTAAGCCACCAACGCCCCAAGAGTTTCTTAATCACAGGACAAAATGGTGGAAACACAAAGAGGTCAGGGAAATATTCTCCAAATGCTGGATAACAGTGAGTAAATGAAATCCTACAGATTAGATTGTGCAGTGATAATATACTCTTAAGCTTCTTAAAAGTCCTCCTCTCTATTCATTGGGAATATGCAAACATTTCCCACCTAATACTATAACACTAGAAATAAAATGATCACAGTACTAAGCTACCTGGACAACGGAAAAAATGCAGCAGTGCAGCAGTGATGACTTGGGTCTGTCTCAACCTGAGAGAACTTTCACAGTCAGTAGTTATTTCATTTCCACTGGGTGTCCACACCTTGCAGGCTCACAAAAGGGTGTGTGTCTGTGACAACCAAACACGTCTGTTAAAAGAATGTGTCATACCTAGCAGCGGGGTCCACCACACCTCCTCACTAAGATAAAGATAAAGGTTTCTGTCCTTTCCTGGCTCAGAGTTGCTCCGAGAACTTTCTTAAATCACTCCTAAGCTAGGACTCCTTACTAAAAAAAATTAGGCTAAGTTAGAAGAGCTCTGAAAGGATTCTTAGAATGTTTGTGAATACAACCCATGGTGAGTGACCAATGTTTCTTTTAGAAAAAAACATCACCAAATCTGAACTTAAAATAATGATATTTCATTAAAATCACTTTATTAGACATTGAAAACGGTTTGTAAGAATGAACCAGCATGCATGACAAGTTTGAAAAACACAGGCTTTTTTCAACCCCAGGGGCTATATTCACAAAGCCTCCTGTTACTGCTCCTAGTTACAAATTTCAAAGGAAATTCATAGAATTGTGACGTTTCTCAGAATCTTCTCAAAGTTAAGACGAGGTCCTTGTAAAGATAAAAGTTATTCACAGAGCATTTTAGACCTTAAAAGACCTCCTATGGTGAAAAACTGTTAGGAGTAGAGAGGAGGACTTTTAAGAGGCTTAAGAGTTTCTTAAACAGAGGAGAAAATGGTGGAAGGGGTTAGAAAAAACAAACACTCCAAACACTGGATGACAGTGAGTAAATCAAATGCTACAGATTAGATCACAGGGGGTAATATGTATGGTCGATGTCATTAGGGATACGGACACATTTCCCGCCAAACACAGTACCACTATAGCACCAGAAACAAAGTGATCACAGTATTAAGATATCTGGAAAAACTGGAAAAATGCAACAGTACAGCAGTGATGACTTGGGTCTGTCTCAACCTTCCATCAGCAGAGTGATCACACAAACAATGACATCACTTTCACAGTCAGCAGTTCATTTCATTTCCACTGGGTGTCCACACCTTACAGGCTCACCGAAGGGTGTGTCCATGACAACCAATCACATCTGTTGAAAGAGTGCATCATACCTAGCAACAAGGCCAACCACACCTCCTAACTAAGGTAAAAGTTTGTGTCCCGTCCTTGCTCAGAGTTGCCTAAATGACTTTCCTGAATTACTCCTAAGCTGGGACTCCTTATTAAAAGTTGTTAGGCTAAGTTAGTAGCTCTCTGGGAGTATTCTCAGAATGTTTGTGGATACAGGCCCAGGATTTCATCTTCAGCTTTTAACTTTTAACTTTCAAACATCAAAGGGTAAGATTTTAAAATCTAACAACTAATTAATGGTGGATGGACAGCAATGCATTTTCCACCAGTCACTCAGGGAGGCTCAAGGAAAAATATTTGTAGCTTTAGGGAGGGTCAAAAAAAATTTTTTTTAAAAAAAAGAGAGGAAAAAAAAAAGTCACACCCTCCTCTGATAAGTAAAGAAAAAGTCTCTTAGTTGGTTGAGTTGAGGTGTAAAGAATAAAAGGAAAAAAAACTTAATTAGTAGGAAAAGTAGCAGAAACTTGCATTTTACCATCAAACCGGAGATACAGGGTCCCACGATTCAATAAGGTCAGACTGAAAAACTCTTTTGTGCATCAATCAATCTTGAAATTAAATACGGAGCTCAACCCCAGATCAAGTGTATGTTAAACAGCTTTGAATGTCATCTTCTGTGTTGATATTTTTAAATGTAGTATTGTTGTCTCCGCCCATCTCTGTCCTAACTTTCGTAGTTGTTATGTCATGTGGGATGTATGTTTGTTTGTATTTTGCTTTGTTTATGTTTTTTTGTCTTTTGTCCTGATGTTTGTTTGTTTTTATGATGTTGCAAATGGAGCTACTGAGATGCAAGACAAATTTCAGACCTGTTCTGACAATAAAGTATCAATCAATCAATCAATCAATTTTTGAAGCTGAACCAATTAAATATATTTGCAGAAAAAATGACTTAGATGATTATAACTTGCCAATAACTCACTGTCAATCAATTCTAGCTGTACTTGTATCTACTGTTGGGTATTTTGATTTGTGACCAAATATCATGTTTTGTAAACTTTTTATACGTTTTGTGTGCAAAAATCTTAATCTTTCTTTCTAAGAAACTAATTAATGCTGTCAGATAAAAGTAGAGGAGTAAAAAGTACAATATTTCCCTCTGTAAGTAGCAGTACAAAGTGCCACAAAACTCAAGTAAAGTACCCCAAATGTATGCTAAGTACAGTACTCGAGGAAATATTGGTAAATATTACACTGATTTTTCTGTCAGAAAATGAGCACCTCTTACACTCAACGTGAGCTTCCTTTTTTCTGGCTATAGAAAGAAAAGCAGTGTGGAATTTGTCACCAAGGCATAGACACAACTTTTATATACGCTACCTGACTAAGGTGATATGTCATGGAGTCCCCCTTGTACTTCATTACCTCATCTCAAAGACTGTAGCATTAGAGAGAAAATGCGAGACAGATCTAAGATGAAATTTAACATCTCACAAAGAAGCTTTAGGACAAGTAGACTAAAATACTCCCTCTGAGGTCATAATGGAGATCTACACTGCTTTTAAGCACACCAACCAAATACCAAGATATGATCTGTCTCTGGGAATTTCTTTGAGCTTGTTGCTCCAGGAAATGTGGTCTGTTTGGATTGGACATTTTGTTTGTCATTCCTTCAAGCCAAGCCCACAGGCAGACTTGTGAAGGGAGTGGTCAGGATCAGCAGTGGAAAGAAGATCCCAGAGGAGGATGCCATGGGGTTTTTTTTGCACACCCAGACTGCCATCTACTGGTAAAAAAAAAAAAATGCATCACAAATACAATTAAACCTTTCAGTTTGTTATAATTGCTAAGACGTATTTCTTGATATGATGTTCCATTTTCCAGAAGTCTAAACAAACTCATATGACCAAATGTCTTAAAAACTTCAATGTCAGAACCAGGGTCCCCACTCATGACATAATAATCTTACATCAGACAACACACACAAGCTATCAGAGACACAGATTACATGACTGTTTGTTGCAAACTGGAGGGATCACTTCAAAACACTGCTGCCAAAATGTTTACAATGTGTTTTCAGAGAAATAATTTGTAAAATCACAGCACTGACTATTGAGATAACCCTTTCAGGAATAACCTGCTGAGAGAAATTCAGTACTGTAATATACTGTATAGCTCTTACAGTGGAGAAGAGAATACTGCTGTATGCTGGCCTTTGCACTGTCACACTGAAAAAACATGTAAGGAAGAGTCCATATATGTATTTCCAGTAACTTAACAGTTTTTCTCCATTGCATGTGCACGTGCACAAAAAAACTGAAACTATGCACAAAATTCTGAAAACTTGAAGCTCATGTATCACCAACAAAACTCTAGCCTGCTAAACTATGAGCACAATTCCGTGTTAAAGTTAAATAGAAATTCTAAATCACACCTTTGCACAAAGCTAAGCACAAGTAGCATCATTTAGTGCACTTCATTCACCTGGAAAACACTGACCTTCAAAATTATAATGCAGTAAAATGATTTTACGATTGCATACACACTAACATTAAACATGATTCACAGTTACTGGAACTTGACACAAGGAGCAAAACATCAGCCCAGATCTGCATAACAATACACTCATTCTCAGCCACACACTTTTTGCAAAACACCAAAGACACATCTCTGCATTAGATGCATCATTCAAAACTGAAAACCTGTTTGTGTTAATTTCTTAACACTGCCACTAAAACACCACACTCAATTGGCAATTACCTGAACTCAGAATGTACATTTGACGACACATGTAACCAATCAGATCACACAGACGACAGCTTCA
The DNA here is from genome assembly GCF_011397635.1 of Epinephelus fuscoguttatus. Taxonomy (NCBI): domain Eukaryota; kingdom Metazoa; phylum Chordata; class Actinopteri; order Perciformes; family Serranidae; genus Epinephelus; species Epinephelus fuscoguttatus. The sequence continues at coordinate 3,640,880 of NC_064755.1, forward strand.
ATACCATGAAAAGGAGTCAGTCAATTTGGGGAAAGAGTTAGAGGAAGAAGTGTTTAAGGAAGAGGAGGATGAAGAAGAGGAGAAAGGGGCACAGATGGAAAAGAAATGCTTTGGCCTGATGCACATTAGAGACAGAATGGATAGTAATTGCAATACTGTATACTGTATTTTGTTTATGTCTATGTTCATCTTCAAGCTTAGTCATGCTTTTGTCCTTTCGCGCCTTTACTACTGTAACACACTGATAACATGCCTCAGTAAATCTTCAGTAACTTGGCTTCAAGTAGTACATAATGGTGCAATTCGTATTCTAACTGGGACTAATCAAAGGTCCCATATCACCCAAATTCTCCCCTCCCTCCATGGGCTGCTAGTTAACTTCTGAGGTGATTTTACAGTTTTTCTTGATTGTTTACACACATTTTCTGAAAGCATGCCTCATACTCTCAGAACTCTACACACAAATCAAAAAACACCACAGTGGGCAAAACCCCTCAATTCTCCTGCAAAATGAAACTTTACATTCAAAACAATGTTATTTCTTCTCAAAATGGTATTTTGTTTTCAAACCATCATACGAATAAACATTTATAAGAACCAGTTGAACACTGATGTGCTCGAACACTATGATGAATGGAAAACACTTCTTCTCCATTCATTATAATGACTTAGGCCTTTTTTGTTCAGTGTTACACTTACTACAGACAGTACATACATAAGTGTGATGTAAAATATTTTAGAATATTGTTTTTATACTCAGAACACACAAATACACAGTAACAAATATATTTTATTTTTCCCACAAAAACAATGTACACAGTGTACATCCCAACCAACACAAAGTTGCACATACAGTGGTCTACATACAAAACAACAGAAGAATTTACTGTATACAGTTACAGTAAAAAAACAAACAAACAAAAAAAAAACCTATGCTGCATCCTCTCTTCTGTTTCGGTCTGGCCACAGCACCTCATCCACATCACAAGCAATGTTTTCCCTGGCCAAGCAGCGGGGGAAATATCGCCTAGCATGGCGAATCCAGCCATGAAAAGCATCAACTGCTATATCTCCACATGCGTCTTCCATAGCTTGGAGAAGGGGTATACGTATATGTGGATTTCGGTCATACACTTTCCATCTCCAGGCAGACAAAGTGGCTCGGATCTCATCGGAGATTACGGTCCTTGGCCTTCCTTGTCCTTGTCCTCCCTGTCCTCCTCCTCTTACACTCACTCCTCTGGCTCTGGCTCTGCCTCTCTTTCCAATGTTGGCATTCATTGCTCCAAAACAGAAAAGCTCACCTGTTGCCCTTTTATGCTAAAGCTCTGATTGCTAATTGTAAAACTGTGTGACAGGTGTTTGCCCATGTGATGAGTCAATGTGCAATTAACTTTAGAATTTTGAATGACAGTGTGTTCCTTGTGAAAACAAGAGATTTTCTTCATGAAAATTGTGCCAAATGCAGAGGATTGTGTGTAGTGTTTTGATAAAAGTGTGTTTTAGAACTGCAGTTTGAGTGCAAAGCAGGAATTGTGCTTGTAGTTTAGCAGAATCGGTTCAGGGGGTTGGTGCATGAGTTACATGTTGTGGTCATTGTGTCTCAAGTACCAGTATTTGTGTGTAAACAATTGAGAAAAACTGTAACGCCTGATTTGTACTTTTTCATTTGTGACTTTTGTGTTAGATTTCATTTTGTTCTGTTTTTGCCTCTGTACACACTATTTTCCTTCTACCATTTTTTAAATATTGTACTGTTATTGTTATTGTTGTCTTAATTTCATGCACTTTTATGAGGCACTTTGTAACCTTGTTTAAATAAGTGCTATACAAATAAAATTATATTATCATTATTATTACAGTTTTTCTCGACTGCTTAGACACATTTCTCGAAACTAAGCTCCATTCCTCAAAACCCTAAACACAAATCCAAAACTGCACACTCAACTCCCCAAACGTCAGACTTCCAGGTCAAAACCAAACGTTGCCTTCACACATCACACAATAGTCCAGAAAAACATACACACTACAACATAGTCTTAGACACTGTGGAGATCAATTCATAACACTGCCACAAAAACCTAAAATAAATAATGTTGCTTCTGGTTCTCCCCCACAAAATCTCTTTAAATGATAAACACAATAGACAAATGCTTTTACTTTTTTATTCATAAGGGAGGAAAAAAAGAAGAAAAACATATTTACACAAAAATATAAATAAAGAAAATGGCAAAATAAAATGGCAAATACAGAAAATATTTCACTCTTGTACAGCATCGCGTCTCTGGTCTGGGTCAGGCCAGAGAACCTCATCCACATCACATGCAAAAACAGAAGTGGGATGGGATACTATAACTGTAAACCATCCTTTTACTGTAACAAAATGGGAGCCTACAGTAATTCCACATTACGTACTGTAACTGAGATGCATACAGAATGATAGAGCAACAGCTACAATACTGTAAATATATACATGCTGTACAATACTGTAAGAGCTCAGGGTACAGCAATCTAAAGTAGAGTACAGTAGAGAGCAGTATGTACCGAAAATACTTACCTATTTTCCTGCCTGAAGGTCCGTATGATGGAGGCAACAGTGAAGCGGCTAAGGTTTGGTTGCACTCGTTGCCCAGCCTCCCTCATCATCAGGCCATGCACAAGGACATGGTCAACAAGAGTGGCACGAATTTCATCACTACTTGTCTTCTCGGCCTCGGCCTCCCTCCTCCTCTTCCTCCTCCTCTTCTTTGACCTCTTCCTCTTTCTTGCCGTCCAGGAGAATTGTGTGCTAATTGGGTTCAGCCTTTGCTGACTGAGTGAACAATATCGAATGCTTGTGCTTTCTGAATGAACACAAGGTGCAGGCAATGATAATTAAGGGGATTTGTGTGCACTGTTTTGCACTAAAAGTTAAACTAATTTGAATCGTGTGTAAACAGCTCAATACGGTTAACAGTTCAGGGATTGCATTAGGATATTTAGTTCATAAGTCTAGTAATAGTGTGTAAGCAATTGAGAAAAACTGTATTATTACTATTAATATTATTATTACTATTATCTTCAGTTCTGTATTGTAAAGAAACAGATTTTGTTTCCTCATTGCATTTGTGTTCATATTTTGAGTATGGTACAAATGAAAATGCCAAAGACATACAGTAATGGTGTTTTTGTTCTTAGCATACATCATTAGAAAACTAAAATTGTTTTAGATTTAGCACAGCTCTGTGCAGTTAGTGGCGCAAGAACTATTTATTTGGTCCTTGTGTGTGAAAGATGGAAGCAAAAGTATCTTTTTAAGAAGAGCTTCAATAGTTTTGAATGTCGTGCTTGCTTTTGCAAGGGATGCAAGATGTTCTGTATTTTGTGTGTATGTTTTTTTCCGTTTATGCATGTGGAGTTTCGATAAACTGCCCTCGTTTCACCAACTGTGTTTTTGCAACAGTGTAAAACTGTGTCATGTTGGAAGCCAGTGTTCCAGTGAACAAAGTGTGCTAAATGATGCAATTTGTGCTCTCACCTTTGCAGAGATGTGATTTAGAATTCGAATTTACTTTAGCAGTCTAGACTTTTGTTAGTGCTACATGAGTTTTCAGAATTGTGTGCATTTTTGGTTGTTTACAATGGAGAAAAACTAAAAAAAGGTAACAAGGCATTCTTCTTCTTCTTCTTCTTCTTCTTCTTCCTCCTCCTCCTCCTCCTCCTCCTTCTCTTCTTCTCGCCTTTCTCCTGCATTAGTTAGGATGTAGCATTAAGGCCAGTGTTTTCCAGGTGAACAAAGTGTGCTTAATGCTCCAATTTGTACTTAAAGGTTCACAAAGATGTGATTTAAAATTACTGTTTGAGTGAAAACAGTGGGTTGGTGCTTTGCGTTTAGCAGCCTGGATTCTTGTTGTTGATAGATGGGTTTTCAGATCTGTGTGTATAGTTTATTTTTTTGTGTGTGTGCACAATGGAGAAAAAAGAGTTGTATTGAGAGTGCCTGTTTTCTGGAGAAATATACATTGCAGTGAATGATTTATTTGGCAACTCTTGGGTAAGGTCTTACAGAAAGAGTTTTTAATATTGAAATGTGTAAAAACAGGTAAATGCTGCTTAAAGTTTTGGACATGTGTCTTTCTCATGTTGGATGACGTTATGGTTTGGGATGTTTAGTGTAATAGACCCAGCTGTAGTGTAAACACGACCGAGAAACACAGAAACTGCTCTTCTCAGGGTCTCCAATGACATCACGATGGCCTCCGATGCCAGTAAATCCACTATCCTGGTTCTGCTTGATCTCAGTGCAGCCTTTGACACTGTTGATCACCACATCCTTTTAGACAGGCTGAGGGACAGGGTAGGAATCTCAGGGACCGCCCTTCATTGGTTTAAATCCTATCTGTCTGATCGATCCTTTTCTGTGGCTGTTGGCCCTAATAAATCAGAATTTGTCCCCATTTCTTGTGGGGTGCCCCAAGGTTCAGTCCTCTTTACGCTATACATGCTCCCTCTCAGAGATGTCATCAGCAATTTTGAAGGTATCTCATACCATATGTATGCAGATGACCTCCAGTTATATTTTTCTTTTAACCCTGATAGGACCAATGGAATTGATTCACTGTACGATTGTATGAATATAATTAAGGACTGGATGGCTTCTAACTCCTTTCAGTTGAACGCAGCTAAAACTGAGATTTTAATTATTGTACCTGACGCCTCAGCATCTAAAGTGGCCAGCTGCTTAGGGTCCCTCAGTGCAAATGTGCGCCCCAAGTTGAGAGACCTTGGGGTCACATTTGATCAGGCCATGCTCTTCGATGACCACATCAAAACTGTCACTCGCTCCTGCTTTTTCCACCTCAAAAACATTTCCAAACTCAGATCCATGTTAACTTATTCCGAGCTAGAAATGATCATCCATGCTTTTATTTCCTCACGTCTAGATTACTGTAATTCTCTTTTTACCTGTCTCAATAAAACTTCATTAGACCGCCTCCAACTAGTCCAGAACGCTGCCGCCAGGCTTCTGTCCAGATCTCATAACTTCACTCACATCACTCCAGTCCTGGCATCCCTGCACAGGCTCCCTGTTAATTTCAGGATCCTGCACAAGATTCTAACCATCACATACAGAGCCCTCCATGGTCAAGCACCTGCATACTTGACGGATCTGGTGTCCTTTCACTGTCCTGTCAGGCCACTGTGGTCCGCTGAAGGCCACCTACTTCCTGTCCCTCACACAAGATTAAAGACGAAAGGTGATAGAGCCTTTAACGCTGTTGCACCGAAACTGTGGAATGCACAACCTCATGAGCTGAGAGCGGCCTCTTCCGTGGACATTTTTAAAAAGCAGTTAAAAACACATCTGTTTAGGCTTGCGTTCCATTAATTGTCCATTGTATCATCTCTGTATTTCGCTGCACTTTACTTTTTATTTGTTTTTGTGTATTTTGCATTGTTTCTGTTACTGTATTTTTTGTATTTTATCTTGTGAAGCACTTTGTGAGTCCTCTCTGTGAGAAGTGCTATATATATATAAAATTTACTTACTTACTTACTTACTTACACCTTTAAATATGTCAAGTGCAAATAAACACATTAAAATTGTGAAAAATGTAAATTAAAATGCATGACGTTTTGTACAGAAAAAATAACACCTTATCTCATAATTGCGACATAAGATCTCGTAATTATGAGATCCTGATGTCGTAATTATAAGATAAGGTGTCAATTTCTTTTTTCCTAGTCAGTGAAGGCAATGCACCTCCGTAGTGTAGTGCAATTTGCAGTGCTAAATGTAATTACATAAACACACGTTTTCTGTAGGCCTACAAATGTCTTTATTTTGCATGTTGTTGTATGGGGCTATAAATGTAGCCTTCTTATATTCTGGAGGCACATTCATGGGAAACACGTTTCCCCTTGGGTGGGAGGGTCTGTCTATTATTCCAATTAATCCAATCTCATTTTAAGACATACAGCATGCAAATAAGCCATCCACTCTGTGGACAACTTGTTTTATATATTACCAGCAGAGGGCGCTTCACAGTGTTGCCAAGTCCGCTTATTATAAGCGACTTTGGGCTTGTTTTTTTTGTAAAGTCACTTACAAATATTGGTAGTCGCGGGTCGCGGTTTTTTGGCTTGTTTCTAAAGCGTAGTTGCTTATTGGGCTTGTTCGCAGCTCCATAATAAGTTGTCAAGCAGATATTTTTGATATGTTATTTAAACGTAGGATAGCTTGTCTTGCCTGTTCCCTCTGTCCCTCCCCTTTCCCCATACTCACAGGAGTTTTTTCCCCACCCACATCCTGCTTCTAATTGGCTCTGACTCTGATGGCAACGAGTACTAGCCAATCAGAGGCAGAGCAGGGTAATGTGTTTTTTTTTTTTTTTTCTGGTTAGGAGAAGATCAGTCCTGTAACTAAAAGAAAAGAGATGAGTGCATAAAAAGCAATAATAAATAAAGAATTTGTGAATTCAGGATGATATTTATTTGTGTGTGCAAATTTTAATTATCAGAGGTTTACTGTGTATATAATGTACTTGGTACATCAGTCTATATTTGATATCCCATCTGTTTTCTAATGTTAAAAGGTGGTTTAACTCCCTCTTGTAGTCCTTGTCCTGAAGCTCAGGGGGGAGAAAAATAAATAAACTGTGTACCGTGAGTTCAGTTTTCTAAAAATTGTGCACTTTACTTATCTGTTCACGTGGATGTAAATTGACAATCTGTACCCACAGTTTAAAATCCGTCCCCACGGATTGTAAAACCGTGCACACAGTTTATTTAATTTTCTCTCACCAGAACCTAGGGGGGGTCCGTGCATAAAGTCGCTTGTTTTGGGCTTGTTTTCACAGGCCTGGTTGCTTATTTGTCTCACGAGATCTGGCAACACTGGCGCTTCATTTACTTGCCCAAATCCGCTTGAGGTCTTATATTTTCGCAACCCTTTCTTTTTTATCCAAATATCAACACCCGCCCGCCGATGCAACACCGTGGAACAAAACGTGCAGCCCAACGCATTTTGATGACGCCATCACCAACGAGCCACAACAAAAACAACAACAGAACTCAGCTGTTCTGCAGCTAACTAGCCGGCCTAGTTACTCAGTCCTGTGCTTTACGTTTGGGATATGCATAAGTTGCTTTACAGTTGATAATACGTTTTAATATAAAGCAAATCTTATAAAAATCCGCAACAACGCGCTGTAACTAGTTTTTATTTTGATGTCTTTTCTGATAGCTTTTAGCAGCTAGCCTTTGACTGAGGACGGGAGGGAGCGCGTTCGACGTAAAGGTAAAGACGCGACTTTTTTCTTGACAATAGCGCAAAACAGTCACATTATACACTGTAGCCTGTATAATTAGACAGTTGAAGTTTATGGCTAGGCCCGTTTTTTGACGAAAGCTGAACGGTAACTATCTGCAAAGGAGAGGAAATGTTGGAGCTGCTAACAGACCTGTAGTCATGTTGCAAAAACCATGAGTCACATAACGCCATTGTAATTCAATATCGCGAGAAAACTGAGCAAGTGTGTATCACTTTTGGTGAGTTTTGTTGCCATCGTTGAGGTAGCAACTTTTATACAGTCTATGGGTAACAATGGGACACCAACAGTTGTGGCTCGCGTGGTCAATTTCCCAGTCAACTGTAAAGGGCATGAGAACGACTATGTTTTCACCCAACTGTACACAGGACTTAAAGAGTAAAGACACCCCAGTAAAGAATTCGCACAATTAGCTCAATATGGGGTAAGAACTTAAAGGGATAGTTCAGTTTCTTTGAAGTAGGGTTATATGGGGAACTTAATCGTAGACAGTATATTACATCCAGTATTATGTCAATTGCCCCCAGCTTGGAGAAACAGACTGGAGTCTGACATGGAAGCTAAGCAATCTACTGGTGTAGAAGGGTCAGCACACATGTATTTTAGCCACCTAAACAAATCCCACTTAAAAAAAATCAATATGCTATACTGAGACCTATATACACTGCTTTGCTTTAATGTCAGACAGTGATTTCTAACGGGAAAATTAAGCTGTTCTGTCACTCCAGACTCCTTTGAGGGACATTGCTGAACACAGGAGCTGCTGGTCTACCACTTCCTCGAACAGTTTGTTTGAGTAATTGTGTGATTTTTGCATTTAAAAGGTTTAGTTCAGATTCACCAGAGTCACACAAGAATACTAACTAACTAACTGATTGAAACTGGGGTAGACCAGCAGCTACTGTGTTCAGCATGCTGAAATTACTGTTTTTCCCAAGGGAGACCGGTGGCTTTGACGAGAGCATTGATGGGGAAATGAAGCTGTTCAGGCTCTCTGATGGAAAGGTTAAGTGCTGAAAATACTGTCAATATAGCTTCCACTTAGACTGATATTCTTTTAGATGGGACTTTTTTTTAGGTGGTTTAAAATGTTTTGTTGCTGGCCCCCATACACAGCAATACATTGCTTAACTTCTATGACGGACTCCAGCCTGCTTCTCTAATCTATGGGTGTGCCGACAGATGTCTACTGCATGACTACTCCGTACAACCCCACTTAAAAAAATTTGAACTATCCCTTTTAAATCGCCAAATAAGTCAGCATCTTTGTCTATAGATGGTGACAATGGCTCAGAGGTAGAGTGGGTCGTCCACCAATCGGAAGATCAGCGGTTCAAACTCCCTGGCTCCCAGTCTGCATGTCCAAGTATCCTTGAGCAAGATACTGAACCCCAAATTGCTCTCGATGATGCTTCCATCGGTGTGTGAGTGAGTTTAAAAAAACACTGAGTAGCATGTGGCACTTTGTATGGTAGCCTTGGCCACCAGTGTATGAATGTGTGTGTGTGAATGGGTGAATCTGACTCATAGTGTAAATAAGCGCTTTGAGTGGTCGGATGACTAGAAAGGCGCTATGCAAATGGAGGTCCATTTATAGATCTGTGTTATACTATACATCTCAATGAAACTGTACTTTTATTTTTTAGTACATTTATGTACAGTTAATTCTTTGGTACTCCAGCTTTTGGTCCACATTCCCAAGCATTGACTGTGTTGTCCAGGTGGACTAAAATTTATATGAATTCTAATGATATTTTCCTGACTGTGTCCTCAGGTGTGTTGCTGTAAGACAGACCACTTAATGAACCAGAGTAGGTGTAATTTTTGTTCTGCCTGCTACCTTGAACATCTTCAAAAAAGAAACAAAAAGGTCAACCTCTTAAATTTATTTCTGTTTCTTTTCTCTGTCTCAAAGACTTCCCCAAGCCAGAGATATTTATGGCAAAGGCAGACCACAAGACCGTCGGCGGAGATTCTCTCCTCCGTCAATGACCACCAATATTATTTCATCACCTGTCATCATGTCGCCGCGAAAAAGACCCCTAATCCCTGTAAGCAGCCGGCGGAAAGCAGTGGATGACTTCTTTCCTTTCAACTTCCTGCCAGTGGAATGCCAGCTGCACGTCTTGTCCTTTTTGAATGAGGTGGATAAATGTAGCTGTGCTTTGGTTTGCTTGAGCTGGAGCTGCCTGGTCCGCTCATGGAAGCTGTGGCGGGTGGCAGACTATTCCCGTCGCGGCGTCTTCCATCTGGGTCAGGAGGGGCTGCTTGTTTCTAACCGTGAGTTTGAGAGGTGGAAATCCTGGGTCCACCATTACACCCATCACCTCATCTCCCGGCGGGCCAGCCTGCTCACACTGAAGGCCAGCTTCGACCTGGGGGATCGCTGCAACAAGTGGGGTGACCTGCTCAGTCACCTGCTGGATAATGTCCACTGCAGAGACCTGAGCCACCTGGACCTTAACTGGACATTTACTCTTCTTGAGCCACTGGACCTCAGAGTGCACTCCAGCTCCAGTTCGCACCAGGACAGCATAACCAAGATGGACCAGGTAACTGGGTTTTACTCAAGTTTATTTCACATGAAAGCATGATTGCAACAATTGGTAACTGAACTTAAGTGGCCTCAGTAAACATTGCACTTACGTAACCACCCTTGAACCAAAATGTGTTTAAAGTTCCCTCTGTGATGATTAGCTTTATCACTTCTTGTGTGAAGGAAGGACGAAACTGCAGGGGCATAGACTGATAATTTGTACATTGACTACGCTTCATTGCAGGCCCTCTTTGTAAGACAACTGATAAATGGTAAATTGTCAATGGACTTGTGCTTGTGTAGCACTGCTTTCACACTACTTGTCATATTCACCCATTCACACACATTTATGCACTGGTGGTTGAAGATACCTTACGAGACGCCACCTGCTACTCAGTTAGCCATTTTAATGCACTCACACACTGACGGAACAGCCATTGAGAGCAATATGGGTTTCACTATTTTGCCCAAGGATACTTTGACATGTGGACTGGAGTCAGAGTCAGATTTAGATAACTTAATTAATATCATCAGGGGCAATTTGTTTGAACAGCTTCCCTTGCACACATACTATAACATACAGTAACATGTAGACATATATCTAGATAGTAAGAAATAAATGTCAAAAAATGTGCGTAGGAGTTCAGTGGAACAAAAGAATCTAGAAATTATTAAAAAGTTAATAGACTGCTCATCAATAAAAGAAATTAAATCAATAAAATAAATTTACTAAATATTTAAAGAGAATTTAAAAGGCGATTCACAGAGGGAACAAAAGATTTCAAACAGCAGTTAGTTGAGGGTGAGAAGTGTCCATCATTTGACACACAGCTTTTTGACCATTTTGAGTGCGCTCGTAGTACACTGCATTTTCCCGTATTGTGCAGTGTGATCCCTACTTCCCAACTGCATATAATAACAACAACTCTTGGTAATACAGGGTTCTTGCAGATCCTTAAAAAGTCTGAAAGGGCATTTAGTTCAATAATCGAAAAAGAAGACCTTATTTGGTATTAAAATGTCTTAAATCAATTTTTCTCAAGTCTTAAAAATGCTACAAAATAGGGAGTCAGAACTTATGATTTTTTCTTCTTGGACGCTGCATTGTAAAATCTCAAAATAATTGGTGACATCTTTTTTTCTTAAATAATTTCCCAAATGCTCTTTGCATTAACGATGCACAGATCAGGATAGTTAAAACAACAACAGTCATATTTTGTTTCTAGTCGGGATGTTCAGAGCAGAGGATCCACTTTCTGCAAGCCAGCCATCACTGTACCCTGAACAACGAGGGGAAGTGCAAATTCAATTGAAATTGGCTATTTAACCAAGATTTCACAGCCTGAAATCGCTTTAAAGGGAATACATACAAGCCTGTGTGTATTTCATGAAAAAAATGATTTAAACTCACTACAGGAGGCAGTGAAACCCTACATGCAGAGTGAGAAACACAAAATTGGCAAGAAAATCCTCCAACAAATGGCAGGTAATTCCCAGTTCTGTCTCCTCTCCACCATGCAACAAAGAAGTCAGGTTTTATGATACAAACAAATATTTGGGCAAAATTTTATCTAACCATTCAAAATGAATGTCGGTTCATATTTTTTTGTCTTCTGTTTTGGTTATTGTAAAATAACCTGGTACCCTGCAATATATAATTAATTCATGTGACTAGGACCCACAAAAGTGGCACAAAATTGAGTGGATTGACCTATATAGAAATTATTAACTTGTGTAAGTTAATTTTTTATATTATTTTTGCTATGATTTGCACCAATCATGAGTTGATGAGCCTCCTAGCTACTGTGGCTAAGAGAGATAACAGTAACACTGTGTTAAATTTTGCAGCTGTTTTAGATTTAGTCTTTGTCCTGAGACAGAAATCACATTATTATCCTTAATAGTTTTAGTCTAGTTGTAATCATTATGTTTCTGCATTTAAAAATTGAATATAGACATTTTTTTTCTACAACTACAAATAATTCTACACACTTACAAACTATCATTTCTCCAGCAGTGTTTGACAGGTTTAAGGGGTGGTTTACAAGCACACACTGATCATCATTTGAAAAGCTCAACATCTCTATTTATGCTCTCAAAAACGTTGACACCACAGTTAACTAATCTGAGACAACTAGGATTTGTACCCAGGTTCATTGTAAACTCCAACTTTTCCATCTCACTGTTCAGAAGCAGAAAAAAAGCCCGAATTCTTTATTAATCTGCAACATGTTAGTCTGGAAATTTAAACTCGTCTCCTCTCACAGAGTTGGTGATTAAAATTTAACTTTCATCTCTGTCAGAGAAAACTGATCTGAGATCAGACTGTTTACTTACAGTACAGCTACACTCACAGATAACTGAGCCTTCTCCCTGCCTGTCAGACAGCATCAAACCATTAACCTTCCTGAGATAGTCCTGATCTGAGTGGAGTCCTGCAGGCATCAGCTGCGATGTCCGACAGCCAGTGGCATGTCGTGATCTTGGCAAGGCTATTAAGATATATTCAGACAGCAGAATGACACAGAGTACAACATAGACAGATTTGGGGGAAAAACTGCTGATGATCATTAGAGTCAGTCTGGGAAAAGCACTTGCACTTAAGTCTTTGCACGATTATTTAGTTATTTCAGTAAAATCTGGCAACTTGACACTTTTGACACACATCCCCATTATTGCTAGTGGTGGATTTAAAAATATGATCAATTTCCAAGGAATGGTTTTCTTCTATAGAGGGACTTGGCAGAAAAAAATCAGGAACCGTCGTTGTGATCTGGTCTTTTCCATACTAAAATGTCATTTACACAGAAAAATGTCCAGGCAGTTGGTTTATCTGTGTGATTTGATTTGACAGGTGACCAGTTTCCAGGAGCTGCTGACCAAACTCACCCACAGCTGCCCACGCATCTCCAAAATGCGGTTACACTTTGACTGGTCGGATGTGTCCGTGTCACTGCTCACTCAGTTCCAGCAGCTCCGAGTCCTTGAGCTCAAATACTTCTGGGTCTTTAAAGGAGTGACGCCCACAACACTGCAGACCCTGACCAAATCCTTGCCTAACCTGAAGTCTCTGACATTGCAAATCCTTGTGCCGCTGAGGAACCTGGGCATCTCGTACATTTTGGAGTCTCAGTCTCTGGAGTTCCTGGACGTGTCACCCAGCCGAGGCTTGGTCTTCTCATGTCTGAAGCTACCTGCCTTGCGTGAGCTTCGAGCCAAGAAGATTGTTCGCGGCATCACACTGGACCGCAGGACCAGGCTGAGTATCCAGAGCCGGTGGCCCTGCCTTTACCACGTCCTCCGAGAGGGGACGCCAAAGCTCCAGGCCCTCAACAATGAGAGACTACTTCCTACATGGAGAGAGGAGAGCTATGGGGAGCTGTCTGCCATCCTGGAACAGTCCTGTTACTGTGTTCAGCATCTAGACAGCTGGCTTTGGTAGTCAACTGCGTGACTTGAAACTAAGTACATTAGACAGGTGGTCATTAGTAATGTATTGCTTTTATACACACACCATATTTGTCCCCATTTGAATGAACTGAACATGTCCTCAGAGGGACACATTTTTGCACATAGTTGCAGATAACAAAATAGTCTTGAAAAGAAATTAAAGGACTGCAAGTTGTTTTTTTTTTCACTTCTTAAACAGAAAGCTGCTGTTACAGTTGGAAACACGTACCAAGGACAATGATACACAGTGTGTCTACAACTGTTTTAATTAGTTTGCCCATTATGTCCAAAAAGCAAAGGTGCTTCATGCTGATTGCACTGTGTTGTGCTGGCCTGGATTTGTTTCCACCAAAGTTCTGCGCTGGAAAACTGACAACATTAACTACAACCCGGAGCTGAGAGTGAATGTGAAAAGAAGACTTGAGTGTAATGGTGACTCAGAGTTGTGGAGAATGCCTTCTAAATTGTAAAAGAGAGAAATGATTGAGAACCAGGAGAAAATGTATATGAAGTTTTATTTTCGTTACTTTTTACAATGAGCCTCAACTGTTTGCTTCTGTCGAGTCAGAAATGGAAGCAGTGCTTTTGCAATGATCTTTCTAAACAGCAGAGGTCCTTACTGTCACAGATTTGACTGTGGAGATTTCTCTCCCAAAGGTCTTACAACTCAAACTTGTGTTTACATGTGCATTAGTGTAACCTTGTCTCTTAGTGGACCAAAAGATTCTGAACATTTCACTTGTCACTTGTCAACACTTGTGCTCATGTGTTGTATGAGTAGCAGATGTGTGCATGAGGGTATTTTTGCATCAATGTATTTGTGAGATTTGGCTGATATGATGGAAGGTTTGAGTGGAGAACATTTCACAGAATTCATCATGAAGAACTGTTTTTAATCTTAAAGCTGCAGTTGGTAACTTTTATTAAAAAATACACTTTTTTTTCATATTTGCTGAAACTGTCACTATAGTCAGTTCAATTCAGTTTTATTTATAAAGCCCAATATCACAAATCACAATTTGTGTAACCACAGCCCACAGTCCAGGTGCAACCATGATCGAAGGGAACCTGCGAGACAAGGGAGGACAAAGGCTCCAGGGAAAAATCTGAGTTAGTAACATGCATTAACGGAACATGAATGTTTGTTAATGGAGAGAGACAGAAAGAGAGAGGAGCTCAGTCAGCACATTTACATGACATTAGAGAAAATGTCATACATGTTGAAATACATGTAAACATGTTCGATCAAATCAAATTTCTCAAAGCTAGATACCCAGACCCAGATAATGTGATTGGGAGTCTAATTACTCCTGCATGTATACAGACAGTTGGACCCAAACTGGCCTAGGCGCTCTGTGCATGCTCCACAATTTCCGCCCCAGGCTTTGACCTGGAAGTCGAATAGCATTAACTGCGTAACAGAAGAAGCCGGTAACAACATGACAAAATCTACATCCAGAGCCGTGCATTTTTGGACAGATGAAATGTATAGAGCTTTAAAGTTGTCCACCATGGTACCAGTTTGTTGCTAGCTAACCACAGCTAAATTGTTCGTTGTTGTTTGGTCTGTGACGTAATAAGTCAACAGGAAAAAGGTATAATAATAACAGGCTAACAGAGTCAACGTACTTAGGTCAATAAATCGATTCCCCTCACGTGCTTGTATACTGAGACAAGGACAGTAGCCCAATTAAATGGCTAAGTAGAGCTATATCCGTAGCTCAACTTAACTATGCATGTAAATTGATTGATCGATTGATTGATTGATTGATTGATTGATTGATTGATTGATTGATTAATTATTTTTATTTCCATGTCATGCACAAAGTGCCCAACCCTAATGGGTTTATAAGACACCAAAAAGAAAGTACAGTTGCAGTGTACATTATTATTATTATTATTATTATTATTATTTATTTTTTTTTTTTTCATTTCATACATAATTACAGCCCCTTTTATGGCTCAGACTTTAAACAGAATATTCTGCCTTCTCTCCCACGCTTTACAAATAAAATCTGCAACAAAAAAGGTTCCCTTTCTTAAACACAACTCAAGTTTCTCATACTTGTCCAGCCAAAAGAAATCAGCATAAATAGAGGACATTTTAATAAAAAGTACATCCCTCAAGTCCTCATAAACAAGACAGTAAAACAGAAAATGGACCTCACTCTCAATTTCACCGAGCTCACACACCTGACAAAGTCTGTCCTCCTCTGGAATGGCATTAAACCTGCCGGTCTCTAAAGCCAAGGGTAATGTTCCTGAACATAAACATACTCAGTATGTCATAGGGAGTCCTCGGCAGACCAGTCCTGTGTCATCCTCAATAATGGCTGGCCCAAGGTAAGCCCGAGCCAGCCCTAACTATAAGCTTGATTCACACAGCACTAAATTTGTGCATCTCAAAGTCAAGGATGCTTCCTTAGTAAGACAAGTCCTTCCAAGTCAGGTAGTCAGTACAGAGGCTTGGTAAGACTCCTTCCTAGCATTCAGTGAACACACATTGGAACATGGTACTGAGTGTCCAGGTGTCCGTCATTGAAGAGGCACCACCTTCACTTCTGGCAAATCATGTGAAAACAATTGTGGGTACTTCACACCCACTAAGGATACACACATATTCTTAAAAATTCTCTGAAGGAAGCCTTTTATCACAAACTGTTGGTATGTTTTCTTATGAAAAAACCCAAATCCCTACATATCCCACATTTTTCAAAAGGCTGCGATCACACATCTAATACACTGATAGGAGTTAACAAGGAAGCAGTCCAGAGCGATCTTGTAAGGAGGCAGGTTGAGGTATGGCTGGTTCACAAAAGTCCGGATTTTCCCCTGGAGTGGCGTGTTTGGAACCATGTGAACATGGAATCATTTTAAGGTACGTCCTCACTGTGTTTCTTTCCTAAACCTAACATCCATAACTTTACGTTAATAAAGTAACTGTACATTAAGGTCATTTGTTATGTGCTAATTCATACGATATCATATGAACTGTTGTGCATGCATTTTACATAGGATATCATATGAACAGTTCTATGAGCAATCCTTTTTCTAAAGGAAGAACTCAGTCCTCGGTAGACTTGGAAGGATCCTTGACATTGAAACAGTCCTTCAGCGGGACTCAGTGATGTGGCCTCCTTGAACCTCAGCTGTTAAGAATCCTTCCTTGACTTTGAGAAGCACCAAATGAGACCAATTATCTTACAAAAAAGCCTTGTAGCACTTGTAATGGCATCATCTCATGTAATGAAACATCGACTCAGAGCCAAGGGGTCTCCAACACAGCTGCCAGTCATGCCAATCTCTGTTAAACTAGGCAGCGCTGATAAAATATGAATCAAGATTCTGTTACTGCATTGCCTAATTATCACCTCAAATGTTTTCAGAAACATATCTTTGTGTACCGTTTAGCTGTAAAATGAGAAAGTTAGGAACCTGGCCGCCATGATGGAAAGTTGAGCTGAAACAATACACCACCTACCAACAAGATAAAATTTTTTACAACTTAACAGTACATTCAAATGTGTTTCTGAAAACAGGAGGAGAGACTCCTCGGCTCTGATTTGTTGTTTTCAGTGAGCAGCAGTTAGTTCTGGCAAATGCCATTAGAAGCAGCTGGAAGAGGAGGAGGGGTGTGATTTTTTTCAGACTATCTGTTTCATGTAGTTCTCTCACAAAAAAAGTGGTAGTTTCAGCAAAATGACAAAGTTTTTATAAAAGTCACTTACTGTAGGTTTAACTGTTCACAGGCTTGTGTGTTTGTGTGTGTAAGGCAGCAGATTAAAGTTTCACTGAGAAACATGAATCATTTTACAGACAACAGCTCTGATTCCAGGACTTACCTCCTGCTTTCTGAGGGAAAATCCCTCCTGAACAACAAATGCACAGAGTGAGTAAAAAGCTCTGACATTTAGACAGATGTTGTAACATCTGGTTTGGACCACTTTTTTCACATCATAATACATAATAAATTTAATTTTATGGACTCCAATGCAATGGAGCATTGTTATAAGTAAGCACTGGGGAAGTATTTGCTGTTGTTAAACTTTTGATGAAATGGATGGAATTTACTTTAAAAGTTTCTTTTTCCCAAAAAGCTTTCACAAGTGTCATAACCATCATTACAGCCCATAACAGGCCATTAATCAGAGATAATGTGGAATATGGCCTTGCTTGGCTGCTCCTCCACCTGGCTCCAGTCTCACAGCGACGATGATTTGCCGTCATTGTTGCGCCATCTTAGTGTTTCAGTATGCTCGTGCTGGTCTGATTTCCTTGATCCTGCAACAGGGACATCTGTTCTGAGTACAAACAACCACCGCCGCACCCAGCACAGACTCTCTTCCTGCACTGTTCCCATTTTCTCTATTTGTCTCCCTGTGTTTTCTCTCCTGAGGTGAGGCGTGTGTGTGTGTGTGTGTGTGTGTGTGTGTGTGTGTGTGTGTGTGTGTGTGTGTGTGTGTGTGTGTGCGTGTGGTCATGGTGGTCGTGATTCCCTGAAGTTTGGGCTTTCCAGCCAAATCTGCTCTCTACTCTCCTCCTCTTCTTTCTCCTCTCTTTTCCAGCCCACTCAGCACTCCTCCCTTCATATGCTTCTCGTTTGTTAAGAGTTTGTTGAGCGCACAGGATCTGTGTTGACATGTATCGCTGGAAACCATCATCTGACCCCCTGCACTGAGGTTTTACCTGGCCGTGGAGGGCAGTTGTTTGAGGGAGACACCACTGCATCTTGAAACTCAGGACACCTTCACCTACAATCCAAAGTGGTGACGCTGATGTTCTCCTTCTGAAGGATTTTCTTCAGCTACAGCTCTTGTTTCCATTGAGACGTGATTATGATGATTCGGGCAGTGTGTGCTATGTTCATAGAAAGGGAATGTGAGGGAGTGTGTGTGTGTGTGAGATGGGTCGGAGAGTGCAGTGTGAGGATAAAGTGTTCCTTGAGGTTTACCTAACCCCTGCATTAGTGGCAAGACCACAGTAACCGCCTCCAGATGTCTGAGAGCACAATCTGACTGATTATTTACGACGAGGCCAATGAACATCGCCCTCTTCACACTATAACACTTACTCTTTGCTCCTTCGGCAATGCCCAAGTTAATGCTTAATCAAAGTACAGACCCTTAATTGCTAAGGCCAAGCCCTGTTTATGGGAGGGAGGTTACTTGGATGTGAACAGATCAGTCATTGCAAACCAAAGGCACACAAGCTCAGGGACTCATCAGAATCATCTCTACCAGTCAAGCAACAGGACCCTCAGGACTGACCGCAGGAAACAGCCACCATGCCCAAAAAATCCATCATATCCAAGGCTTTCGGCGCTGCTTTTGTCATCCTGACTGTCTCTGTCATCGCCGGTATTGTTATCATGATCATCTTTTACAACACTGAGCTCTCTACATTGAACCCGACGCCTCGTCCAACCTTCCTACCCACCACCCAAGGTCCACCACCCACCATGCGGCTGCCAAAGAATCTCATACCTCACAGCTACAAGGTCTTCCTCCAGCCTCACCTCTACACCCGAATCATTGAGGAGGTAAATGTCACCAGTCCCAACCAGACAATGCTCTTTACGGGGAACTCTACTGTCTACTTTCACTGTGTCCAGAGGACAAACACCATCTACCTCCACAGCAGTGACCTGACAGTGTCTAATCCACTGGTGATGAACAGGGACACGAATGAGATGATTAGTGTTTCTACAATGAGAGACCACTTTGAAGGCACTTACTTTCTAGAGATCCAGTTGAACAATGCACTGGAGGCGGAAGGGAATTACAGTTTGTTTCTGGATTTCAAGGGAGACATGTCACAATCTCTCGATGCGATGTATCCAAGCACATATGTTGAAGGTGTCCCAGCTCATGAAGGTGATAAAAATACAGAGAGGTGAGTAAAAAACAATAAAGCTTTTATGTTTGTGTGTGTAACTATTCTGATGGTATACATTTTTGGAAAAAACATTCTGTAAGGGTTTACCCCAGAAAACCATTAGGTACCAAATTTGAAATTTCCCAAATTTAAAATCTTGGTGACTTTTAGACACACAACATAAGATGAAAAGGCTCAAGCTATGCCATCATTACAGCAGAGTCAAATTGCAATGCTTTCATGGAAACTAAAAGAACGTATGAACTGCAGTTGAACTTAAAGCTTGAAGTATTCATGTCCAAAGTTCTGTGTTGTAAATTATCCTCATCCAGCTTTACTTTAATTCCCAGACTTAATTTGTTATTCTGTGATGATAAATCAGCAAACTTCCAATCCATCATATTTTGTAGAATTATTTAGTGAGTTGCTAAAAAATGTTATCATCAATTACTTTCGTTTCTTTACTAAGTACATAACAGTAGAAAAAAAGTTACATTACTTGCTACATTACATTTGTTCAAGTCTAACTCTTTACCAGGAATAACTCGTTTTTTGAAGTGGGGTTGTATGGGTTATTTTTCCAAAGACAATACATTACCAAACTGATATCAGCTTCCATCAATCTCATTCTTCAGTCAGTCATAAACCAAGAGGGAACACAAGAGCCACCCAAAGCTCAGCCTGAAATGATGCAGCAGACTTTTTTCTGTGCTTTTAATTTCCAAAGCCAAAGTGAAGTTGTGAGCTTCAGTGTTGAAGAAATATGTGAAATAAAAACTGAGACTAAACTTCAACTATAATCTTCATGATATTTATTCTACTATGAAATATAGAATCAAGAATGAACCACTGTGCTCAGTAAAGAATCAGTGTAATTATTTACCCAAATGAGATACCACAGATGACATTATTCCTTTTTGTTAAGTAATGTGCCTGCCTAAGACGTTTTTGTCATTTGAGG
Source organism: Epinephelus fuscoguttatus (assembly GCF_011397635.1). NCBI lineage: Eukaryota > Metazoa > Chordata > Actinopteri > Perciformes > Serranidae > Epinephelus > Epinephelus fuscoguttatus. Next base: position 3,661,011 of record NC_064755.1, read on the forward strand.
AAACAAACTTGGTCAGCTCACAAGTTTGATTTTTGAGATGATAAGCAGAAAAAAAAATAAGATGGAAGCCAGTTAGTCCCCCCACCACCACACCTCAAAACAAAAACTGCATCAGATGTCTTTGCGGTCTTTTACAGAGTGAGCTGTTTACACATGCACTGTGCTACAGTCAGTGTTCCACAGGCAGCTGTGGCTCAGAGGCAGAGCGGGTCGTTTGATTCCCCGGCTTCTCCAGTAGCCTACGCACGTCGAAGTATTCTTACTGAGGTCCCCAAATTGCTCCCGATGGCTGTTCCATGGGTGTGTGAATCATTACTGAGTAGCAGGTGGCACCTTGTACGGTAGCCTCGGCTACCAGTGTATGAATGTGTGTGTGAATGGGTGAACGTGACTCGTAGTGTAAAGAGTGCTTTGAGTGGTCAGAATACTAGAAAGGTGCTATACAAGTGCAGGTCCACTTACCATTACCATGACAGATTACTGATTACATGCCCTAAAATGTAATTTTAACATATTGTATTAGATTACTCAAACTAAGTGACATATTCTAAATACTTTTGAATTACTTTTGAAAAACTTCATAATCATCTTACTGAGCTCAGTTGTCTGGGTCTTATATTTCCATGCCAAAAACACATCATAGAGTTTAGGCTGTGCATCTCCTCTGCCTCTGCCACTGTCATGCAACACACACTTTTTAAAATCTGTTCACGGGAAATGCTGCCTCTCAGAAATGTTACACAGTGTCCTGATAGCAAGCGAGCATAACTCTCTGTCGACACTCAATCTGTTAAATATGCTTAAATATGTACTTCTGTTACGTCGTGTAAACAAACCACATAAGCGACCTATCAGCTGTGCGCTCGACTGGACACACATCAGATCTTGATGATAGAATTATTCAAGTAGAAAATCTTTACTGATGTACAATGCATAATTTGTTGAGAACAAAATGACAAAACAACAGTCAGTGGCAACCAAAATCATCAACCCGTTAAGGACTGGACTCAAAATCACACCAAAAATCAGACTAAAGAACTGAAATCACAGGCTGATCCAACTTGCATATATTTTATCACGGCACCTCACAATGTGACTCAGTAGTATGGCCCCCATGTGCCTGTATCCACTCCTGACAATGGCTGGGCATGCTCCTGATGAGCTGGTGGACGGTGTCCTGGGGGATCTCCTCCCAGACCTGGATCAGGGCATCAGTGAGCTCCTGGACAGCCTGTAGCGCTACTTGGCGGTGGCGGGTGCAGCGATACATAATATCCCATAGGCGCTCAGTTGGATGTAAGTCAGGGGATCGAGAGGGCCGGTCAATGGCATCGTCATCCAGGGACTGCCTACACACTCTGGCCACATGAGACCGGGCATTGTCCTGCACTACTCTATCCCGCCTGTCACATGTGCTTAGTGTGAACCTGCTCTTATATGTGAAGAGAAAGGGGCGCCAATGGTGGACCTGCCATTTCTGGTACTCTCTGACAAATGCCATTCAAGCTGCATGGTACTGGGCTGTGAGCACATGGGCCCTCATTCCATCCTAATGGAGTCTGTTTCTGACAGTTAGGTCAGATACATGCACACCAGTAGCCTACTGGAGGTCATTTCGTAGGGCTCTGGCAGTGCTCCCCCTGTTCCTCCTCGCACAAAGGAGCAGATACTGGTCCTGCTGCTGGTGTGATGTCCTTCTGAAGTCCTGTCCAGCTCTCCACATGCAATGGCCGGTCTCCTGATGTCTCCTCCATGTTCTTGAGACTGTGCTGGGAGACACAGCCTGGAGGAGCTGGACTACCTGTACAACCTGATTGGGCTGTAGGTTCTGCCTCATGCAACCAGTAGTGACAAGGACACTAGAAGAACACAAAACTAGAGAAGAATCAGTCAGGAAGGATAAGGAGTAATTGCAAACTGCAAAACCTTTTGGGGGTTGTCTTGCTTTTGCCTCTCCACTGCACCTGTTGTCACTTTGATTTGCACCAAAACAGGTGAAACTGATTCACAATCACTTTTGCTTCCTAAATGGACACATTGATATCCCTGAAGTTTAACTGAGTCTGTGTTAGACTGTGATGATTAAGTGTTCCCTTAATGTTTTGAGCAGTGTGTGTTGTATTTTAAATGCATAACTTCTATTAAGTTACTCTCCAACCCTGGCTAAGGCAGGGTGCTGTGACACACAGTTTGTCACATTATAGTCTGTTCTGTCCAGACCCACAGGAAACGGGATATTCCATTTATTACTCACTCGTGTCTTTTCCTCACTATTTACACAATCATTTACACTTATTAAAATTCATAAGCCAAATGATTGGTACTCCTCCCTTAGATGGTGCTCAGTGGTCTTGGGCTAGCTGTTTGCTATTGTCTGTTCCAAATACACAATCCACCTTCTCGCTTCCTGTGTTATGGACTTTGGTATACTGTCCATACATTACCACTGTTTTCATCAGTAATTGAAAGACACAAAGACTGCCCTCCACAAAGTCAATACATTCAGTACTTATAAGGGCATCTGTTCAAAGTGATTTGTCATGAGTTGTTTACAAAATCCAATCACTTCCTCATAGTTTTTATCTAGTGTTCCTGCAGTATGTACCTGATAATAAAAGGCTGGCTGTCTTTATCTGTATTCATAGATTCCTTGTCGCCACCCATGTGGAACCAACAGATGCCAGAAGAATATTTCCTTGTTTCGATGAGCCAGAAATGAAGGCAGAGTTTGACGTGACCATCATCCACAGGGCAGGCACGACAGCTCTAGGGAATGCGGAAAAGTCAGGTAAAAAACAATCTCCTGTGATATTGACTATATGTACAATATACTGTTGCTCGTGTCTCTTAAAAAAGTCCCCTGCAGCAGTAAAAAAGTCATAAAAGAATTCAAGATATCCTTCCTTATACTGGTCTGCCTTGTTTCCACTCTCTTAGACTCCAGCATTATAGATGATGACTGGAAATACACTCGTTTTCATCCAACACCGAAGATGTCAACATACTTGTTTGCCTTCACAGTTTCAGAGTTCACAGCAACCCCCTCCTTACATGACCGTGTGGACATTAAGGTATGTGCACTGTAGATTCAAGATGAATTGAATGTAATTGCCTACTGTTGTTATTTTGCAAGTAAAATTCTGTTGTTTTTTTTCTGCAACATTTTGAAGTTTGCTCGAAAGTTTACCTAGAAAAGAGAGTCCTGCCAGTGGTTTTGGTACGGTTCAGTATCAAATCAAAATACCATTCAGCACCATGAACCAAATTTTTTCCAATACCTAAATCATGTTACCTGTTCTTTATTATCATTATTGTTGTCATTATTATTATTATTATTATTATTATTCAGGTTTTTGACCTCTCACTGTTTTTTGATTAAGCACAGATATTACAGAAGAGAACTAGAAAAGCACTCGGAGAGCGCAGACCTCCGCCAAGCAGCTTGGATTTCCCACCATGTCATTATTTTATCCACTTCGCTTCAACCGATCACCACCCAAATTTTATCATCTGTTCCTTGTCCCATTATCAGCCTTTCCTTTCATCAAAATCCCTTCAGAACTTTTTGAGTTATTTTGCAGACAAACAAACAGACAAACAGACCAACGCCGGCAAAAACATAATCTCCTTGGCGGAGGTAAATATGTAGGAGGATATGTTCTACCTCTGTGTTTTAACTTGCCTCTGTTTCGCCCGTACAGACATATGCTCGTCCTGAAGCCACTGCAGCAGGACACGCTCAATATGCAGCTAACATCACCGGAAAGATTCTCAAGTTCTATGAGAAATATTTTGACATTGATTACAACCAGAAAAAGCTTGGTAAGTCTAGATATAATTGGATGGATGTTGATAAGACCATATGTTCATTATTTAGGAGGGGGAAAGTAGGTAGTGCAAAAAGAGGGATGTAAAATATTTTTTAAGCACCAGGGGGACTTATGTTTTTTTTATTTAGGCTTACAGATGGAGCTTGAGCATAACCTGGGATCGATCTGCTGCCTGCTGGCTAAGCAAATGTCTTTACATTATTTGATGTCCATACCTATGTGATTCCTCCAGATCAAATTGCACTGCCAGACTTAAGTCCTGGAGCAATGGAAAACTGGGGACTGGTCACATACCAGCAAGGAGGCCTGCTTTATGAGGAAGGAGTGTCCTCACTGTTGCACAAGGAAGTGATCGCCACTTTTATCGCACATGAGCTGGCACACCAGGTTAGAAGGGGAAATAAGTCTTTGTGTGTAATAACAAAATATGAGACAAATTTGATCAAGACATCATCTTTTCCCACTAATTATAAGTGTGTTGTGAGTGTTACCTTAACTATCCACATTTTCTCTTTTTGTTGACAGTGGTTTGGAAATCTGGTGACAATGAAATGGTGGAATGAGATTTGGCTTAATGAAGGCTTTGCCACCTACATGTCATTCTTCGCAGTGGATGATGTTGAGCCCACATTCAAATTAGTAAGCTCAGTCCAAACGTTCGGTGCCACAGCAGTAGCCCTCTTCCTAATGAGGATCCTGCTTTAAAGAATTACACACACTTTTTATTTTTGTCAATTCATTTATTTTCACTGAAGCTTTTCAGCTTGTAGTAACCATAGTCATTGAAAACTTAACATGAAAATTAAGCTTGATGCAAAAAGCCAAGACATATATGTGTTCATTTGTTTTTCTTCAGAAAGAGGCACATATCATGGACAACCTCCATGAAGCATTTGAGCAGGATGCTCTGGAATCATCCCATCCTCTCACCCCTCCAGAGGAAGATGTCCAGGAAAATTTTGAGATTCTTGGGATGTATGATTCTATAACCTACTGTAAGGTAGAGAGTCAATAAGACTATAAATACATATTCTATCTATCTATCTATCTATCTATCTATCTATCTATCTATCTATCTATCTATGTCACTCATATTAGTGTACCATGCATATTAATGCTGACATGTATTTGGTGCTCACTCTGTAGGGGGCAGCTGTGCTGAGAATGCTGGCAGACGTCGTGGGAGAGAGGGTTTTCAGAATAGGAATCAAAGTAAGCAATGACTTTTAAGCTCATTCAGATGCGCTTTAATGCTTTTAAATGCCTCTGGCAGGGCCCTGCAGACCATCCCTGAGAGTCAAGACTAAAGGTGACGTCTGACTCCCTATTTAACCTCAAAACACAAGGTGACAGATTAGATTGTCCATTAGTCTGGTGCCAAAATAGGCCAGTGTCCTGACAAAGTAGTTGTAGCTATCTGAGAAGATGCATCCTTTTGATAATTGACCTACAGCATAGGTGGGAAAGCAAACTACCACAGTTTTCTAAGTTGATGCCTTCATTGAGGTTATGAAACATTTAAAGCTGAACTGGACTGAATTTGTGTTTCGTCATTCCATGTGCATTTTTCTATTGACTTTGCAAAGACAATGTAAAGATACATCATATCTACATCCTGTCTAGTTGGTAATCCAACACAAACTCTCTGTTGATTTGGAGTGGTCATGTTACATAACTTAATTTTAATACAATTTCTTTCAGTTTGAAAAGGCAGAGAAACAGGTTTACGATCCACAATTCAATCCACTTGTAGTTTCCATTGCATCAAGCCAGCAGGTGCCGGACTGCTCCCTTGCAGACCTAGAACATCACTGCTGTTGAGGTGCATTTGGCCAGAAAATGACCTTAACATTTATTTCAACATCCCCCTCTTTGGATCTGCAGCTGGCAACTGTGTTTAAATATTTTCTCCCAGTCCTCAACATCAAATTTGAATACAAACTTTCCTCCTAAAAATACTTATTCTGAGTGCAGGGTTATACTGTTAACTATTACCTGTCTCTGGTTCTTTCTGTTTTTGTGTTTTAGGAGTACCTCTCAGACTTCAGGTTTAAAAACGCAGACCAGAACGACCTGTGGAAATATATACAAAAGGTAAAGTCTTAGGTTTAATCAGGTTTTTTTTACACAGTAATTATGCTAGTGCTAATATCATGTCTGAATGACTGACTGAATTAATTGATCAGTTTATATTTTTATAGCATCAAATATTAATGTGCCATGTTTGCAGGCTGACCATAATGATGATGGCCACACTGAGGTTGCCAAGGTGATGAACACCTGGACCAATCAAATTGGCTATCCTGTCATCACCATCAACACTACCAATGGAGAAATCTACCAGAAGCACTTCCTGTTCAATGACTCTTCTGAATCTAGGTATGTGCTAAATGGACATTGCTTCAGTGTGTACAGATAGGTTGAAGCTCAGGACAGTGACAATGATAATAACCGTGCAGTTATGTTTTACTCAAAGTGTCTCAGATCCTATAGATTTATAATGACACTCATTAACATTTAATTTCCACATAAGGATTGCTAAGGTCTTTATTTATATCTTAATCTGTATTATAATATGTTAATTTTATTGAAAAGAACAAATTATTGAGTGATACTCAAAACAAATAGATTTACATCTTTAGCATGGAAACAATGGAAGATATCACAAGAGCAATGGAAATAAAGAATTACATAATTTAAGTATATTAGTATTTAAGTTTGAGTGACAGATTGGCTGCTGATAGTGTCCTCAGCTTCTTCGTCAGATCCACCCCTCACTTCTCCACAGCACCAGCCTCTTGTCCAAATATGGTCACTTCTGGCTTTAAACAACCAAGACGGCGACATCCAAAACACCACACTTGAGGCTTCAAAATGGGAGTCCACAAACCAACTGGTGACATCACAGTATACGTGCATTATTTTATTCAGCCCATGAGTTTCCAAAAAAAATAAAAAATCAATTAATGCAGGTTTAACAATACTGAAATAAGGTAATGTAATAGTTTCTCATTATTGATTATACAGATCAACAATGTTTGTGTTCGACATGAGACACCATGAAGCATACTGTCAACGTTCACCTTCAATAAGCAGACAGTTGAGATGATGTTGTCATTCATTGGCATGTATACTTGATTGTCTCACTAATGGAGGTGGGAAATGTGAGCAAATGTAGTGTAGCAGGAAACTTGTGGTCCTAAATTGGTTCCAAAACAATAACCCAATCCTTCAGTATTTATTGAAATTTTACATCTCAGCTGTGAGTGCTGCCCAGTAGGTCAAGGATTAGAGAAAATCCTTTACCTTCACTATCGTTCCAAAGGCCAAAGTTGGATCATAAATCTGTCCTTCAGCAACTTCATCACTTCACAATGTCTATGTCCCTCTGAAAATAGTTTTCACCAAATAATTACAGAGTCAGGTTCATGTATCTGTTTTGGTTGGCAAAATACAGTAAGTTATTGCATTAATGGTGTCCTTATTAACCAAGTATTTCTCTGCCAGGCCTGCATGAATGCACTGCAACTGATTACAATAGTGTTTTGAAACACTGTGTTGTAATTATGTGCTCCATAACACTGCTGTGGGGAGTTGCGCAATTATTTAACCTGACACGGTTTTAAGTTGTTTTGACCACCCCCACACCATAACCGCTCTGAACAATGGCATGATGGGATTGCAGATATCTGCATATTATACAGGAGATTAGAATTCATGCTCCATTTACAGATCACTGTGCATCACCTTTTTCTAAAAATGTTTCTTTTTGATTTTTATTTTGACACTTCATTGCTTTCTGTATAGATGCTGCTAATCGTTTCCTGGATCATGAGCATCCACAAGTACTTACTCTACCTTGTTTTTTTGTTTATTTGTTTGTTTTTTTCTGCTATTTCCTGTCTGTTTAGTCTTTGGTGGTATGTCCCAATCAGAGTCATGTCAAAGACATCTACACCTACCATTGTTTGGTTGGAATCCAGCAACTCAGGTAGAGTATACAACACATAGCCTTGGAATAACACCTTGTTTCTTCTAAAACACCATTTAAACGACTTTGTTTTCATATTGGATGAACAACCATCAATTAAGATCTTTCCTGTTGCATCAGGCTCACAGAGGACTAGATATAAAATGTCATGAAAACAAACTTTTGACATATTAAGGTAGCTATGTGATGGTCTTTGGTTGGGTACAAGGCAGTTGAACATTTAATGAGACAACAGAACAGATGATTATATACACAAGATTACCTTTTTCTCATTACTAGTTTTTCTTTTGTATGCATACAGTGCCATTGATTATTTATGATATTTACCTTTTAAACAGTAACGAAAGACGAATTCCTTTCTAAGAGTGGAGAGTGGATCCTGGCAAACATCAACTGTACTGGATACTACAGAGTCAATTACAACCCGGAGAACTGGGGACGCCTCCTGACTCAGCTGGAGACAAACCCACATGTGAGCACTGAGCCACATAATGAAAGAGCAAATCACACAACTGAGCAGAAACTAACCTCTGTCTAGATGTTGTTTATCTGAATGATTAAGGTACAACAATTTACAAACTGCTTTTTACTAAGGGTGAATGACAATAGGCGGCAAGTTGCCCTCTGAAGGCTTATCCCTGAAGTTCTTGGAGACTGGCAGACTGAATGAAATCTTGGCTCACTTTTTTAAATCCTGGCTGTTAAACAGAAAATCATTTGCTGTTAACACACTTCCTTGGCTGACATTTGGTCTTGCACAAGAGGAATTATATTGAATCCAGAATGTGAACCTCAGTTTCTTAATCTTGACTCTTGCCAAGTGCTGATTAAAATGAACATTCCTGTGTTCTATCATAGACACCTATTACACAATGGGAGTACTGAATTTGGTACTTGCATTAACAAACAATGTCATCAACATCTGTTTAATAAAAACGATAGAATGTGTCTAGGGATGGTAATGTTTTGGACTGGTCAATCCAACTTGGATGGATTGCCGTGAAATATTGTACAGACCTTCATGGTTCCCAAAGAATTAATTTACTGACTGTAGATTCCCTGACTTTCCATCTAACTCAACCAGTGAGTCAAAGGTCTTTATGTTGGGCTTTGTGAGTTTTTGTGCTTCTGGAGGCATTATGTTTTCTGGTTGTCCGTCTGTCTGCCCATTCTCATGAATATCTAAAAGAATACCTTGAGGCAATTCTTTCAAATTTGGCACAAACATCCACTTTGAGCTAAGGATGAACTAATTAGATTTTGGTGGTCAAAGTCACTGTGACCTCTCTGTCGCATTCTTGTGAATTTAGTATCTAAAGAAGATCTTGTGGGGATTTTTAAAATGTGGCATAAACATTTACTTAGACTCAACAATGAACTGATTAGATTTTGGTGGTCAAAGGTCAAGGTCACTGTGACCTGTCTCATTCTCATGAATATGATATCTCAAGAAAGCCATGGGGGAATTTCCTCAAATTTAGCACAAACATCCACTTAGACTCAAGAATAAAATTATTAGAATTGGTAGTATAACTCAGGAATTCATACATTAATTATGACCAATCTTCACATAAATGTCTAATAGGATAAAATAATGATAATATCCAAAAGGTCAATGGTCCACTTCGCTGTAACATTATAATGTTTTGCAAAAACACTTTTCTGGCTATTATTTAACATCATATCTCAGGAACAGAAGGGGAGACATTTGGTCAGATACTGAATTGATGACACTAATCTTGAAACTGTGCTGCTTGTGCTGCCAGGGGGAGTACACCGTAAAACTTCAATTAAAAGCCTAGTCTCAATTAAATGCCTATTTTCAATTAAATACCCAGTCCCTTTTACTAGCCCGGTGTGGTTACACATTTGGACAAATAAACACCTGTCTCAATTAGACGCCTGGTCTGATTGCCAAGCAGTTCATTTTTTAATAAAAGTTCTTCAAATGTATAAAAGCGGGTTGTTGGCTACCTCAAATTATGTGTCCATTCCCTGTAAGTTATTCATATTCCTTAAGTCCGTAAGGGTCCTCAGATCAAAAGAATCAAAAGGGTTTTTCATAAAAATTAATCCAAGTTTTGACTTTCAACAGGACTAAGTGGTGTTGTGTCAGTGTGCTGAGTGCTGTTATCCTCAAGTGCCATAACTGTCTCTCTGATGCACTGTCTGCCAGAGCTAGATCAAATTAATGATTCATCATTGATATATTATCTGAAGCCTAATTTTTAAACAAGCAATATTCATACTGATTTAAATAAGAAAGTTAATTGTATTTTCCATTTTTGCTGATTGACAGTTTTGTGTGAGAGGCATTAAAGGCCTGTTCCATATAGATGCCTATCCCAAATATGGGACTGTTGATTTCAGTGATTCAAGCAAATAAGAGCTCGGGCTATTAATTGAAATTTTACAGTATATTTAAAGCACCATGTTTTTTACAGACATGGATATAAACTATAAGGGCAACTTGACAGGTTTGTGGGAGCATACCATCAAGAGGCAGTAATTGTAGTTATGGAATTAATACTTGAGTTATTACAATCCTGTAGGAAAGACGAACATGTCCGTACCAAATTACATGGAAAATCCTCCAGTAACTCAAGTCCAAACCAATCATAGGGAGCCTTAGGAGACCCTACCAGGAGTTATTACCTCTTGACAACACAGCTGATTTTGAAAATGTAAAAATTGCATTCAATCAACAGATAATTTTCTGTTGGTTCAGAGCCTCATTTTGCCTTCTTCTTTGGCACTGAAGTCATAATTTCCTGTTCTCTTATTGGTTTTGCTATAATGACTTTGTTCAGTTGTAGATGTCTTCCTGTTTGGGAACTTTGTAAATGGAAATGTCAACTGTCCTTTGTCTTGCTCTTGTTTTTTAGCTGATCCCAGTGATGAACAGAGGGCAGCTTGTTGATGATGCGTTTAACTTGGCAAGGTAACAACTTGGATTCAGTTGATCCAGACTGCTACAGCTTAAATTTCTGTAGGTTATGTGTGTTGTGATCACAGCAGATTTTGCTGGTGGCTCATTTGCCTCCCTGATCTTATAAATCCAATCTCTGTTGCCTCAGGGCCAAACTTGTTGAAGTCACTCTGGCTCTGAATTCAACTCGCTTCCTTCGGAAAGAGAGAGCTTTCCTTCCCTGGGAATCAGCAGTCAGGAACCTTGAGTACTTTGTTCTCATGTTTGACCGCTCCGAGGTGTATGGACCCATGCAGGCATGTGACATTAAAACATCCTTTTTAACTTCTGATATTCAAAATAAAAAATGTATCTTGCTTTCTAACAATACCAACCGAACTGTCCTGTATTGGAAAATAGCAGATGTACAGTGTTATGTTGCTTTGTGTGTTCCTGAAACTCTGCTGCGTGTTCTCTTCCTGTAGGCATACCTCCGGGAACAGGTTAGGGGCCTGTATAACTTTCTCAGGAACTACACAGATAGTTCAAGAGTCCCAGAGGATCACTCCTTACAGTAAGGACAGATGAGCTGTACTACACTCAGTTAATCCTCAACAGATTTACACATGTTTGCAGTTTACTGTTCTACAAATTCACAGTCCACTCTAGAGAACCGATGCAGAACAGATGTGTACGTTTGTATTGTTAGCTTACACATCATCAGTTACACGCATACAAATTACAGATGTGTTGTGTGGACTTATGTAATGACAATATGCAGCATGCGTATATGCAACCAAGAAGCTCTCAGGAATTCAGGTTGTTATAGATTAAGAATAAAATGACTCTACTATCCACAACTTTTGCAAATGGAAAACCAAACCATGACTTGTTAAGTTGATTAGAGCTGCACTGTAACATGCAGTGGAAGTGGGATTATTATTATTATTAATGACTTATCACCCATATCTATAGAGCCTGTAAACCATCAGTGTCATTTCTATACATTTTGAGCAAAAAGAGCTTTGATAAACTAACTGTATATGTTTCTGAGACAGCTTTGGTAAAAATCACTAATGATCTCTAAATGGTAGCTGACTCTGGGCTTTTAACTATTCTCATTCTTCTTGATCTGAGAGCAGCCTTCAACACCATTTCAAATAATATCCGCGTAGAGAGACCAGCGACCATTGATATCAAAGATTTTTATTAAATCTTGGATTTCATACAACTTCCTCAAACTTAACAGTGATAAAACTAAGGTTCTCCTCGTAGGCACTAAATCCACTTTGGCTGAACGGCATTGTTTCTCTCCAATCACTGACAATTCCAAAGTCCATCCATCCCCTCAGGTTAAGAGTCTGGGAGTCATCCTTGACAGTACATCGTCCATCAATAATGTTACTTGGTCTGCATACTTTCGTCTGTGAAATATTAATTGCCTTCACCTGTCACTTACACCTCACAGTGCCGCTATCCTCGTTCACTCTTTACATTCCATGATTGCAATTCTGTCCTCTATGGTCCCCCTCTCAAGTGTCTTCATAAATTCCAGTTGGTCCAGAGTTCAGATGCCTGTATCATTACTAGAACCCCCTCCACAGATCATATCACTCCTGTTCTCCAGAAACTTCACTGGCTTCCTGTTGAATAACGGACTGATGTCATTATTCAACGTCTCACCTTCTCACCTTACTAAGACCTTTTATAATCAAGCCCCTGCGTACCTGTCTGAATTCCTTCATATCTACACACCCTCCCATACTCTTAGATCCTCTTCTGCAATCAAACTCACAGCACCATCTGCCCGCTGACTACCATGGGCCCTAGAGCCCTTAGCTGATCTGCCTCACACCTTTGGAATTCTCTCCCCCATGACATTGACAATACTGGCTCCCTTTCCACTTTCAAATCCCGTCTGAAAACACACCTTTTCAAGTTGGCATATTCAGTTTGATTTTATGGTGACACACATATCGAGACCTGCACTGAAGATGACTTTATGATGGTGATTTTATACCTAATATTCATAATAATGATGTTTGTTAACTTTTATGGTATATTACTAAATTATTTGATTTTATGATGGATGGATACATCGCTGCTTTTTTTTAAATGTGTCTTGTAAGGTGTCCTTGAGTGCTTTAAAATTATTATGTTTATTATATGAAAAAGCCTGGCACTATTCAAATATGACAGCTGAAGAGGCTGATACCAAAAAAGCAAAGCTAATAGGAGGCATTTAGCAGGTGTACACAAACATGACATAATAAAACATCGCTCAATACACATTACATTTAACATATTTAATACAACTTATTATATAAAATTAAAAATACATAATAATTACTAATATATATTAAAAAAAATGTGCTTTATTCCAAGGCACACCCAGATCACCGCCATAGAGGTGGCATGTTCCAATGGACTCCCAGAATGTATAGAGATGGCTACAAAGATGTTTGCCAACTGGATGAACAGCAACTCTACTAACCAGTATGTACACAACTCAATAAGTGTTTTCAATGTGGAATTTGAACTTTACATTACCTTATGACTTCACACCTAATGAAATGATCTGAAACTTGCAGGACTCTTTTGTTTACAATAACATTGTTCTCATTGTAAAAGCTTTCATTATCTTCTATAGTTTTACTCTGCAGCAATGTTTTAGCAAAGGTAGGTGTCATTTAATCACTTTTTTGTGTTAACTGTTGGTGGCTGTTGTTACCACTGTGCATTGTGGCTCTCTAAAGCTGCACTTGGCACTATTTTTATACTAACATGTGCTCTGATACTAAATCACAAACTGCTGCACCTATGTAGAACGTGATCTTTGAAAGGTGTTTGCCTTCTCAAACACTGCCTACGAAGGCACAGAACTGCCACGGCAAAAAAAAAAAAAGAGAGAGAGAGAGAGAAAAAGACAGAAAAAGAAAAGACAAAAAAGATCAGCATCAGGTAATAACAAAAAAGTTTTGTTTTTGTTTGTTTTTTTACAAGAAAAGTTTCTTGCAATAACATGGGTTGCCACTTTAGGTCCCCATATGGACCAAATATGGAGTGTGAACTGGTAGCTGGAGAGGTGCCAGCGGCCTCCTGGGCACTGCCGCAGTGCCCTTGAGCAAGGCACACAACCCCCAACTGTTCAAGGCACCTGTCCAAGGTAGCCCCCCTCGCTCTGACATCCCTCCATTTTTGTTTTGTTTTTTAAAGATATTTCTTTGGGCAGTTTTGCCTTTAATTGACAGGACAGACAAGTGTGAAAGGGGGAGATTGAAAGGGAGTGACATGCAGCAAAGGGCCACAGGCTGGAGTCAAACGGCCGCTGCAGCAACAGCCTTGTACATGGGGTGCCTGCTCTATCCACTAAGCCACCGACGCCCCGACATCCCTCCATTTAATGTATGTATACAGTAGGTCCTGTTTGTACATGTGTGTGTATTTTGGGCTTGTGTGTATTTGACAACAGAGTGAAAAGAATCTAATTTCCCCCTTAATAAACCATATCTTCGTCTTCTAAAAAATATCTTGGTATAACAAGAAACTTTTTACGTTATAACCAGATGCTGATCAGTTTTTTGTCTGGTGAAGCAGTTCAGCACTTCTGTACTTTGAAGCCTTTTGGAATCCAAGTGCAGCTTTAAAGTAGAGGGACACTGGGCCTCATGCAGAAAGTGATATACAAGCAAATTTACTCTTATTTTTGTTTGTATTTATGATTTATTCTTATTTTGATAGTACCAACCGAATTTTGGAATTCACCAGTGTATATTTATTTTTGCTCTGAAGAGAAAATTTTAAAAGTTGTCCAGAGACCCCTTACCAAGATAAATGAAAAACATCTAATTTTCACAGTCCACATATTATTTGTCCAATATGAGGAAAACATGAGTTTTAACTTTGAGAAACATAAAAAAAAGCATGAATATCATATAATCAAATTTAGATCATTACATGTTTCAAGTAATAATGATTGCATTATTTAATTTGTGGGCTAAAGAACTACTATTGGTCCATTGATCCAAATTAATGTCATGTTCACACCAGGCGCAAATAAAACAATTAGCGCGAGTGAATTACATGTAAAGTCAATGTAAAGGCAAGAGTAGATGCAAATTCCTGGTGGAAGACGTGATGGATGCAATGGATGCCATGTGGATGACATGACATACGCGAATTAAGCGGTGCGAATGAAGCCACTAGCCTGATTTCGCGTCATATGCTTTGAGAGTTGAAAAATCTGAACTTTATCGACTGATTTGCACCATGATTAGCCAATCAGCACTGAGATCCTCTGGGGATGTATGATGCCAAGGACGTACCGACAGAAGTTCATTCATTGATTCACTGGTTTTATGTGCGTATGACACAAGATATTTGTGCATATAAAGCAAGTCAACACAAAATATTCTAGCAATCAAACTTGCGCAAATAATGCAATGGGAATTTTCATGATGCGTGTGAACACAACACAAGACAAGAAAAAACAAGAAAAAAAACTCAGATGATGTGCTTAAATACTACTCTCAGATTCTTAGGCCGTCCATGCCTGATGCAGAGAGCACATTTGTAGAGATCACAAAGATCTATCTGATGATCATTTTACTATTACTTTTACTTAAGTAACAATTTTACTGCAGACTTTTATCAATAAGAGTATTTTTACAGTTACAGTTACAGTATTAGTACTTTTACTTAAAGCTACTCTTACCTTCCTTGCATTTCACACATCCACAACTCCCGCCTCCCTCCAAAGTCCCATCCCCCTCCTCCTGCAACTCCACCTCTCCCAAAGGCCTATTCCCCCCTCCTCCATTACGTCCTTATTACGTCTATGATAGACGTAGGCGTTGGCAAGGTAACGTTAGATACACGGAAGAGGAGGGTGAGTGTAAAGTTACAACCAAGACAGTCAAATGCAACCCTGGAGTTTTAAAACTCAACCGGAGTCAGTGATGACTGATGAGCTTTAGAATACGGTTACAGTGCTAACATTAACATTACT
The DNA here is from genome assembly GCF_011397635.1 of Epinephelus fuscoguttatus. Taxonomy (NCBI): domain Eukaryota; kingdom Metazoa; phylum Chordata; class Actinopteri; order Perciformes; family Serranidae; genus Epinephelus; species Epinephelus fuscoguttatus. The sequence continues at coordinate 3,676,748 of NC_064755.1, forward strand.
AGTAAGTGGAAACACACAAGGAAGATAACGTTAATGTTTCAAAGGCTACGCTACAGCCGATATTGACCCGATTTTTGGCTCTTGCAGCTTCGAGTTCACTCTTAGTGTTAGCTTTTCTGCAATATTCTTTCTTTTGCCAACTGGGGGGAGATGTTACGCGAGCAGTTACGTCAGTCGGAGGCCTCCACGTTTTAGTGTGCCATCAGCTTATTAATAGCATTTTAACCTAAACAAAGAAAAGCGTAAAATTTCCAGAAAGGTAAGTGTTGCTCTAAGTAAAGGGTCTGGATTCTTCCTCCACCACCACTGCCGCTGACATGATATTTACATCATCACAAATGTTTGGTCATTGCTTGGTTGTGACTGACACTCTGTAAAATCACATTGACTTTGTTTCAGTTGATTTAACAGTAAATTGATTTAACTACTTCTTTAGGTCTTCTTCTTACAGCCTTTGTTTGATAACATCACCCCAATTCTTGGGCATGTGTCAGAGTGTTTGTACACGGCACAATACCTGCCCTTATATATTGTTTTGGGGATGTTACCTATGCTAACAGGTTGCTTATGATAAAGTGGGATTCATCATTCAGCACACCTGGGTAACAGCATATTTGGATGGTTAAGAATGTTCAGTGTACTGTATCTGGAGCTTACTCCTCTTATTTTTCTCCTCACAGAAACTTAAGCGAAAGATACATTTGAAGAGAATGTTGTAGCATGAGGCCCACTGACCCTTCATTAAATGTGTATACTGTATGTGCTTATTACATACACACATGAACACAAGCATTGAAGTGTGTTAATACATTTGCACTTGCCCAAGAAGACACTTTGAAAAAGACACAGGGAAAATGACTGTGTCTGTATGTGTGTGTGTGTCACTCAGCATCCACCCCAACCTGCGGTCTGTAATCTACTGCCAAGCTGTGGCTGCTGGCGGGAAGAGAGAGTGGGAATTTGCATGGGACAAGTTTCAGAGCTCCAGCGACACCTCAGAGAAAGACCAGCTACGTCAGGCTCTTTCCTGCACCAAGAAGATCTGGCTGCTCAACAGGTGAAGCCAACATTCTCATGTGAGACAGACCCAGGACTGAACATTAAGTCCTGGTGTGTCACATGCAACATCCTTCTAGGATTGTTTTTACTGTGGACATATTAACTTCTTTCACAATGGACACACCTGTGATAGGGTGAATCTCAAACACACAGTTTTTACTAAGTGAAGAGCTAGTCCATGCTTTCCTTATCTTGCAGATACCTGGAGTACACATTGGACCCTGAGAAGATACGTCTGATGGATGTTGCTTCCACTATTAGCTACATAGCCAAGAACGTGGCAGGACAGGCGTTGGCTTGGAACTTTATCAGAGCACACTGGGACTACGTCAGACAGGGGTAGGTTGCTATTTGGACTCCTCTATCTTCCGCCTCCTCTATTGGTTTATTTTCTGAGTCATGAACAAGTATTTGAGATTGTGTTAGATTTGGTTGGACCAATATAGACTTGAAAAGAAAGACACCTTGCTAACGTTTAAATTTAGCAATTTTTATTCCGACAGATTTACAAGAAAATTACAAGTATTCATGGTTTACCTCAGAACATATGTTAGTCAGGGTGGAGACGCCAACCTAACACAGCCGTCAGATTATGAGAACTCTGAGCTAAATATTCTTTTTATAGTGTACAGCCCTGGAGAGCTCCATCAGTCTTTTTTGCCACATGTGGACAGAGCTCCTCAACCAGCTAAAAGTCACACACATTTGTCCTATTATGATTTCGTGAAGTTGATGTAGCTAACTTTAATAGCACTCTGCGCTTTCTCTCTCTCAACTAAATGTTATAATATGCACAACTGCACTTTACCATTCTACTTATGATGTGTAGAGGGGTCTATGTCTTTCGTCTATCTATGTTAGCAAACTGTTGCCTGTTGACTCCTCCAGCAGACACAGAGCAGCATTAGCCTTCGTTTGGTGTCATCTCAGCTGGCCACCAATGTTGTTAGACATTGATATTTGGTTGAATTTAGATTGTCACGTCGGGTTACCAAAATTAAATGTTTGGATAATGTCTAATGCCAATATCAATATGAGGTAGAATACTGACGACCTTTGACATATTTTGTTTGTTCTAAGTGATGAGGCATGTAATGAAGGTAAAGTGCAAAGTGCTGAACAGCAGCCTATAACTATGTTGTGAGTATAAAGTGCATAGTAGTGACATGAGTTTAAATGGTTTATGACAGTCCAGTCACTGTGGGTGTGTGTGGCACAGGAGTGACATGTCATGATATTTTCTTGACGTACAAAAAGGGCATTTAACTGTAAGGTATGGAGAACAAAACCCAACATCTGCAAAACATCATCATATACAAACAACGTAGTTAGACATTTAAATTATCGTTAACCTGATTTTCATAAATTAAACGTCCGCTATAAGAGCCCAAAGTTTTTTTTAAATATGTCACCTTTTGTGTTTTCAGGTTGTCCTACTGCACCCATATGGGCAAAGTATATATAAATGAAAAAGGCAGCTTCAAATCTCTGTGTGTCTAGTTTAGAGATGGGTCAACAATGTGAATTTGAGTTTCCTAGGATAGGGAAGACGTGACCCGCCCTACTCTTCCTCGATTGGCTAGTACTTGTTGTTATCACGCTAGCAAAGCGTGTGTCTTATCTACAGGGCTACAAACTGCTCGCATTTAGTCGCATATTGCAACCATGGAGCACCATAGCAACTTGTAAATATCATTAATAAATGGACTGGAGAGCTGTTAGTGTTTTTCCATCTTACAGTGAATAAATCATCACATTGATCAGCGCCATGGTAACAGTTTATTTTATTGTGTTTCATGATAGTGTGCACAGATGAAGTGTGTGTTTTTGTACCTGCAGGGCTCAACACCATAACTATTGAGTCATATTTTGCAACCATGGAGCACCAGTTTGACTTGAAAAGCTATTAACATATGAACCGAAGGCTCTTTGTTTGTTTCCAGCTCATGGTAAATAAATCCTCACATTTAAAGGCGCCATGGCAACACTTAAAGTTTCTGCCAATGGCTAACATCTAACTGCTGACAGGAAGCTTCAAGTTCACAGTAAAAACATCAACACTTTTGGCCAAGTCATGTGCTTCAAAATAAAACTACCAGTGGCTCTACTTCATTAATTGAATTGTAACAATACTCAACTTTTTAACAGTTCTTTACTGTATTATAACAGTACTTTATTTAATTTTATTATGACAGTAGCTACTTTATTTATTTATTTTTACAATTGTAGTTATTTTAATATTTTTTTATTTTAGTAGTTCACAGTAAGAGGAGATTTCAAAATATTAATATGTATGTGTATATTTAGTGTATTCTATTGCAATACAGCCTAAAAATATTTCAGTATTATTTTAAAGCCATATCACCCAGCTCTACGTTTAGGCAAGAGGATTGAGATTTGTTCAGGTTAGAATGAGAAGCCAAATTAGAGGCAGAGTAAGGTAGAGTAGGGCGGGTCATGCCTTCACTGTACTAAAAAATGCAAATTTGCATCTAGACAGGAGACCATTAACCTAGCTTAGCTAAATTATGATCAGGGTTCCTCTGTTCTGTGGCATTGGAGCTTAGCAACACTGATTACGCATCCATATGATAAATAACACAGAATGATCATTGAAAATATGCTGATAAATGTGGGTTCATAGAGCAGTGATATGCAAAAATACAGTGCTGTTAGTGTTTTGATGTTGGTGTCGACACGGAAGAACCTCCACCACCTCACAGCTCTGTAGACCAGTATTCCACACTGTCTACCAGTAAACGGATCTGTCAGTCCAGCCCTGATCACAGTACTAGCTTCCTAGTGTGTTTTTTGGTTCACAGTTCTGTTTCATGGCCTGCTCCAAGGCCATGAGGTGCCAGTTTAAAAAACTGTTGTTGTTTGTGTTTTCTTTATGGAAGTGCTGCTGCTCACAGCCTCATCACAGACGAGATCCAAGAGTCCGTTCTTGCCTGTGGGCTGTTGTTTACTGACGTCTCTTGACACTAAAGTGACCTGTGGTCGAGTCACTTGGATAAATAAGCACTGCCATAAAACAACAGACTGCAATAAACAGTGGCTTATAAAAATCTCACATGGTATCATCAAGTACAAAGGTCTTGTCATTTAATCAGTGTTTATCATTAGCTCTCCTTCATAAATCCTTCACTGTTTGTACCGTTACCAGGAAGCTAAATTGATTGTTATCACGTTTATATAGACATAACAGACGGTTTCATGTCACATGCACACAGTGGCAAATAAGATTGATCTCAGTCAAGTCATCGGCAGGGACTTTTAATCAGTAGACATTTTGACCATCTGGACTTTCAAAAAGTTTCTTTAAGAAATCCAGTTATGCTTCCAGTTTACAGTATACAGGTTATTAGGTCCACCCAGCTAGATCTAATGCAGTCTAACACATAAGGGTGGGGGGAAAAAATGATGCAACATAGTATCATGATGTTTTTATGTGGCAATATTGGATCAACACATGGATGCCAAGTATTTTTATACTATAAATTATTCATATTGCAGTTATGAATTAAACTTTTGGCAGCCTTCTACAAAAATTAAAATAAATTGCTTTTTGAGTCTGCTAGATACATTTTGCTGCAATAAAAATTAGAAGTGGGAATCAGGATACAGTATTATCACAACACTTAGGTCACAAAAGGATACAAATGTTATATTATAATGTGCTGAGTATTGCGATAAAATATATTGTGATTTATTACATTTTTTTTTTCAGCTGCAAATTATTTCCCAAAAGGAAAACTTTGTAAACGTCAGTTTGACCTCATAACATAAAGTTTTCAGTCTATTCATTTGATTTTAATCATTTTTATTGCAGTATAATGTGATGTAAAGCAGACAGACAGAACAACACCGTCATAAAACCTGTCAGAAATGCTGCATACACTTGACAAACTGAACTGTTGGCAGATTTAACGCCCTCTGTGAGGCCAGATTAAGCACGTGAGCTAAACACTTTACATGCAGGTATGCCGCAGACTGAATGGCAACACCCATGTTAGAGGTGTTGTCTGTTAAAACCACAATCCCCAATTTGTGTGCTGCATTTTGCAGGAGGTCTGCAGTGTTTGCTACAGTGTGACTTTCGTGTGTTGCTCTAGTTTGAGATGAGAAAGTCATTTATTTTACCATTCTAGCAGCAAAAGTTGTATTGAAATGTGTATTTGCAAAAATTAATAATGTATATAATAAAAGGTAGATACTTGGCATCCGTGTATCGATACAATATTGCCATGCAAAATATCACAATACTATGCTGGTATTGATTTGTACACCCACCCCCCATAAAAACGACTGAAGTAAGATGAGCAGACTGAAAACTTTATCTTGTTAAATAAAACAGAAATTGACAAAGTTCTCTTTTGGGGACATGATTTGCAGTTGAAAAACAAGGTAATAAATCACAATATCTGTTATCGCAATACTCAGTGTGTTGTGAAACATTTAAAATTGCAATAATATTGTACTGTAACTTAAGTATCATGATAATATCGTATTGTAGTGCCGCTGGTGATTCTCACCCCATGCTAAAGTCTACCTTCATGAAGCCTAAAATCTTAAGTCTTTAATGAATCTGCTTTTGACTGCAGTTGAATCAGCTTTGAAGTCATGTAGAGGCTGAGCTTGGTGATGCTGAAGTGTACTGAAACCGTTCCTAATATTTTTGTCCACCCTGCCTGCCTCTGCTCTCCTGCAGGTATGCAGGCGCACTGATCGACGGAGTGACCAGCAGGTTCTCGACAAAATTCGAACTGGCAGAGGTGAGTTATTGATATTTTATTATGTCAAAATTATAATTCCGTCATATAGTGATGTCAGGTCAGGTGGAAACTCCTCTTTCCAGTCACGCACCAATAACTGATTATATCGAATGAGTAACCAGATACACCCTGATATCATATCAAAGGTTTCTCTGTCATGATGATAGCATGTCAGTTTTACCTCTGAACCAAAACTCCAAATTCTCTTGCTAAGCTATTTCTTATCTATAGTTTAAAAGACAAGGCTGGTTATATTTTATGTTTTTCTTATTGTCAACAAATCCAAAAAAAAAAAGATGAAACCATCACTGAATGTATCTACTAACAAGTGAACCACTGTCTGTGTATCACAGCCTGACGTATCTTCTTCTGTGCCACAAAGCTCTATTGTTCATGAGTCATGAGCCACAATGTTGGGTGACATGTTACTTTATTACCTTGAACACACACAGTGTAGTTTATTTTGGCTCAATCCCACAGTTTTTAGCAAACATTACACTAACTGGAGTAAATAGTGTAGGAATATATTCACTGCTTTAATTCACATTTGGTGCTCTGGTGAGTATTTGTGGCAGTAGGACAGTGAACGTAGGATTGACACAAAGTAAACTACAATGTGTGTGTGTGTGTTGTGTTCATAGTAATAAAGTAATATGTTTCTAAGTGGTAATTCTGGTTTTGTAACCCACAGCCCTACAAAATAATGTAGTATGAAATGCTCCCTGCCATGCCTCATTATGGTTTATAAGATATAAATGAGTCACAGGCCCAGACACACCAAGCAATCATTTAAGAACTCACAGCGATGAAAGCCAACTGTTGTGTTACCACACATTGCTTGCGTCTCAGCCACAAAATTGCAACTGCACACACTGCAAAGACCACAGCTGATGGCCAACTAGTATGAACATTCTGCACCTGCTTGAGAGGAAATAGCTCTGCACACTGGGCAGACGGCAGTAGTCTGTATTCGTCATTCAAAAAGGGAAACCAGAAGACTGTCTTGAGGCTAGTTAGCATATTAAACACAAATCAATGTTTAAAGAACAGAGCATATTTACTGTGCGCTAGTGAACAATAACACAAACCATCATGAAATGTTTCTGCTGAAGAGGTAAGGGGTGAAAAAAATTCTCATCGCCTATAAGAAGTTTGTTATAGTCACACTCCCTCTTGACTTTAGCTGTTTGTTTACTTTCGTCATTTCTGTTTTTCTTCTCATGCACTGAGCTGATTTCATTCACCAACAGCCTCCGCCATTTCAGACGCCAATTTGACATGCTGAATCAGCTGAAAAAAAATTTTGGGGAGGGGTGAAGCTCAGTCACTCGAGCCAGTGTTTAACACACTGATTGGTTCTGATCTTTTCATAGAAGTTGTTGACGACAAAAAAAATCTTTAATTAAAAAATAATGCCAGCTGTGTACTTTAAAATGCTACTCTTGCAATTTATGCAAATGCATTGCACTTAACAAAGTACATAAACAGGACACCTTATCTCATAATCAGGACGTTCTATCTTGTTGAGGTCTGTCCTCCACGTTTTATCTTTGGGGAATGCCATGCACTTCTAACAATTAACATCACTGTTATGACCTCTGTGTGTGTGTGTGTGTGTGTGTGTGTGTGTGTGTGTGTGTGTGTGTGTGTGTTTGTGTGTAGCTGGAGCGTTTTGCAGCGGAGTATGAGCTGGCTTCTGCTACCTGGGTGGTGAATCAGGCCATAGAGCAAACCCGAGTCAACATCCAGTGGGTCAGCGAGAACAAAGATGCTATACTGGAGTGGTTTGAAAGTGAAACAGCTCTGTAGAGTGGAAATGTCATATCTGAATGTTTTAGAGCTTCACAGATCAGTCGTGCTAAATACTCTTCAGACATTCCTCCTCCACGAAATACACTTCAATAACAAGAACCAATCAAGACCTGAGTCTCACTTTGCCAAAACAGAATCATGAAATAAGACATTCAATATCCCACCAAACAATTTACCAAACTGAACTGTGACAGCATGTAAGTCTGATAGATAGTAGAGTACTAACCATTTAAGGTAAAAGTTTACGTATGTACATTATTTATACAGTACAGTCAATGCCAGCAGTCAGAGGAACAAACTTTTTACTCCACCGTTTGCCATTTTTGCACATGATGCTGATAAAGCATCAGCCAACTTTACAGTATAATTATATGTTTGTAAAAGTTTTATGTTTGATTAAAAATATATCATATATACTTTCCAAAATTACTTTTTTCTTTGTTGCTGTTGCCCATTATTAAAATAATTTTACAATCAAAGCTTTTTACTGTGGAAAATGGATTGAAACTTCCATTGCTGGTGTTTATCTCTTAGCAGATCTGTAATTCTGAGGACAAACCCAGTGATTCAATACAAGTTAATTAGAACAGCAGTTTGATGCTGGCAATTTCCACAGCAGCTTCTCAACAACTTGCACAAATCACAGCCAAAGGACAGACCTGTCTCTGTTTGTTATAGAGGATATATCTACATGTGTATTTATGTTGTAATCAAACCAGATTATTCTTGTATGTTGTATTTTTAATAATAAAATATTGACATTGTGTTAAATATGAGTCCTTTAATCCTGTAATGTCACATTGGTTTTACCTTGTAAAAATAAAATGGGTCATAGTTAGGGTGAAGTCATGTAATTTGGGACGCTTTTGGTGATAAACCTACCACCTATATCTAATATGTCTGCCACCATTTCAGTCTCTCCATACACATTGTATACAGTTTCCATTGTATCTGAACATATGTGTAGAGAATCTGTAATTACTGTATATCTGAGTATTATTTTTGAGCAAACAAATAATGGACATCCATTAACTGCTGACATGTTGCAACATAGTGGCACGATTACACATTTAAGAGAGAAATTCTTTTAATTTAACAATTGAAAATAATAAGCTGTGGCAAACTGTAGACATCTTGTGCACTGGAAAGCAAGCAGCAACCTCCAAGGCTGAAAAATAAAGCCAAGGCCAAGTGCCAAACTGCAGTTCCTCTAATGTCCGGTTGAGGCTGGCTCCAAAATAGTCAATCCTCACAGACCCTCATCTTAGAATGTCCAACTTTACCGCATAAATAAACATGTTAACAGCCTAGTACAAAAAAAATTTTTTAGTCTCTATAGCTCATTTCAACATTCATGACAATTGTATGAGGGGAGAATTTTTTGTATAAATCACCTGTTTACATTTTATTAAGGCCCAAAGTTGTGCATATTTAAAGGCGGAGCTGCTTGAGCGACGGCTGTCTGCCAGGCGTTCCCACAGTCTGTGAGTTAGATCCACCCCTTGCCCCTCCACAGTGCCACCCTCTCTTCCAAATATGGTCACACCTGGCTCCAAAACAACCAAGGTGGCAATGATGAAAATGTCGAGCTTAAGGCATCAACACAGAACTCCACATACCAACTGGTGACGTCATGGTAGCTAAGTCAGTTAATTTATACAGTGTATGGACTTAACACTATACATTATTTTAACTTTTGAAACAATAGGTCTTTAATATTTGACAGAAAAAGACAAAAGCAGCTTTCTCAAATGCAGCTGCTTTTATCAGCTTTAGCTAACTAGCTAAAAATTCTAACATTAGCTCTGGCTGACTATTTTTTAAACCTTTCCCTGGGTCATGGCTACATATTATCATGCTAAAAGACTGAGGCTAAATCTACCTGTCCTAAGAAGTCAGCTTTCTGTTTGATGATCCACGTAGGAGGCATCATGAAGTTCCAGGGTTTCTTTTATGCCTCCGCACTGGCAATAGCCGTGGCCGGAGGCATTATGTTTTCGTGTTGGCTGTCCGTCCATCCATCAGTCCCACCCTTATGAATATGATATCTCAAGAATGCTTCAAGGGAATATCTTCAAATTTGGCACAAATGTCCACTTGGACTCAAGGTCAAAAGTCAAGGTCACTGTGACCTTGTCTGTCTCACTCTCGTGGACGTGATACCTCAAGAACGCCTTGAGGGATTTTCTTCAAATTTGGCACAGAGGTTGACTTGATCTCAATATGAACTGATTAGATTTTGGTGGTCAAAGGTCAAGTTCGCTGTGACCCTGCATCCATCTCATTCCTGTGAACATCTTCAGAAACTTGAGGGAATTTATTCAAATTTGGCACAAATGTCCACCAAGCAGTACGGTATGGTACAGTCCAGTTCAGTACGCTCTTTTTTCCGTTTCCACTGCACAAAGTTGTGGATGGTACCAATGGAACCGTTCCTAACCATTACCATTTTAGTACCCCTTCTGTTAGGGTACCTAGCATACAGATCTGGTACTAAAAGGTGGAGCTATGAACACTGCAGTCTGTTGATGTGACAGTAGTGGACAGTCACTCTGCTCAGGGCAGAGTTGTGGCTGGTTTGAGGCAGAAGCCACTGTTCATATCGTGGAGAGTTTAATTAGTAGACTGTAACTATAAAATATGAGGATGTTTTGCTGCCTCTTGCAGAGAAAAAAATAACTTCATTTCACTGGGCCGACTGCTGGGATTTTTAAGGTGGAACGATAACCTGTAATGTTACTCAATGCATGAGCTGACAACGTTACTCAATTAACACAACTTAAATATTCCATATTACAACTTTGACCATTACTTTAGTTTTTATATGACAGACACTTTTTGTAATGAGTGGATCTTCAAGTGCTTATATGTAATAATTTCGGCTGGATTATGTGAACTGCATGTTTTCTAATCCTCACTCTAAGAAAAGAGGCAACACTAAACCCCCAAGCTTGCCTTAGGAGGACTAAATGCACAAACTCGCTATTTTTAAATATCCTGTGGAGAGAGACTCTCACTGCAGCCTGTTTTATTTTGTTCTGAAAATGTCAGCCTGCAGCCTTGTTCTGTGGACGATAAACGAGGTGCAGATGTTCCCCTGTGTCACCAATGATGAGGAAATACAGTGAGTGCTGGACGGAGCAGTGAGTGACAACAACCCTGCTCACATTTAAGAGGACTGTCTGTAGTGGAAATGCTAGGGTCTAGGTACCATGTCTGAAGGGTACTTTCAGTTCCAAAGGTACCATACCGAAACTGTTTGGTGGAAACGGAGCTATACTGTCTGACTGTTTTGGGAGAAGTGTCTCAGCAGTTGTTTTAATCTACCAGCTGCTGAAAATGCTTCTGCAGTTTCATCTGAAGATAAAATTCCTGTGTTTGTTATATTGCTCTTGGTTTCTATATTCAAGCACTCTGTGTAACTAAAGCTGACTTTATTTCATGTGACTAAAAAGATCAGGGTATCATTAAAGTATAATTAGAATATAACTATTGTTGTTTTCCTCTTCCTCTGCTCAGTTAGAATCTGGACAGGATTTAAACAGGATTTTGAGGTCTGAAGTAAAACTCCCTAGTTTGACATCAGAATTAAAAACTGCTTATGCAAGAAGCTTTTATTTGCATCTGTTGTCTAGAAATATGGCTTATGTCGGGTTCACAGTTACACTATATGATATTAGCTCGATTATAGCCTGACACAGCGTTGTATGGTGTTGGATCATGAATGACAATGAATGTCATACACGATAATCCATCTTGTGTATTGTGTCGTAGTAGATGATAACTGACGCCACATCTGGGATGCCTCTTGACATACATGCTAGACTTTCTGTCTAGCATGTATGTTTTTCTTCTTGTGGTTCACGACTTCTCCCGTCACAGCCGTCACTCTGACCAATAAGAACACAGAGCGATCTGCTGCTATGGATAACTGTATGTCAACAATACACCAGCCTTTTTGATATTTACTCTAGGGATGTAACCACACAGATTAAAAAGGGAAAAAATGCTCACATGAAACAGCAGAGGCACCTCAGCAACCTGGTGAGTGCTGCAATTAGCATCAGACTAGCAAGGAATATAACTTCTTCATAATGGAGGATATAAAGTAATAAAATTAAAAAGTAGTGGCATTAGGGGGATTGGATAAAGACAATGAATCAGCACATTTATGCTGGGAACACAGCATTTTTGTCTGTTCCGATGCGATGGTCACTATGTCAGATTAGGCAACTGTGCAATCTTGCTGTGACTTGGCAGACAGATATAACAGACTACACACTGGTCCATGACCAATCATCCCTGGTCGTCTTTCACAACGTGTGTGATGTTATCGGGTTATTATTGTCCGATTCTTATCATTATTGCTATTACTTCAGTCTCTGTGGCTGTTCATGTGCCAGTCGAAATGTTGCTGTAGTAACTTAAAAAAGCGCCATCAGATGGCAGGAGCTACATTTGAAGTACCACATGCAAACTATTTAAGTCACTGAATCTTCCACAACAACTTCCTACAAAGTTTCACAATAAAAGCTTTTTAGAGAATGAAGGGATTCTCTCAACTGAAATTATGAGGGGCTTTTCATTTTAAATGGGTACAGGAAGTGCTGAGTTTGAAATGACGGTGCCATGCATTAACAACATCAAGGTAAACTGGAGCAGATTAAAAGTAAAAATATACAAATACAGAGGGAATAATAAATAACAGCCCTGTTTCAAATTAAGCTGGTGGTAAGTAAAAGCCCTGCCACTATTTTTTAATTTTATTACTTTATATCCTCCATTATTAAGAGGTAACAGTTTGCTAGCTTGATGCTAATGGCAGTACTCACCAGGCACCTGAGCCTCCCTCGGCATATGGGTGAGTAGATAATGGCTGAATTTTCATTTTTGGGTGCACTATCCCTTTAAGCTCCATTCAGCCTAGCTGTTATAATATATATATGATATTCTAGGGAAACAAAAGTCCAACCTGTCAAGAATATACACAAGTCTGGACCCCAATATGCAGATCAAAGCACGAATGATTTATTCACAAAAAAAACAAAAACACAAAAAGGCAGGGACGAAGAGTCAAGGTCCAAAAGAAGAAGCAGAGTTCCAGGAACAAAAAAAAACTCAACAGGAGGACTGGGCAGGGAAACACTGAGGGCAGCAGGGATAGAAAACAATGGCAGAGTAAGAAATCTTCACAGCAAATACAAAAATCTCAACAAAAAGAGTCCACCGGTCTGTTACCAGAGTGGTTAACAATGAACTGGCAGGGAGTGGAGAGTGAAGCCAGGCTAAATACTGCTGCAGAAGAGGTGAGTGAGCAATCAGGCTGCTGACTGGCAGGTGTGAGTGAGAGAGACTGCAGGAGAGTCCAGGAGCCCCGCCCAGCCCTGGGGAATGACAGACAGGGAAACAACACACAAACACAGAACAAGAGGGAGGGGAAAACAAAATACAAACATAGGGGAAGACAGGAGACGGCCAATTCCTGACACAACCATCCATTTTTTAAAACCACTTATCCTAGTCAGGGGAACAGGGGGACTGGAGCCCATCTAAACTGACACTGGGCCGTTCACCCCGGACAGGTTGCTGAGTTATCTGATGTTTGCTGGATGCTCATCTCCCTCAACTTGCCTATAAAGTCTCTGCAGCATAGATGTAGTGCTGTTGGAGCACACTGAAAAAATATTTCACCACTATTTTTTTCTCCAAGTAAAAAGAACAGATTATTTGTTGTTGACATAAACTGATTAAAATTAATATTTTAGGCACTCCAAGATCCTTTCATCACTAAAACGTATGTCATGCAAGAGAACCAATAAAAACATTGAAATATGAGAGTTTACCATTGGTAACTTTTAGGAAAATAACTTTATATGATATTTGCTAAGATTGTCACTATATTCTAAAAGAAGTACATGAGACAGGGTCTGAAAAAATTCATGTCCCTCCTCCCATCCTACTGCCACTAATGGCATATGCTAGAATCAACCATGGTGCACCAAAAACAACCAGTCAAAGCTGAGGAGTCTCTGGCGCAGCTGTCAATCATCTCTGTGACACCAGTCAAACTGGCAAACTAGGCAGCAGTGTTTAAGGTGAGAAATAGGCAAAGCGGTAACAGAATCTTAATTCATATTTCATCAGCGCTACATTGTTTTACAGTATGACTGCAGTTCACGAGCAGTGATGCCATGATTTATAGCTGTGTTAGACTCTTCAGCTCTGACTGGCTTTCCTTCACATGAAGTAAGTAACACCGAGCTGACAGTTGGCCATTGATCAAAGTTAGACCGTTGGTGAGCGTCTGCCACCCTCATTGGTGTGGTGTGTCCCACATCTCTCTGATTAGCAGGTCATTTAAGCAAACAAGAAGAGAAGTGAGGAAAGTAAACAAAGAGCTGAAGTCGAGAGGGGGTGAGGTCGAAACAAATGTCTTATATGAGATCAGATTATTTTTTCTTTGGCCCATCGGGATGCCCATCTGACGTCACCTGAACCAGCTTGAAGGCAGTCAGGATAGATGAGGCCGGGAGATGGTCCATCTCGGGTGCTTTAACTGGTAATGGAAATGCAAATCAACGTGGTATGATTCAACTTGACGAGGCCAGTGTGCCAATGTAGAAAAACTGCAGAACCCGGAGAAAATTCATGCTAACACGGGGAGAACATGCCAACACCACACAGAGAGGGCCCAGCTGTCCTACGGGTTTGAATCTGGAACCACTTTACTGTGAGGTGACAGTGCTAATCACTGCAACACCGTGCCGCCCCTCACGGGATACATGGGTACTAAAATATGTGTCCTATCCTTTGTTCCTAATGCCATTATTCCAGCTGGCAAATTAGTGGTGGGCTTTGTTTTTAGACATTGCATATGACTATTAACTTCATTATAAGTTAATAATAATAATTATTATTATTATTAACTTATATGGCAGCAGTGCCTGGATAGTGTGATGTGTGTGGTTGTGCTGCTGCTGTGGTCCTGTCTGATGCCTCCTGCTGCTGCTGTTATCATTAGTCATACTTCTACTATTATTATACACATGGCTATTGGCACATATGTCTGTCCTGTCTCTCTCTCTGTCTCTGTTTCTGTCTCATTGTGTCATACAGATTACTGTTAATTTATCATATTGATTTGTTCTGTACGACATCTATTGCACATCTGTCCATCCTGGAAGAGGGATCCCTCCTCAGTTGCTCTTCCTGAGGTTTCTACCATTTTTTTCCCCCATTAAAGGGTTTTTTGGGGGAGTTTTTCCTTATCCGCTGTGAGGGTCCTAAGGACAGAGGGATGTCGTATGCTGTAAAGCCCTGTGAGGCAAGTTGTGTTTTGTGATATTGGGCTTTATAAATTTTATTGATTGACTGATTGATTGATTGATTGATTGACTATTCTTTGGAAAACATGACCCTCGTCACCAAAGATCAAATGACATTTATTTATAAAGCACATTTAAAAACAACCAGAGTTGACTAAAGTGCTGTACAATAAAATAAAAAAAATTTAAAAAATCGATACATAGATATAATTCATATTTGGTTTCTTCAATCTTAAATATAACCTTCTTAAATATAACCTTAATTTATCCCATAGGCCCTCTAAACCTGGATCAAGCTACCATAAAGTGGCAGCTGCTCTTTCCATACCAATTAAATCAATAAATTCTTCCAGCCAACTACTCAAACTAAAACAGGATGGGGCTCTAATCTTCAGATTCATAACAATTTTACGTTTAGCAGCAAGACAACCAAGTGTTACATATCCCATTGCTCTTACAGCTACACCATCTAATTTGTCTCCTAATATACATAGTACAGGACATTTAGGAGTATCGACCTGAAAAATCTCTGAGAGAGCTTTTGTGACCTCAGACCAAAATGAGTTCAAATATTCCCCATAACAAAGCATTACAATAATCCAAACAAGAGGAAATTAGGGTATTCATGACTATTTTCAGGTCATTAAACCAGGGGATCAGATTGAGTTTGGCAAGAAATACTTGAGAATTAAAATTAAATTAGAATTTGTACATTTCTCAAGAATCTGGACTGAGCTGTTTGTGAATGCTTTGATAGTACAAAGGTTGGTATTTTGTGTCTTATTACACATAAACTCACTCAGATGACAGTATACCTGCCAGGAAGGAATAATAACCTGTTGGTGACATTTTAACAGCCTCTTTGATAAGCTCTTCTTTGCTCCTTCGTTCTTCCGATTTCCAATTCAAATTCTATATTAGTAGCTTGAAGCTGGAGGAGGGCAATGCATTTCTGAATACATCAGGTGTTACACAGAACCCAACCAGCATACTGAGCTCATGAAACAAGAAACACAGCTCTTTAGATACCCTGTGTCTGTGTTTAGACAGGATATAAATTACAGTATGGAAGGACTAACAAGTGCGCTGAATAACAACACATTTTTGGGACTGTATTTAATACCATTAATCCAAAGTATAGAAGAGTGAAGTTACAAAGACAGTGTGCATCACAGCCAGATATACTCTGTAGAGCTGGAAGAGTCTAGTCCCATACTGCAGGAGTGATGCAAGGTTTCCAGCCCCAAGGCCACACATATAAAAGGTTAAGTACCCCAAGTCCAGTCCAATCTACAGAAGGAAAGACAGGAATGGATCCAAGCTAAAGCAGTTCAACCTGGAGACTGGAACGGGTCCAAGAGTTCAGGCTGACGAGAGAGGTGGTTTCCTCAATCGTCCTGAGGGACAAACAAAATGGGAGAAGTGTTTGTCTGAGACATGACCTGCTCTGTAAATACTGTGAACACCGAATGCAGCGACAGAGGAATTCTGCTGCCCACTTCCTGTTAGGACAAATTACAGCTTGTAGCTTGTTTTCCACATCCATTTTAGTGTCACGTGTACAAAGAGGTTGAGTTCCTGGATTCAAGGCTTTTATAATTGTCAAAATGAGAAGCAACATATGTCTTTCACCTTCCTGTCTCACTAATGTTTTGTATACATTAAAGCGACACTTACCTTTCTGGAAATTTTACACTTTTCTTTGTTTAGGTTAAAATGCTATTAATAAACTGATGGTACACTAAAATGTAAGTGAATTTCACCAGAGATGAATACACATAATTAAGCCATTCTCATATGGTTCTAAGAAAACTCCGACTAGTCATTGCATTCAGATTAGTCTGAGTTTTCTCCTGTCCTGTCTGTCTGTCTTCCCCACGTGGGGGCCGCCGACAGAATTTCCAATCTAGCTGGGGTATTACGTAAAGAAGGTTTAATTAGGCCCTGTATATAAGCTTGAGTTAGATTTACTAGGTTTCCTCACCCACTCGTCCTCCTCTGCTCCCTCTCCTTCTCCAGACTTCTGAGTGCTGACTGCCTCTGCTTTGTTGGCCATAATCTTGTCCGTCCACGATGCTCCAGCCTTTTCATCTCCAGCAAAGTTACACTTGGTCACTGTGCTGCTGTCCACTTTGGCAACCGAGACTGGAAGCACAAAAGTAAGGAAGACAGTATGTTTGTTTAAGGGCTTCAGAAAAAAAGCATCAGAAGTACAACACAGACATTACAAGACATATGAAGGTAAAAGTAAGAGGAAATAAATACGATAAATAACTACGACTACCGCCCTGTGGTTGTACGCCTCTGCACATCAGTCAAGTTTCTCTTAAAGTTTACATCCATATCTGTGAAAACAGGGATGCTTCAAACACAGAAGATCTATACAATCAGCACAGTTCCAAGGTGGATACCCAAGATTGGTGTCACCAATTCAGCATCTGACTTAATGTCTTCCCTTCTGCTGAGATATGATGCTGAATAATGGCCAGAAAAGTGTTTTTGTAGAACATTATGATGTCACAGGGATGTTGACCTTTTGGATATCAAATGTCATCACTTTATCCTAATAGACATTAGTGTCAAGTTTTTTCATAATTAGTGTATGAATTGTTGAGTTATGGCCAAAAACACCTTGACCTTTGAACTTCAACCACAAAAATTCTAATCTCCACATCCTCGAGTCCAAGCAATATTTGTGTCAAATTTAAAGACATTCCCTTGAGGTGTTCTTGGGAATACAGTACAGGCCAAAAGTTTGGACACACCTTCTCATTCAATGCGTTTTCTTTATTTTCATGACTATTTACATTGTAGATTCTCACTGAAGGCATCAAAACTATGAATGAACACATGTGGAGTTATGTACTTAACAAAAAAAAGGTGAAATAACTGAAAACATGTTTTATATTCTAGTTTCTTCAAAATAGCCACCCTTTGCTCTGATTACTGCTTTGCACACTCTTGGCATTCTCTCCATGAGCTTCAAGAGGTAGTCACCTGAAATGGTTTTCCAACAGTCTTGAAGGAGTTCCCAGAGGTGTTTAGCACTTGTTGGCCCCTTTGCCTTCACTCTGCGGTCCAGCTCACCCCAAACCATCTCGACTGGGTTCAGGTCCGGTGACTGTGGAGGCCAGGTCATCTGCCGCAGCACTCCATCACTCTCCTTCTTGGTCAAATAGCCCTTACACAGCCTGGAGGTGTGTTTGGGGTCATTGTTTTGTTGAAAAATAAATGATTGTCCAACTAAACGCAAACCGGATGGGATGGCATGTCGCTGCAGGATGCTGTGGTAGCCATGCTGGTTCAGTGTGCCTTCAATTTTGAATAAATCCCCAACAGTGTCACCAGCAAAAGTGTGTCACCATCACACCCCCTCCTCCATGCTTCACAGTGGGAACCAGGCATGTGGAATCCATCCGTTCACCTTTTCTGCGTCTCACAAAGACACGGCGGTTGGAACCAAAGATCTCAAATTTGGACTCATCAGACCAAAGCACAGATTTCCACTGGTCTAATGTCCATTCCTTGTGTTTCTTGGCCCAAACAAATCTCTTCTGCTTGTTGCCTCTCCTTAGCAGTGGTTTCCTAGCAGCTATTTGACCATGAAGGCCTGATTCGCGCAGTCTCCTCTTAACAGTTGTTCTAGAGATGGGTCTGCTGCTAGAACTCTGTGTGGCATTCATCTGGTGTCTGATCTGAGCTGCTATTAACTTGCGATTTCTGAGGCTGGTGACTCGGATGAACTTATCCTCAGAAGCAGAGGTGACTCTTGGTCTTCCTTTCCTGGGTCGGTCCTCATGTGTGCCAGTTTCGTTGGAGCGCTTGATGGTTTTTGCGACTCCACTTTGGGACACATTTAAAGTTTTTGCAATTTTCCGGACTGACTGACCTTCACTTCTTAAAGTAATGATGGCCACTCGTTTTTCTTTAGTTAGCTGATTGGTTCTTGCCATAATATGAATTTTAACAGTTGTCCAATAGGGCTGTCAGCTGTGTATTAACCTGACTTCTGCACAACACAACTGATGGTCCCAACCCCATTGATAAAGCAAGAAATTCCACTAATTAACCCTGATAAGGCACACCTGTGAAGTGGAAACCATTTCAGGTGACTACCTCTTGAAGCTCATGGAGAGAATGCCAAGAGTGTGCAAAGCAGTAATCAGAGCAAAGGGTGGCTATTTTGAAGAAACTAGAATATAAAACATGTTTTCAGTTCTTTCACCTGTTTTTGTTAAGTACATAACTCCACATGTGTTCATTCATAGTTTTGATGCCTTCAGTGAGAATCTACAATGTAAATAGTCATGAAAATAAAGAAAACGCATTGAATGAGAAGGTGTGTCCAAACTTTTGGCCTGTACTGTATATATATACATATGTGTGTGTGTGTGTGTGTGTATATATGTCATACTGGCTCGGACGTTGCACGGGTCAACAACGTCTGCGTCAGTTGCTGCCCCCCCCCCCCCCCCCCCATGCGAGATTGGGTTCCAAGCCCCAGTAGATATAAACAGCCTCAATGTAAGAGCAGCTGACCTGAGAAGGAATACTGTGAGCAAACTGGAAACCTTGCTCTTCCAACGAATCCCGAGGCTGGGTTGCCAAGTACCTTCAGATGATCTGCTAGAAGATGTGAATGCTGCCCTAAATACCATCCCTACAAGAACCATCCAAGGACCATCACTGAGACTGTGATGGAAACATACTGGAAGGGCATATGGGATGCCCAATGGCTAGTGGACCTAAGAGCTGGCTACAACAACCTCCCTGAACAAGATCCAGTAACCATCTCAATGGCAGACATCCAGGAAAGAGTGTCAAAGATGAAGAGCTGGACAGCACCTGGCCCTGATATGATCCATACCTACTGGCTGAAGAAGCTAACTGCACTCCATGAATGCCTAGCAGCACAGATGACCCAGCTGCTAAGGGAAAGAACCCACCCAGAATGGTTGACACAGGGACTTCCGGTGGCGCGCTACGCAGCATGGCAGCATAGTCATTGAGCTCCGGGCATCAGCCTTAAATTCAGTTTTCATTACTCATTAATATTACACACAAACAAACAAATTACATCTCGCCTCGACGATGAATGGGGACAAAGTCAAGAAAGGAGGGTATGAACTACGCAGTAACTTTGAAAGAGAATCCGAGATGGAGGCTAAAGCTAGCGAAACTCCAAAACAAGATGGAGGCCGCAGAGAGATCGGAAGTCTGGATTCAATACGTACGGTGGTGAGTGAAGTTATGACTACGGGAATGGCAGCGCTCCAGGCCGAATTGAAAAAAGACCTCTCAGACTTCCGCACGTGCTTCAGGGAAGATATTAAAAAACAAATGGACGAATTTGTATCAGAAGTAAACCGGAGAATACAAGATGTGACAGGCCAAATTGAAGGGGCAGTGGAACGCGTAGGCCAGATGGAGGAAAACATGCTCGACGTGGAAAGATGGGACATCGGAGTCAAAGATACTCTCACCCAGCTGCTCACTAATCAGCGAGCGCTACAGGAAAAAGTGACCGATCTGGAAGGGCGCTCCAGGCGCAATAATATCAGGATCTATGGCATCCCCGAGGACGCCGAGGGTACGTCAGCGGTGACTTTTATTGAAAACTTCATTAAGACAGAGCTGGGGAGCGAACTCGGCCATGGGCTGGGGATTGAGTGCACGCGAAACCACCACCGAGTGCCCCGCCACGCTCCATGGTGGTTCGTTTCCTCCAGTTCTCTGTCAAAGAAAAGATCCTTCACGCCGCCTGGAAAAAGGAGCTCCGTGTCCAAAACAAACGGGTGTATTTTGATTATGATTATGCAACGGAGGTGCAGAATAAAAGGAAGGAATATATGCCCATCAAGAAAATACTACGGGATAATGGCGTACGTTTCCAGACCCCATTAACAAGAATGCGTGTTTTTTTTTTAAACGGGCCCTGTAACGTACAACAGCGCTGCACAAGCCGCAGAAGACCTGCGGAGGAGAGGATACACGGTGGGCGAGATCCCCGGCGGCAGGACCAAGAGCAAAGACATTTCGGAGGAGACGCTGGCTCGGCTTCTACCCTGGAAGACAACGGAGGCCCGACCCAGTGGAGAAAAGCACCGGTTCCAGGAGCAGATTCGGGAGAAGTTGAAGGAGTACCGCAGAACGGAACCAGGAGCCACAGCAAGGGATGAATGAGACATTTAATCATAATTTCCCCATTATCTTATTATAATGATGTTTAGTTAAAACATAGGCTGATGCCCACGGGCAAAAGATACAGCCACCAAACTTTCTTTTTTTTTTGCAACTACTGAGGGCCCCACCTTGTGGCCAGCCCCCTCACTGTCTAAAGCAACATGACAGCTTTTTTGATGGAAGTTCAGTTCACTGTTCTACAAAGTTCGGTTCTGTACTGTACTGTTTATTACCATTGGTCCAGGGTGATACAAGAATGTTTCAAATGTAAGACTGATGCATTATCAACACTATAATATACTGTCTCTGAATGTAAATGGGCTGAATAACCCGATCAAAAGAAGCAAAATGATAGCTAAAATAAAAAGGGAAAAGATAAATGTGGCATTTTGGCAGGAGACGCACCTTTCAGGTGCTGAACATGAAAAACTTAAAAAGATGGGGTTTAGAAACACCTTCTTTTCATCATATAGGAAAGGAAAAAGAAGGGGAGTAGCTATATTGATTTCAAATGCTGTCAAATTCGAATTAACATCTCAAATTAATGATAGAGAAGGTAGATTTGTTTTGGTAAAAGGAAAAATAGACCAGAAAGAAGTAACATTATTTAATGTCTATGCTCCCCCTGGGAGCAATATAACCTTTTTCAGAAGGATATTTGCACTAATTACATCACAAACGTATGGGACTCTTATTTGTGCAGGAGATTTTAATATACTTCTGAACCCCTCTTTAGATACAACCAATAGAATAAGAAGAAGGAATTTGATTGAAAAACGTATAAACAAAGTACTTAAAGACTTGGGACTTATTGATGTATGGCGGGCTCTGAATGGTTCAACTCCAGGTTCTGCTTTTTATTCTGCAAGACACACAGCCCACTCAAGGATTGACTATTTTTTTCATGTATAACAAAGATCTACATATGCTGAAATATTGCAGAATAGGTCAGAGGGATCTTTCAGACCACTCAGGGATTTTTCTAACTTTACATTTAGATGGTAGACAGCGAAAAACTTTGTGGCGACTTAATAGTGGTTTGCTAAATGACCATACCTTTAGAAATTCAATGGAGAAGCATTATAGCATTATACATGCAGGACAATAATAATGAAGAAGTAAACCCCAGTATATTATGGGACGCAGCTAAAGCTGTTCTCAGGGGGAAGATTATAGCCAGGACAGCTGCACTTAAAAAGGTGAAAACCCAAAAATTAATTGGTCTACAGGAAAAATTGAGAGACCTGGAACAAATACACATAACAAATAAAGAGCCCTCGATTATACAACAAATCAGATATACTAAACAGGAAATAGATAAAATATTAGGTGAGGAGGTGGAGAAAAATATAAGATTCTTGAAACAAAGATATTACGAGGCTGGCCTTAGGGCTGCAAAATTGTTGGCTTGGAGGCTCAAAAAACAACAGGCAGAAAACACTATCCACAAGATTAGAGACCCTACTACAAATAAAATTACTAACATTTTGGACGGCATACAAAAAGCATTTGAAAGATATTATAAATCTCTATACTCTCAATCAGAACAGATTAATAATCAATCAGCTGCTGAATTTCTGAGCTCCTTAGACCTTCCCACACTAGGTAAAGAAGCTAATGATAAACTCATCTCACCAATAACAAAGGAGGAAATAAGTAAAGCTATCTCAAGTTTGAACACTAACAAATCACCTGGCACAGATGGCTTTCCTCCAGAATGGTATAAGTCAATGAAAGATCACCTGCTCCCTTATTTGGAGCCCAGTTTTAATTATATTCTAAAAGGAGGCTCCCTCCCTCCCTCCTGGAGAGAGGCCTTCATATCTGTGATCCCCAAAGACGGTAAGGACAGAGTGGACTGTAAAGGGTACAGACCTATTAGTGTTTTAAATTCAGATTATAAATTGTATGCCACCATTTTAGCAAAAAGAATGGAACCTGTAATGTCCTTGTTAATAGACGGGGACCAAACAGGATTCATAAAGAATAGACAGGCACAGGACAACATAAGAAGAACCTTACATACCATTGAACAGATTAACAAAGACCAAATTAGTGCCATCACTCTCAGTTTAGACGCTGAAAAAGCTTTTGATTCAGTCGGGTGGGAATTTCTGTATTTAGTTATGAAGAGATTTAACTTTAGTAAGGATTTTATACACTATATCCAGGCACTTTATGCCTCCCCCACTGCGAGAATTAAAGTTAATGGCAGTCTGTCTGATTCTATAACCTTACTACGTGGTTGCAGGCAGGGCTGCCCTCTCAGCCCCAACTTATTTAATTTATTCATTGAACCTTTAGCCCAAGCAATACGTCAACAGTCAGAATTAGAAGGTATTTCCATGGGAGGAGAAGAATATAAAATAAGTCTGTATGCAGACGATGTATTGATCACAATAAAAATTCCTAATTCAGGCCTGCCTCTATTAATGAAAATGCTGAAAACATATGGGGAATATTCAGGATATGCCCTAAATATACATAAAACACAGGTTATGACATTTAATTACACACCTACAGAAGAACTCAACGTAATGTATAGTTTTAATTGGAACGCACCCTGTATTAAATATCTGGGAGTGAGTTTGCCTAAAGACATGTCACAGTTATTCAATATTAACTATAACTGTATTAACAAAAAAATATATGATGACCTTGATGGGTGGAGCCTGCTGCCTCTTGACTTTGGTAGCAGAATTAGATCAATAAAAATGAATATCCTCCCTAGGTTATTATATCTCTTTTTATCATTGCCAGTGGAAATCCCTCTGAAACAATTTAGAGAGTGGAATAAACATATTTCACGATTCATCTGGAATAAACAGAGACCAAGGGTTAAATCTTCCACCCTTCAGCTTCCGGAGGAGAGGGGCGGTAAGGCCCTCCCATCTTTAAGGGACTACTATTTAGCAGCCCAACTGAGACCCCTAGTATATTGGTGTAATTCTTCTTATGTGGCTAAATGGAAAACCATGGAGTTATCATTAAGAGATGCATCAATACAATCACTGCTTGGTTGTGTGGGAATGGAGAAAAAAATATTACATACGGAGAGCCAATGGGTGAACTGCTCATTGAAGGTATGGGGGGAAGTGGCTAAAAAATATGAACTCCAAAAACAGATAAAACTACTTAGATGGCCAGCGTATGACCCCGAATTCACACCAGCATTACTAGATCATAGATATAAACAATGGACCTATTATGGTGTTACTGCCGTATGCAAGATTGTTAAAAAATGGGAACTTAACAGCTTTAACAATTTATGTCAAATGTATGGACTAGGTGGGCATGACTTTTACAGGTACTTACAGTTCCATAATTATTTTTGTAAAAAGCTGAAAGGTTGTAACCCAGCAGAGCCACCAGCAATTATTCATATATTTATGGATGCATACAACTTTGGGAATATTAAAGGACTTATAAGCAAGTTATACCACAGCATCGCCTCATTGAAGAAGGATTCTACGGACTATGTGAAACAACGATGGGAAAAAGAGTTGAACATTGTGATTACAGAGGACATGTGGCTGAATGCCTGGGAAACACAGTCATCTTCCACCAACTCCTGGACTTGGAGAGACTTCTGTTGGAAAAGCTTAATTCGTTTTTTTATAACTCCTAAGCAGAAGTCCAAACAGACTGGTACACAACTGGCCTGCTGGAGAGAATGTGGAGAGGTCTTTGCTGATCATGCCCATATTTTTTGGTCTTGCCCCTCCATCCAGTTTTTCTGGAGGGAAGTGGCAAAAATTATTTCAAAGGTTCTATGTTTTAATATGAATGTATCATTCACAACTCTCTATCTTGGTAATATGCCAGATGGGTTGAGTAAAGCTGATGTGTACCTACTTAGGGTCTTGCTGGCTGCAAGTAAAAAAGCCATCACAAAATGCTGGCTCCAGAAAAATGCCCCCACTACAGATTCTTTTGTTAATATTGTGAAACAATTACATGTACTAGAGCAAATGACTTACTCAGTCAGACTCCAAAAAGATCTAGGGGAAAAACGATGGCAGAAATGGCAAGCCTATTTGGCTAATGAGTGAGACTGTATGCATGTACTGGGTATGATACTTTGTGTTTTGGATTTACTGATCACCCCCGGACCTTAAATATGGGTAATTGTTCAATGTTTTGTATTTGTCTTTTGTTTTACCTTCCTGTACTAAAAGAGGAAAATGATCTATAAATAAAGAGTTAAAAAAAAAAAAAAGAATGGTTGACACAGGCAGGACAGTCCTGATCATGAAAGACCCCCAGAGGGGAACCATCCCATCCAACTACAGACCGATAACCTGTTTCTCCAGTAAGACAAGTCCTGCGAAGTCAGCTGAATGGTCAGACCAAGGTCTGAGCCATCAACATGTATGCACTGCAAGTCATCAGATACCCAGCTGGGATCATAAGCTGGCCAAAGGAGGAGACAGAAGCCACAGATATCAACAGATAACAAGAAAGCTCCTCACCATGCATGGAGGGTTCCACCCCTAGTCCAGCACCCTGAGGCTATACACTACGTGGAAAGAGGGAGGCCGAGGACTAGTGAGCATCAGAGCCACTATCCAGGATGAAACATCCAAAATCCAGGAGTACATCAAGAAGATGGGCCCAAAAAATGAACTGCTCAGTGAATGCCTCAGGCAACAGAAACTTGATGAAGAAGTGGAGGAGCAAACAACATGGAGGGACAAGCCCCTACATGGTGCATACCACCATCAGCATGGCCCTGATCTGGGCCCTCTCTGCCTTTCCTCATGCCTACTCAGAAAGTCTAATACTGAAGGTGTTAATAAATAAATAAAACTTAACATAATAACAGCTCTGATCAGTCAGGAATAGGCATGGTTTTTAATATCAATAGCTATTTACAAACTATGTGGCCTAAAACTAAGCTCTCTATGCAGAGGGAAAACACAAGTACTTTTGAAATTGGTGCTATATGACTAGAGAACACAAAAAAGGGCTGTGGCATTTGCTTTTTATCATGAGGTAAAAAAAAAAACTACCAGAACGCACTGCACTGCACCGGACCAATAATACGACAGCCAGCTGGAAACAAACAATCTTGTATTAGAGTTAAACAGTAAGACGAAATATGTTTCTGAAAACATTCCAGGTGAGGATTAGTCAACACTGAAACAGAACCTTAGGTTTCATTTGATCAACACTGCTTAGTTTTACTGTTTGATCTCAGTTTTTTTTTTCAGCCTCCATTTTTACAATACAGCAAACTGTAGGGCACCCGCTTCCTGTTCACCAATCTTTCGTATTACAGCTAAACAGTGCACTTATATATGTTTCTGAGGACATTTTAGGTGAGACAATACAGTAACAGAATCTTGGTATATATTTGATTAGCACTGCTTAGTGTTACCGTTTAATCAGAGTTTGGTCTGAGTTTGAGAGAGGAAAGGAGGGGGGCGGGTCTCTCTCTATGGGCCTCATTCACAAATATCTTGTATTTCATTTGTCATCAAGAAAAATCTACATCAGATTCACAACATGTTCTTAAATAGCTGTTCACACCTATGCTCTTTTCATGATTAAACCCATTGTCCCTGTAAGTTCATAGCACATGCCAGTTGATCCTAATTAGCGTAGGTAAATGCCCACAAATCACCATAACAGGATATGAGACTGCAGGGCTGTGTGCACACATAGTGACCAAAGATGAAGCAAAGTTGAGAGATTATGTAAAAATCACCAAATTAAAGTCTGAAGAGGGCAGATGAACATAAAAAAAAAACGTTTCGAAGTGGAGGTGCTTCTGAAGAGAGTAAACAAAAAAAGAGCCGTCATATTTAGTAGCGTCAGGAGTGGATATAAAATAACAAACAGATGCAAAATACATGTTAATCAACCACCCGAACTGCAAACAACAAACTTTATGTGTTTTAGTAGCACAACTATAATGACTAAGGACAAAGACGAGCGCCATAGCACTGTTCAAGCTGTGAGTATGTGTGTAAGAGAGATACAGAAAGAGAGGGAGAGAGGGTGAAGGCAGACTCACGCAATGTTTCTGTAACTTAGCCTATTAATGTAACAACTTACTCGGAATGTTGCTTCATAACTTTTTGATCCGCTTGCCCAATCCACCAGTGATACTTTCTAGTGGGATCAATCACTAATTATTTGATGGCCTGGTTGCCATTTACATTATTGATATGAATTGAAAAATGGGTGTAGTATTTATTATGAAAGGCCATCATGCTTTTTTGTAAAATAATAAAAAGTATACATTTTAAATACATATAAATTATGAAAATATCATTGTAATATAAATCCTATAATATTATACAACTGTAAAATTGGCTTTATGTCTGACGAAAAATAGCAGATCAACTCTATAATAAAGATCTATTTTTCAAACATTTAACAGGATATTGAAATTGTATAATTAACTAGCCTGACTGCCTTTTGACTACTTCTTCTTACTCTCCTTGGGATTCTAAAACTTCCAAATGTCTATCAATAAATCTTGGCCAAAAATATGTAAAAGGAGAGGCTGTGAATAGACCAAAGCACTCCACTCCACTCCACTCAAAACTGACTATTGAATATCAAAGGGTTGGATGAGTCTCCTGAATATGAGAGAGGTCAAACACTGTTCATTCCCCTTGAGGTTACTTGCCAAACTGTGACAGACCGGGAAAACACAATTCTAATTTAATTTCATTCACTCTGCTCTCCCATGGAGGTCAACACTAGGACAAGCTTGATCAATGTGAGGGTCATGAAATCCAGAAGGACTCTGTGGCTTTGAACAAACATGCCCATCTTCTTAAGTCAGAGAGCAAATTAAAGAGCTCTGACCAAATCTTGTTCTGCTTTTATCCTCTAACAAAGATCCACTTCAGACAACTTGCTTTTAATGGGTAACCTTGAGTTTAAAAGAAAAGGAAAAAAGCCTGCACACTGCTCCAAGTCACAACTGTGGTTTATTAGGACAACGTTTCGATCCCTTCTGGATCTTCGTCAGGTCAAACAGTGCTCATACGATGCACACACCTATATTTATACATATCTTTTTGCTCACCAATGAGCTGTCAAAGTGATGACAGGTGTGGCCAAACATTAAAAACACTTGTGTTGTTTTGAGCATCTCCAATTAATCAATTTGGCAAAAATACATGGAAAAAGGTATATAGAAATGCATAGAAAAATACATAGAGACATGCATAGAAATATTAATTCAAGAGCACATGTGGCCAACATAGAAAAAACTTCTTAAAAATAGAAATACAATATTTTTAAATACAGAATTCTTAAATATTCTTAAATACTTTTAAATACAGTATGCCATCACAACCAACTTGAAGCATAAATTTCTCACCTTCGTTATCATTTTAAGATAATTTATAAGAAACTGACCTCTTAGGATTTTTTATATATAATATACAAAATTATTTTAAGTCTTGAGAAGAAAAATATTTAAAGAAAATGTTTGATATCATACTCCTGGTTTAGACCTCGAGTACTGAGAGTCTGAAGGGAAAAAATATAAAAAGATTCTCTTAGGAGTAAAAGGTTGTTTAGATCCCCTCCTCTTCTAGGAGATTTAACATGCTCGATGCCGATATATCTCAAAGAAGCCACTGAATGATTGGCCTCCTTAAAATGGTCCTGAGTTCTAATATTTCTCCTGTGTTCTGCTATTCTTGTTTTTAGTGCTCTTTGGGTTTTACCCACATATGCTAAGCCACATGGGCATTTTAGAAGGTAAATGACATTTTTTGTGGAACAGGATATAGTGCCTCTAATCTTCATGGGTTTGCCTGTAATCAAATGATCAGATCAGTTATATGTGGTGCATTTTTGTGTAAAGTTACACTGTGTGCATGCACCACACAGATAGTTACCTGGTGGTGGTTCCAGGCAGGTAGCATTCTTAGCCAGGATGAGGTCAGATTTGACTAACATTTGCCTTAAGCTCGGAGGACGTTTATACACCACTTTGGGGAGGTCTTTAAATTAATTTTTCAGTTGTGGGTCAGAGCTTAAGATGTGCCAGTGTTTACGAATGGTGTTTTCAAAATCTTTACCCAGAGCAGAATATTTTTAATAGCATCAAGGACCATTATTAGTTGGAGTTCTGTCTTTTTTGTTGTTAAGGCTAACCTTGAGTTTAGGCAGAGTTCAGGCAGTAGAGTATTCATTTATTTTCAGGCTTAATGTGAGATACGGGTAGTGTTGGGGAGTTACTGTTTTTTTTTGTCTTTTATGAGCTGCTGGACAGCTTAATTTCCATCCGGGGATGAATAAAGTTCTTTCTATTTTATTCTATTCTATTCTATTCCATTCTATTCTATCAGAGTTACATAATTGCATTACATTACATAATAAATGTAATTGTAATCTGTTACAGTTACTGAGAAAAAATATATAATTCAATTATAGTTACTTATCAAAATATTGGTGATTACAATAGGGCCGACACTTCTGGTTGGTTGATTGGTTGGTTGATTGGCTGGTCATTATGCCATTATGTCTGACCAAATTTTCATTGGTTGGAGAGTTGCTGGTGTGACTTTTAATCAGGCTGTGTGTTCACCACAGCGTTTCTTTTCCAGCTGGAAACAGCAGTTGCTGTTGATTTTTATACGTATTATATGTATTTGTCCTCTGTGACAGTTGGTCTTTGTGGTATTTGTCCCACCCCTTCTTCAGTGATTGGGCAGTTGGTGATAGTGACGGGCCAGAGATTTACTCAAAGTTAAACTTTTTTTCAACTATCATTTCTAATCCGAAAAACAGATAAATGATCACAGAAGACATTCAGTGTCGGATTTATCACTATGGATTTATTTTACTAAGTCTCCAAAAAGACACTGCAGTGCAAGGCTGAAGATATGAACACACCGGAGCCCGTGTTGGAGCTGCTAAGGCTAACATTAGCTTCTAGGCTAAAAATAGGTTTAGTCTTGCTCTCACATGCAGCCTTAAAGAGATATTTAACATTAATAACTTAATGTCGTATATGACACAGTCAACCCCAGAGTTACCCTCTCTATAGTGTCCAGTATGTCAGATTTTTCTCATCAGTCATCTACATTAAGTTGTGAGATGAAGTCAGGAATGCAGCTCAGCTGAATGATCCCAGTGTTACAGTGCACAGTTTATTTTCAGAAAATATTGCACTTGAGATCACATTTACTTTTAGCTCAAGGCATTCCACTTGCCTAAAAACAGAATGTACTTGCCCTGGGCAAGTGTTACACCTTGTTTCCATTTAACAAATGTGACTGGTGCTCCTAGATCTGTAAATATACAGATGATGCCTCTACTGTCCAACACAAGGAAGTGCATTTCTTTACAAATGGATAGAAACCTGATAGAAACTACCTGTAGCCATGGGGAAGAGGCTAATTTTTATTTTGTCTGGCCTTCACCATCCAGTAGTTTGGAATATACACTCGGAACATTACCGGGACAAAAACAGGATCAATGTTGCATGGCAACAAAAAAAATGAAGATGCTGGCCTGTCAGGTACGGAGCATGTTTTGTGAAATATTTCCTTAAAAAGAGGTGGCATGGTGGTATGGTGGTTAGCACTCTCACCTCACAGCAAGAGGGTTCCCGGTTCGATCCCGGGTGTGGGAGCCCTTCTGTGCGGAGTTTGCATGTTCCCCCCGTGTCAGTGTGGGTGAATGGTTGTCTGTCTCTATGTGTCAGCCCTGCGATAGTCTGGCGACCTGTCCAGGGTGTACCCTGCCTCTCGCCCAATGTCAGCTGGGATAGGCTCCAACCCCCACGCGACCCTCAAGAGGATGAAGCGGTTAGAAGATGGATGGATGGATTTCCTTAAAAAGAAGTGTGGCGGGTGGAGCAGGTGTCCCATGTGCAGGGGCATTTTAAAAAAAACAACAACATATGAATGGCTGAATTTGTCATTATGACATTAACATTACTTTAACATTACTCACTTGGCAGTGGCAATCAACATAGGCAACTGAATTGAAGGAAACAGCCTGTCAGCTAGTTCACAGCCAGTAAGGTAAGCTAACACACTATCATACAGTCTCTCTGAATTCCACTGCAAAAGATTAATTTTTTTAATGAACTTGAGGCAAATTCCGGACCGAAATATAACTGAGAGGAGGAGTTTCGCAGGCACATTGGATACCAAGGAGATTCCCATAGTAATGAATAGACTTCTGGTGATTAATCTCCATACACATGTTAGTGGAAACAAGGCGTTAATGTCAAGCTTTTGTGGACGCACAGTGTGACCAGGTAGAGTGCACTCAGTGCACGGTGGTGATTTATTTAACCTAGAGATAACATGCAGATTGTTTGTACCCCATCAACCAACCAATCTATTGGATGAGGAGTAGGTAAAATTGCCGTCACCAAGATTTTCTTTGGTTGAATACAGCCCTAATAACAAAAAGGTTACATCTAAATATATTCTGTTGCTTTGCATCTTTTCGACTTCTGCACTTATGTTTAAAGACTTTTTAGCTATACTTCCCAGTTTAAGACATTTGATAGAGAAGTAATTAAATGTCAATGTCAAGTTACATTACTTTGATAAAGTAATAAAAATAGCTACACAACTTAATATATTTAGCAGGATAACTAGTAATCTGTAACCTATTACATTACAGAAGTAAACTTCCTAACACTGCATAAGGACATACTGGATGCACATGTGCTGTTTTCAGTGTATGTGGAAGCAGCTAAGCAGTAAAAAAAAAAAAAAAAGCATGACAATACAGACTCACATATGAAAGGACTGTTTCCTCTGGTCTTCAGCCGTACATCCTGTCCTGTTTCCAGCTCCATTTCATCCATCTTTGACTCCGGGTACCAGAAGGCCCAGGTCCCGCTGGGTTGGTGCTTGTCAGTTATCTTCACCAGCTCCGCTTTGTTCACCATCGCTGAGAGCTGCTCCTCGGACAAACAGTCTGACTCCCCTTTGGCTTCCACCTCTGGATGGATACAAAATGTGCATCAACGCTGGCCCTTAAGCTCAACACGCTGCTAATTAAGGAAGCAAAATCATCACAATTTGAAAATCTTTGTGTGCTCTTATTAATTTTTGATTTTGTTTTTAAATGACCAGTTTGGCTTCTGCATAACATTAAATGTAATATCCTCATTCTTTAACAGCCGTTCAGAAATTGGAAGTATTTCCCTTTAAGTCACTTTGCTTGCTGTAGCTGGTCTTCAGAAATGTCTTCTTTTAGAAGTGGGACTCAAACACACACTGCGAGGGGAAACTGTGACCTGACCACAAGCCTTATGATCGCTCACTCAGCCATTCTGCCATTTCACAGTTGGCAGACAAATCAAAGTCAATCTTAAACTACAACTAAATGGAAGACAAAACACTCAAAACAGAAAGAGGCTTGGTGAGGAAAGCAAATATGCAAACATAAGCTCAAATGTTTATTGCTAGCTACTTACTGTAGGAGGACATGAGGAAGCCAGTGTTAACCTTTTTGGTGTCACTGAAGTTTGGCTCAATCTCCTTCCCCCTGGCGTCAAACTTCCTCTGATGGATGCGGCTGGGTTTGATGTACAGCACGTAGAAACGGACCTGCCAGTGACAGAAACAAATTGTGGTTAATGTTTTGTCCATTTGTGTTTGTGTTTAGTCTGTCCTAAATGCTAAAACCAATAAGGATTTAGGTAGTTAAAGTTCTTTCTGACACAACAAAAGAGGAGGATGATTCTTGTAGAGCATAAATACAGCTAAAGCTTTCAGTTTCTGTCAACAACAGATGGCTAAAGACTAGGGGTGTAACGATCCATCGGTCCAGATTGATATATCAATTTAATGCAAAGTGAAAACATCGATCCGTATCGCCATCTTTAGCATAAGCTTTTATTTTGAAAGCCTGTGTCACTGTCAAACAGCAGCAGGCAGATGGCAAGCAGCCAAGAGAGGGACAATGAGGATTACATTATTTACTCAGGAATAAATCAGCAGAGTGGAAATATTTTGGATTTCTGAGAAAATACAGGACAACAGACAGAGCACATGGTGTATGTAAACAATGATGTTACAAGATAAAAAACGAAAAAAACGAAACATTACCTGCCTGGACGAGCGTCTCACTCCGCTAACTTCTTGCTTTAGTAACATTAGCTGCTCTGTTTGGCTGAAAAACTGTGCATGCAGGCTGAAATTCAACTGAGCTGTTCTGTCGGGAGATGCAACGGTAAGAAAAATAATTGCGTTGCATGTAATCTGTTAAACTATGAGAAGAGGAAAAATGCCCGCTAGCCGCTAGGCTAATTTATGCAATGTAAACAAGCTCAAGCTAATAATGGGTCACTAGCAAAAAACAATTGTTTTGTCCATGAACCTTGACAGTTATTACTGAGCTGAATGTTATACTTTTGTTGTTAATCTGTGTTTTATGGCTGTTTGGAGAAGTCTCCATTCAGGACTTTAAGCCAGATATTCTTGAAGTTTTATGAAAAAGATGATGATTTGGGTTAAAATGAAAAGACTTTGTCCAGAAAGGTCTCTCTGTCAGAAAGCCCTGAAGGTTAACTTATCCCATTTGCTGTTTTATTTGTGTTAGTGGAGTCGGTTTAAAATGAACTTTACTGTACTTATTTATTATTTGTTGTTTATGTGTTTTATGGCCAAAAGTAAAAAATGAAAGGGGTGGCAGCGTCTTCTGTAACAGACTGTGTTAAATGGGCATTTAATATTGGCTAATATTGATCGCAGACCCCTGAGTCGTATCGAATCAAAATCGTATTGTGGCAGACTTTGTAATATCAGAAAATATCGCATCGTTGTATAATATCATATCGTGATGAATGTGGTGATTTACACCCCTATTAAAGACATGTATATACTAATAAAAGAACAAGAGAAGAATAGGTGGGAAAACATTTTGATTACATCGATTAATTATACGAAACAGAAGCAGCTTATAAACACGGTTTCACTTTTTACAGTAATTATGACAAAGTAGGAGTAGGAGACTGGGGGCAGCTGCAACACTTGCTATTTGAACTACACCAACCAAATTCATGTATGATGAACTTACACTTGTCTGCTAAATACCCATGCAATCTAAAGATGATGCATATAATATATCATTCACAATATTTATTTGAATCGAAGGTGTTGCTACTGCTCCCACCCCTGGGGACAGCTGCAACACAACACAGGGATGGTTTTAGAATGTTACAAATACACTAAAAATTTCAATAATTTACTTTGGTTTTTTTCTCAATAAGCTCAGTATTCTCAAAATATGCACTGTTGTACAATATTATTTATTTCTACAACAGTATTATTTATTTATTTCATGTATTTATTATCTATTTAGTAATATTTATCAAATAACTATTAAGTTATTAAGGAGCCTAATTTCATAGACCCACAGAATGTTCTTTTACACCCAAATGAGCTTAATTCAATTGTAGTGTTCTCATTTCTGAAACAGAAAATGTACTCATATATAGAACATTCAGAGTATATGGGTACATTTTCACTGCTCTCAGTGTCATCTAGAACATTTTTCACCATTCATTGTCTGTAGAGCAGCTGCAGACTTTATACCCTATGACATCACAGATTTGAGTTTTATCACTCTAGTTTTGGGGTTTGGGAGAGAGTTTGTTCATGTTTACTAATACTGTTGGACTGTCTCAATTAGACACCTGGTCTGGTTGCCAAGCAGTCAATTTTTACTGAAGTTCTTTGGATGTACAAAACCTGGTTGTTGGCTACCTCCTTGAGCTAATCTTAGATAGCTGTTTAGATCACACATTGTTATGTGTGATATAAATGTTTCAAGCTCATTTAAATTCTCCACAATTCAATCATTCTATTCATTTAACTGAAACCATGAGCACCAGAGAAGATCTTATTTCATTCAGATTTACTGGGATGATGAAAGAAAAGGGGGGGCTCCCTTCCTATGAAGCTGTCATAAAGTCAGAATATGTGTCCATTCCTTGATTACCCACTAAGTTATTCATATTCCTTTTGTCCGTAAGGGTCCACTGATCAAAAGAATGAAAAAAAAAGGGTTTTTCATAAGTTGTAAATATTATATTGACTGGATAAAGTGGTGTTGGGTTGGTATGCCGGGTTGCCGTAATGCTTGAGTGCTGTAAAAAAAAGAAATTCAATCGTCTTTCCCATCTTTGCTAGGCAACTGTTTTGTGTGAAAGGAATTAAAGGCCTGTCCCATATAGACGCCTGTCCTAAATATGGGCCTGTTGACTTCAGTAATTTAAGCAAATAATAGCTCTGGCTACTAATTTAAGTTTTACAATAGCTCCCCTCTAAACAAAGATTAAACTTGACTTTAGTCTTTGTTGTTATTTGATAACCTCTACTGAATCTAATAACTTGAACAGGGGCGGGTAGATTTCTGACCCGCTTGCCCAACCGGTAAGACCCAGTTGGATTTGCCTAATGTACCTTTTGGTTGTTGTCATCAATGATAGCATGTCTGGAAACATCAAGCACCTTTCCTTCCAGAAGAACTCCCTGGCCACTGTGTGGAAGAAACATACCAAAAATTAAAATCATTATACTTCCACTCATGAGCTGTGTTTAACCACTTAAAACATCTGTTCTCCCATAAAGAGCTGCATCAGGACACCTACCACTTCCATCCAAACCCCTCTCAACAAATGGTCAGATATGGCAAACTGAACAATAAGTAGGGCTGGGTGATATGGAGAATAAATCAAATATCACAATATCTTTAACCAAATACCTCAATATCAATATGGCGACCATACTGTAGAAAATATTTACACAAGAAGGTCTCTGATAATTTATCATCAGTAATGTGGATATTATGGGTGGGGGAATAAATCAGTACAGCATAGTACAGCATTTGGTGTCAGTACAGCAAACCAAATGGGAGGGGGGCCCTCGAAAAGCCTGGAATGAAAACTTTGAAAATTCTTTGCACTTTTTTTTTAAAGAAATGAATGCCATAACTATATTAAAAATGGCTAAATAAATCTGTTGTTTATTGGCAAAAATTGTTGTCTGCATTCATAAACATGTCATCATTGGTGTACTATTACCTGCACCAATAATCTGACTTACTCTCATAAAAGGAGAATTTCGGATTTGTTTGTACATTGTGCGGGTAAGTCATCTGGGGGGCTCCATAACATTTCGCCATCTTGAGAATACATCCGCCAGCAAGGGACATACAGCCCCACCTTCGGCGTTTTCGTTGAGAGCCAGGCCAGCGCTGCGTGACTGAAAAGCTGAAGGAGAGGAGCAAGAGCTGCTTCGCTACTACCCTGGCACTACTGCAGCATAACAAAGTCCCACACTTTGAGCATAATGCAGGATCATGCATATGCAGCATCACAGGAGACGGAATCCTTGTCGCCAAGAAAGCGCAAAAGGGAATCAAAAAGGCAACGTGACCGGCAAATTTAAAAAACAAGGGTCAACATTGCGGCAGCCTTTCCCAGGTGTTAAGAGCTGCTGAAGGAGAAAGGTAATGCAATCACAGGCCGCTAGTGTCGATGGCCACTAACAGCTGTTAGCGGCCAGCGACGCTAACAGCTGTTGGCGGTGCAGTGATGCGAGGAGAGGGATGAGGTGTGTGAGGTTGAGCTACTTGTCAGTTGTCAAAAAACAAGACGTGATTGGTTTGTTTCGATTTACGCCCGCCCCAACAGTCCTATGTTGTAAACACAGCCAGCATGGTGAGGAGGGGGTTTGTCAATTTGCGTCGCGTGTATCTGTGAAGGAGCCTGAATCCGTTTGAATGCAATATATAATTTCAACATTAGATGGGAGAAATTCCTACACACTGTGGCTTTAGGAAGACTGAACTTTGTATTAAAAAAAAGTTGATGCTTTCTGAGGCCCCTCCCTGGCCCTTAAAAAGCAAGATGGTTTGGTCCATCCCTGTGCTATGATTCATCTCTACATCAGTCCAGAGCCTTTTCCCCATAGACCACCAAAACAAGAGATGTCTGTATAACTGTTAACAGGACACTGCACAGGAATTTATTTGAGGGCAGGGCCAGCGGGAGAAACACTACTCTGCATAGTCAGTGAGCCACATACTGCAGAAGTAAACCTGGAAGCTACAAAACGTTTTTGACATAACGCACCAGACAAGCAACTCCATGCTGCTGGAGCACCAACAAATACTGTCCCATCTTATCCCAAGAAAAAGGAGATCAGTTCAAAAAGAGAAAAGAAAGAAAGACATAAAGACAGAAAGTTTTAAGGTGTGTGAAAGAGACTTGGATCAAGATTGGAAGGGTGGGGGGCCCACAGAGACCCCTCGTGAATAGAGCCCAGAATTTGATGCTACGTCCCTGTTGCCCAACCCTAACGTCAAGCTCAGTCTTTCATTTAGACAGACGTCCAATGAACTTATTTGAATAGTCTACATTTTGAACTTTTAAACTGTAAAGTAATGTTAGCTGTTCGCCAGGTGTTAACCTTGGTCAACTGAAACACACGATGGAAAGCGTTAGCTAGCAGCAGCTATAAGCATCAATACATTACTTTTATTTTGAAATTAACGGCTGACCGAGGATTCAGTAAAATGACAAATACACAAACACCAATTTCTTATAAGACAATGATGTGTTGAGGTGTGCAAACCTCGGGAAAAGTAAAGTGCAGTGGAGTTTGGTGTTGTCTCTGCACAGAAAGAACAGAATGTATCATACGGAGATACTGTACTGTTACCTGTCACTGTCCGTCTACAGAAACGTATGCTCCTACCTTTCATACATGGAGGGAGACCACACGCGGTCAAATTTCTCAGTATGTACTGGTTTGTTCTGTAAAGACGTGTTGTGATATATTCGGCTCATTTTCCAGTAACAGTGTTGTAACTTTTCTGTTCTCCGAGATTTTCTGTGTCCTGACTTCCTGTTCCTCGCGTAAGAGAGGTGCGCTCGATTTCTACAAAGGACGTGCCGACGGCTAACAGCTGTGCAAGACACTGTTGCATGAGGTAAGAAACGATCTGAAATAGTAATAGTGAACATAAATACACAGTCAGAATCAGAATAAAATGTAAGCTAATTTCAGACAGGAATTTGTTATGAATGACAAAGACAAATTGTTACTTTTTATTTTTACAGTATATGCTTTTTGAGTCAAAGTTTGACTTTAAAAGTAAAAACAATATTATGAGTCCTGCACATCCACATGGGTACTTTAATTATACTGGCTGATCAGACCTCATTGGTACGTGTGCTCCACACTACCAAGCAGAGAAACTGGAGAATCTTTAATAACATTTTCCTTTATTTTCTTTTTTTTTGGCAGAAAAAAAACAACAGAAACTGTGCAGTCACCAAACTCCATGTACTACTATTAAGGTGAACAGAGGCAACAGATGAGATATAAATGAAGGATACTTTGTACAGCCCCAACCAATCCTGTTAAGAGGTCTAGCATTAAGGTAAGGAATTGTTCAAATCAGCCAAGCACATTTACTGTGTGTGAGCAGGACCTTTAAAGGTCCAGTGTGTATGGATTTAGGGAGATATACTGGCAGAATTCAAATATATAATATGGAGGAGATTTTCTAGATTTTAGATTTTATTTAAAACATACAAAATAAATAAAAATTAAAAAAAATATATATATATGTAAGAAAACAAAATCCAGACACCTCGCAGACATATTCAGTAAACAAAATAAGTATTTCATGTCTGAAAAGGAGTAGGAGGAAGTGAATACTTATCATGTTCTACCCCCTTTTTAATATTTTATCAATAAACTTAATATTAAACATAAATATTGCAACTTTCTGCCCCAGCGTTCACCGTACATAACTCAATTAAATCAAACAAAAAGTATATTTTCTTCAGTTTATAATCACCTAAAAAAAATGTTTAAAAATCATTGTGTTTTCATTACATGAGCCATTTGTATTGACAAAGGGAGCCGGTCCTTGTCAATGGAGATTGCCATGCTGCTCAGTCTTTTTTCTACCACCATGGCGAGTAGCGTTGGAAAAACTTTTTGTTTTTTGTGAAACTGCTTTATTCTGTGTTTATACTGGTTTAAGTCATCGGGTCTGTTTCTTTTGGATAATTTGGCTTACAGAAAACCTCCTGATGACCACATATTCAGTGACTGATATTATTTTTTACTGTTGTAACTGATTGTGGCACCGTCTTGACCAGGACTCCCTGGAAGAGAGATCTTGTATCTCAATGAGACCTTCTTGGCTAAATAAGGGTCAAATAAAAAAAGATTAAAATAAAATATCAGAGAAAAAGATAAGCACATATTACCAGGTGCCAGGCAAGCAGCCAAACGTGGTAGGAATGGTTTGAAACGTGAAACTGCTTTATTCAGTCTTTCTATTGGATCTGTCAGGATCTGTTTGTTTTGTAGAGGAAAAGACCTCTGTGGATAATTCCAATCCCGGTAAAAACCTCCTGAACGATGGGCACTGAAGGAATTCTAACCAGTAGAAGTTTCTGCTGGTTTCAATCTGCAGTCCTCACTGTTAGACCCCACTAAATCCCTCTAAATCTTGTGCACTTTTCCTCCAAAGCAAAAAGGAAACAACAACTTCAATTTAGTGGGTAACACAGAAAAACACACACACTACTAATAGTTTATTGCATGCTTTGCAATAGAACTTGCATTGTACTGCACTATCAGTGTATTCATGTATCAGTCTAAAATGGTCTGTAAACTTCATTTCATAAATACAGTGTAAAGGTCACCTTTGTTCAACAGATAGAGCATCCACATAACGTGTATGAACACTTCCTGCTGTTGCACACAATGGCTGTATGTGAATCCTCATGTCTTTCTGACTCGTTTGGCACTTGTTTGTGTTTCCTCTGACTCTGGCTTGACTTTAATAGCTTGTTTTGTGTTTAGGGACTGTGCTAGTCTGGTGGGAGGTTCACAGTCCAGATAATTAATGTGGGCTGCAGGAATACATCCTGTTCCAGAGATCTTGCTGCTTGGGGAGCATCCTCCTTGGCTATGATCACAAGGTTTCACTTGTTGTACAGAAAAGCCTATTACCAGCGGACTGTTCACATTACAGCTGCTCAGTGGGGTCAGGTCTGGTCTACAATTGTAAATCTGCATCGGAAAAAACAGAGGGGACAAATTAATGCATGAATACAATATAAAAGCCAATACAATACAATAGGAAATAGGTTCCACTTTCTTTGAGCTCATAATATTCGTCAGAGATGTGATTCAACTCAAGGTTTATTTTTTGAGGCTGCACTTTGTAGTGTCATTATGCAAATAATAGAAAAACTGCATTAGGAAAGAGTAACAGTGGTCAGAAGTAGTAGAGCCCCTTCACAGTAACTGAAACACATTCTCAAAAATGATAATGCTTAATACCTCTGACAGGTTCAACTAGAATAACCACCCCGTGGTTGTGTGCCTCCATGCACCAGTCAAGCTTCTCTTACAGTTCACATCCATGTCTATGAAAATATGGATGCTTCACACCCTTTGACCCCATGACAGAACAGACGATCTATACAATCAGCACAGTTTCAAGGCGGACACCCAAGATTAGTGTCACCAATTCAGTATCTGTCACAGTGGACTTAACCTTTGACCTTTTGGATATGAAATGTCATCACTTCATTATTTCATACAATTAGACATTTGTGTGAAGTTTTGTCATAATTAGCATATGAATTCTTGAGTTTTGGCCAAAAAAATACTTTACTATACTTGATCACACTGACCTTGACCTTTGACCTTCGACCACGAAATTCTAATCAGTTTATTCTTCAGTCCAAGTGTACGTTAGTGCCAAATTTGAGGAAATTCCCTCACGGCATTCTTGAGATATAATGTTCACAAGAACGAGACAAGACAAGGTCACAGTGACCTTGACCTTTGACCTATGACCACCAAAATCTAATCAGTTCATTGCTGAGTACGAGTGGACATATATGCCAAATTTGAAGACATTCCCCTGAGGTATCCTTGCGATATGGTGTTCACAAGGATGGGACGGATGGATGGATACAGGTGGGCAACCCAAAAACATAATGCCCCCATCCAAGGCTGTCGCTGGTGCGGAGATGTAATGATTAAAGTCTTTTGGAGAGATTGTTTTAACATGAGCAGAGAAAAATTGAGATTCCCACCTTCTGAGAGGAGTCATCTTCATTCATTTGTGTCTCTTCTGATGTTGACCTTCTCTCCTCCTTAATACCTAGAAAAACACGAGTCTAATGAGGTCACATAAAGGTGAGGGGTACAATTAAATTCAGACAAGTTAAAAAACACTGGAATCTTTGGGAAACTTAGTTTTGCAGTACGATATCTAAAATGTGAAATTCTTTTAAACATCTAAACACACACAGAAATCTTGAAAATATAATCTGTACCGAGGGAATAGCGGCCTAGTTGGATGTTGAGCCAGATGTTTCTTCGTTGAGCCCAGCCCCCTGGAGCCTCCACCTCATACAGATGCTCCAGATGTTCCTTATGCTGCTGCAGGAAACTCCTACATACTGAACACACAGGAGACACAAACACACAACCTGTCAAGGTGTTGCAATAGAATTAGCGCCTTCAATTCATTCACACACTTTCCTCCTCTGTTCATCTCAGCTGTCAGAGAATAATTACTATCTGGGATCTCTGTGGCAACTGTGCTGGAATAGTTTGTGCTGAGATTAAAATGCCACAGCAGGACAAAACAACATAATTTTTTTACTGTGTTATGACTTTTAGGTGTTTGATGTACTGTGAAACATAAGTAAATCATCACTGAGTCCATGTTAGAGTGAACATTTCAGTTATTGTTAGTTATTCCCATATGGCCTGAACGCAGCCAAGACGTACTGTAAAAAAAAAAAAAAAAGACAGGACAATGTGCATTCTTCTGCCAAACATGACGGAAGTCTCCTCTAGATAAGAAAAAAAGTCAAGGAAGAAAGTGAGAGAACTAGAATGTACATAAACAAATAAATGGGTTGTGTGGGGGATAAAGGACAACCTAAGCTGACCTGCCGCCATGCAGGGTGACAATGGTGAGCTGACTCCCAGAAACTTCTCTGTGTAGAACGAGGAACAGAAATCTTGCAGCATCTGAAGACCAAAGCCTTTCCTCCTCCAGCTCCTCCTCACTAGCACTGTGTCCAGTACAGGCAGCAGGTAGCAGCTACTGCTCCAGCTGTCACACAGACTACCTGAAATATCAGCAGCACAAGAGTTACTGTGTTAAAGAATGCATAAGATCACAGTGAATAAATTCTTCTATTGAAGAATACGGTACCATCTATACTGAATTTTTGAGACCAAACTGGTCAATATTTGAGCGTTAAACTAGAATGACCACCTCATGGTTGTATGCCTCCAATCAAATTGCAGTTACAGTTTACATGGCGAAAAAACTATGTTTTATGAGGTCTCAGTGACCTTGACCTTTGACCTTCAACCATCAAATTCTTATCAGTTCATTCTTAAGTCCAAATAGACATTTGTACCAAATCTGAGGAAATTCCCTCAAGGCGTCCTTGAGATACTGTTTTAAGACAGAATAAGACAGACATGGCCACAGTGACCTTGACCTTTGACCACCAAAATCTAATCACTTCATTATTAAAGCTATAGTTGGTAATCCTGTTCAGAAACACTTTTTGTTATACTGGGTGAAATGGTCCTTCCATCCTGAGAGTAGTCAATACGTAATGTGTTCAGAAAAAGGAATGAAAAAAATCAGACGTCTGTGGCAGCTGCAGGCCTGTAAAAACTCTGACCAATCCCTGCCATTCGGTGCGAATGGAAAGAACTAATCAGATGCCTTCATGTCTCGTATTGCCTGAGCCCCCCCTCCCTCCCTCCCTCCTCCCTGCGCACACTTATCACATGTCACCGTTGCCGGAAATATTCAGCACACTCCTCAGTAGAAATACAGAGTTAGCAGGAGTTTGCTGAACAATGGCAGAGAAAATGCAGCCAAAAGTACCACTTCCAGCATTACTTATAACGGCTCGTCCCGCTAAACAGGCTGAGAAAAGAAAAGGCAGAAAAGGATAAAGTGAGAGGACAAACCAGACATGAACAGCAGTCCAGATTTTGAACAGTGGAGACAACTGAGGGAGCTGAAGGGCCTGAAAAGTGATGCAGAGGTTGCTGTCTTTCTGTTGGACAGGTAATTATTTGTTTGCTTTGGGGGGATTTGTTATTTTACTCAGCTCTCCTCTGCCCTGCTGACTGCAGGCTGCACGTTCAGGCATGTCTGGGCTCGTGGCTTTGGGTGGAGGAGGGGGAGCAAGGCGTGGAGCTTAGAGGAGGTGCGCTTTCAAATCTTGCTAGCTCTCCAACATTACCAATTATAGCTTTAAGTTCAAGTGGATGTTTCTACCAAATGTGACGAAATTTCCTCAAGGTGTGCTTGAGATATTGCGTTCACAAAAATGAGACAGACAAGGTCACAGTGACCT
Source organism: Epinephelus fuscoguttatus (assembly GCF_011397635.1). Lineage (NCBI taxonomy): Eukaryota > Metazoa > Chordata > Actinopteri > Perciformes > Serranidae > Epinephelus > Epinephelus fuscoguttatus. Next base: position 3,720,295 of record NC_064755.1, read on the forward strand.
TTAGCCATCAAAATCGAATCAGTTCATCGCTGAGTCCCACACTAAATGTTTGCGTACGTACAAATGAGGAAATGTAAGTACACCAAAAATGATTCTAATTTATAATTAACCATGTTTATACCTGCCAGTATGCAACTTCCTTTTTTAAATCCCAAATCAACTTGAAAATGTTTACACATGTATCAGCCTCATATCCCGCCCTCTACCCACCTACACTGACCATGAATGGTCAATGCAAAGCACCTCATGAATGTTAATTCATCAACATGAGCCTGGCAACAAATGCAACAACCAAGAGGAAGACCAGGAACATTAATTTTCTGAACAGATTTCCAGGTGATTGTGGGTGAAGTAGAGGTTAGTGATAATGTGTGCTGCAGTTAATGCAGTGAGTTCATCAAACAGGACAGTACCTAAAGTTTAAAAAAAGGATGCCAAAAAAGAAAAGAAAATTGCACCCCATTGTTTTTGCTAATTTACACGATCTATATGTGCAGGTGGTAAAGATGTGCTGGGTGAGGTGACCGGCGAAAGGGAGTGCGTGTGGCAGCCACCAGGGTGGATCCAGTGGCAGCACAGTCTTGTTTTTTTGTTTGTTTGTTTGTTTTTTTTTAATAATCTCGTCTAATACTGTGCATTTAACACCAAGTATGGTTTTAGTTTTTCCCATAGTTTTTGTGTGTAATGTGAATCAGAATCAGAAATACTTTATTGATCCCCGAGCGGAAATTACCTGTAACATAAATAATTTCCCCTCGGGGATCAATAAAGTATTTCTGATACTGATTCTGATTCATATTACACACAAAAACTATGGGAAAACTAAAACCATACTTGGTGTTAAATGCACAGTATTAGACGAGATTATTGAAAACTACTGATGCTCTGTTCTGCAATTCTTTAATGCTGATTGATGTTATCTTGGATTTCTACAACTGGTGATGATAATTTCATCAGTTAGCCTGGTTAACGTGGTTGAGGTGAAAATGAGTCCGTATATTCATGCTTAATTTCACAGATAGGAAAGCCAGACTTTTCTGAATCCTGCCATAGACTGGTGTCATCCAAGCATCCTAACAGCTCTGGACAGTGCACACCACAGCACCAACCCTTTCCCCTGCGCTCCGAGGACAGGGGATAAGATGAGATGAGATGAGATGAGATAAAACTTTTTTGATCCCACACCAGGGAAATTCACGTTACAGCAGCTCAAATCGCACAGATAGAAAAGCAAGGTGAATGGCAATAAAATACTTATAGAATAAAGATAAACTACAAAAAGGTATATATCAGAAATACAAAAATATAAATTAATAAATTTAGACTATTTACACTATATACACCTTTCACTTGTGCATATGTGGGAAAAAAAATGTATATATGAATATATGTATGAGTATATATTGACAGCTGTATAAGACAATTGCATATTGGATGTAATACACACGGTGTGTGATATTAAAATTAAAATCAAAGTCAGAACAATTAAACAGTGTTGCCTTGCAAAGGCAGATGCCACAGAGAGGCATACTGCAAAGAATATTAGTAGCAGAGATTTTGCAGTGAGGTTCACAATGGGGAATCAATAAATATTGCATGGAGTAAATATTGCACGGAATTCAGTGTACATATACTGTGTTGCACAAGGTAAGGGAATTGAATAAGTAATGTGACATAACAGTGCTGCATACTGGTATTGATGTTAAAGACTCTGACTGCTGATGGGATGAAGGACCTGCGGTAGCGCTCCCACTTGTGCCTACTGTCTCACGCAGGGGGTGAGAGGTGTTGTCCATGATAGATGTCAGCTTGGTTAAAATCCTTCTCTTACTCACCTCCTCGATGGATTCCAGAGAACTGTCCAGACAGGGCTGGCCCTCCTAACCAGCTTGTACAGTCTTGTGCTACCCCTCTTAGTGCTTGTGATGTACAGTACCGGCCAAAAGTTTGGACACACCTTCTCATTCAATGCGTTTTCTTTATTTTCATGACTATTTACATTGTAGATTCTCACTGAAGGCATCAAAACTATGAATGAACACATGTGGAGTTATGTACTTAACAAAAAAAGGTGAAATAACTGAAAACATGTTTTATATTCTAGTTTCTTCAAAATAGCCACCCTTTGCTCTGATTACTGCTTTGCACACTCTTGGCATTCTCTCCATGAGCTTCAAGAGGTAGTCACCTGAAATGGTTTCCACTTCACAGGTGTGCCTTATCAGGGTTAATTAGTGGAATTTCTTGCTTTATCAATGGGGTTGGGACCATCAGTTGTGTTGTGCAGAAGTCAGGTTAATACACAGCTGACAGCCCTATTGGACAACTGTTAAAATTCATATTATGGCAAGAACCAATCAGCTAACTAAAGAAAAACGAGTGGCCATCATTACTTTAAGAAATGAAGGTCAGTCAGTCCGGAAAATTGCAAAAACTTTAAATGTGTCCCCAAGTGGAGTCGCAAAAACCATCAAGCGCTACAACCAAACTGGCACACATGAGGACCGACCAAGGAAAGGAAGACCAAGAGTCACCTCTGCTTCTGAGGATAAGTTCATCCGAGTCACCAGCCTCAGAAATCGCAAGTTAACAGCAGCTCAGATCAGAGACCAGATGAATGCCACACAGAGTTCTAGCAGCAGACCCATCTCTAGAACACCTGTTAAGAGGAGACTGCGCGAATCAGGCCTTCATGGTCAAATAGCTGCTAGGAAACCACGGCTAAGGAGAGGCAACAAGCAGAAGAGATTTGTTTGGGCCAAGAAACACAAGGAATGGACATTAGACCAGTGGAAATCTGTGCTTTGGTCTGATGAGTCCAAATTTGAGATCTTTGGTTCCAACCGCCGTGTCTTTGTGAGACGCAGAAAAGGTGAACGGATGGATTCCACATGCCTGGTTCCCACTGTGAAGCATGGAGGAGGAGGTGTGATGGTGTGGGGGTGTTTTGCTGGTGACACTGTTGGGGATTTATTCAAAATTGAAGGCACACTGAACCAGCATGGCTACCACAGCATCCTGCAGCGACATGCCATCCCATCCGGTTTGCGTTTAGTTGGACGATCATTTATTTTTCAACAAAACAATGACCCCAAACACACCTCCAGGCTGTGTAAGGGCTATTTGACCAAGAAGGAGAGTGATGGAGTGCTGCGGCAGATGACCTGGCCTCCACAGTCACCGGACCTGAACCCAATCGAGATGGTTTGGGGTGAGCTGGACCGCTGAGTGAAGGAAAAGGGGCCAACAAGTGCTAAACACCTCTGGGAACTCCTTCAAGACTGTTGGAAAACCATTTCAGGTGACTACCTCTTGAAGCTCATGGAGAGAATGCCAAGAGTGTGCAAAGCAGTAATCAGAGCAAAGGGTGGCTATTTTGAAGAAACTAGAATATAAAACATGTTTTCAGTTATTTCCCCTTTTTTTGTTAAGTACATAACTCCACATGTGTTCATTCATAGTTTTGATGCCTTCAGTGAGAATCTACAATGTAAATAGTCATGAAAATAAAGAAAACGCATTGAATGAGAAGGTGTGTCCAAACTTTTGGCCTGTACTGTATGTGTGAAGTATTGAGCAGAATTTGATTTGAGATTTGAGATGGCTATATCTTTCACTATTGAAAGTGCTCATGGAGTGGTTATGGCTCACTAGCACAAGCACAATTACCACTACTTCATTTTAATGTTTTTAAAGGGGACCTATAAGAACCGTGTGATGAATGTGGTGAAGTTAAATGTGTGAGAGATCTTTATACATACAATGTTTCCTCTAACATTTATTGTCTACAATCTGACTTCAGTTCAGTCGCTATCTGCGTCCCCAATTTCCCCTTGCTCCAAATGTGTTCACACATGGGTCAGAGTTTTCCTACAATAACGTACATTTCTTCATCAAGTTATTCTCGATAAATCCCAATTTATGCTTAGAAAGTGGCGTATGCATATTTCAATCCCTTTTTTGCACATACACTACGGTAATGAATAAAATCTCTGGTGGTCACAGTCCTCTGGTTCATTCTGGATTACACTTTGGATTAACTTGCTCTTCCACAGCATCTTGCCTCGCCATTTTGTACATCTGAAAATTGTCCTGCTGCAACATGGAGATAGTTGTGTCATCTTGTTGCTAGAAACATTATTGTTGAAATGAATTCCCTTTACTTTAAAGTGTGGTTGTGTGCAGTGACATAGAATCAACAGGTGATTCGGTAAATCAATTGTGACCTTAAGGGGGAACAACTACCAACGTTAAAGCTGCACAAGGCAAAATTTACATGTAAAAATACACCGATACATCCCTCTTATTCTCATCTTCTTCTCTTCCACCCTCCCTCTCCCCCTCCATCCTACCTTTGTGTTTGACAGTGTAGAAGCCGACTGCCTGGCTGTCTCTCCACAACAGTTTGCAGCTCTCTGTGCGGGGGTGCAGAGAGAACAACACCTCCTCCTGTGAGGACCTCTCCACTACCTGACTGAGCAGGAACACAATCACCCTCTCTATGATGGACTGCACCTGGGGAAGACACTCTGATTTAGGAAGCTCATGAACACTGATGAGAACAAAAAGCAAAGAAATTACAACTTCAGAAAGTGTGCAACTTTCCAAACACAAGAGCCAAGATTTGAATTAGACTTTACATGTAATTAACAACATCTTAATGGAATACACCCACAGAATGACCAGCTGTAAATCAGTAAGTCGTACTGTGTTACCTTAAATTCTGGAAAACTGGTGAATATATTGATTAATTAACTGAGTGGGGACCAACTTTAACAACAGCAAACTATATCAAAACATCCGTTTGCAAGTCGGCACCAACCTGGATTTTAACGTCGATTTCTGGTTGAAAACTGGTTTCAGTCTAAATGTCTAAGACCTCTTTTCACCTCTTTTCAACCAGCTAAAATGCAATTACAGCATTACTCTAAACTCATATTGCACTGGTGGGTCAAATGTGGTTTACAAGAAGACGTAATTTCAACACATATGATGTTTAATATAACATCTAACTGGCAGCAAGAAGCTTTTAGGACATTTTCAGTTTCAGATCTGTACATTTTACATCTTACTGCTATAATGCACATGTGCAAGTACTTTGATGTTACAGCATCAACAAAGGTATGGACCACTGGGACCTGCAGACCAAGGGGAAAGGAGCTGACAAAATAAATGGTAGTCCTCACCCTACCTACATACTTTGTAAGTACCTGTGCTACTGTGTTTCAATAAAGCGAAACAGAAATTAGCTCTATTACTTGTATTATATGCTGCTTACGATGTGGCCTAGGCTGCTGTTTGTCATACAGCAGTATACAAACAATATAGAGTATGCAATAGCTTGTTTGTTTTATATAAACTAAGCACAAAAAGTAAGGAAATTTGTGTTTGGTAGATTATTTCTTTGTTGTAATAATGGTTCTTGGCAATAAATCTTACATCACTGGAACACCTGTTTATTTCCCTTTAAAATGATGCCACATTTGTGAGAAACATGCATTTGTGGGATTAGCAGCAGAGCAGCTGCTCCACCCATGAAAACTTTGCCATATCTCCTCTGCCAATGCCAGTGAAAATGAATGTCTTACCAAGATTGTTGTTTCTGTTCTCGTCACTGCCTATAGTGATTTCTGAGGCTACTTTTAAAATGTCAGACAGAGTCGTAACGAAATTCCTATGGCAAAAGAAGACAGCCAGAATTAAATATAAGCAACGTCTCTGCCCAAAAGTGAAGGGAAGGTTGAATTTACCAAACTTAAAAAATATTACTGGATAGTGCAACTTAGAGCCTTAGTTATGTGGATAACTAAAGAGCCTAATTCAGTATGGGTGGGAATGGAGCAGAATTCACAATGTACCTTTGGAATCACTTCCTTTCTTGGATGAAAAGGCATGGGAAAGGTTTGGTATTGGAAATGACTGGATCAGGGGAACAATGAAAATATGGTCAACAGTAAGGGAGAAGTTGAAACTGTCAGAATCTATTTGTAGGGCCACTAAAATATCAGCAAACCCTGATTTCTCATTATCTACTATGGACTCAGGATATTTAATGTGGGCAAGCAAGGGGCTGGTATATATCACACAGATTTCCAATAGACTAATCATACTATCATTTGAGCAACTTAAAAAGGAGTTTAATCTATCCTCACATGATTTTTATAAATTTCTACAACTTAGACATTATCTTCAGCAACATATAGAGTGGGAGAATATTTGTAAGATACCAACCAAACTAGAGGAGTTGCTATTGTTGTCTACCGACAAGGGGGCAAAAAAAAGGGGGATTATATCAAAATGTATAAAGCACTACAGCATGAATACAATAACTTGTACTGTATCTCAAAGAAAAATTGGACCTGGAAATGAACATTGTAACATAACAGATCATAACAGATGATACATGGAGGAAACATTTGCAGCTGGACATCAATTAACCAATAGTCCTGTCTAGAGGTAATTTGATTGGAAGGTGAAAATGTAAATGTCAAGTGCATTTAAATGCACATCAGCATTAAGGAGGTGTGTAGTTCTGACAGGTTACATGATCATAAATGAGCAAATTAGCACATGTTCATGTTAGCTTCAAACCCCACATTTATTGAGCTTGTTCTGTCCTTTCCACCTCTTTCTTTCCTCAATGAAGATCTATATGTGACTGGCTGAACTAAACTCACCTCCATCTCCTGTCTCAACTCTGGCATATCTTACATCATCACTCTACAGAAGTTCCATTGTTGACAGGATCAATGGATCATTTCTCGACACAGCTTCTCAGGCAAAATGGTGAAGAAACTCTAAGATATGCTGCTAAATTGCTTTAAAAACTCATCATCTTATGCTCGTAGAGCTCATCCAGTTTGGGAACAAACATACACATTCCATAAGTAGGCATCTGCCTCACATGAGCATGGATTAGTCTGAGGGATTCCTTAATAGATCAGTGTGAAAACCCCTCCACCTTGGTAAGGGCACAGACTCAATGGAAATGGGTTCATGTGTGTGAAATTTCGTGTCTCTGCAGGTTTAACTTGTATGTGTTGCAAACATCTTGGAGGGGATAGAGCCTTGATAGAGCACTGCTCTATCCACCCTAAAGGATATTTACTCCAGATGCTGCAACAATAGGGCCAGGAGAGTCATTAAAGATCCCAATCATAATCCCATAATTAGCATATAAATTGTTGAGTTATGGACAAAAATATCTTTAGTGAGTTTTTCTGGGAAATTCTGATCAGTTCATTGCTGAGTCCAAGTGAACATTTGTGCCATATTTAAAGAAATTCCTTTTGTGTTCTTGAGATATCGCGCTCACAAGATTGGGACGGATGTACAGATGTATGGACGTACGTACATATGGGCAACCTAAAAACATAATGCTTCTGGCCACAGCCATCGCTGGCACTGAGACATAATGAATAAGACTGATTACATAGACAGATAATCCTGTTTCTTTCCACAATGCTCACACCTGTGTAGGAACCCTGCTCTGTGCTGTAGTGATGCTAACATACAAACAGGTGTGTACAAACATGGTTACCGAAATCAGACCACTTCTGGACTTGCTGGACGTTCGTAAGATGTTATCCACACTCCACCACTTCTCGTGCAGGTATAAAGCCACCACTGGAAGGGAGAGCAGAAAACATTAGTCTTTGTCTTAACAAGTGTGGATAAGGGCAGTGAGTTTAGTTCCAAACCTCGTGTTGGATCATCAGGAGGGTGAAGTGCCAGCAGTAAACAGGCGGGTTGGTCACCTTCAAACAGCTGCATCCACCTTACATTGTTTGCTGTTATTGCTACCTGAGCAGACAGGAAGAGGATTTCGTTCATTCATTTACACTCCTTGACCTAAAGACACCAGTGGAGCAACAAACACTTGGTACTTTTTTCTAAAACATACTTTTCTTTGATGTCAAGCAAAATGGCTGTACTTTGAAAGAAGCATTTCAGGAGGCAAAACCAGGGAGGGAAATTAACTTTTTTGTCCACCTTCAGAAGATCATTGGCTGCCCCCTCTCCTCTCTGAATGACATTTATACATCCTGCTGCCTCAGCAGAGCTGAGGGTATTATCAGAGACAGCACCCATCCTGTTTACACCTGTTTGTCCTGCTGCCCTCGGGCAGGTGTTACAGGTCCATCAGAACCAGGACAAACAGGCTCAGAGACAGCTTCTTTCCACAATCCATCACTACCCTGAACAGTGTTGCATAAATGTTGTTTGCTATGCAAACTCAATTATTATCTGTATTTTGCATCCTTGTTAATGTGCAATGACAATAAAGGCTTTCTATTCTATTTCTATTCTTCTATTCTGTGGTTGGTAGATTCCAAAATCTACCAGCCACTCAATAGATTACCAATGTTTTTTTGGCTGGTGAATGCAGCAATTCTGGCAGCCACTTCCATATTTCACCAGCATTTGGCTGGTGGCTGGTGCTAATTACCAACCTTGCACAAAACAAACAGACCAACAAATCAGTGCCAAGAATATTTGCAGATATTTGCAAAATCACCTCCATCACGATCAAAATTTTTAACAATAATTGAATTAATAGGAAATTAAGAATAGAGTGCTCCAGGGATGACGATATTCTGTAGGGCAATGCAGTTTCTCTGATTACCTCGTCAAAAAGCCTATGGAATTTTCGCATTGGATTTTAGATTATTGCTGAAAATAAACTCTGGCAAACAAACATTTATGATACTTAAACATTTTGTTCAGCAATATGATCTCCACAAATGAACACCTCCTTTATAAATTTTGAAACCTAAATGCAATCACCAGAAGTAAAAGGCTATCATTAGGTTATAGGCTAATCGAACGAATGAATGAATGAAGTCCACCAGTACTGCCCAGATTCTGTCTCCAAAGATGTCAACAGTGCAAGGCGGCAGCAGCCTAATCTGGTATATTTTAGCTTCACTTCTGTACAGTGGGGGTAAGTGGAGATGCGTTGTGCATTTTTATACAGTCTATGGTCTGTAAAGCTGTGTATGGCTTGATGACGTTCTATAGTCTCATTTAGCAACTTGTGAACAACCACCTTTTTTAAGATACATAAAAGCTTAAAATTCACAGTGGGGTATTTACTGATGTATTTTACATAGTAGAACAAAAAAGTGAAAGTCTCTTCAGCTTATGTTAACCACAGACCTTATTTCAGGCATCTAACCAAAAACCCATTCAAAAAACCCACTGACTTTGAGACAAGGGAACCTGAAGTGCCAAAATGCTAACTTACTTCTGGGTTTTAGGTCTCATTCCTGGGGCACTTACATTGTGTACATTTAACTGGAAATAGTTTAAAAAAAAACAAAAAAAATGGTCATGTCATGTCATTACAAGTGTGTCAGGGTACCTTTGAAGTATGTGATAATTGAAACCACTCATCATTATGAGGTCTTGACTCCAAAGAAGAGAGGTACAGTTCAGATGCTGACCTCAGGTCAGTGCCACTCACAGCTGGAAGGTCTACTGGAAACATGGCCTCTTAAAGGGAATACAGTTGTTTAAAGGATAGTTACACATGTACAGTGGTTTATAAACACTGACAAACAACAAATATGTCCCTTGACCTGATGAATGTAATCACATCTGTAGAGGCTGGGGTGCCATGATAAGCAATCATCCCTAACTGACTCTATTTTGTCCAGTTTTCTCATGCAGGGCAAAATGTCCTTCCACCAGACTACATCAACAATTCTGGATATTTAAAGTAGGCTACTTCCTTGTAGTGAGGGACACTTACGGTAATCAATGCAGATGAACCCAATTTGAGCTAAACATTAACTTTCAGGTCACACTGTTCATGTCTCATGGACGAGAAGTCATTTCAAGTTATGACACTATAATGAAAATTGTAAAAATCCATTTGGCTGTATTGGTAAGCCATACTAGAATTTAAGAAGTTACTACTTATGATTGAGAAAATATTTGGAGTGACAAGTGACGAGTCACGAGCGAGACAGCAGTACACCGACAGTTTGACTTGACTGTTCATACCTGTTACAGGTGCTGCTACAGCTGTGTGTACTTTGACCTGCTAACTAACCAATGCTAACAAAAACAATTTGCAAGGCCAATAATACCCTTAAAGCCTGGCAGAACGATTTCATAACAAACACTATAAATTTCATTTGGCAAGGCGTCACAGTAACAATAAACTTACTTCACGACTGGTAAGTTACAGGATGGCAGTCATCGACGAAGCTTCCTGTTCCACCTGTAACTTCCCTGAACACCATTCTGAAGTCACCTTGACGTTTTTGTCGTTGACCTGCAGCGACACCCTCTGGTAGGATAGAGTCACTGCGTCACTTCAACTCACTCTTCAAGCTCCAGCAACATGACCGGAAATGTGTCAAGTGGACTTAAAAATATAAGCATACGATATAGGCCTACCGAAAACGTAGGCATTGGAATTTTCAGATATGCAAACCGTGTTTGACAAAGTTAACGTTATTATTTCCACAAAGACTTCCAAATCGCTTTAACTGCATTTGGTGGGGAAATGCAATGTACTGACAGGCACCAGTCCATATCTAGTTGGTCCAATTTTTTTTCCTAATGTCAGTTTTGCTTCATGATTTCAAGATTGTGTAATTAAAGTACAAGTACCTTACTAAGCACTGGAAGGGACTGTCCTTTACCTATCAGAGGAGGGGGAGGCTGGGCTATGACTGTTTGTTGTTGTTGTTGTTTTGTGACCGCGAAGCAACAAATATTTTTTCTTGAGCCTCCCTAAGCGACTGTGCAGGTGAGCCATATCACAGATATTTACAGTTTCACTAATTTAACTAACAGACAGCATCCACTTAAAGTGCCCAAACAAAACCAAAACCAAAGTGCATAGTATGGTATTGGACAGAATTATAACACTGCACTGCAATATACAACAAATGACGTGGGACAAAAGCTTAAAATATTTTTTTAAGTATTTGTCCTTACTCAAACAGCAATAGTAAAAGATGCAATAAAACATAGGCGTGAGGTCACCAGTAAAACGATTAACCTGAGAGGTACTAAAACATAAACGAGCACTGTCAATGTTACACCAAAGCATGTGTTACTGTTTGTGATTGTTTCAGATCATTGGTAGTTTTGTTTTATTCTGAAATGTTTTAACCGGAAGTCGTGTATTTGGTCGTGACCAAGCTTCTGACAGGTACTTAACAGCCTGTGTCAGTGACCGTAGTTCGGTTCTGGGCTTGACATGTTGCATTATTTGACCCCGATCCGACGGCTGCTGTCTAACCGGCATTGCATTCTGCAGTGCCGCCGCGTTAAATCGGAAAACACCGCCAAAGTAAGTTTGCTGCAGAGTTATTATGAGCTGGTTACTGTTGTACCTAGCCTCCATGTAGCTAAAGCCAACAAAATATTAATAACACAGTGACATAGCCGATAAAGCACTGTGGTCATAAGTAAACATTTAACTAATAACCCAGCTGTTGTATGGACTTTATAGCTGAACTTTATGAGGGGACTACGGATAATGTTACCGTTAGGTAACATGTATTTTATGGTGAGGTTAAGTTGGCACTCTTCTTGTTGTGTGTTACACGTAGTGTTGCAGTGAGATAGGTTAATTTGTGCACACTGCTTATATTTGTACAGTGGTGGAAAAAAGTTTTCGGACACCCTTAAAATTTTACACAATCTCAAATATTATCATGAAATATTTGTGGAAAAATCTTTTTTGTATTTCAAAAGGTGTGGCTGCATTAGACAGATACAAACAAATACAAATTATATTTTTTTGTTTATTGTTTACAAGAAAAACTAACAAAACTAAATTCTTGACAGTTTCAATATGTCAGTTCTCAACATTGTCGGTATCAAAGTCAACAAATAACAGAGAATGTGTTCAAAACTGAACAAAAAATAAATAAACCATCACATCATCAAATTAATATTTAGTAGTCCTGCCATTGGCACGTAGTAGAGCTCTAATCCTGGCTGGCATGTTCCCCACGTGCCTTTCACACTGTTGAGGGGTAATCTCGTCCCATTCTTCTTGAATTACTGCTTTTAATTCTTCTAAATTCTTTGGTTTATGCTTTGAAACAGACCTTTTGATAATCCACCACAGATTTTCAATGGGGCTCATGTCGAGGATTGAGCTGGCCACTCTAAGACCTGGATACTGTGCTCCTGCAGCCAGGTTCTACTGGCCTTGGATGTGTGGCAAGGGCATTATCTTGTTGAAACATCCAGTTTTTACCTCGGGAACAGTGCACGCAGAAGGGAGCATGTGGGTTTCAAGAATGGTACAATACTTGGTAGAGTTCAATGTGCCATCACAGACAGTGAGATGACCAACACCAGCAGCACTCATGCATCCCCAAACCATGATACTGCCTCCACCATGCTTGACAGTAGGTACTGTACATGCTGGAGATAATGCCTGGCCTTCTGCATACCCTCACATTAGTAGGAGGAAGATAAAGCTGGAAACTGGACTCATCTGACCACAAAATCTTCTTCCAATTCCTGGCTGTCCAGTTCTTGTGTGCCTGGGCCCAGCGACGCCGGGCTAACCTCTGTCTCTCATTGATCAGGGGCTTCTTGATAGCCTTGTAGGACCTTAAGCCATGATCTAAAAGTTGGCCACGTACAGTGCGGGTGCAACACTGGACACCAGTTTGGTTTGACCACTGCTGCTGAAGCTCCTGTGATGTCATTCGGGTTTTGCCTGCACATGTGGATCAGGATGCGGTCATTTCTTGCTGAAGAAACCCTTGGACGCCCAGATCTTGGTTGGTCTTCCAAGCTGTTGGTTCGTCTGTATTTCTGCAGAGTGTATCCAACTGCTGAAGGACTGCATCTGCACTTCCTGGCTATCTGGCGGCAGCTGTACCCTTCCTGGCTGAGAATCTTTATCTTCAGGCGTGTTTCCTGCGTTAGGTTCCTTGTTTTAGCCATTTTTGTGTCTGAAGAACTTTCAAATGTGCTGGCTTTATGTAGACACGAAGCTTGGCAACAAAAATTGTGTCTTTTAATAAGAAGAACGACCTTCATCACTGGTACCAAAATGACCCAATACTCAAAATTTCTTATGTATTTTTATGGAACCAATCAATTTTAAGTTTTTAATGGCTTTTTTAGGATTTATTTAGTATTTTGGCTGTGACTGTACTAAAAGAAATTGCACTTGAAGAGTGATTCTTAATGCAATATTTCACAAATGTATGGGGTGTCCGAAAACTTTTTTCCACCACTGTATGTGTGTGATCTGTGCTCGATTTAGGGTCTTCCGCTCCCATTCATGAAATTAGGAGTTTAATTCTGGATGAGAATAAAGTTAGAGCCCATTTAATTTGTGTACGTAGTGACCTGGTAGTGATGATGCTCCTGTTGGGTCAAATAATTGTAAGTTAGCATGAGGGTACTTGTAGGAACAGTGCATACATGGAGATAGATTTGTCTAAATGTTATGTGTGTAAACAGATCGACAGTCCCTGTATACATTAAATAACTTCCACAAATACAGAAAAAATATGTGAACTAGCAAAAATATGCAGTGTCCATAAAATGCAAATTTGCAATTGTAGAATTGGGATTCACAAATAAAATCTGGATTCACCAATATATATTCCAAAATTTCAAATGTTGGGGAAAATATTCACAAATGCATTCATTTATTTGTAAATCAATTAAATGTATTCACAAATATTGTGTTTTAATTTTTGGAACTTGCTTGTGTATTTGCAGCTGTGTTTTATACTTGCTAAATACATAGTTTTTTTTTGTGACATTTGTGGAAGATGTTTTATATTTTAAGATCACACATGAACACAGAGATTGTTTATCTGTTCACACAAATAGTATTGACTGTCTGGGATGCTTATCTGGGGAAAAAACTGTCAAGTGACTGTAGTGTGTTCTTGCTGTGTCTCTCTGCCGTGAACACTCCTGCAGCCTCTTCCTTTTGCTGGATGATTGTATACCTGATATCATTCTCCAAGAGCCAGCAGGGTGTACTTTATAAACACTTCTGTTTTTGTCTTAAATATGTCCTCCTCTCTGACACACCACAGTGAGAGTATTTTGTCTGAGCAGCTCCTCCCAGTCCATGGTGCGGAGCAGAGCTGTCCTATAGAAACAGGTTATCTTTAGTCATAGAAGCTGCATCAGTCGAATCATAAAGAGATATCCAGGTGGTTCCTTGTGAGAGAAATTTTTTTTACTTGTCATGGAGATTATGTACCCGCTTAAACCCAAGCCTGAGTTTAAACCCAAGGGTTTGATTCAGTCATTTTCCAGTGGCAGTTCATTGGTATGTTAAAAACTTGACTCAGGACTTGCAACAAATGAGAGAGTCCAGATACATATACTTTTATTCCAATTAATTCTGTAACCTAAAAATGTACCAAATAAATTACATTTTTCTAAAACTGCTGACATACTAGTTTACGGTTTTGTTGAAGAATATCATCTGCATAATAATATTTTGTTTGTTGTTTCCCATGTATCATAGCCATAGAGTTTTCTGTCTAATCAAATACTCTGGGCAAGTGGCTCTATGGCAAGGGCAGATATTAAAGCAGATAGAGGGCAGCCTTGTCTTGTTCCTCTCGCAGTTTGAAGGGAGGGGATAGTGTCTGATTTGTAAGAATTCGTGCTGTTGGATTCTTATTGAGAAGTTTGATCCATGCTGGAAAGCTGAGCCCAAGATTGAATCTCTGTAGGACCTCAAATAAATATGAACATTCAATCTGACCAAATGGTTTTTCACCATTGAGCCCAAGTATGACCAGGTCTTCATTTCCTTTCCTATTTGTGTAGATAATATTAAAAAGGCATCTTAAATAAAGGTAGAATTTCTGTTGGCTATGAAGCCCGTTTGGTCCATATGTGCCAATTTGTCTATTAAAGGGTTCATTGTTTTGGCTAAGATTTTAGCAAACAACTTTCCATATAGATTCAGTAGAAAGATTGGGTGATATGAGCCCACCTCTTGTACATCTATGTTATTCGGGTTGGCATTATTTTTTCGGGTTGTCCATCCGTCTGTCTGTCCGTTCGTCCCATCCTTGTGAACATGATATATCAAGAACACCTCAAGGGAATTTCTTCAAATTTGACATTCATGTCCACTGGGACTGAAGAATAAACTGATTAGAATTTGATGGTCAATGGTCAAGGTCAGTGTGACTTCACAAAATATGTTTTGTCCATAACTCAAGAATAAATATACTAATTATGACAAAACTTTACACAAATGTCTAATAGGTTAAAATAATGAAGTGGTGATGTTTCATATCCCAAAGGTCAAAGGTCAACTTCACTGTGACATCATAATGTTCTGCAGAAACACTTTCCTGGCCATTACTCAACATCATATGGAGACATGTATACTGATGTGTACAGTTTACGGATGTATCCTGTAGGAGAAACATGACTGGTGTACAGAGGCATGCAAACGTGGGGCAGTAATTCTAGTATCTCTAAGCTGCTATAATTATAAAATTTCCCACTGGCAGTAATAAAGAACTCCATCTGGGGTTTGGAAAGGACATAATATAGTCCAGAAGTGGGCAAACTGGTCCAGACTGAAGAATCTCAATAACTATTAGATGGAAAAATGAAAGTTTGTATAGACATTCATGTTACCCAGAAAATAAATCCTGCCGATTACAGTGATCCCCAGGCTTTTCCTTTAACACACCATTAGTTGACTTTATTTTTTTAATGTTTCAACAACTATTGTATGGATTGCCAAAAATTGCAGTACCAAGAAATTCATGTCCCCCAGATGATGAGTCCTAATGAATAATTGGGAATTAACTTACGGTGTATCAATCAATCAATCAATCAATCAATCAATCAGTCAACCAATTTTATTTATAAAGCCCAATATTACAAATCACATGTTGACTCACAGGGCTTCACAGCATACGACATCCCTCTGTCCTTAGGACCCTCACAGCGGATAAGGAAAAACTCGAGGGATCCCTCTTCCAGGACAGACAGACGTGCAATAGATGTCATACAGAACAGATCAACATGATAAATTAACAGTAATCCGTATGACACAATGAGGAAGAAAGAGAGACAGAGAGAGAAAGACAGAGAGAGAGAGAGAGAGAGATGCAGGACAGACAGTAATGATAATAGCTTACAACAACATTAATGAAAGTAATAATATTATAATAATAATTACGGCTATTGTGGTACAATATGTTGAAAGTATATATTAATATCTGACAGTATACATATGTGACAATAATCATATGTGTAACAGCAGCAGGAGGCATCAGGCAGGACCACAGCAGCAGCACAACCACACACATCACACTATCCAGGCACCACTGTGATATAAGTTAACCTGAGAGACAGTGGAGCACAAAGGCTCTGGAGAAGAAGCCGAGTCACTGACATGCAGTACAGCTGAGTTAGCAAGATGCAGTAACAGGATATGAGTGAGAGTGAGAGAGAGCTCATTGCTCATTGTATTATCGGAGGTCCCCTGGCAGACTAGGCCTAAGTCAGCCTTTCAAAGCTTTGTAAGTTAACAGTAGGATTTTACATTCAATTCTGGATTTTACAGGGAGCCAGTGCAGAAAAGCTAAAACAGGAGAAATATGATCTCGTTTCTTAGATCCTGTTAATACACCTGCTGCTGCATTCTGTATTAGCTAGAGAGTTTTTAAAGACTTATTAGAGCTACCTGATAATAGAGAGTTACAATAATCCAGCCTTGAGGTAACAAAAGCATGGACCAAATTTTCTGCATCTTTTCGGGTCAGGATAGGCCTAATTTTCACAACATTACGCAGATGAAAAAACGCAGTCCGAGAGGTTTCTTACGGCAGTGCTAGAGGCCAGAGCAATGCTATCCAGAGAAGCTATGTCATCAGATAAAGAGTCTCTGAGTTGTTTGGGGCCAAGAACAATAACTTCAGTTTTGTCTGAATTTAACATCAGGAAACTGGTACTCATCCAGGTTTTTATGTCTTTAAGGCATTTTTGAAGTTTAGTTAATTGATCAGTTTCTTCTGGCTTTATCGATAAATACAATTGAGTATCATCCGCATAACAATAGAAGTGATTTCTAATGATGTTACCTAAGGGACGCATATATAGAGTAAATAGGATTGATCCGAGCACAGAACCTTGCAGAACTCCAAAACAAACTTTGGTTCGTAGAGATGATTCATCATTAACATGAACAAACTGAAAACGATCAGATAAATAAGATTTAAACCAGCTTAGTGCAGAACCTTTTAGGCCAATTAAATGTTCCAGTCTCTGTAGCAAAATTTGATGGTCAATAGTGT
This sequence comes from Epinephelus fuscoguttatus, assembly GCF_011397635.1. Classification (NCBI taxonomy): domain Eukaryota; kingdom Metazoa; phylum Chordata; class Actinopteri; order Perciformes; family Serranidae; genus Epinephelus; species Epinephelus fuscoguttatus. The sequence continues at coordinate 3,737,583 of NC_064755.1, forward strand.
CAAACGCTGCACTAAGATCTAATAAAACAAGTACAGAGACGAGTCCTTTGTCTGAAGCAATGAGAAGGTCATTTGTAATTTTAACTAGTGCTGTCTCAGTGCTATGATGCACTCTAAATCCTGACTGAAATTCCTGAAATAAATTATTATCATGGAGAAAATCACACAGCTGGTCTGCGACTACTTTCTCAGGGATCTTTGACATAAAGGGAAGATCAGAAATCGTTCTATAGTTGGCTAACACCTCTGGATCCAGGGTGGGCTTTTTTAGGAGAGGTCTAATTACAGCTACCTTAAAAGACTGTGGTACATAGCCTGTTAATAAGGATATATTGATCATATCTAATATATGAGTGTTAACTAAAGGTAAGACCTCCTTAAGTAGCCTAGTTGGGATGGGGTCTAAGAGACACGTTGATGATTTAGATGAAGAAATCACTGCGGTCAATTGTTGAAGAGAAATCGTGTAGCCATATCATTGAGTCAAATAGTAAATTTTCTAGTATAGGGATGACAGTTTTCGTTAATTTTGCGTTCCAAAGGCTGACACCCATTAACTGGTAATTAACTGGTTAATTTTTAAGAAAAACAAAAAGACTTCAAATAAAAGAGGCCTTTCCTTATTGACCCTTTGACTCAGTGAGCTGTAGACATTTCAAATTCGCTACTTTCAACTAGACTTGTTCTATTTACACAAGGGGTAAAACATATCAAGGCCAGTTTTCAGTTTACTCCTCAATTCAAGTGTAATATATCATATTTTATGTTTTTTGTCCCACCCTCTTGAGATGACTCACCATCATCACAGCATGTAATCATTTGTGTGTGTGTGTCTGTGTGTGTCTGTATGTCTGTTCGTCTGTGTGTGTCTGCACAGAGTGCTGCTCTGGACAGCGTGCTCTCTTCATTCAGGTCAATATGTGGTGAGGACGCCATCTCATTGGGTCAGGCTGTCAGAGAGCAACACGGCAAAGATGAGTCTGTGCACAGGTCAGTCTCTCACACTCTCTCCACAGACACAAAGTCATTACATTGTTTGTTAATGCTGTTTTCAATACTACGCAAATAGAGCACATAAACAAGCTGTGTGGCATTACAAAAAAAGAAATGATACTAATGGTTCATGTCCGCCACAAATTGTCACACCATTAGTGACACCTCACAGAGATGATAATGGTACACACACTGAGGTTTTAAGCCAAAAACTCGCTTTTCCCTGTCTACACATCGACACTGAAAATGGACTTTCTGAAAAAAGTTTTACGAAAGGCTGCAGTCTGGTGTGGATGAAAGGTCAATACGCATATAAAAAACTACATATTGAAATATACCCTTGTACATGTGGACAAGGCCTGGACAGTGTTTACTCTTCTTTTGGTTCCTGAGAAAAAAATAAGTGGCTGTTAAATGCTCCACCATGTTCACCAGCAAGTCTCTAACTATGTCTATCTGCTGTTGCTGCTGAGCAGGTATAGTACAGCGGCTTTATCAGGGCTGTTTTGTTGAAAACAGATGCCTGTCGGGTGGAGTCAGTGAGGGGGAAAATACTCTAAACCTAGAAATAATGGCAAACCCCAGTTTTGGAACTCACATGCTAATGTCAGCAACGTGCCATGTCTTATGTAGAGTCCTTGCTGTCACTTGACAAAGATAACTAGGCATGAAAAAAACAAACCACAGCAGCTTGCAATGAAAAGTTGAGACAGATTGAACTTTTGGAGGAACGCAACCCAGTGTCTCACTATGGTGGCCAATCACATATCCAGCAATCAGACCGGAAAGACACCCGCATTCCACACCGTATCTAGGATGTGTACTGAGCTTTGAAAGCAATTTTTGTAGTGCCCAAACAGTGTAATTACATCATCACGTGACCCCTCCTCCGACCCAAAAAGACTTTTTACCATTGACTTACACATCACACCCCCTGCAAAAAGTTTCTTCCACCATCGGGATTTGATGATCCATTTGGATCAATCACACAGAAAGTGTTTTAGCAGCTGAAGGCAGCTTTGAAACTTTTGTCTCGTTTTTTCTGGAGCACTGTAAACTCCTTGAATTGAAAAAACTTCAACTCAGAGCGGAAAAGCGCCCCACATCACTTCCGCTTGTTTCCCATTGTCCAATTGGATGAATTGGGAGGCGGGCCTTCTGTGGTGGTCATGACAACAAGTTTACAGTTGGTAAACAATGGAGGAGAAAGTGGTAGTAGTTGTTGGATTCTCAGAGCTATACAACTTAACAAACTGCAGTTACCACAATCTCAGTAGAAAACAACAGGTGTGGAAGAGTGTAAGTGCAGTACTTGAAATGGCCATCACTGAGGCGAAGCTCCTGGACCAACTGCTGGTTCTCCCCATGATCCACCCTGTTTTTTTAGGGTCTCATGTACCCACACAGATCTCTGTTTCCCTGTGCGCAACAAACTATTTACTGACAGCCTCTCACCCTCAACCAGAGCTACAGCAAGTAACCTCTGCCTGTGCACTTTAGGAACTAGCTACTAATTACTGTGAAATAAATAAAATTTAGAAAAGTTGCCTGGCAACAACAAAAAGGTACAGCAAGCCTTTTTTTTGTTTTGTTTTTTGTTTTACCTGTGGCATTCAATTTTTTTTTTTTTTTTTTTTTTTTTTTTTTTAAAAAGAGCAGTCCTTGTGTTTTGCAACCTGCAAAATACTTTCTGTGTGATCAGGGCCTAATGATAGTCAAAATGAATTCTACAGATTTTTTAAGCCAACATAAACAAATTTACAGAAAACAAATACTCAGTTGCTGAGATGGGAAGATCGGCTTTCTCTTCAACCTCCACTCACCCAAGTTACACTCCAACGGCACACAACCCACTGTGCCAGATTTGGTATGAATGCACTCTAACATTACTTAACACCATGAGTCTATCTTTTGACAATGTGCTGTATCACAGAAGAATGTGTTCTTCTATTAGGGAACAGTGAGGGCTCCTACTGGCTTCCGTCTCTTGATTCGTGGATTTTAAAGTTTTTTTGACATGCAGAAAGCCACACAGCAACTCTTTGGCATGGTAGCAAACACTGTCTTTTCCCCCTCGGCATTAAAAGATGAGTCAATTTGTGGGGTGCTACCAAAAGGTGCTTTTAGTGGAGAAGTATGTAGAACATTTAGTGAGTTTGTGTTGTATTGCTGCTGTCTAGATGTTGTCCTCCAGATGTGGTGGTGTTTCCTCGTTGCGTGGAGGAGGTAAGCGCCCTGGCCAAGGTCTGCAACAACCACCACCTTCCCATCATCCCCTTTGGCACTGGAACTGGCCTGGAGGGAGGGGTCAGTGCAGTCAAGGTGAGAGAGAGTGAGAGAGAAGCCCTTGTATATGTGTGTGTAAGCATATCTGTGACTTGATGTATTTGCATTAATACTTGGAAGAAGAAGCAGTAATGAAAGTAATAGATTTTCCACTATTATGTGCACTTGTGTTTTTTAACTGGAGCTAAACCATTTACTGAAAAAAGCAAATATGAGAGCAGGGTTGGACTACTTTTCTGGAAATCAACAAAATTTCAACCTGGTCTCTACCTGATGTGACCCTTTACCTTTCAGTTGATCCGGTCTGAGTGTTATTGTGTCCTTAAGCAGAAGTCTCGTTCTGAAATATTACGAGATGTCATGAGATGTCACTTGTTGCAGGAAAACAACAGTGGAAATGTGTGAAATTTGGAGAGAGTATAATAATCAGCGTAGCGTTGTCTATCATGGATGGTTATAACCGGATTTCAATCATGTGGATGAGGCAGCCGGAGCTTATTTTACAGAGAAAATGCTGTTCCAAGAGCAGATTTACCTGCTGCAGACGAGTGGAGGTTATGATAATGATATTAGCCAAAGTTATTGTGCTTGCATTGCATAACATTACACATGAAAGCATGGCAGGGTAACGGCAAAAACAATCAATCAATAAACGATTAGGAGGTGCAAAATATCAACTGATTCAGCACTGATTATAACCAATCTAAATAGATTGATTACCCATTTTCATCAGCTGACATTCATAATGATAAAATAAGTGATCTATATAATAAGTGGTATCAACAAGCTGACACTATCTGTGCCACAGTCTTTGTGCGTGATGGAAAAATATATTTAACCTTTCGTATTAATATGTAAAGAGTAAAATAAAAACCCTCACTGCCTTTTTTTCTCTCTCTCCTTGTCCTCTCTTTTTGCGATACTCTGTCACAAATAAATATGGACAGTGATCAAGTTCAAAGGCCTGAGCCATATTGTCAAAATCAGGTAAATAATCATCGATGAAACTGAAAATCTTTTAGACAATGCTAGAATACATTTCTGATATACTACTTCAGGCCTCTGCGTACTCGCTCAATACTAGATAAATGTCAAAAATTGTTGTTCACATCAGACACTTTGACCAATTTACGCAGGGAAATAGGGTCCAGGCTGAAAAATGTTGAAGTTATCCTTTAACATTGTCATGAATGGAAAGTACGAAAATACATTAATTACAGTATGTATGAAGATAGCTAAATGACAGCATAAAATCAGTAACTACAGTACAGTGGGGAATTAAATACATGCCAAATAGAAAGTATGACAAATGATGAAGCAGAATTCGGGGCCCGGAACTGGGCCTGGTGGGCCCCGACCTCGTCTTCAACTTTTAGACTACTTTTGCCCTTGTCCAAAATAAGTATCTTTAAAACCAAATACTCAGCAGTCAAGGATTCACTGGAGACACGTAGAATCAAGTGCAACTAAGTTTAATGTGTTTGCAGGCAACAACACATACAACTCAATGAGTCAAGCTCCGGAGCAGGACTGAAGTTTTGCTTTCTGTGTGCTCTTTTATGCTGGTGAAGATTCTGTCGAATCTCCACCTCTTCTCTTTAATCCTTCCCACATAAGCCCAAACATAATGGTGTTATACATGAACATCAAATCCTATCAGATCCTAGGTACTTTCCACTTTCGTCCTTGAACATCAGATCCTGCATCCAGTACAATACACCAGTGAGTGTGTGTGTGCACATTATGTGGATACATGAAACAATAAACCAAGGTGTGACTGGTTATGATCAAGCAGAGTATACTGCCTGGGCATGTATTTTTAAAGGTCAACTGATACCAAAGCATACAGTTGCAATCAAAATTGTTCAACCCCCATTGCATATTAGGCTTATTGGCAAAATGTACAATTTTTCAGCCGTTTGCAATAAACAAAGTAGACAAGAACAGTTGAAATAGTTTAATAAAACTAATATTACCATGGAGACAACAGAGTGGAAGCGCTGCTGGGTCCTTCTGTTGGTCACAATACAGGTGCTCTTTGGATACTTCAGGTATTTTGCACTTATTCCTCAGCTGAAGGGCTCATTGCATGGGTCAAACAGTCTCAGTAAAAAATCAAAAAATGCAAGGCTCCTTCAAAAACACACTAAGGCACACTGTAAAGTCTGTAAAATTAAAATGCCTTTATTTTACATGGCAAAATGAATCAAAAAGAGTTAAAAAATGACCAACGCGTATCGACCAACATAGGTCTTCATCAGGGTCAGACAGGAGTAACTTGCACACCTATGCTGTGTTACACTGATGAGTTGAGTAGGCGGGAAGTTCCCTGTTAAGGCACACACCCACTGGCCAGACACCAAGTGTATCCACGTGAAAAAATGAGGGTGGGGAACAAAAAAACACAAAGAAGAAAAGAAGAGAAATGCAAAAAAATAAATAAATAAAAAAACAAAACAAAAAAAAAAGAGAGAGAGAGGAGAAGGAAAACAAAACTAGGGAGGAAGGGGAATGAAAAGAAGTAGAAAAGTGAGAAAAGGGAATAAATGTAATGTGGCTATCAATTCAGGATGGACCTGATCACTTCTTTTTGTACACATGGTAAATTCCCGCTAATTACCTATCAACCATAGCTATCAACAGTTCCACATTCTACATATGTCAACACTTTTACATAATTCATTTCATTAACATTTTTACAAAAAGGGAGAAAAATCAATGTCATCATTGAGGCCAGGGTATTTCGTTGCTTTTAGTTGCACGATCCAAAAGGTTTCACGTTGAAGGAGCCTTTTTAAGCGATCACCTCCTCTGATGTCCTTTTCAACCACTTCCAACACTATGACCTTCAGCGTATTTGGGTTGTCATGTCCAGCTTCCACATAATGTAATGCCATGGCATAGTCAAGATTCTTTGTGCGAATGGCATTCTTATGTTCTGCAACTCTGTCTTTCAACCTTCTTTTTGTTTGTCCAATGTAAAAACAACCACATGGACATTCCAGTTTGTAAATAACATATGTGGTGTTACAGTTTGCAAAATGTCTCATATGGTATATGCGACATGTACTGTCATCTTGAAAATGATTGATTTTTACCACATTTTCACAATGATTACAACTACCACATCGGAAAGTTCCTCGTGGCCTTTGTAGCCAGGTCGTTCGTGGGGGAGGAGGAAGGTAGCTCCGTACCCATCTGTCTCTCAGAGTTGGTGCACGTCTGAATGAGAACATTGGTGGTTCTTTGAACAGTGGTTGGAGAGATGTGTCACTCTGAAGAATATTCCAGTTGCGTTTAATGATATTCCTTATTTGAAATGCTTGTTTACTGTATTGTGTAACAAAATATATTTTCAATGACTGAGGTGTTTTCTTTTTCGTTTGGAGCAACTGTTTTCTATTTAAGGACTTTGCTCTTTGAAGAGATTTTTCCACTGTATTCTTTTTGTATCCTCGCTCAGTGAAACGGTTTGCCATATCTATAGCCTTATCATCAAATTCTTCCTCTGTGTCACAGATACGTCTTAGTCGCTGGAACTGACCAAATGGAATGTTATCTAGAAGGGTCTTGGGATGGAAACTGTTAGCCCTTAAGATCGTATTCCGATCTGTGACTTTTCTGTAAATGGTTGTGTGTAGATCACCATCATCTGTTTTCATGATTCTTAAATCTAGGAAATTGATGTCCTTCTTGCTGTATTCCAGAGATAGTTTCAAACTCTTGTTGGTATTGTTCAAATATTCATGAAAATCAAGTACTTCATGTTCTTCACATTGCATAAAGAATATCAAATCATCTATGTATCGTCCAAACCATTTTAATTTATCCAGATAGGGATTGACAGAGCTCCAAATGAATTTATCTTCCAACACTCCTAGAAACAGGTTGGCATATGATGGGGCATAGCTCCAAACGAAAAAGAAAACACCTCAGTCATTGAAAATATATTTTGTTACACAATACAGTAAACAAGCATTTCAAATAAGGAATATCATTAAACGCAACTGGAATATTCTTCAGAGTGACACATCTCTCCAACCACTGTTCAAAGAACCACCAATGTTCTCATTCAGACGTGCACCAACTCTGAGAGACACATGGGTACGGAGCTACCTTCCTCCTCCCCCACGAACGACCTGGCTACAAAGGCCACGAGGAACTTTCCGATGTGGTAGTTGTAATCATTGTGAAAATGTGGTAAAAATCAATCATTTTCAAGATGACAGTACATGTCGCATATACCATATGAGACATTTTGCAAACTGTAACACCACATATGTTATTTACAAACTGGAATGTCCATGTGGTTGTTTTTACATTGGACAAACAAAAAGAAGGTTGAAAGACAGAGTTGCAGAACATAAGAATGCCATTCGCACAAAGAATCTTGACTATGCCATGGCATTACATTATGTGGAAGCTGGACATGACAACCCAAATACGCTGAAGGTCATAGTGTTGGAAGTGGTTGAAAAGGACATCAGAGGAGGTGATCGCTTAAAAAGGCTCCTTCAACGTGAAACCTTTTGGATCGTGCAACTAAAAGCAACGAAATACCCTGGCCTCAATGATGACATTGATTTTTCTCCCTTTTTGTAAAAATGTTAATGAAATGAATTATGTAAAAGTGTTGACATATGTAGAATGTGGAACTGTTGATAGCTATGGTTGATAGGTAATTAGCGGGAATTTACCATGTGTACAAAAAGAAGTGATCAGGTCCATCCTGAATTGATAGCCACATTACATTTATTCCCTTTTCTCACTTTTCTACTTCTTTTCATTCCCCTTCCTCCCTAGTTTTGTTTTCCTTCTCCTCTCTCTTTTTTTTTTTTTGTTTTTTTTATTTATTTATTTTTTTGCGTTTCTCTTCTTTTCTTCTTTGTGTTTTTTTGTTCCCCACCCTCATTTTTTCACTTGGATACACTTGGTGTCTGGCCAGTGGGTGTGTGCCTTAACAGGGAACTTCCCGCCTACTCAACTCATCAGTGTAACACAGCATAGGTGTGCAAGTTACTCCTGTCTGACCCTGATGAAGACCTATGTTGGTCGATACGCGTTGGCCATTTTTTAACTCTTTTTGATTCATTTTGCCATGTAAAATAAAGGCATTTTAACTTTACAGACTTTACAGTGTGCCTTGGTGTGTTTTTGAAGGAGCCTTGCATTTTTTGATTTTTTACTGAGACTGTTTGACCCATGCAATGAGCCCTTCACCTGAGGAATAATATTACCATGGTTTTTATCCAAATTCAACACAAAATGCTACTTTTAACCACTACTGCAGTCTCAAAATTATTCAACCCCCTGTCTCAAGCACACCTGATGCAACTAATCAAGGGCTTCATTAGTTCAGGTGTTCAGAACACATAAATACCTGGACTGGCTAGGGTTTTGTTGAGAGTGACGTTTGATTGCATGTTAGAAATATGGCTAAGTCAAAAGAATTGTCCAAAAAGTTCAGAGAAGAAATCATTACCTTGCACAAACAAGGAAAAGGATACAAAACAATAGCAAAAGCTCTGAATATTCCTAGAGATACAGTTGGAAGCATAGTTCGCAAGTTCAAAGTTAAAGGAACAGTGGCTACACTACCTGGACGTGGCAGAAAGAGGAAACTATCAGCGGCTGTCACCAGATTCCTGAGGAGGCAAGTGGTCCAAAACCCTCGAGTGACTGCAAAACACCTGCAGCAAGACTTGGTGGCAGCAGGCACTGAGGTTTCAGTTTGTACAATAAGGCGCATACTAAACACCAAAGGGCTCCATGCCCGGACTCCAAGACTTACACCACTACTGACCCAAAAGCGCAAGAAAAGTCGGGTCCATTATGCTCAAAACCATATAAATAAGCCACAGAAGTTTTGGAATTCTGTTCTGTGGAGTGATGAAACAAAACTGGAACTTTTTGGGCCTATGGAACAGCGGTATGTCTGGAGGAAGAAGAATGAAGCATATGCTGAAAAGAACACCCTGCCTACAGTGAAGCATGGCGGTGGCTCAGTGATGCTCTGGGGCTGCTTTGCTGCCTCTGGCACTGGAAACCTGCAGCGTGTGGAGGGCACGATGGATTCAGTCAAGTCTCAGGAAATCTTAGGTAAAAACGTTGTGCCGTCTGTGAGGAAGCTGAAGCTTGGGCGTCATTGGACCTTCCAACAGGATAATGATCCCAAGCATACCTCAAAGTCCACCAAGGCTTGGTTTCAGAAGAAGAAATGGAAGATTCTAGAGTGGCCGTCACAGTCGCCTGACTTGAACCCCATAGAAAATCTCTGGTGGGATTTGAAGAAGGCGGTTGCAAAATGCACACCCAAGAATATTACTGAACTGGAGGCCATTGCCCATAAGGAATGGGCTAAGATTCCTCAGGAACGCTGTCTGAAGCTGGTGTCTGGCTATGCATCACGTTTGCAGCAGGTCATAACAGCAAAAGGGTGCTCTACTAAGTACTGAAGATGCTCGTCATGAAGGGGTTGAATAATTTTGAGACTGCGGTAGTCATTAAAAGTAGCATTTTGTGTTGAATTTGGATCAAAACCCTTGTAATATTAGTTTCATTGAACTGCTTAAACAGTTCTTGTGTAATTTGTTTATTGCAAACAGCTGAGAAATCGTATATTTTGCCAATAAGCCTAATATGCAATGGGGGTTGACTAAATTTGATTGCAACTGTAAGACTAAACAGGTACATTACACTACACAACTAACAAATGTTTTTGTGTGGGTCATGGATCCTCTCTCCTGCCCTCAGGGTGGTGTGTGCTTCAGTCTGAGGAACATGGACCAGGTTCTGGATCTCCACCAGGAGGACTTTGATGTGACGGTGGAGCCTGGTGTGACTCGGAAGGCCCTCAATGCCTACCTGCGAGACACCGGCCTGTGGTTTCCTGTTGGTCAGTCACATGCTTAGTTTTCTCTGTATTTTATATTAGATTAGTAAGTAGAACACAGGAAAGTACTGGACACACCAGTGTTTAAAACTGCAACATTTTAAGGCAAATTAAATTAATTCCAATGGAATTACTGTAATAAGTACTTGGAGGGAGGGAGTCTGCACAAATGTTCTGCATCTAGTTTGCGCCATTGACCAGTTGCACACCACATTAGCGGTGCTGAGCTCTGAGAAAACGGAGAGTCGAATGAAGAAAGCTATCATAGTTAATTAGGTGCACCTGTTATCCACCCTCCCCTGCTAGAGTAACTAATGCTTATCAGTGACAGACGCTAATATTTAAGCACTGGTCCCATGGGACAACAAGCCCCTACATTTTTTGGCTAAAGTACATTTTTAATGGCCAAGATGTAAACTTATAGACAAACAATTGCCCACAGAAGAGGCAATTCAATGCAGCTTAAAGGGATAGTTCAACATTTTGGCAAATTCGCCTATTGCTGTAATCCCTATAGTCATATGAGTAGGTACATTACCTTTAATTGTCAGTGCGTGCTGTTCTGAGATCGGTGGGACAGAGCTGGGGCCTGTATCATGAAGCAGGATTAATGTCTTAGCGAGGTAACTTCAGGGTTAACCCTGGGTTTTCGGTCTCACAAAGCCGGTTCAGTTCTTATTGGGGTAGATCACCATGGTAACTTACTCTGAACTTCTATCCTGCTCCGGAGCAGGGTAAGTTCAGGGTTGAATCTGATCCTATAAAAAGCACCACCCACTGGCCAATCAGCTGTTCGGAAAAAAATGACTCCGCTGACAGAAATGCAGCCCAGTCATGACGGGAAGTTTAATTAATTTGATTGATTTTATTTGAAAGTTTATTTTGAACATTAAAAAAGAAAAGAAAGCAACAACAACAGACAATGAAAAGATTGTTCAAAAAGGAGTGGAAAGAAGTCGTAATTTCATCCCACCCCTTCATAAGAAAGAAACTGATCATTTGCACCAGCACCATTAATTAGTGTCAGCATTTTGTTTTGTTGGAGGAAATGATCCCTGTTAAAGGGATCATGCTGATCTGTTCTGTACGACATCTATTGCACGTCTGTCCGTCCTGGAAGAGGGATCCCTCCTCAGTTGCTCTTCCTGAGGTTTCTACCGTTTTTTTTTCCCCCGTTAAAGGGGTTTTTTTGGGGGAGTTTTTCCTTATCCGCTGTGAGGGTCTTAAGGACAGAGGGATGTCGTATGCTGTAAAGCCCTGTGAGGCAAATTGTGATTTGTGATATTGGGCTTTATAAATAAAATTGATTGATTGATTGATTGATTAAAGATAATGTGCCTATTGGACAGCTTTGCTGCTGGAAATGTGGAAAGTAGCCTATCATGTCCACACTTCATGTGTTTGAGGGATTTTCCTTTTTGTTTTTTAAAGAGGGAGACTAGGTATATTTCTGCGCAGCTGTTAATTTCTAACACAGCTCAATATCAGGATGATTTTATTCAGACTATCAATTTGATGTTGATATGATTTAACTGTGACTTCAGCTTTAAGCTTTATTGTAGCATATATAAAGTTATGACAAAGAAGACCAATTTATCAGACGCAAAGATGTTAAACAATAATTGTAATACATGCAATTCATCTGCACAGCATTGATTTCATGGGATTCAAGGGTGTGATCAGTGTCAGATATACAGGTACAGGTACTGTAGCTACTTAAACCAGTGATGAATAATTTAACCTACACATCATTTTATTTGCTACCTTGTTTTGTCTTGATTTTTCCCTCTCTCCTCCTCTATTTCTTCTTTCCTTACGCGTTTTGATTTTCTTCTCTGTTATGTGATTTCATTGATGTTTTGACAGGGGAATTTCTTTGATAAGCTTTTAGTGGCTTCTAACCTCTCCGGCACTTTTCTTTTTTTTAATCTTGTAAATTTTATACTGTCGGTTTTTAACATTATGTGCAAATAAACTAATCTAAACTAAAGCTAAATATTATTCATCCCGTTATGTGTTGCCATGCATGTCTCCTCCTCCTGCAGCTGCCACTGTGTTGGCCTTTTCTTTAATGTTGCTTTTCTCCTCCTCATATTTTAGTAGAATTAATCTCTGATCCTCACGAGAAATACTTTTTTTCCCTCACATACGGCGCTCTGTGAGGATGCTCAGCATCGTGATACCGATTATCCTAATTGCCACTGTTAGGGTTAGTCAACCCAGGATAGGTCTGGGTAACCCAGGAAAGGTTGATCTCGCTTTGTGATACAGGCCCCTGCCCACTGAAATGGAGGTGAATGGTACAGGTCCCTCTCTCCCTCAAAACTAATCAAATACACCATCAAATGACTCCAAAACGCTCTAGTGGAAAACACATGGCTTGTGCATTCCCCACGCTATGAAATAATAATGTATAATTAAGTAACATTACGACACATGAAGCAAATACTCGGAACTACTTTCTTGAGTAAACCACTGGGCGGAGTGACACAGTGCGCAGCTGAGACAGTGCCGTTGTTATTGCTTGTATCCATTTGCGGTATCATCAGCTGGATGCAGCAGAAGGTTTGAGGAAAGTTTACAAGTGTTTTTGTAAATCATGGTTTACACATGCATTGTAAAAGGTTGCAGTAACAAGCCGAAGACATGGAGCAAAGTGAAGTTTCACGTAGTTCCAACCAGTAATACAGACAGGATGAAACAATGGCTAACGTTATTTGTGCTGGACATCGACCCCAACACGCCTGTGGAAACGGTCCGGAAAATGTTTGTGTGCTCCTGCCATTTTTTACTGGAAGACTACAGTGAAAGGATGGAGCGCAGAAGCTCAGGAATGGTTCAGACTCCTTTCTTGAGAGACGCTGCCATACCATCTGTCGGCATCACTAAATGAGCAGACGTGGTAAGTGATCGTTGTGTATTTTGCTCAGCAATCTCTCTGCTGTAACGTTACCTCCATGTTGAGTAACATTAGCCTACAACCCAAGCATGGTAAATAAGGCTAAAATGCAAATGTTGTTATGGTTATGTCATGGATAAGTGCTTGCCCAGAGCATATAGTGAAGTGACTGGCATTACTTCTCATTGCTGGGAATAAACAGACTGCTAGGGAACATTTTATGTTATTGTTCCTTCAGGAGTTGTGGTGATTTATGAGTGTGGAGTTAGCATGTTCTCCCCGTGTTCCGGTGATTATTTTGAGGCATACTCTATATTTATATTGCACAGGTGTACCTAATAAAGTGGCTAGTAAGCCCCACATTTACACCACCGGCTCTGGGTTTCCCCTCAGCCCCTGGTTGCTCGGCAGCTTCAGCCTCTCTTCTTGCTCTCTCTTCTTCCAAAACCTGTAACTCTTCCTCTGTATATTCTGGCTTCTTCTCAACAAACTCATTGTTTTGATGACGGGAGTAACTGCACTAAACATACGCTGTTTGAAATCACTCCGCCCAGCAAGTACTGTATGTCTGGAATGTAGTTCCGGCTCTGCATTTAATATTACTATTACATTTAATTTAATATTAATATTACATTAAGTAATATTACATTATTATTTCATAGCGTGGGGAATGCGCAAGCCATGTGTTTTCCACTAGAGCGTTTTGGAGTCATTTGATGGTGTATTTGATTAGTTTTGAGGGAGAGAGGGACCTGTACCGTTCACCTCCATTTCAGCAGGCAGCTCTGCCCCACCGATCTCAGAACAGCACACACTGACAATTAAAGGTAATGTACCTACTCATATGACTATAGGGATTACGGCGAAAGGCGAATTTGCCAAAATGTCAAACTATCCCTTTAACACAGTGTTCATTAACTGTGACACCCGAGATATTGGATAAAGCGAGATACCCCACTCAGCTCACTTCCTGATTCAGTGACGTAAGCGCCACGCCCCCATAAGAGACTTGCGGCAGCTCTGAATGTATCGTCGTCAATGAGGAAAATGAACGTGATCACAATTTATGGTCAATTCTTTCGCCCTATAGTCACTAAAGTAAATATTGGGATCATTTTCCACAAGCCACACATCTTACCAACATTCTGACACTAAAGCTGCATTTTTCATCCGCACAGATCAAGAGAAAGTTAACTTTGTTTGAGCCCTGTCTGTCTCAGAAAACAGGAGGAGGAGAACAGGTTCTGATTGGAGGGAGAGCTAACCACGCCCACTTAGGAGACAGGAAGAGTAACCGTTTTCTTAACATTGGATAAGCCTACGGTGGGGTATCTCCTTTATCCAATATCTCTGGTGACAATAGCTGTGTCCCAATTCAGGGTCTGCATCCTTCGGAGGATGCGGCCTACGCAGCCTCCGAAGGCATCGTCAACCATTGTTAGTAGCTGTGTGAAATTCCTGCCTTGAAGAGGCAGTAGCCTCTTTTACACTGCCTCTTCAAGGCGGGAATTTCACTCCATTATTCCAGCTCGCTATTCTGTATAAAATGTACAATTGTGGAGAAAATTGTGGAATGGGGGGACGGACTTGTCTCGCCTTTATGCTGGCTAAGGAGACAGTAACAGCGCTGAAATGACGTCTGTGTGAAAGCTACAGCCTGCAAGACGGGATCATGGGTGGCATGGGTGTTTTGACGAGGTGTCATGCGTGCGTGGAAAACAATGAGGCACAGGAGCTTCTTACCCTCTGATCAGCCACCGCATAACAGAGATAGTAACTGATTGTCATTGACATGTTATGCCGTTGTTATTGTTTAGAAAGCGCTGCTGATGCATATGTTATATGTCACACAAGAGGCCGACGCTGTTGTGTTACATGTCATGATTATCACGCCTCTTTGGCTTCTGGGATGCCGGTATGCTGTCTAAAATCACACACTGGTGCAGCATGATGCTGCTGGTGTTTGGTTATGTATAAAAATGCAAAAGCGACATAAAGAGGAGACTTAAAGTTCTATAGCACCATCTCTGTGTAAAAAGTGGCTGACCTTGCTTTCCACTAACAGCTGTTTTCATCTTGTGGGAGTGAAAGACAGTATTGTCAGATTTGTTTTCCACTGCTTTATCTCGCTAAGTATGGGTTATATCAGAGCCGATCATTTTATTCCTCCTTGTTCCATCAAAGGTGACATTGCAAAATGTTTGTTTTTTTTCTGTTTAAGTAGTTATAAGTCATACATCCAGCATGTGGTGACATTGGGTAAGATATCTTTATCCCCAAAGTTATTTTTAATTTTTTAAATACAGTGAGGATTACATGATGAAACAAATTTAAAAACAATCATCCATTTTTGATCAGTTTTGAATTTTAAGCCAAGTGCTGTCTAGAAAAGTGTGTGAGGATTGTAGTAGATTTTCATTTTCTGTGTATATTTCATTTTTGAAAATATTTTAGGAAACACTGCTGATGTGCTTTCATTATCTCAGATCCTGGGGCCGATGCATCTCTGTGTGGAATGGCTGCCACTAGTGCGTCTGGTACCAATGCAGTGCGTTATGGAACTATGAGGGAAAATGTTGTAAACCTGGAGGTTGTGCTGGCTGATGGGACCATCATACACACAGCTGGGAAGGGCCGACACCCCAGGTACTCATTAGCCATTTGCACCCACAAATATTCAACATTTCCTAGTGCATCTTGAACCTTTTTTTATATCTTTATCAATGTTAAGGAAGACGGCAGCAGGCTACAATCTCACAAACCTGTTTGTGGGGTCAGAGGGCACCCTGGGGATCATCACTAAAACTACCTTGCGCCTATACGGCATCCCAGAGGCCATGGTGTCGGCCGTGTGCTCTTTTCCCTCTGTACAGGCTGCTGTAGACAGCACAGTGCAGATCTTACAGGCAGGAGTACCCATTGCTCGCATCGGTGAGTAGATACCACCCAACACCGTTACAGTAGACAACTGCACCCTATCAGCCATGGAGACAGGCTGTAAACATGTTTATTTCTGCTGTAAAGTTGGACATTTTAACATGGGGATCTATGGGGATTGACTGGTTTCTGGAGCCAGCTTCAGGTGGCCTTTCAAAGACCTGCAGTTTTTGGCACTTCCTTGTTGGCTCCATTTTTCAGCCTTGGAGGTCGCCACTTGGGTTTAAGTAATAAGTCATTAAAATCCTCCCATCCCCTTTCCCATCCTTATCTGAGAAATTGTGTGCAGTCTATACAGTTGTTCACAGCACTTGTGTGACCTCACCACAGCAAGACCAGATTCCAAAACAAGACAATAAGACCAACATGCCTGACACATGATGATGCATTGTAATAAGAACCCTCATTGGGATAGTTGGATTTGGGCAAATTTTCCTATTTCTGATATGTACAAAGAGAATTTTAATACTAAAATCAAACTTTTAAGCATCGTAAGCTCCATTCCCACCAAGCAGTATGGTTCAGTTCAGTTCAGTGTGCATTTTTTCCATTTCCACTGTGAAAAGTTGTACCAGGTACCAGTAAAACCGTTCCATACCGTAACCATTTGTGGTGACGCCTCTGTTGGGGTACCTGGCACTAAAAGATGGAGATAGAAAAACTGCAGTCCGTTCATTGGTCAATCGAGGACGGTCACTCTTGCTCTGTTCATACAGTGGCAAGTTTTATATACATTAGTAAATTATAACTATAAAATGAAAGGATGTTTTGCTGCCTCTCGCAGCAGTTGTAGTCTGAGAAAAAAATTTAAAACTTAATTCACTGGGCCAACAGCTGGCATCTTACGTTTACTTGTCATGTTGCTCAATGCGTGAGCTGGGTTTTCATTGTCTCTCTTGGATGACATACACTTTTAGTAATGAGTGGATCTTCAAGCATTTAGAAATGTGTATTAATTACTACTGGATCATGTGAACTGCGTATATTGTAATTCTCATCCGGAGGAAAAAAAAGTGTCACAGAGCGTCGTTCATGTGGGCTCTAGCAACAATAAACCCCTGCGTTTGCCTGAGAAGGACTAAATGCCCACAGTCGCTTATTTTAAACATCCTATGGAGAGGGACTCTCACTGCAGCCTGTTTGTTTATTTCTGAAAATGTCGGCATGCAACTTCTTTCTGTGGACAATAAGTAAGGTGCAGACTTCCATCTGCGTCACCGGTGAAGAGGAAATACAGTGTGTACTGAACGGAGCAGTGAGTGACAACAACCCCACCCACATTTAAATGAAAAGGGTTTGGGAGAACTTGATTTAGAGACCAAACAAAGAGATGAAAGCCTTACACAGAGAGAGAGGGTCCCTGCAGTAGGAGGATAATTGAACACAGGAGTGAAAATAAAGGAATCAATATCAGTTATTGGCAGTTAGAAAATATTTAATTCACCATTAAGTCAACAAAAGTCAGAGAATGATGTGTAGTATTGAGATGGATCACACTGACATTTGTCTTGGTTGTGTGTGTGTGTTCTGACTATGTGAATGTGTTTTCTCCAGAGTTTCTGGATGATGTGATGATTGACGCGTGCAACAGGTTCAGCTCTCTATCCTATCCTGTGACCCCAACTCTGTTCCTGGAGTTCCATGGCTCGAAGCAAAGCCTCGAGGAACAAGTCAACATAACCGGTGTGTGAGTGTACAAATCACAAGTAAAAATAATAATGGGTTTTTAACAACTAAAGTCACATACTATGTCAGTTGGCTAAAAACCTAATATAGATAAAATTAACCTTCATACTGTCATTATGAATATTAATAGATTATGAATTTTGTTATGTTCACAGAAGTGTTTTGTCACAGAAGGATGAAATCAGGGTTGCTGCAGATCCCTATAAAGTCTTAAAAGGCATTGAATTAATTGATCTAAATATTAAATTTCATATTAAATATCTTGAATTTTTCAAAAGTCTTAAAAATGCTCAGACATGAGATGTAGGATTTTATTAATCAGCACATTGCAAGAATCCTTGAGCAGATTAGACGTGGGAAATTTAGAAGCCAGCTTGACACCTTGAGCTTTATGTCACGCTCCACAGGCGATTTCTGAACAGTTTTTGTAGTGTGGCATGCTGCTTTCTGTGTACAAATGCAAAGGAGGCATAAAGAAAGGACTTTGTAGCACCATCTCTATGTAAAAAAAAGCTACGGCTAGTACGGCTAAAAACCAACATTGTTCTACTCCACCCTGTCTCAGGTATTGCTAAAAGTTCGAACTTCTACATTATTTGCCTTCACTGCTGACCAACATGTTGGTCAGACCAGTGTCCTGCAGTGTCTGGCACCACTGCGTTGGCGGCAGATTCATTTAGTCCAGTGGGTTGTGAGGTGGGTTAATGGCACCTGCCAAAGATGCTCTTTCAGATTGGGATCTGGGGATATTGGAGGCCAGGTTGACACTTTGAGGTCTTTGTCAAATTCTTTGGGCCATTCCTGAGCGATGATTGCAGTGTGGCATGGTACATTATCCGGCTGGGGGGCCACTGCCATTGGGGAGTACTGTTGCCATGAGGGGGGGGTACTTGGTCTGCAACTGTATTTGAGTGGGTGGAACATGTCAGGTGGTAGCCAAATGAATGCCAGAACTAAAGGTTTCACAGCAGAACAATGCACTGAAACAAAACAAAGTTATTTACTTCACCTGTCGTACCGTATTAAAAGCGAGACAACTCTGTCCCCAAATCCACAGTTGTACCTTTTATACAGATGGTGAGCAAATTCTTGATAGTGAAGGAATGGCCTGCCTTAAAGCTATAGCTGGTAATGTTGGAGAGCTAGCAAGATTTGAAAGCAGCACCTCCTCTAAGCTCCACCCCCTCCTCCCCCTCCCGTCAGTGCTCCGTCCAAAGCCACGGCTCCACAAACTTGAGCGCGCATCCTGCAGTAGGTAGGGGTCAGCAGGGCAGAGGAGAGCAGAGTAAAATAACAAATCCCCCAGAAGTAAACAAATAATTACCTGTCCAACAGAAAGACAGCAACCTCTGCATCACTTTTCAGGCCCTTTAGCTCCCTCAGTTGTGTCCACCATTCAAAAACTGCACCGATGTTGACATCTGGTTTGTCCTCTCGCTTTATCCAAAGCCTTTTTCGTCGCAGCCTTTTCTGTCTCCAACTTTCTTTTCTCAGCCTGTTTAGCAGGGCGAGCCGTTACAAATAATGCTGGAAGTGGTACTTTTGGCTGCATTTTCTCTGCCATTGTTCAGCAAACTCCTGCTAACTCTGTATTTCTACTGAGGAGTGTGCTGAATATTTCCGGCAACAGTGACACTCGGACAGGATGAGACATGAAGGCATCTGATGCAGGACTGCAGCTGCCACAGATGTCTGATTTTTTTCATTCCTTTTTCTGAACACATTATGTATTGACTACTCTCAGGATGGAAGGACCATTTCAACCAGTATAACAAGAAGTTTTTCTGAACAGGATTACCAACTATAGCTTTAAGGCGGATTTATAATTGTGCTTCAGCTCGATGCAGAGCCTACATCGTTCAACACGCCGCTCAACACAAGTACACAAATTGATTTCATTAAAACTAGCAGGATTCACAGACAAAACACTTGTGTTTTGCTAGACACATTTTCCCCACAGATACAACATGCTAATGTTACTAGCACAAGCCTATGGCATTTTACATTGTAAAAATTAGCCTAATGGCTAGTGGAGATTTCCTCTACATATATGAAGCTAGGGACATCAGCAACATTTACAAAATTCGACTCCATGACAACTCACAAGGTTCACCGACAAAACAACTGTCTTATTACTAAACAAATTTTCCAAATAAATACAGCATGCTAACATTAATAGCACAAGCCTATGGCATTTTACATTGTATAAATTAGTCTAGGGACTAGTAGATATTTCCTCTACTCATATGAAGCCAGGATAAATCACACACAAGACTAAAAATGCTATTGTGTGAGGGCTTCATTGTTTTCACAATTCATTGTTACTTATCTGTGAAATAGAAGTAAATTCAAGATTCGTTTCCACTGAGGGAAATGGTTTTCAGCTCACAAAAATAGACAGGATGTCTGCGTCGCCACAACGTGTAGTGACATTTCTGGGGAAGGATATGTCAAGCTATGGTGTAGGTTACTGCATCAATTCGACGCAGAAATGCAAATCCTGATTAACTCTGCCTTACTCTGCCTCTGACTGGCTTACCCTGACATTATTACCCTAAAGTTAACCAATCCCACTCCTCTTGCCTAAACCTAACCAATCCAATCAATGAAGGCAACCAGTACTGGCCAGTTGTAGGGAGAGTGGGATGTGTCATTCCTTCACCATCCAAGGGTTTGCAAATTTGCAAACAGTGAGGCAGCATTATGTTGCAACACTCCCACCTTGAAGAGGCAGTGTAAAAGGAACTTGTGTAACTCCTGTGGCAGTGCTGATCATTTAGTCCAATATTTATTCATTCCATGCTGAAATATCTCTAGTATTTGATGGATTGGATGGAAACTTGGTGGTAGTTACTACTGACTAATACTGATGACTTTGGTACCTGCCTAACTTTTATGTAGTGCACCATAGATGAATTGATATGAGAACTGGACACTGGATTCCAAAACAGCACCTATTCCTATCTCCCTTCCTAGATTTCTTCCTAGAAGTGTGTCTCTTCCTGAACCTGCCGGCCCATCCCATAAACTTTATTTTGATATGATGCCGTACACATGGAATTGCCTCTCTTTGCTCTGGGCAAGTTATAGTAGTTAGCAGTAATTGACCCTCTTTTGCAGGTGTAAAACCAAATTATTACTGGTGTGTGTGTTTTTACAGAGTACATCACTCAGAGTAATGCTGGTTCCAATTTTCAGTGGGCTAGAGATTCAGAAACACGGAACAAATTGTGGAAAGCTCGTCATGACGCTTGGTACGCTGCTCTGGCTCTGAGACCTGGCTGTAAGGTAAAGAAAGTCAACTGACACTTAAGCTGTGGGAAAATGAACAGCTTTAGAAAAATGGTTTTATCACTGAAATGCCCAGTGAATCTCACACCATACTCATAGGAGTCTTAATATAACTGCTGACCCCCATAATATGTAAGAGATAGTGTCTGACAAGATGTCTGTTATCGGGAATTGAATGGGGAGGCCAGAACCCAATTTTTTCCACTGTGAAATGGGATAAGACACACGTACAAACACTCATGTGATGAAACAATTGCATAACAATATAATGTTTCAGCGGTGAAACACAAAAACACATTTTAACACAGCTCTTTTGAAAATTTGTTTTTTTTAGTTGTCATCATTTATGCATGAATAGCAGCCACAAAGAGAACATTTTGTAAAACATTGCCTAAAACAGGCCGTTGAAAATAAAAATATAAAAGTACAATTATTAATACTTTCAACACTGAGGTACATTATATATTGTAAAACACATTCTGAAAATGTGATTTAAAACATCAGTAATCACATCCACAAAAAAAGTGCAAATGTAACATAAAAACTGAGGTAGGTTTTAATTTAAAAAAAAAAAAAAAAAAAAAACAATAATAAAAGAAAAAAAAGGACTATTTTGGACTCATTGCCAGTCTGTAGGTATTTGCCAGGCTACTTAACCTATGTAGCATGCTGCCCCACATTGATTCCAGTGTGCATTCATTAAAGACTGGATTGCATTTATTTAAAATAATAAAGAAAGAAAAATAACACACAACAATTACGCAAGTACTCCTTTCTAGCATAGACTGTAAAAAGTGGACCTAACTACCATGACATCACCTATTGGTTTGTAACATAAAATCTGAGGTAGGTTTTAAAAAAATTTTTTAAAAACCTTAAAATAAAATTCCTTTAAACAATGTTTAAAGATTTTGCCTAGCAACAGCTCTTTGGAACTGTCTTTCAACATGGAGGAAACATAGGCAATACAAACATTCAGTGCAAGTTCTATTGCAGGTCACTTCTGGCTACAAAAATCCAGGATGGCAGCAGCCAAATTGCCAAACTTGTGGCTTCAAAACGGGAGTCCACAAACCAATGGGTGATGTCACATGATTACTGATGTTTTAAATCACATTTTCAGAATGTGTTTTACAATATATAATGTACCTCAATGTTGAAAGTATTAATGATTGAGCTTTTATATTTTTATTTTCAACGGCCTGTTTTAGGCAATGTTTTATAAAATGTTCTCTTTGTGGCTGCCATTCATGCATAAATGATGACAATTTTCACCGCTGAAACATTATATTGTTATGCAATATTGTTTCTTCACATTTTATCAACCTTGACCACATGTAGTGCTCATTCCAGAATGGGGAGCGGCAACAAGCATAGTTAACTGTTAATATGGTCCTCATGGACCTCATTGTTTTCCCAATTTTTGGACATTATTTGCTTTTCTTCTTCCTTAGGTTAGCTGCTAACTGCTACCAGCTTCATTTTAAATCTGTAGTGGTGGGTGGATACACAACACATCATCAAAACATCACACCTGTCCCATTTATACAGACATCGTTTCAGCACTGTCACTGCTTACATTCCTGGCTCAGAGGCAAGAAAACTCTGTCCCCCCTATTCCACGATCATATCTATTATACTGAACTGCGAGGTGAAATAACAACGTGATATTACCACCTTGAGGAGTGATAAGTGCTGTATCGTAGGCAGCTGGACTTGCTTGCATTTCTTGAAGACGTTTTTCACCTCTCATCCAAGAAGCCTCTTCAGTTCTTTTTGGATGAGAGGAGAAACGTCTTCAAGAAACGCAAGCAAGTCCAGTTGCCTACGATATAGCACTTACGATTACCATGACCTGGATGACTGAGAATCTTCACTGACACCTTGGGGAGGCAGTCTCTCTCTCTCTCTCTCTCTCTCTCTCTCTCTCTCTCTTTCTCCCTCTCCCTCTCTCCCCCTCTCCCTCTCTCAATGCATGAGGTTGGACATATGCTGTCTCTGGGAGCTTTGTACAATATTCTCACTGGCCTAAATAAACAATTTCAGTATTTCCCATTTTTGCTGCACAAGAGTTTTGTGTGAAAACAGTATATGAGCATATAGACACATGCCCTGCATAAAGGCTGGTTGAGTTCAGTGATTGGAGAAAATATAAGCCTGGGCTATTAATTGAAGTTTTACAGTAATCATGAGTGTATGTACCGTGACATCATGCTGACCCTTTTCACCCCCGTGTGTGTGTGTGTGTGTGTGTGTGTGTGTGTGTGTATGGATGGCTACACACATAGGCCTACGCTACAGATGTGTGTGTCCCTCTGTCTCGCCTGCCTCAAATCATTGTGGAGACAAAGGCGGACCTGATTGAGAACAGACTAACCGGTGAGTGCACTGCAGAAAACAATTTTAATGGTGTTAACATAAAGTAGACTCAGTCTTGATAATGTTAATAATGCTTGATGTGATTCATTGTCAGTATAAAGCCTCTAGGTGCATTATTTGTGACCTATAAATGTGTCATAATTACACTGATTAATTGATGTGATTATATTACAATCACTAATGACAGTTAGCTGAGTAAAAGTTGGATCCTTGATACTGATTATTATTATATGATTAAAACTGAATAGTTTATAAAATGATCAGATCAGATGCTTTCTTTAATTGTCTGGGTACAGTCATTCAGAATGACCTTTGAATACTTATAAGTACTGGATAAGTACAGTGCAAGATAAATGTTCTCCTGTTGCCAGTCAAGTAATTCATTTTTCACAAATAAGCAGCATTTAAAAACCAAATGAAAAACCTCATGTTGAGGTGGTTGTAGTGTGGCATGCAGGTTTTGGAGTTTTATACAGCTTGTAGCAGATACAAAATAAGTTGATTAGGTTAGTAATGAATAAATCTATGACTACTACAGCTGTTGGCAAAAGCGACATTGTTGCTATATCCATAGACTGACTCAGTAATGTCAGTTACCCAGTAAGATCTACCTCAACCTTGCCATTGTAAGCTACAATAAGCTACAGGTCATATCTGAACAAGTAAGACTGTAACAGAAAAACATCAGAGAGGTTTTATTTTTATGCCACTGCACGGTCATAGGTCAAAGGTCAAGGTCACTGTGACCTTTTCTGTCTCATTCTTGTGCGTGTGATATCTCACGAGTACCTTGAGGGAATTACTTAAAATTTGGCACAAACGTTCACTTGGACTCATGAAGTGATAAGATTTTAGTTGTCGAAGGTCAAGATCACTGTGACCTTGTCTCGCTCATTCTTGTGCATGCAATATCTATAAACAGCTTTAGGGAATTTCTTAATTTGGTACAAATGTCAACTTACTTTTGTGAACATGGAGGGGAATTTCTTTAAATTTGACACAAACATCCTAAGACTGAGGAATAAACTGATTAGAATTTTGTGGTCAAAGGTAAAAAGTCTGTGTGTGTGACCTCACAAAATATGTTTTGGCCATAACTCCATAAATATGATGCTAATTTGGACAAAACTTCATACCAGTGTCTAACAGGATAAAATAATGAAGTGATTAGATTTTATAAAAGGTCCAAAAGGTCAAAGGTCAACTTTACTGTGACATCATAATGTTCTGCATAAAACACTTTTCTGACTTAACAGTACAAAAGCAGTACAGATACATCATAAGAAAAGGGACGGAGTAAGAAATTAAGATACAAATTATATTGTAAATATCCACAGGAATGAGTGTGAATGCTATCCTCCTTGCCTCTAGGTCCCATAGCGGGTCACGTGGGTGATGGTAACTTCCACTGTTTAATGGTGATGGACCCCAGTGACCCAGAGGAGCTGCACAGGGTCCACCTCTTCACTGAGAGACTGGCCAGGTAATGTGTCTCTGAACCTCTCTCCTCTCTCCTCTCTTTGTCCTCTGACAGAACTTTTCTCTGTGAAATTACTGTATGAATTATTGCCCACTATACTGAAATTGGAATCCAGTTAAAAAATATTGACCTCCTTACTTGACACATTTGGCAGTGACAGAGCAGGGGGGTTGGCAGATTCTGGGGCTCCTGCTCCAGAGCCCTGAATTTTATAGGTTGTAAAATACCTTCAATTTTGTGTCATTTTCAGTTTTTCTGACATAACTGGCAAATCAGTGGAGCAGAAGTTCTATTACTTCCATTAACAACACCACATTCTGCCTATGTTATGTAACTATAAAATTAGTAATATCAGACAGTTATTGCCTCTTTTGGCAGCATGAGTGAAAATTAGTCATCCTTTACATTTGTAGTGTTCTAGTCCCAAAATGTTGAACACAGTCGCAAAGCAATTAGATATAAAATAGGATGTACGTTCTATATGATGATTTTACCTGCTAACACCACTGGTATTGTTTTCATCTCATGAGTGTGTATGCATGTTTGGCCATGTCATCATCCAGATTGCTCAAACTGTAGCAGGAACTACCACAAATACAATTTTGAGTACATTGCCAGGTGTTTATATGTCTGTCAGTCTGTGTTGAGAGATTTTGTCAACTCAAAAACTTAACAGATGTGTAGTTACTGTAAGATCAAAATGGAGGTCGATTTTGAAGATGGGTGTGGTCAGAGCAAGAGGGAAGAAAGTAAGGAAGGGGCCATTGGCCCCCTCTACTTCTGGGGTGATCCCATCACAAGATGGGCTCTAGTTTTAGTTTTTCTTGGCAATAATCATGTTTTTCCCGAAATTATATTATCTCAAATGACTTGGAAAAAAGTGCATATACCTGGGGGGAAATCCCCCCGCCCCCCCCCCCCCCCCCCATGCCCTGGATCCCCCCTAGGTTTGGGCGTCCTGAATGTTTATATCCGGTTCCACCCCTGATTCACTGCACAGTCTTCCCAGTTAACATCATCATAGCATTTGACCATGCAGAAAAACATATGGTGAAAGTCCAGATATTTACGTACTGAATTCAATTCTTTATACCAGCATCAGTGCAAACCTGATGATGGGCCTGATGGGGCGGCAGTAGCTCAGTCCATAGGGACTTGGGTTGGGACCCGGAGGGTCGCTGGTTCAAGTCCCCGTCTGGACCAAATGCGGGGCGTGGACTGGTGGCTGGAGAGGTGCCATTTCAACTCCTGGGCACTGCCGGGGTGCCCTTGAGCAAGGCACTGAAACTCCCAACTGCTCGGGGCGTCTGACCAAGGCAGCCCCCCCCCTCCTGTTTGTGCATGTGTGTGTATTTCGGACCTGTGTGTTAATGACAACGGAGTGAAAAAATTGAATTTCCCCTCAGGTGGATTAATAAAGTATCATGACAACATCAGACTCCACTGCCGCCATTGTGTTTTGGGGTGTTATATCCATCTCGTTCTTATGATTCAAGGATGAACTCATATGATGTTTTTGGCCACACCTCAAGAAGTCTTATGCTAACGATTACAAAATCTGACACAAATGTCTAACACAATAAAATTATGACTTTTCTGATTTTTCTGGCCATTACTCAACTTCATATCTCAGGGACAGAAGGGGAAACATTTGGTCAGATACTGACTTGGTGACACTAACCTTGAAACCGTGCTGATGGGTTGAAGATGTGTGTGAAGCATCCATATTTCACAAAAAACAAACCCAAAAAACATGTAATACCTCCTATTAAATTCCCTCAAAGTCTTGACTACATAAAGTGGTGGAAAAAAGTTTTCGGACACCCTTAAAATTTTACACAATCTCAAATATTATCATGAAATATTTGTGGAAAAATCTTTTTTGTGTTTCAAAAGGTGTGGCTGCATTAGACAGATACAAACAAATACAAATTATATTTTTTTGTTTATTGTTTACAAGAAAAACTAACAAAACTAAATTCTTGACAGTTTCAATATGTCAGTTCTCAACATTGTCGGTATCAAAGTCAACAAATAACAGAGAATGTGTTCAAAACTGAACAAAAAATAAATAAACCATCACATCATCAAATTAATATTTAGTAGTCCTGCCATTGGCACGTAGTAGAGCTCTAATCCTGGCTGGCATGTTCCCCACGAGCCTTTCACACTGTTGAGGGGTAATCTTGTCCCATTCTTCTTGAATTACTGCTTTTAATTCTTCTAAATTCTTTGGTTTATGCTTTGAAACAGACCTTTTGATAATCCACCACAGATTTTCAATGGGGCTCATGTCCGGGGATTGAGCTGGCCACTCTAAGACCTGGATACTGTGCTCCTGCAGCCAAGTTCTACTGGCCTTGGATGTGTGGCAAGGGGCATTATCTTGTTGAAACATCCAGTTTTTACCTCGACGGAACAGTGCACGCGCAGAAGGGAGCATGTCGGTTTCGAGAATGGTACAATACTTGGTAGAGTTCAATGTGCCATCACAGACAGTGAGATGACCAACACCAGCAGCACTCATGCATCCCCAAACCATGATACTGCCTCCACCATGCTTGACAGTAGGTACTGTACATGCTGGAGATAATGCTATGCCTGGCCTTCTGCATACCCTCACATTAGTAGGAGGAAGATAAAGCTGGAAACTGGACTCATCTGACCACAAAATCTTCTTCCACTTCCTGGCTGTCCAGTTCTTGTGTGCCTGGGCCCAACGACGCCGGGCTAACCTCTGTCTCTCATTGATCAGGGGCTTCTTGATAGCCTTGTAGGACCTTAAGCCATGATCTAAAAGTCGGCCACGTACAGTGCGGGTGGAACACTGGACACCAGTTTGGTTTGACCACTGCTGCTGAAGTTCCTGTGATGTCATTCGGCGGTTTTGCCTGCACATGCGGATCAGGATGCGGTCATTTCTTGCTGAAGAAACCCTTGGACGCCCAGATCTTGGTTGGTCTTCCAAGCTGTTGGTTCGTCTGTATTTCTGCAGAGTGTATCCAACTGCTGAAGGACTGCATCTGCACTTCCTGGCTATCTGGCGGCAGCTGTACCCTTCCTGGCT
This sequence comes from Epinephelus fuscoguttatus, assembly GCF_011397635.1. Classification (NCBI taxonomy): domain Eukaryota; kingdom Metazoa; phylum Chordata; class Actinopteri; order Perciformes; family Serranidae; genus Epinephelus; species Epinephelus fuscoguttatus. Next base: position 3,765,493 of record NC_064755.1, read on the forward strand.
GAGGATCTTTATCTTCAGGCGTGTTTCCTGCGTTAGGTTCCATGTTTTAGCCATTTTTGTGTCTGAAGAACTTTCAAATGTGCTGGCTTTATGTAGACACGAAGCTTGGCAACAAAAATTGTGTCTTTTAATAAAAAGAACGACCTTCATCACTGGTACCAAAATGACCCAATACTCAAAATTTCTTATGTATTTTTATGGAACTAATCAATTTTAAGTTTTTAATGGCTTTTTTAGGATTTATTTAGTATTTTGGCTGTGACTGTACTAAAAGAAATTGCACTTGAAGACCTAAGAGTGATTCTTAATGCAATATTTCACAAATGCATGGGGTGTCCGAAAACTTTTTTCCACCACTGTATATTATGAGTCCAAACAGACATGGATACAAACTGCAACTTGACTGGTTGGCAGAGGCATAGAACCACGAGGCGGTAATTTTACTTTAAGGGTTTAACGGCTGCTGGATAGTGTGTTGTCTATCTAAATCAGGGGTCTCAAACTCACGGCCCGAGGGCCAGACACGGCCCTCCAGACCATTCTATACGGCCCGCTATTTGATATCAATTCATAGTAAAATCCGGCCCGCAGTGGCCGTGAACGCAGCGGACCTTGAATGCAGCCTTGTCACGACTGAGGAAAAATGCCCGATTCTGGGACCCTTGAACGCATCACCACACCTGAAACCAAGTAGAAAAAAACCCAAACATTTGGCACGCTGCTAACACTATGGCCAAAAGAAAGGTTGATGCTGAGTACAGAGTGTTTCAGGAGAAGTGGGAGACTGATTATTTCTTCGAGTTTAAGGGGAATGCCACCTGTCTCATCTGCAATGAGAAAATTGCCGTGTTTAAGGAGTACAATCTAAAGTGGCATTATTCAACTAAACATGCAGAGCAGTATGCTAAGTACCAGGGAGATGAACGGACACAATGAGCTGCACAGCTAAAGAAAGGACTGTCAACGCAACAAAACTTCTTCCAGAGAGCAAGAAAGGAGTCCGATGCAGCACTTGAAGCAAGTTACGTTGTCAGTGAGATGATCGCCAATCGAAATTCAATTTTTTTCAATCATTTTTTGTGGAATACTTGAAGTGGCCCCCTTGGGACAAGACTGGATGCTCAGCGGCCCTCAGGTAATTTGAGTTTGAGACCCCTGATCTAAATGGTGAATTTTGCTGAATGCTTACAAAAGCCTGTCAAACTCAGTTTTGAAAGTCTGGCTGGGTTGCCTGGATCCCAGGGGTAATGGTACAGATGAATAGGTAGAATAGAAGCCACAGATACTGCTAACAGTAATAATGGCTAATTAATTGGAGTGGTTAGTGTTTGGAAACACAAATACTAGGAATGCACTGATATGGATTATTTCAACTAATATCGATAACTGATAATTTCACATTTTTGAAGTGTATAACCTGTAGTTTACGTACACCTGAGGGTAAGAAAGGCTAAGATGTAGTGAGACAATACAGATAATTTAATATCCCATAGCTCTGACCTAACCAAATCAACATGAAATCAGTATTGCTAACACAACAAAAACAAAGAGCTTATATACACTACACAGTTTTGAAAGTGAAATTCTTTCCCATTCTTGCTAGATATATGACTATAGTTGTTCAACATTCCGGGGTCTCTGTTGTTATATTTTGTGCTTTTTAATCTTCCAAACATTTTCAATGGGAGTCAGGTCTGGACTGCAGGCAGGTCAGTCTAGTACCTGCACCGTTTTACTACAAAGCCATGATGTTGTAACACATGCAGAATGTGTCTCATTGTCTTGCTGGAATAATGTCGTTTGGATGGCAGCATATGTTGCTCCAAAACCTGTATGTACCTTTCAGCATTCATGGTGCCTTCACAGATGGGCACTAACACACCTCAATACCATCATAGATGCTGGCTTTGAACTTCGTGCTGTCTACAATCTGGATGGTCTTTTCCTCTTTAGCACAGAGCACACAACGTCCATGATGGACTCTTCAGACCACAGCACACTTTTCCACTTTGTGTCTGTCCATCTCAGATGAGCTCAGATCCAGAGAAGGTGTTTCTGGATGTTGTTGATATATGGCTTTGACTTTGCTTGGTAGAGACTGAACTTGCATTTGTAGATGCTGCAATAAACCGTTTACTGACAATGGTTTTCTGAAGTGTTCCTGAGCTCATGTAATAATATCCTTTTCACAGTCATGTTGTTTTTTATTGCAGTGCAGCCTGAGGGGTCAAAGGTCATGGCCATTCAATACTAGTTTTGAGCCTTACTCCTTACGTGCAGAGATCTCTGCAGATTTTCTGTATCTCTTGATGATATTATCAATCGTAGATGGTTAAATCACTAAAGTCTTTGTAGACATGCTTTGAGAAACATTCATTGTTGGTATATTGTTGGACTATTTGCCAGCACAGCTTTTACAAAGTAGTTAACCCAATGAGCCTGAACATCGTGTGTGTGTGTGTGTGTGTGTGTGCGTGTGTGTGTGTGCGTGTGTGTGTGTGTGTGTGTGTGTGTGTGTGTGTGTGTCAGAATATGTCTATTTCCAATTTGCTATGGTGAGATACATGTAAAAATGTAAGAATTTAGTTACACAGATTTGTTTTTTCATTGATATAAAATTAATGATGGAAAATCTGGATAGCCCAGATTTTCCTGGGAAAAAAAAGAAGATATAGCATGTGTATGTAGCCTTTATAATGACCATGATATGAGCTTAAAAGTAAAGGTAATAAAAATACCCCAAAAAGTCCTAGGGCCTATAGAGTTAAACTTGCACCATCCTTAATTGTGAACAGCCGAGCCTTTCTCAGATGACAAATGCATCAAAATCAGAATGAGTGTATATTTACAAAAAAACAAAAAAATATATCAGTTTGAAGATGTGCAAAACCGAAAGAAAACCATCAGTGAAAACATTACATTTATTTTCATATACTTTCAGATAACATACATTTATGTGCAAAATTTCAAAAGCCTTTTGTACTGAATAGCAAAAGAATTGCTGAAAGCCTCAGGTATTTGTTTTTAGCTTTATGAAAGATATTGTGACATTAGCATGTTTAATTTAACATGTTAAAGTTAAAGGCAGGGGCTACAACACTACAGCACTGAATAAACACTGAAGTGAATTAATGTGGTTTGTTTTCACTCCAGGCGAGCCTTGGCCATGAATGGTACATGTACAGGGGAGCACGGAGTGGGCTTAGGAAAGAGAGCACTATTGTGTGAAGAGATGGGACCCATGGCTGTCCAGGTCATGCATACACTCAAGAATACCCTCGACCCAAAGAACCTGATGAATCCTGGGAAAATTCTTCAGCCAAGACAACTATAAAGATCTTGAGCCTGAGGGGGAGTCACTAATCACAGAGAATCTCATCATCGCCATTCATGGCTTGATCACAGATTAATGTCACAATGTTATGGCATTTTTAGAGCGCATTGCACAGGAAGTATTTGCTGTAAAAACAGGATATCTGGATGAGACAAACAGGGACAGATCACTCACGTGAAAACTGATATCAGTACGAAGACATGTTATGTAACATGGGGCATGTGGGATTGTACATAAATCTGATGGTTTTATTGTTAGTGCATCTGACTTCTAATGCACCATGTGGTCACCAAAGGGACAATTAATCCCAAAATCAAAAATACATACTTTCCCTCTTACCTGTAGTGCTGTTTATCAACCTAGATTGTTTTGGGGTGAGTTGCGTAGTGTTGGAGATATTGGTCCTCTCTCCAATATAACGAAACTGGATGGCACTCGTTTTGTGGTGCTCAAAGCAGCAAAAACTAGATTTAAAAACTTAACAGCAATGTCTCTTTCCAGAAATCATGATCCAGTTAGGGGCTATTCGTTATTTAAAAAGGGGGAGGGGATGGTGCAAAAGGGGGGAGGCATGTCAAACAATATTTTTAAGCGCTGGGGAGAAACTTAGAATAGCTCTGTGTTGTATTTATTTTATTACCAATAAATAAAGAAAACGTGCCTTCCGAACCAGAAACTGTAAAAACATTAATTGTCATTGAATTTTCAAATTTCCGTTGGTTCTTGAACACATCATGTGTGATGACTATTTCCGGCAGGGGGTAAAAAACAAAACATCACCAAGTCTGAGTTTAAAATTGTGATATTTCATTAAAATCACTTTATTCTACATCTCATTTAAAATTTGGCCAAAAATTAATTGTTTGCATGAACTAACAGGCAAGCATGACAACTGTGAAAAAACGAAGCCTTTTTGCACTCCAGGATTTCGTCTTCAACTTTTCACTTTTAACTTTCAGAAATCAAAGGGTAAGTTTTAAAAATCTAATTACGAATTGATGGTGATTGATGGTCATGCATTTGTTCACTTAGGGAGGCTCAAGAAAAAATATTTGGGGTAGAAACCAAAACCATAGTCACACATAAGCCACCCCTCTCCTCTGATAAATAAGGACAGTCCCTTTCTCAAGATAATCCACAGACCATGTGAGCAGTTTAATGTAGGAACTATTTTCTTTCTACCAAATTACACCCGCCATCCATACCACATGCAGATAAAAGCATGCATCTACTCATGGTGGTCCTGACAGCGTGAAATGTAAACCATCCTCCTCAACTGAGCTGTAATGTTAGCTAGGTCAGTGAGCAAGCAGATGAGCTGGTGTGATCTGTCACTTCAATAATACCCTCTTTTTCAGGTTGGAAAGCAATACGTATCTGATTTAAGTGAATCAAGAGCACTTCATGCTAACACTGTATGTATATACAAGAACTTGTATTTAAATGAGGATCGCTGCTAATAATAAGCTTGTTCCCTTTTAACTGCCAATAACAATAGCAAAATAAACAACCAGTAATTGAATCATTTCAACCTGACATTGGTTTTTTGTTTGTGCATATTGAGATAAATGATTATTTGTAAACAAGCAAAAATACAAATCATTGCAGATTTGCTACTTTCCCCTGTTTTATATTTCTGTCAGCGAGCCAGGCCAGCTGCTTCCCCCCGCTTCTAGTTTGGAAGTATGCTATGCTAAGCTAACTGTCTCCTTGGTCCAGCTTAACATTTAATGGACAGCTACGATATCTAACTCTGGAAAGAGTGAATTAGTGTATCTTTGCACAGTTTGGGTAACTGTTCCCACTTCCTAAAACAAGTTCTCATGTCTAAGGGGCCGCACACATTACCACCCGGAAAAGGTGAGGTCAGGCACTGAGTGCCACCCTTGTGCCTACTCTGTGTCAACTTTAAAGTTCGCAGAGGCAGGTTGTGTCTCAGTTTGCTAAGCAACCATAACCAGCGCTGAATCAGAGCCTACTCACTAAAAATTCTGAGTGCAGAGCTGATCATCTTCCAGGATTGTTTTGTGAGTGTGTATTATGCCTAAAAAATGTCCATTGTGTGTCTTATACTTATGTAGGAGAGATGATGGGGCCTTTTGCATATCTGTGCCCAGGGACCCAGTGTTTCATAATCCACCCATAGCAGCAGCTGGCATCCAACACTGAGCTGTTAAATGATCCCAACAATCTCAAATCAACACAGAAATAGCTTTAGTCTGATGATAAACTTGTTAAAGGCTGACCTAACATTACAAAACATATAGATAAAAGTCTGATGACATTCCAAAAGGATGTGAACATTCTAATGACCATGTATGTACAATGCATCATTAAATCATTGCCTTCAAAAAATACTCTAGATGCTTCACGCAGCTGAAAATCTGGAATGTAGTCCAGTTCTTGTATTGTTGCATTGTTGCAGCCCCCTCGAGGTGTCCCAAACTTACAAGCCCTGCTCTATAATTTAAAGTAATCATGTTACCTTAGAGGCAGCATGGTGGTGTGGTGGTTAGCACTCTCACCTCGCAGCAAGAGGGTTGCCGGTTCGATCCTGGGTGTGGGAGCCCTTCTGTGCGGAGTTTGCATGTTCTCCCCGTGTCAGCGTGGGTTCTCTCCAGGCACTCCGGCTTCCTCCCACAGTCCAAAGACATGCAGATTGGGGACTAGGTTAATTGATAACTCTAAATTGTCCGTAGGTGTGAATGTGAGCGTGAATGGTTGTTTGTCTCTATGTGTCAGCCCTGTGATAGTCTGGCGACCTGTCCAGGTGTACCCTGCCTCTCGCCCGATGTCAGCTGGGATAGGCTCCAGCCCCCCCCGCGACCCTCAAGAGGATGAAGCGGTTAGAAGATGAATGAATGAATGAATGTTACCTTAGAAAAACTGGAAAGTGAAATGTTTTCAGAATCTTTCATCCATGATTAAAGGTTGTTAGTTGGAAATCTGGAACTCAGTCTGGTTTCATTAAAATATGTTGACTATAACAGAAAACAGAAAAAGGGTACCAAAAAAATGAAAAGGGTAAATACAGTTCACATTGTGAAAAATCTGGAATACAGTCCAGTTTTCTTCAGTTATGCTGACAATAACAAAAAAGGTATAAAAGAAAAAAATGAAAAAGGTAAAGATAGTTTACATCATTACAACTATGCAATCCAGTTTTGTTTCTGTATTGATGGATTAGCTGAGAATAAAAAAACTCAAAAGAAAACCCAACTCATACTGTAAAGGTATTTTCCAATATGCTGCGGTGAGTCAAGATTTTCAACTGTGAATGTACAGGACCAGCTGAGTATTACAATAACATAATAATAATAATAATAATAATAATAATAATAGAAAATAATATCAAAATGTGATGACATCACATTCTGAAAGGATACAAACATTTTAATGACCATATATGGACAATGCATCATAAAATTAATTAATGGGAGCTTGGAGGTGTGACATCATTTGGAACCCATCAGCATTTATTTCCTCTGGGTTCCCCAGTAGGCTATGGCTGACCATAAAACTCTGTGAAACTGACAATGCAGTCAATACATATATATATGAATATATATATATATATATATATATATATATATGATTAGGACACATCCTAATATCAACAATATACCACTGCTATTAACATTATCTGTAAATATGAGCCAGTGACTACTCATGCATCTTTACAAAGTAATGCATGCAGGAACAGGACAGCAAGCATTTCAACTGACCCAACTGATCTTAACAGAGGAGGCTGCAGCCCCACCTAATGGTAAATGTCCAGCAGATGGCGATCTAGTACAACCTGTAAGTCAGAATTTGTCCCTGTTCACAGTTTTAAGGAACTGGTTAACTGGAGCCAGGCAACTAATTTCCCCCTGGGGCCTCTGATCAAGTTATGGTACTGTGATCAGCAGACTTTTACATATAAAAGCAAAATTATAAAATAGTACAAACAAAATGACACAAATTAATATAATTTCATGAGAGCAGACAGAATTTCACACGTAATTTTCAGATCGGTTTGCTGATGCATCTGGCTGTGGATCCATTAGGAGTGAAACAAACCATCGATGTAGATCGATATATTGATAAATTGATCAGCGATCTAATGTCATTGATGCAAAGTGAAAACATTGATCCATATTGTTTTTAAAGTCTGTGCCACCATCAAACAGTGCCAGGCAGGTAATGACAAGCAGCCGAGGGGAAGACAATCAGGCTAACGTTATTTATTTGGGAATAAATCAGCAGCGTGGAAAAATGTTGATTTCAGGCAGAGCACATAGTGTATATAAACAACACTGTTAAGAGATAAAACACAACGCAACGTTAGCTGCCTGGTGGGGCATCTCATTCTGCTAACTTCTTACTACAGCAACATCAGCCGCTCTGTTTGTAAACAATGTTGGCCTAGTCAAGTGCTGGAATTTGTTATTTACGCCTGAATGCAACACAGGCTCCGCTTCATTGAGTGTGTGTACAGTGCCATGCTGTGGGTTCAGGCCAGGCTCGGTTATACTTGTCTCGGTCAGGTTTGGTCAGAAAAATGCGGGCTGAGCTGCGCTCTATTGTGCTCACCTGTGCCTCTGTGTGTGTGTGTGTGTGTGTGTGTGTGTGTGTGTGTGTGTGTGCGCGGGCATTGGGGGGTAGCCCTGATATATCAAAATCACCCTCTCATTCTCTCAGGGTGGTATCTGTATCATCCTAAAGCTCGAGTCCTCTACCAGAGGCCTGGGAGTTTGACAGTTCTGCACAGTATCTTAGCTGTTCTTAGGACTGCACACTTCTGGACTGAAGCTTCAGATGTTATTCCAGGAATCTGCAGGAGCCACTCTCCCAGTTTGGGGGTCACTGCCCCAAGTCTTCCTACTATCATGGGGACAACGTCAACTTTGACCTTCCACATCTGTTCCAGCTGTTTCAACCCTTGATACTACTCCACCTTTTTCATGTTCCTTCTCTCTGATGTTGCTGTTGGCTGGTATCGCCACTTCTATCACTACTGTCCTCCTCTGGTGTTTGTCAACCACCACAATGTCCGGTTGGTTAGCCAGCAGCTTTTGTCAGTCTGGAAGCTGAAGTCCCACAGGATCTTAGCCCTGCTGTTCTCAACCACCTTCTGACGGTGGTATGCACCATGTAGGGGCTTATCCCTCCATGTTGTCTGCTCCTCCACTTCTTTGCCCTCATCTGGATTCTATTGCCTGAGGCATTCAGTGAGCAGCTTTTGGGCCATCTTCTTGATGTACTCCTGGATTTTGGATGTTTCATCCTGGATATCGGCTCTGATGCTCACTAGTCCTTGGCCTCCCTCTTTCCGCTTAGTGTATAGCCTCAGGATGCTGGACTTGGGGTGGAACCCTCCATGCATGGTAAGGAGCTTTCTTGTCTTAATGTCTGTGTCTTCTATCTCCTCCTTTGGCCAGCTTATGATCCGTACTGGGTATCTGATGACTGGCAGTGCGTACACATTGATATCAGACCTTGTTCTGACCATTCAGCTGACTTCTCAGGACTTGCCTTACTCTCTGGAGGTGTTTGGCTGTGGTCAACTTCCTTGCAGCCTTCTCATGATTTCCATTAGCCTGTGGGATCCCAAGGTACTTGTAGCTGTCCTGGATATCTCCTATGTTGCCCTCTGGTTGTTCGACTCCCTCAGTTCTGATCATCTTGCCTCTCTTTGATACCATCCAGCCACACTTGTCTAATCCCAGTGACATCCCTATGTCCTTGCTGTAGATCCTGGTGGTGTGGATCAGTGAGTCGATCTCTCGCTTATTCTTGGTGTACAGTTTGTTGTCATCCATGTAGAGCAGGTGGCTGATTGTTACTCCACTTCGGAATTGGTATCTGTAGCCAGTCTTCTTGATGATCTGACTGAGGGGATTCAGGCCTGTGCAGAACAGCAGTGATGACAGTGCATCCCTTTGGTATATGCCACATTTGATGTTGATTTGGGCAATCGGCTTTGAGTTGGCCTCTAGGGTTGTCTTCCACATTCCCATGGAGTTCTTTATGAAGGCTGTTAGTGTCCTGTTGATCTTGTATAGTTCAAGACATTTCAGTATTTATGTATGGGGCACTGAGTCGTAGGCTTTCTTGTAGTCAATCCAGGCGGTGCACAGGTTGGTCTTCCTTCTCTTGCAGTCCTGGGCAATTGCTCTGTCGACCAGTAGCTGGTGCTTGGCTCCTCTGGTGTTACTGCCAATTCGTTTCTGTGCCTCGCTCATGTATTGGCCCATATGCCTAGTTATCTTAGCTGCTATGATGCCTGACAGGAGCTTCCATGTTGTGGAGAGACAGGTTATCGGTCTGTAGTTGGATGGGATGGTTCCCTTCTGGAGGTCTTTTATGATCAGGACTGTCCTGCCTGTGTCAACCATTCTGGGTGGGTTCCATCCCTTAGCAGCTGGGTCATCTGTGCTGCTAGGCGTTCATGGAGTGCAGTTAGCTTCTTCAGCCAGTATGTATGGATCATAGCAGGGCCCGGTGCTGTCCAGCTCTTCATCTTTGACATCTTTCCTTGATGTCTGCCACTGAGATGGTTACTGGTTCTTGTTCAGGGAGATTGACAGTACATACACCAACTCAAGCTCACAGCCTACCTTTAGATAGATAACGATGGCGGAGAGAGCCAAACGGTCAAACGTGTGGCTTTACAAAAGTGTGGATTTTATTTGTGTATTTTTCAGATACTTCTAAATACATGAATTTAACCATAATTATAGCCTGGGCTAGGTGCGTGGGATTTCCCCCCCTCTGGTCTATATATCCATAGTGATTAATGTTACATCACCATATAAAATACCTAGAATACCTAATATTTTTACTTGTAGGCTAGATTTGTTTATATATGCTACAGTGATTTGTTTTCCACAGAGCTCTACGGTGCAAGCATTTTACTGCATTTCCGACTAAAAATAGTTTTGTGCAAGTAAAAGAAATCATTCAGGAGCCCGCTGCGCGAGTACAGATTTCAACCAGCAGCAGGCAAATCCTGTCGGTTGTGTGTTGAACGGGGGTCACAGACACAGACAGGAATACGTATTCCTGTCAAATATGGCGGCCATAGTGCTCCGCGGCACAAGATAACGGCTTACTGGCGACGGAGGAGCCTGGCTCCAGGTCCAGTGTTTTCCTCTTTGTTGGTGTCATCACTGTCCAGAAGTACCTGAACAGCTGAGCCATGGTGGCACACAGGTATGTGATGTGTCAGAGGGCAAACGAGCCGTTCACATTACTCTTTGTGGCAGGTAACGGTCCACAAACCTCACCACACTTTAGGGACTGTTCTTTACTTGCCAGGGGAGCAGGGTGGCTGGTTGATTTTTATTTTATTTATTTATTTTATTTCGATTTATATATATATTTATATATATATATATATATATATATATTTATTTTATGTATTTTACATTTCAAGTTGTAAAAAGTAAAATGTTTTGTTAAAAAACTATTTTGTTGCATAATGAGAATTGAGAAAATAAAGCAATTTATGTTCTTAATTTTTTTTTTTCTTCCTCAACAAGTATCGATAAGAGTACCGTTAAAATACCGGATCGATAAGCAATATCGATAAGAGTAGTAGTACCGTTAAAATCTTAACGATACCCATCCCTAGGATTTACTGTTGTTGTACTGTGAATCAGCTTATTGGTCTTGATGATGGTCCTTGTAGGGATGGTATTTAGGGCAGCATTCATTTACTGCCTACTACTGCACAACAGACCAGATGGTAGCAGATGTAATGATGAAACATGCAACAAAATTTGTTGATTAAGTCTGCAAAGTTAATGTTTGGAGATTAACCATGTATGTGAACATTTACATGACACAGATAGAAAACTTCACAATGTGTTTTCTTTGAGAAGATAACAATGTGAAATCAAGTGGGGATCCTGACATATATTAAGTGTGTCCTCAATTATGATGATTAACTTTTATTTTGTATTGTCACAAAGCAAGGTGTCAGTAAAGTTTTCCCCTTCCTGTGGGAGTTCCAGTTGGGCAGAACTGATGCCGCACAATGTGTTTATTCCCCACAATTAGGCATGCCAGAATTACTGTACAATTCATCTCTGCTAACATGGGACCCTTTTGAACCCCCAGTTCCTCACAGTTTGCAGTGTGTATATATCTTGTTGCCTTTATATCACATACAGTGCACACTGCAAACAGCATGATAGCTTCATATGCACAGTAACTTCAGTCCCATAATCTAACCAGGACCACTATTCTGGAATCCTGCACCAAGTATGTCTGCCAGCTTATAGAACTTTAATTTAACACTAAGGTAATAATAACTGGCACGGACCATGTAAGCATGATGTAAACTAAGCTTAAAGGTTGAGTCTGCGATTCTGGAGAGATATTATTGATATCAAGCAGCAGCCCCCAGGGCTGAAAAGAGAGGCCAAGCAAAGTGCCTGTAAGAGCTAAAATATATATTTTCCTTATGTTTATTGTTTATTTGTATGTATGCACAGGTATGTCACATCTGGTGGTTGACACATGGGTGTGGTTTAAGTTATTTAACCAGGCATTTAGATGCCTGGTGGGAATGGAGACAATTGGGTTGAGTGAGCTCTGATATTTTCTGTTGACCGTCACGTCACGGATCACTGCATTTTAAATCTTTCTTTCGTTTGCAAAATAAAACTTATAAAACTGTCAAGTGGACTGATTCTGAAATAAACATGTTTACAGCCTGGTACAAAAAAAAAATTCAACATTCATGACAACTGTATAGAGGGTGAAATTTTATATTCTCCCATTTACATATTATAAAGGCTTACAATTCTTGCATAAATAAGGGTGGCCGCTTTCAGTCCAGTGACAGTGACACTCATTTACTTTTTTTTAGTTTCTGATGTGCTCTTTCCTGAAGGCATGAACTGCAATCTCCACCAAGGGTAATTACACTATCTTAACACTTGCTTGCCAGTAGAACAGAATCATGCATGCCTGTTAATAGGCATGCAGGGTATGTAATATTTTATTTCCTTCTGTTAGTGCTGGTGTGACAGGGACAAATCAAAGGCCTGGAAGGAGGTAACAGGTGCTGTTAACTCTGTGTCCTCTGTTGTAACAACCATCCATGAAGTTAAACAAAAATGTTTCGATATGAAATTTGATGCAAAAAATAACCCAACAACAACAAAAAAAAAAACAGCCTAGCTTAGTGTTTGGTCAGTAAGGTCACAGTCTCACCACTCAACCAGAAGATACATTTGTGGAGGTCTCTCTCATGACTGATTAAACCTTTGAACCCTGAGCAACTTGGTAAGAAATGTCCCACAAATTGCAAGAAAATAATAGATTTTTAAAAAGTATTTGAAAAATTAAAAACAGGGAAGAAAGAAAAAAAAGCTAGGGAAAACTATATTCCTAATTATTATTACATATTTAAATTATGGTACAGAATTATTAGAATTTTTAAGCACTTTTCCAGGTCCATTTCCTTGCTTGATTGTTTTTGATTTTTCTTCTCCTAACTAATTTTCTTGTTTTGAATTTTCTTTCTTTACTAATTTCTTGTAGTTATTTGGGGTCATTTATTCTTTCATTGCTCATTGTCTTCTTCCCATGTTTTTGAAAGAAATCAAGGTAATATGCTCAGGTTTCAAAAGGTTAAAGTGGGAACAGGATGCCAGAAATGTAGAAAACACATGTATTAAGTCGATTTAAATAACGTATTCACATTTTTAAGAAACCTAATCTGAAGCCTGAATCTGTTGTCAACTAATTTAACTAACTAAACTGTGTTATATTTCTAATCTTTGACGTGTTTCAAACGCATCTGCAAATTATGAACATAACAGAGCACAATACGAATTAAAACGGTAATTTCTAACAGTGACGACGAGCAATATTCAATAGCCTATATTTATTTCCACAAGCACGACGAGCAGTCAAAGGAAGGTGTAGGTGATTTTTTTATTAGAGCCTACAAAAAGAAAGTTGCTACTAATATATTAATGAATGCCGAATTACACTAAATTTCCTTCTGCCAACTGTTTACACACGAATTCATTATGCTCACAATTCCTGAATGAGACCCATTCTTTTTAGTCTATGGTTGATATTCATTTGATGTTCAGCATGTTCGCAATCAGTCAAATCACTTTAAACTAATTGCCACCCAATAAAATTTCCTGTTTGATATACATGAGCAGCCAGTGTTGGCCGGATGTAAGGTGACTAAGCAGTGTAGTGGTTTAGCATCTTGACCAAGCGATACTTTAATTTGAAAGCGGCGACCGGAAGTTTCGACATTAACTACCGCGCGCTTGACGGTGGTTAAGTGAACGCTGCACTGCTGGCTGCATGCGAGAAAGCTGTGCACTGAACCAGCGTTGTGGATCCTTTTTTTTTTTTTTTTTTACTAGACAGGACTCTGTTAACCACCATACTGATGGAGTGAGAGGAGAGCTTTGCCCGAAACAATACTGACTTGTTTCTTCCACTCAGGAGCCTCTGGTTTTCTGATTCGGATAAAGAAAAAAATTGTGTCAGCTGGGCGAGGAGAGGATCCAGAACACCGCATCAAACATGTACGTTGGTCCAATGTTTTTCATTTAAAAAAGCTGTCCTCATGTCTAACTACGCCACATACTTGTCCTGCTGTGTTTTCAAGGTTAGTCATAGTTAACCTATTTTTGGTTGGGGGCTAAGCTATGACGCTAGCCCAGGACATCTTCTGTGTCTTGTTTGGTGGCTCCTGTGTAACTGCCCCCTGCCTGGCTGCTGCAGTCCTGTCCTGCTCTCTGCTGTGTGGGAAATGCAGCGTGCCAGACCGTGTTTACAAAGCTTTTAATTCGGCACTAACTTACTCGGAGCCTGAGCTGTAGCTGCGGTCTAGCGGTGTCAATGAAATGTCACCTTGTTGGTTTGCTTGTTGCAGAAAGTGTTCTTACAAAACATAAAGTAACAGTGAGTGGTAGCAAGCTTTACGGAACATCAATGACTGCTACAACTCGTAATATGCCAGTAATATAAGTGTGTAGCCGAATGTACAGCCCCCCCCCCCACCCCCCAAAAAACATGTCGTGCCTAAAAGTTTTTAAGGTTTTGATTTAAATTTGTCTCGTCGTGACAGTGTCAGCGTTGTCACACAGTCTGTAATTGTCACTCAGACTGGGGAGAGTATTTGTCACTGGACTGGAAATGAAAAAAGTGAGTGAGGTTTTTTTTGTATATGTGCGCGTGCGTGAGACAGTATCTGCTGTACTGTTTTACTGGCCAAAGCTTTAGGCTACATGGCACACGGTGTGCATGCGTGGGCCTTCAGTGTGTATGTCTAGCTGGAGTATTAATGGATAACACGAGTTGCATCTTTGAATGTTGTGATGAGAGATTAAAACATAAGAATATAAATATTGCTTAGATTTGCGCGCGCGCGCGCGTGTCGAGGTTGCAAAGGTATGAGATTTTCACGGTACAATAACCATCTCAGAAAATTTCACGGTATTACAGTTATTTTTATTATTATCAGCAGAGGTGGAAGAAGTATGCAGATTTTTTTTTACTTAAGTTAAATGTGACAATATAAGTAACGGTCATATGTTCAAAATATTACTGAAGTAAAAGTAGGCTACATGTGTTTACTAGCCGGGATGGCGACACATTTTGACAAATCTGTTTCAATTAAACGCCAGGTCTGGTTGCCAAGCAGTTCATTTTTTTTTATAGAAGTTCTTTGGATGTATGTCCCAAACATAGGCCCATTGATTTTAGTGATTAAGCAAATAATTAAGTTTTATGGTATCTCACTGGATTACAGTAGCTGATGCATTAATGTGAACGGAACTTTGATGAAGCTGTATGTAAGGATAAGGATATACCTGCCAGCAGGTAGTTTAATCCATAATCATACATAATTAGTTGATTTATAGTGTGTTTTAATAATCTAAATCCACAAAAAAAGCAACTGATGTCAAATACATTTAGTGGAGTGAAAAGTACAATATTGACTTATATTGACACAAGATAGTGGAATAGAAGTATTAAGGAGCATGAAATGAAACAACTTGACTGAAGTGCAAATACCTCAGTTTTGTTCTTAAATACAGTACTTGAAACAGAAAATGTACTTAGTTACATTTGACCATTGATTATCAGTTACCGTTAAAGAAATGAAAACAAAATGTTTTCTTTGTTTTTAGTTAAACAAACACTTAATTGAAGCTTGAAACCATTTTTTGATAGAAGTATGTGAGAAAAAAAGCAGTCGAGAGGGAAAGAAGATGCACATGCAGGTGAGATTCTCCGTTTGGTTGCATTTTTCGTCAATACAGTAGATAAGTAAATGTACATAGTATGATAACTGTCAATTTTCATACCACGGGATACCTTTAAACTGGTATAGTTGTAACTATGTTAAGTGTGTTTTTTCAGGCTACACTGAGTCTAAATTTTCAGTTTCATTCAGTTAAAATGTTAGATGGAAGGTGGTCTGTATTTTAAGAACTTCTTAAACTGACTAGAGCAAAGCTTAGAGTCTCTCATTTAGTAAGGTGACCTTGAGTGTTGTGAAAGGCGCCTATAAATAAAATGTATAGGCCTAATCGTTAGTACTATTATTATTATGTTGTGATATGCTTTTATATTTTACCTTTTTTTCAACTGTAAATTATGTCTCCATAGGAAAACTTTGTTAACCTCTGTTTTATCTAATAAGATAAAGTTTTCAGTCTGTTCATCTCACTTTAGCCATTTTTTTGCAGCAGCAAATGTATCTAGTGAACTGAAAAAGCAATTGATTATATTATTCTAGTAGGCAACCTGAAGTTTAATTTGTTTTTTTTTTTTATATTTAAATAAGTTATATAAATAAAAAAGCTATAGGCTACTTGGCACTGTGTGACGATACAGTATTGGCACACAAAAATATCGGGATACTATGTTGTATCGATTTTCCCCCCCACCCCTACTAAATAGATCATTTATTGATTAATTGATAATGAAAATACCTGTCAGTCTCCAGATGGAGTGACAGCATTCTTGGCATAGCTTTGAAATACAGCACATACTGTAGTAGCACTCTGCCTGGAGAAAAAAAACACAGTCCTGTTTGATCGTGTTCCAGCAGTTGCTGTAATAGGTGACAAAAACAAACTCATTCAAGGTGACTGTGGGAATGCTCTTTCGAAACCACGTACATGCTCTCTCTGTGTTGCTCTGTCAGAATGGAGTGAACAGTAAGTTCATTGTGCCGTTGCAGGCCTCTCACTGTTAGAAGACCTAATTCAGCTAATAATCAGGCCTGAGCTAACAAGCTGCATGAAACAGATACAGTGCAGGGGGCAGACACTGTACTCACTCATCTGATTCAAATTTCACTCAGCATTTGTTGTTTTCAGCCATAAAGCACGATGGAACATAAAAAAACGTTTTAACCTTTTTAACTCTTTATGTGTAATTGTAGTTTTTACATGCTTAGTGCACGTTATACATTCAGGTGTTTTGTAGCTGCAAAGCAGTAAGAATGGACAAATCTGGAAACTGCTCAGCAAGATAGACAAGCTGAAATAATCTGCATGCTTGTCATCTTTGTGCTCTGTTTAAAGGCACATTGCTTTCATACTGGCTCAACCCTACAGCTAGTGATGCAGTCATAGGATGAGGGGCAGCTCAGACTGCAGCTTTTCTTTCTTCATGGTCAGACAAATTCACTGTTTAAACTAGGGTTGCAGCAATATATTGTTTACATTATTATCTTACTGTGTACATTCCAGTGTCTATGATATTGGAAAAAAAAATGCAACCGAACATTAAATCTCCTCTTTATTTTAGTTATTTCCTAAAGGATGACTTTTTACACATACTTTCATTCACAAAATGTTCAACCAAAAATAGCCCTTCCATTTTCATACCTTTAAGGGTCATTCTGACTAATAATAATATAAATTCTGTAATACTCTGAAACAGCAATATTTTGTGAGATGGTTATTGTACCGTGAAAATCTCATGCAGTTGCAACCCTAGTTTAAACCTTTACTGTTTCATCAGGTTAAGAGAATGACTGACTGAAACAGGGATTGAATTGAGAGTAAGGATCGCTGTCAGTCTAAGATGACTCATTTACAAGAAATTCTCGTTGTATGCACTAGATTAATCTAATATTAGTTACATACTGTGGAAATACCAATAACTAACCCAGAATGAAGCACACAGTTAGAATGACAAACAAACTGTGTAGACAGCGTAAATGCACAGAGTGTGACACATACTGAATGTAGAGGCTTTCATACAGGTCACAGGGCTCACTGAATGGTTTGATGAAAATGATGTGAATCATGCTACGGCCCTCAGTCACCAGATTTCAACCCAGCTGAAGACCCCTGTTAGATTTTGGAGTGAGATGTTAAACAGTTCTCTCCACCACCATCATCTAAAGAGGGAATATGTTCTGAAGGAATGCTGTTCATCCCTTTGGTAGAGTTCCTCACAGTTGGAGAATGTAGTTTAGCCCCTTTAACACTGCCTCTTCAAGGCGGGAATTTAACGCAGTTGTTTCACCTCGCCATAATGAGTAAGAGGTACATTTGGGAAATGGGGGAACAAAGTGGTCTTGCCCTTAAACCGGCATCGGAGTTAAAACACTGTCTGTATAAATGGGCCTTAAATACAGAAAGAATAAAGAATTAAGAATTAATAAAGAATTAAAGAATTCTCAGTGGGCGCTCCAGCCGGTGCGCTACAGAGACATGTTCATTTACTGGAGGCATTTTATAACTGGCTGATTTTTGGAGACTATGGCGGGCCACCATAGTCTCGTCAATGTATGGGAATCACTGATTGGCATCAAGGGTGTGACATTATGATGACATGTTATGTGTGCAACCAACTGAGGTAGATTGAAAAAGTAGCTGATAGCAGTTTGCAGCTAACTCAAAGAAGAACAGCAGCTGAAAATTTCAACAAATTGAGAAAACAATGAGGTCCAAGCAAAGGACGAGATCAACCACCATAAAGGGATGGTAAATGATTGTTATTTTCACGTTACACCATTGGTATTGCTTGTAAGGGTCTGCTGACACGTATGTTATATACAGATGCACGATATTGGATTTTTTTGCCCATGTCCAATATGCTGTAACAACTCATTTGACCGATAACCAATAACATTATCGACATGTCCACTTTTTTACCTACCTAATTTTAGTGATCATCAAGTCTCTTCTGTAGTGGAATTAACATCATATTATGTATGCATACTCTTATTGTGATGGCCCCAAGCAGATGGAGACATGAAATACAATACTTTTCAATGTATGTAATATTCATTCATTCATTCATTCATTGTGCAAATTACAAAAAGCATGTTGGCCAATTCTGATAATTAATTTTAAAGCTGATATTGGCCAGTACTGATGACATGCCGATATTATCTCGCATCCCTAGTTACATGTCACACAAGTCACATGTCATGTCCATCATGCTTCTTTTGCTTCCATGATGCCGGCATAAAAGTGGAATATTGGTGTGCATGTAAACGTAGTGACTGTCTCACCCTTCGATTAGAGGAAACCTGGCTGCCACCTTACTTTAGAGTGTGGCTTTTCTTTAAAATGCATAATATTCATGTGTCAGCTGATTGTAAAAGAGGAAGAGTAGCAGTGAAAAGTGAAGCACCACAGAGAGTGGCAGTTTGGAGCATGTTGGTACTGGTACATCAGTACTGCAGAAAATGAGTACTGAAGCCTTTTCAAATATTCAGTATTGATATGAATCGATAGGTCAGTATTTTTTGACACTAGTTGTGTGTGATATTTTGGAATAGAATGTCAGCAAGCCCCAGAATCTTATTTTGCTACTTTCTCCTGTGTGTCAGGATACTTCCTGCCAAATTTCATATTTGTATGATGACTATTTATACCGTCATAGTGCCCCAATATTTGCCAGAAACAGGCCTCAAAAAAGGGGTTTTGGGCCCCCTGAGACCAGACAGCCCAAAGTTGGGGGTGCTCGATATCAACTTATGATGGCCCAAGGTATGGGCTAACAGGAAATAATAATGGAAAAAGAGGTAGCAGAAAACATCATGAGGGCTGGACCTGGCTTCCGGCCTGTGAACTTGTGTTTGCAAACAGTAAACTAGCTCTGAGGCCCCAAAAGCAACCTGACATGGTTCACCCAGCATGCAGCCTGTTTGAAAGCCAGCCTTAGACCTCTCTCTCTCTCTCTCTCTCTCTCTCTCTCTCTCTCTCTCTCTCACTCACTCACTCACTCACTCACTCACACACACACACACACACACACACACACACACACACACACTTGTGCATGGCCCTCTGATGTTAATGACTTCCTGTGGTGGAGTAGACTTCCTTGAGGAACTGGACAAACAGCCAATTAAGACACACAAACTCTCAAACATTGAAACACTTCTACCCAGGATGAGTCTGCATTATATAAGTGGAGTAAATGACTCTAACTCTTTAGGTAGATGGTTTGTAAATCCTTGAAACATTTTTACAAGGAGGGGGCGTCTATCATCTGACAAGCAGTTTTAATAGGGCTGGGACGAAATGCTTACCTCCTGATTTGATATTATCATGATACTTGGGTGCTGAGTCAGTATGTGTTGGCATTTTTAAGTATTGCGATTCTCCAAACACTGAGATTTGATATTACTATGTAAAACGATTTTAACACTAAACCATGGGAAAAATTGAATTACACACTTGTAGAGAGTGTATTTCATGAGGCATATTTTCAAAAACAGTCTTATGAACATATTATGTCAGTCATTCTTTCCTTTATTTCAGCAGCGCCGTATACTGTATAGAAAAGGGGTAGATAAACTTATCTTTTTTTTCTTTTTTATCATTCTGTTTTATTCTGTGGGAGTATTCCTTTGCTATATTGTGACATTTCTCTGACTTAAGCACCAGAAAAGAAGATTAACATAGGACAGTTTATTAAGGCACAGCTCATCCCATGCCTACCAAATGCCATAAGAGGCAATAGGAGGTACCCTGGAAATCCAGAGCTTGCGAGAGCACAATTTGAATTTACTCAGCAAGTCACTCTGGCAATCAGTAATGATGCTCATTACCCATGCCCTTGTAGCCGAGCTGCACCAATCACATCGGTGTATCTGATATAGGCGGGCTATAGGGACTTTAGACCAGGTTTTTGTTGGTCACTGGCACATTTGCTTTTTACGTCATCTAACTAGCATTATACCATTCCAGGGGTGGGGTGGGGGGACAGGTATGTTCTATGCCGTTGTGATTTTGCAGTGTGTTTGATTGTTGTTGTTGTTTTTTTTCTTTTTCTTTGTTAATGTACTTTATTCAAAGATTGAAAATGACACATGTACATTGGTGCATCATTAGTAAATAAATCTTTAAAAACAACATTCAGCATAAGGTAATACAATTCAACAGCTTTGCAAACTACAGTCTCCAATATCAGCATCAAACAAGTCTCTCAACATTTTTAACAAATTGAACATTGGCACCTTTATAAGGAAAGATTCATTAAGATTAGACTGTGTAGGCCTATTTGTTTTAGCTGGGTGGACCTACTTAACTGATCACTGAGTATAGACATGAAAAATACAATAGGTTATATGCAAGCATGCAAGCTTTTTGGGAGGTTTGGATTTTGAACTAACCATCTAGGCAGCCAAGTCTGTCTGTCTGTCATAAAGAGAGAATCTGAGATAAAGTTTCAGAAGACTGATCCATAATTATGTTAGAAGTAGTTAGTGTTTAAGACATTTTCTACGGAAAGACCCCAAAGTGAATTGAGTGAGGAAAGTATTTTAATATAATGTTATATATCAGAATGCATGTAACAGCAGTGGTCAACATTGGGATAAAACATTAATTATTGTTGTCTATGGTCAGACACACTGGCATAGCCATCAGCTGAAAGTACACATGGGTGGGACCTTAAGAAAACAGACTGAAGTGGGATCACTGTTATTATCCACCTGACATGACCTCTGACTCAGCCCAGAACACACTTGGTGTGTGTGTGTGTGTATGTGTGTGTGTGTGTGTGTGTGTGTGTGTGTGTCTGTTCAGTGGAGTTCTGTGCAGAGTGACTCATGCTGACTCTTTTACTAATCACAGAGCTGTTGCAGTAATCATATATTGCACTGACTAAAAGAGCTATTTAGACCTTTGCTGACCTCCTATGTTTTTGTTCTTTCAAAAGTAAGTGCACACTGGATTGAGAAAAGTTTGGGTACTGGTGGGTCAGTTGCTGTTATTTTCAGCACTGATCCTAGGCTTCTGCAGACCAGGAAAAACCCTGCTCATCTTGTCGGAGCATTTCTTCCTATTCATCTCATCTGCTCTGCCTGCTGTCTTCTTCTTCTTGTAACCCCACAGTTTTCTCATTCCTATTGACAAGTACTGATTGAGGAACTTTTTTTGACTGTTAAGTTTGTCACAGTGATTGTGTGTCTCTCTCTGACTGTCCTCTTCACCACCTCTGGTTGTGTCTGCACATACAGATGGTTCAGGTGAAAGAGAATATAAGAGGATTACTAGGCCTTTTGCCTATTGGGCCAAAGCCATGGCAACAGATAGGGAAAGAAAGGCATTCAGTATTTATATTAATTCTTATGCAACAAAAACATAAGTGGATAAACCTCGTCCATCAATGTTGGATAAGGTTATCAGCATATCAATAGATTGATTTTTACTCTTTGAGGGTGGACTAACTATGGAAATGTGTTACATCTTTTCTCCTTGTGTCATTGCTTGTGAGTTGAACGGTAAACTACCCAGTATACACACTACAAAAGTATTCTACCTGCTGTGTGAGTTTGGTCAGTGCAGTTAGATGATGAAATGCTGAAGCAGAGCTGTGACCATCTTTTGTGCTGGGATGCCCCATTATTTTTCAAAGATTCCCTCTACTCAAACAGGTGTTTTTCTTGTGTTTATGTCCCCTAAAATGTCTGAAAAAATGTTTGACTATACTGACTGTGTAAAGTTTGTCACCAGGTATTTTTACATTCCTCTTCTGAAGGGGGCGATGCACTTTCCTAAAATCTGGGTTTCAAATGCACAATCAACACACTAGATTAGGTACATCACTAACTCGAAAGCTAATTGATAACTAATACATGAAACACAACACTTGGCACAACACTGGCGAACATACCTGAAAAGTCCAGACGGAATATATCTTTCTGCAGTCTGTCTGTTACAAGCTAACAAGGTAACAAACAACATAAATAAAAAATGCTAACTTGCCATTCTGATATGTCTGCTAGTTGCTGATTTTGGAGTCCTCATCTGAGACTGACTGACTGAGGCTCAAACATGTACGGCTAAATTGCTCCGATGTTTCCTCTACTGCTAATGCTAGCCCAAATGAAGTCAATATGTTACTAGGGGTGGGAATCGCCAAAGGATCCTCGATACAATATTGTCACAATACCCAGGTCACAATACAATATTATTGTGATATTAAATGTATTGCAATATGCTGAGTATTGCCATAGAATATACTGCAATTTATACCTTTTTTCTAACTGCAAATTATTTTCCCAAAGGGAAACTTTGTTTTACCTCATAAGATAAAGTTTTTAGTTTGTTCATCTGACTTGAATCATTTTTGCTGCATACACCTGACAAACTGAACTGTTGGCAGGTTTAACACCCTCTGTGAGGCCAGATAAAGCATGTGAGCGAAACACTTGCACATGCAGGTATCCCGCTAACTGAATGGCAACACCTAAAAAAAGTTGATATCAGATCAAGTTTATGCTATATTGAGAATATTTTCACTGCTTTACATTTCCATCAGTGAGTCATTAATGGCTTTAGTTACCCATCTATGCTCTTGTGAAAGACACCAGAATCTGTTGGTTAAAAACAGTAATTCTAGCTCGCTAAACACAGGAGCTGCTGGTCTACTGCTGCTGCTTCGATCAGTTAGTCTCTCTCTCTCTTTCTCTGTCTCATTGTGTCATACGGATTCCTGTTAATTTATCATGTTGATCTGTTCTGTACGACATCTATTGCACGTCTGTCCGTCCTGGAAGAGGGATCCCTCCTCAGTTGCTCTTCCTGAGGTTTCTACCATATTATATTCCCTCTTAAAGGGTTTTTTGGGGAGTTTTTCCTTATCCGCTGTGAGGGTCATAAGGACAGAGGGATGTTGTTTGCTGTAAAGCCCTGTGAGGCAAATTGTGATTTGTGATATTGGGCTTTATAAATAAGATTGCTTGATTGCTTGCTTGATTGATTGATTAAAGTGTTGTGTGACTCTGGTGAATCTGAACTAACCCTTTTAAATGCAGAAGTCACACAATAACACAAACAAAATAACTTGTCTAGGCAGCAGTAAATAAGCAGCTTCTGCGTTCAGGCTCTGATGAGAAAGATAAAGCAGCCTTATTTTTCTGTAGGAAGTCACTGTCTGACATTAAGGTCAAGCACTGAAAATATATTCTCAGTATAGTGCACATTTAAACTAATATTGATTTATTTATTTATTTATTTTTTTAGGTGGAACTTTTTTTGCCCCCACAGCAGTAGATTGCTTTGCTTCCATGTCAGATTGTAGTCTGCTTCTCCACACTGAGGTTGAATGAATGACATCTACTGTTTGAAATCTTCTATTCTATTACCCCATACAGCTCTACCTCAGAAGATCTGAACTGTGCCTTTAAAGACTCTGTAGCTTGTGTAACATTAACAACAGGTTGTGGCCACAGATTAAACCACCAATGCAGCACCTGCTCTGTGTGTCTCTACCTGCCCATGCAGCAGCTTAACCCTCCATAAAGGGTTAACCTAATGACACAGTTTCCCTTAGTGCACGTCCTGCTCACTGTATAACAGCGTAGAGTCACAGACCCGGGTAAACTAGCAAGGATTCTTTTTAAATGCCATTCAGTAACCTCCTGTCATTTGAGAAATTGGTGTTGAAATTCTGATTAGGTGATAACACGACTAATGTCAATTGCACAAACATGTTTTCACTTATGCAGTTAAATTTAGGCACGTAAATTAACTATGAATACAATCTAGAAACTTTTTAGACTTTCTGAAACATTTAGGTTAAATACATTTTTAATATCCAATTGGAAGTACAACTGTCACATTTGGTACATTGCCAACCTAATTGGAAGACATAATTGGAATCCTCCAATCTGTTTTAACACGAGTATTAATGTAGAGGTTATTTTCAATGTATGTGTGACTCTGAACCATATTAGACTGGCGACAAACTAGTAATTAGCTTGCTGCACTCCAGTGACAGCTAAGCTGCTTATTGGCCAGCTGGAGATTAACCAGAAAGTCCCCACTTAACAGGGGTCCACACACACACGCACACACGCACACACACACACACACACACACACACACACACACACACACTGAGCCAGTCATGTGATGCTTAGTGAAGTAGGAACAGTCTGTCAGGTCATTACCATGGTCATTCTACCTTAGCAGAATGAAACATGATTAAAATGATTTGTTTTATCAACAAGCACAGAACAGTGCAATACAGGGTTTGTCCCTGCTTGCCTAATTCTAAGGAGGGCCAATCTGCACACCTAAAAGTCAGACTGTACAAGATGAGGACAAAGTGTTACTGGAGTACACGAGCAAACAGGGCTGACCTTCCCCACTTTTAATATTATTAGTGTTATTTTGCATTTATAAAAACCTTCACGAGGACTGCTGCAAAGAAAATAGTGATACAGTTACTTGGAGTAGCATGTCTAAGTGGTCAGTATGCAGAGGCCAGGTGACTTTCTAAAATGTTTGAACAATATGGCAGATTAACCAGCAGAAATGCTGCATACACCTGACAAATTTAACTGTTGGTAGATTTAACGCCCTCTATAAGGCCAGATTAAGCACGTGAGCGAAACACTTCACATGCAGATATCCCGCTAACTGAATGGCAACACCCATGTTAGAAGTGTTGTCTGTTACAATCACAGCCCCCCATTTGTGTGCTGTATTTTGCAGGAGGTCTGCAGTGTTTGCTTTGCTGTGACTTTTGTGTACTGCTCTAGTTTGGAGAATGTACGACAGCAGTCGCCAGTACTCAGTGAGATAATGTGACGTTGTAGTCACATATGAATCCACTGACCTTGATGTCCAGGCGTCACAAGTTAATGTCACCCTCCCTGTTGTACTCAAAGATTCTTCAGCTTTATGCTTCACTTCTCTGTAGAGCTTGGGTATGGCTCTGTTGTTGAAAAAACGTTGAGACAGAGTCACATACCTGGGTTCCAGTGTTTGTTATAACAAAAGCTTTTGTTTTCAACATCGCTGAATAGACACAGATCTTTGCACATGAAGTTGGTGATGGACTGTGTTATTGTCTTAGCTCTCTCAGTCAGATGGCAGTTTTTGTCAAGCTAAGTGTGTCCAGTGTTGGTTGATTTTTTGGCAGAGCAGGTTCAGCATTAGCACGGCTGTATGTCCCTTTCAGCATTCATGGTGCCATCACAGATGCAAAGTTACCCATGAACTTTGCACTGGTAACAATCTGGATGGTCCTTTTCCTCTTTGGCGGACAGGAATACGTATTCCTGTCAAATACGGCGGCGCATGATAACGACTTACCAGCGACGGAGAAGTCAGGCTCCAGGTGAATAACTTGTTGTCATGACATGTCTTCGTGGCAGGTAACGGCCCACAAACCTCACTGCACTTTAGGGACTGTTCTTTACTTATGAAGGGACTTGTCAGGGGAGGAGGGTGGCTGGTTGATTTTTATTTTATTTATTTTATTTTGATCCCCCCTATGTTAATCACTCATTGATGCTGTTTTTGAAGTATGAATAAGTCAATAAGTGATTTATTCCATTGAAATATCATTGATGTATTATAGAACAGTGATTTATCTTTTTATAAATGACAAAAGGCACATCTGCCTCATTTTTGCTGTGGTATCGTGATACTACTCAGAACCATGATACTTTCACTGGTATCATACGGTGGGTCCCAATTTTGGCACCGTGACAACACTAATCTGGAGGGGGTTCATCTGCAAAAACTAATGAAAAACTAAAAAACGGTATTCAGTACTAGGTATTCGGCCAAGCGTTTAATATTATTCAGCTTCGGCTTCGGCCACAAATTTTCATTTCGGTGCATCCCTAGCTTTAACTTTGCATGGTAGAGTCTTAACTTGCATTTGTAGATGCAGCAATCAGGGCTTTTTGTCAGAGAGACCTTTCTGGAAGAAATGTTTTCATTTTAACCCAAACCATTATCTTTGTCATAAAACTTCAGGGTTATCAGGCTTAAAGCCCTGAAGACAAATCCCAACAGCCATAAAACATGGACTATCAACAAAATCATTTAACAGAAATATCTGTGTTCAGCAGCAGTGTTCTGCTTGCCCCACATTATTAGCTTAAGCATGTTTACACTGCATAAATTAGCCTAGCGGCTTGCAGACTTTTTCACTCTACACATAGCTTAACAAATTACAAGTAACATTATGTAAAGTCACTGTATCTTCTGACAGAACAGCTGGGTTGAATTTCAGCCTGCATGCATGTTTTTTCAGCCAAACATTAGCCCCTTTTACACTGCCAGATTTTCCGTGAATGTTGGGCCGTTTTGCCGGCAAGCTGGGAGCGTTAGACACACAGAGCTAGATTGGCTAATTGATCCAAGGTGCCCAATTTTCCGCTTCGTAGGGTAGTCATATTGGCGGAGCCCTTTTAGTTTAAAAAGACCGAGGCGGCCTTCCGCAATGGGAGGGGCTGTTGAAGACTTGTGGGAGGAGCTGTTGATGATGCCACACGTGCGACCCACTGGCGATGGATAAACAGGAAACAGCTGATAGCAGGAATTAGCGAGCGGCTAGTAGCAAGAGGGAAACACAAACCTGACAGACACTGTAATGATGAGCAACTGAGGAGACAAAGAATTGCGCACCCTCCTTGCCCTCCCAGACGAAGATGCCATTAACCATCAGATGACAGGGACGGTGAAGGACGGGCCAACTTATGAGAGAATCGCTGAAAGACTGACCAGCCGCGGCTTCCCTCCATGTCACTGTTTACGTCACACGCTGAGCTACACGTTTTGTTACTTGCTCACGCCCCCCATTGCCCCAAAAAAGGCGCATTCTGTATAAACAAAATTAGGTAGGCAGCATTTTGCCGCACTCCCCAATTTTGTTTTTATACTGCCAATGCTGAAAAAAGACTGATTGGGCTTTCCTGCAAATTTGCACAATTCCCATCTAAAAAAAGGCTATTATTGAAACAGAGCAGCTAATGTTACTGTAATGAGTTAGCAGAATGAGATACCCCTCCAGGCAGGTACGTCTGTTTTATCTCAAAACATCTCATGCACTGACCTAGGGTGTGTGCTTTGTCTGTTGACACGTATTTTCTTCATGATTGAAAATATTAGCTGCTGATTTATTCCCGATCAAATAAAACTATCCTCATTGTCTTTCTCTCAGCTGCTCGCTGCTGTTTGATGGTGACGCATAATTTAAAAGTATAGGCGTAACCTAAAGATGATGAGATCATCAGTGATACTGGATTGTTGATTTTCAAATTGATTTATTGATCCAGATCGATTAATTGTAACCCCCCTAGTAGATGGTGAAATCCCGAAATTCTTTGCAGTTGTGCATTGAGAAACATCGTTCTTAAGCTGCTGGAATGTTGGCCCACACTGGTTTTCACAAGGTGACAATTCTTGCTAGTGAACATCTGAGTCTTTCTCGGATGCCCCTTTCATACCCATTAAAGATAATATCCTTTGTTACCAATTAACCTGTTTAACTGCGGAATGTTCCAAACGGATGCTTTTTGAGCATTCAGCATCTTTCTCAGTCTTTTGTTGCCTCTGTCCTCTGTCCCAACTATTTTAACATGTTGCAGACATCAAATTCAGAATAAGTGTTTTTTTTGTTTTAAGTTTTCAGTTTAAACATTGTCTTTGTACTGTATTCAACTGAATATAGGTCAAAATAAGGATTTGCAAATCATTACATTCTGTTTTTATTTGTGTTTTACACAGCATCCCAACCTTTTGGAATTTTGGTTGTATTATGTACAGGTTTAATTTAATTCCTTTCAAAGGGCTTTTCTGACATAGGAAAAATATGTGTACACTGCCAAAGCATGTGTGAAATAAAAACAAACACACATTTACAATAAGAAAAGATCCACTAGATGTTAATTTATATACAGTACACAGTGCTACTGATTGGGTAACACCTGATTGTGTTTGGTAGTGCCAGATGTGTAGACTTTAGCAGCAGGCAATCAGCTACATAGATTATACCAGAGGTTTTCAGACTGTGAGACACACACCTGGGCATCAGTGTGTAAGTGTGAAATCTAAAAGCATAAAGCAGGACATTGTACAGCTCTGTCAACATTCCCTGGATAAGGTTAGAAATAACCCTACCCAGGGAATAGGAAATAGGTCAGACAGACAACCAGGATAGAGCAGCTTTAGTACTGCTACGAATTCTCTGCTAGCCAATAAATAGTTTGGCACATAACGGCCTGCAAACATAACAATTGTACTTTTTATATTTCTGTTTTGCACCGATTAAATAAACAACTGAAGATAGTAATTACCAGCGGCAACAACGTCACAATGGCTGCTATTGTTTTCATCTCATGAGTCTGTGTGTGCGCATCATCATGGCAAATAGTGGTCCTGTTGGCACTTAATGCAGTGGGAACTACCATGGAAGCCATTTTGTGTATTTTGCCAGGTATATAGCAATGTCTGTCTGTCTGTCTGTATGTCTCTGTGTGAGGTGCGGATATCAGGAGGAGTCGATTTGCAAGTAAAAAAAAAAAAATATTTTATTTCCTATAAATTAACAATTCTAAAATCAGGGAAAAGGGGAGGTGGAACAAGGTTGCTGTCTGGCGAGAGTGTCTTTGTCTCAGTGGCGTCACTCAGGTGCTGCGCATCAGGCCCTAATGAGCCCTGACACTCATAGCTGCGGCTTCTCCGCGGCTCATCCGCGGTGCTTTCCATGGTACTGAAGGTGACAGGTTAACTTGACAAAATGCAACAAACTCCGGGCCGATGAACGATTAACACGTTCATCACTCCAATTCCAGATGATAGAGCAGTTGAATAGGTCTTCTTAGAATCATGTTAAAAGGTAAACGAATGGAGCATGATCTTACTTTTCCATCACGGCCTTGAAACACTTCCTCCACTCGACCCATCCTCCACATGTGACGTGGCAACCTCTCATCATGAACGAGGACGAAATCTCCAACCTTGAATGAAGTTGATTTCACATTTCTGGTACAGTGAGCGTAACGCAACTCCATCAGATATTCTGTTTTCCATCTGTTCCAAAACTCACCCACCAGTTTGCGGCGGTAGTTCCAGCGTTTCGTCAGTCGCTCTCCATCCACCTTCCTGGTGTCTGTGACCTGAACAGGCTGAGAGGGTAAGGTGGTTATTCTCTGTCCGATCAGGAAATGAGCTGGAGTGAGGGGTGATGGATCCTGAGAGTCAGTATGCAAATAGGTAAGCGGCCTTGAATTGATCACTGCTTCCACTTCTGTTAACAAACTTTGCATCTCCTCGTACATCAGATAGGCCCTTCCAAGGACTTTCCTGATGCAGGTTTTGACGGAGCGAACAAGACGTTCCCACATCCCGCCCCACCATGCAGCTCTTTCCACTATGTATTTCCATGTGATTTTCCTTCCAGAAAAAAAGTTTTCCATCTTTTCTCCTTTCATCACATTCCACAGTTCCTTTAAATCCTGTTCTGCTCGCTTAAAAGTTTTTGCGTTGTCAGAGTAGATTGTAGTGCAGATTCCCCTTTGTGCAATAAATCTCCGAAAAGACAGCAAAAAGGCATCTGTGGATAAGTCAGAGACTAACTCCAGGTGGACGGCTTGAGTAACCGCACAGGTGAACAGAGTGATATACGTTTTCTGTCTGTCTGGTTTAACAAATAAGGGACCAGCGAAATCTACACCCACTACTTCAAATGGCTGAGCTTCTGTAACACGATCACGTGGTAACGGTGCAAAGGGTTGCTGGCCAGTTTTAACCTTACTTTTGCGACATATCAGACATTTTTCTACAATTTTCTTCGTGATTTGTCTGCCTCTTACAAGCCAATACCTTTCTCTAACTTGGGTCAAGGTGTCCTGTAGACCAGAGTGCATGACGTCATCGTGGGACCTTTTTATTAACAACTCAGAAAACTTGTCCTCTGACGGCAGAATACATGGATGTTTTTGGCCGTAAGCCCAGTTCGTTTTTTGCAATCGGCCTCCAACTCGCATTAAATTTTCTTCATCCAGAAAGGGTTTCAAGGTGAGAATCTTTGATGTTCTGTCCAATTCCCCCTTTGTTTCCAATTGTCTCATTTCCTTGGAGAAAGAATTCATTTGTGTCAACCTGATCCAATATTTTTCTGCTGCTTCAATCTCCTGAGCGCAGAGCTCTCCTCGCTGTTTTTCTGTGTTGTGCAAATTGTGCACAAATCTCATTATCCACGCAGTCACTCTAAGCAACTTATTTAAACTGCTGTAATTTTTCAGTTTCAGAATGGGTTCAGTTACAGAACAAACATCCTCTCCATCATCTGTTACCTGATTTTGAGCGATACACTCACCAGTCGGTAGAGGCATGTTTATTTCCTCCGCAGATGTTAAGTCGGCTGAGTGTAACCAACTCGGTCCATTCCACCACAGTTTATCAACTGCAAGTGCCTCTGAGTTGAGTCCACGAGTTCCATGATCAGCAGGATTTTCTTTTCCCTTGCAGTGTCTCCAGTTCTCTGGCAGCGTAAGACTCTGGATTTCCACTACTCTGTTAGCCACAAACGGCTTCCATTGTTTTGCTGTGCTTTTAATCCAATGAATGGTGATCATCGAGTCAGTCCAAAATTTACAATTAACATTGTTCAGACTTAAGATCTTGCTCAAATAATTACCAAGTCTGGCGCCGATGAGGGCTCCCAGCAATTCCAGTCGAGGCAGAGTTACTCGTTTCAGTGGAGCCACCTTAGTTTTGGCGGAGATTAAACTCACAGTTTTCGTTCCATCCGACTTGGTCGTGCGTAAATACGCAGCGGCACAGTAGGCTCGTTCACTAGCGTCACAAAATACATGAATTTCTTGCATTTCTTGAGAGTTTTTGTTCTGATTTAACTGTTTATCATAACGTCTGTTAATTGACACTTTACTCACATCTTGCAGTTCCTCACACCATGCCTTCCAACATGCGGCCAAATCCATCGGCAGCTCTTCATCCCAGTCCAAGCCTCTTTCCCACATCTCTTGAAACATGATTTTTGCTCTGATAATAAATGGAGACAAGAAGCCAATGGGATCGAATATTCTTGATGCTGTTTGGAGCACTACTCTCTTTGTGAGTTTTCTGTCCTTGACATAATTTATCACCTCTGCCATTTCAAAAACGAATTCATCCGTTTCACTTTTCCAGACGAGGCCCAGGACCTTTAATGGGGTGGAATCCTTCCCTTGTTCTTGTTATTCTTGTGACCATTTTTGTTGTAGTTCAGGACTGTTTGTTTTCCACTTACAAAGATCCATTCCACTTTTCGCCATTATTTCTCTGGCCTTTACGCACAGCTCTTCAGCTGCGCCACTGTTGTCGGCTCCACTTATGAAATCATCCACATAAAGACATTCTCTTATCGTCCGTACGACTTCGGGATTTTCTTCTTCATACTGTTTTAAATGGTGTCGTACAGTAGCTGCCAACAGAAAGGGACTCGATGACACTCCAAAGGGGACTCTCGTCATCCTCAGTGTTTTTACCTGTATCTCCCTTTGTGACATCGGCTTGTCATCCATCCAGAAGAATCTCAGTGCGTCTCTGTCACTTTTGTCGAGGGAGATTTGCAGAAAGGCTGACTTAATATCTGCCATTACAGCTACTGGATATTGTCTGAATTTAATCAGAATGTTCAAAAGGTCAGGATTTAAATTGGGACCTATAAGCAGACACTCGTTTAATGAACAGCTAGTTTTTTCATGAGAGGAGGCGTCAAATACAACTCTAAGTTTCGTCGTAACTCTTTCTTCTTTTATGACTGGATGATACACTGGGCCGTTTGTCACATTATCATTTACCATTTCCACTATATCTTCCTTTAAATAGTTTTGAATAACTGCATCATATCCATCAAAAAGAGTTGGATTATTTTTAAGCCTTCTCATTAGATTGTCAAATCTGTTTTTTGTTGTAACATAATTTGAAGACATAGTTACATGCTCATTTTTCCAGGGCAGTCGGACTTCATACCTGCCGTCAACAAACTTCACAGTTTCTTCAAATGTTTTCAGAACTGTTTCATCTGTCTCGGGATGTGATTCTTCCTTACATATTCGAGTGATTCCAGTTCCCAAAAGCTGCGCAACTGGTTGGAGAGTGCTTGATCTTGCTCAACACAGACATGCAGCAATTCAGCGTCAACAGCTTCGGTGACAATATTCAATGTGGTGACCTCTCCTTGCACCAGCCATCCAAACACACTTTCCAGCGCGACTAGTCCGTCTTCCAGCTTTTCAATTTTGCCAGTGACAATCCTCCAGTACTGATCTCCTCCAATCAGGACTCCCAGTTCTTCTGACTCCATTCCTCTCACGGGAACATCCGCCACAGGCATTCCTTTCGACTCCAAACCATTTCTTATTGTTTCACTTGCCATTTTGATGATTGAAGAGCTCACTTTGGGCGTCTCCAGTAGCTGAACTTCAATATTCTGATTATTTCTGATGTTCCTTAAACGCACCTTCACTTTCTTGCAGGTCACTCTTTGGGGTGTTTTAGAGCCAAATACAAAGACATTCAGGGTTTCTTTACCTATTACTGGCAGATTAAGTGCTCTGGATATGTCTTCTCGAATAAAACTGCGTGAGCTACTTCCATCTAAAAGACATCTAGCTACTTGACTTTGAGTGGGTGCATCTACCCAAACGGTAGCTGTCTGGAGTAAAACTGTACTGCTCATAGAATTACTGGGAGCTGCACTTGCTATCACTGTATCTGTAGGGGAATTTCGGGAAGCCTGCTGTGTGCTTTCCTGTCTTTCTTCTGTGTGTTTTTCTTGTTGACTGGCCAATTGAGGGCAGACTACTTTGTGGTGTCTTCGTCCACATTCTTCACAGGTAATTCCCTGCGTCTTACAGTTGCGCGCTACGTGTCTGCTACCCAAACACACAAAACACTTGCCTTCTTTTCTTAATTTTTCTCTCCTCAGTTCAAGAGTCATTTCTGTACAATTCTTAGATCTATGGTTATTTCCTCCACAGAATATACACTTCAGCTCATCTCTGACACTGGCAGCATAAAACGAGGCTGTAGAGGCTGTATAAGATCTTCTTTTTTCCGGTATTCTTTTCTCTACATAGGACCTTTCCCATTGTTTCTCTTTGTCGGATTGTTGCACACTCTGGGTGAGATTGGCTGTCCTTTCACGACTTTCAACTTCCTTTTGGAAAAACATCATCAGGCTTTGGACACTGAACATGTTGTCATTATTTGCATCATCCTCTTCTCGTTCACTACCGTTTTGACGGGTGAACTGCAAGGTCATTTCTTCTGGTATCATTTTCATGAGGATTGGGCAGAGCAAGTTGCCATGAGTGTCTGAGACTACTCCCATTGAGCTTAAACTGCGTACTTGAATCTCAATGTCATCATATAGCCTGCGTAAAGCTGTGACATCACAGGCCCGTTTAACTGGAGTCGGATTTAACAGTTTATTCATATGTGCATTTATAATGAGATCTTTGCGCCCAAATCTGCTAATAAGCATTTTCTTTGCATTGTCATAATTTTCGTCTGACAAAGAAAGTCCCATAACTACATTAGCTGCTGTGCCATATAAAAACGATTTCAAATATGTAAATTTATCAGACTTAGTTAGACTTGCATTATTGTCAACAGCTGTCTCAAACTGACTCCAAAAACTTTGCCACTTACTGACATCTCCAGAAAACTTTTCAATGATCAATTTTGGCAACTTGACTGCTTGTCTTCTCACCTCATTGTTTGAATGTGGGAAAGTCGCTGAAACTGCGGTCTCATTGTCCTCCGCATTTCTCCTTAGGATGCGTTTTATCCTGGTCTTTCTTGACGTGATTCGATCCATATATTCAAAGGCTGAATTAACCTCATCTTCCAAATCATCCACTGCTGTTTCCGCTTCAATTTCACGGTCATTATCCATTAAAGCCGTCTCTCTCGCCATCAGTTGTTCCAAGTATTCTTCCAACACATCTGTGCTGGGATCTTCTTTGCCAACCTCCCAATCGATCTTGTCCAAGAGTCGTGTCGTAGCGGCCCGTACTGCTCCTCTTAATTTCTTTTGTCTTTGCAAGTTCGACATTGTTGATTTGTCCTGTTATCCGCGTCTTCAGCTGTCCTTCATTCCCTTTTTCTTTTGTTTCTTCATCCCGGGTTTTGGCACCAAAAAATGTGAGGTGCGGATATCAGGAGGAGTCGATTTGCAAGTAAAAAAAATATATATATTTTATTTCCTATAAGTTAACAATTCTAAAATCAGGGAAAAGGGGAGGTGGAACAAGGTTGCTGTCTGGCGAGAGTGTCTTTGTCTCAGTGGCGTCACTCAGGTGCTGCGCATCAGGCCCTAATGAGCCCTGACACTCATAGCTGCGGCTTCTCCGCGGCTCATCCGCGGTGCTTTCCATGGTACTGAAGGTGACGGGTTGACTTGACAAAATGCAACACTCTGTCTGTGGATGTATTTTGTCAACTCAATAGTTTCGCAACTTTACACCTGTGCAGTTGAGATCAAACTGTAGTGTTCAAAGGTGGGTGTGGTTTGAGCAAGGGGGCCGGAAGTAGAGGGGTAGGAAGCAGGGAAGGGGCCTTTGGCCCTTCACTTTACGACCCTGACCCTCATTTGTTTTAAGTCACAGATTTTTTTGCCGACGACACTGACCATATTAAGCAGATCAAGTATAGGTCAGATGTGACCGATTCAGATTAAATCTAGTATCTTTGTCAGTGTCAGTAAAATGTGATGTTTTGTTTTCTGTTACATTCATTTGGTCTCGACAAACTCAGACCAACTCAGGTTTTAGTCCCACAGCAATCCCCAGCCTCATTTTACCTCATAAGAGAATAATCCCAGTTAGTTCCCACAGTAAGGTATAGAGATTTTGAATTTGGGAAGACGAGAGTACTGGTGTCAGACATGTATTTGATATATCAGCAGATGGAGTTGAGGTTTTAGAAATGTTGGATTGGAACAGCTGTAAAATGTCTTTTATGGCTTGAAGGAATTTTTCTAGTGTGAGAAAAGTTTGGGCTTAAGAAGAAATGTTTAAAGCCTACAAATCAGTACATGCACTTTTAAAGATGTGGGCATTTACAGTAAAGTTGAACAAAAGGTTCAACAACTTGAATATTCAGATTGCATTTGTTAAGTGTAGGATCAAGTGTTTTGCAGCTTGACCTATATTATTAACTAAAGCTTGATAGTTTGGCCTCTGCTGCATAAGATTATCACAATACTCGAATTTCTAACTTGATACCGATACACAGGAAAAAAATAGATACTTGATACCATCTTTGACATCACTGGTAGAAAAATGAGAAAAACTTGAGAGGCATAAAAAAAAAAAAAATTCAAAGATAAAAATGAGACAGACAATAACATCAGTGACAACAATACCTTTAAGATGACTGAGGTAGTACTTCAGTGATGTTGAAATGGGAGCTTTACGAACCTCTCTAAATTCCTCATTAAGACCGGGCTGTTGGTCTTTAAGATGCTTCGCCAAGTTTGTTACACAACTCAACTTCGTTGCCCCACTCTGTAGCATTGTTTGCATCCAGGCTTATCCACATCTTTAGCCATTTCCTGGTCATATGTAAAGTACTTCAAAGCAGCACTTTTACTTTTTTCATTTTTGACTAAAACTGGTCACGAAGGCCCTGCAGCGGCAGCACTTGCCGTTGTAAGTTAGTTCTATGCTGGCGGCACAGCCCAGCTGACGGCGTGGTGCACGACAGTTAATGTAATCAGCCGCTAGTGAGGGGAGGCGCTATGTGTGTTGTGTGTCAATGAGGAGGCGGGGCAGGCACTGTTGGTATCAATACTGTTGCAAATGAGTATCGTACCCAATACTAAATTTTGGTATCGGTTTTTTTTTTTTGTTTTTTTTTTGACAACCCTACTGCTGCATCAACCAATACTAATTTGTGTTGTACCTCTTAAAATATACCTTTTTATTCCTCCTTGCGAGAGGCACTATGTTTTCGGGTTGTCTGTACATTAGGGGTGTAACGGTACACAAAAATCACGGTTCGGTATGTACCTCGGTACACAAGTCACGGTTCCTTTTTTTTCGGTACAGTAATGAAAAAAATAGACAACTATTAAATATCTTTTACTTATTGGTAACCTTATTAAAACATACCACCACAGCAGTTAACTCTTTTTACACAATATTTGAATGAAACAAATATATATAAAATGCTGCTTTTTCACATTGTTTGAATGAAAATAGAAATATAAAAGTGAAAAATAAAATCCTGCTGTTTTTAACACATTTTTTGAATGAAAATTATAAATATACAGTACATTTCTGCTTAAACAGTTTTAAGCAATTAAAATAAAAAGTATAGTGCAGCTGGTCAGCTTTAAAGCCTGCTCAGATTCAGTTTTACTAGGAACTTACTTAGCTTTCCCACTTTGTTAAAGTGCAGTAAACAAAACATGCTTATATCTAAAGTGCAGCTTAAACAATTTTAACTCAACTCCAATGGCGTTGGTTATTTCTTTAGCACGATGGTCAGGGAAACGCTCTTTCTTTTTAAACGACGACGATATCGTAGTTTGCACCAGATTGCTTTTTCTAGTCGTGCTGGTTAACGTTCAAACTCGGGTGGTGTCGCTTTAGATGCGTTAGCATGTTAGACATGTTTCCAAGTACATACCTGACCGCTGTTCTGCAGTGCCGGCACACTGTTTTTGTCTTGTCAGCTTGTTTATTTCCATCTTCGTATTTTACCCTGAAACCAAAGTGTTCCCAAACGGAGGACTTAAGGTTTGCGGGTGGGTCTTCAGGTTTATCAGGCTCACTTGCCATGTTGTCAAAATGCGAGAATGCGCTGCACAAAGTGAAAGCGGAGATTTACGGTCGGACTCGGTCCATCACTCAATTATGTCCGTCGGGGAACTAGATATTTTAAATGGTTCGGCTCGCAAAAACGGAATTAAAATAAAACAAAATAAAATAAAATAATATCCTGCGCCCAATAATTCGGTACAGGGTCGTGCCGAACCGAAAGTCGCGTACCGAACGGTTCGACACAAATACATGTACCGTTACGGCCCTACTGTACATTCATACATACATACATACATACATACATACATACATCCCATTCCTGTGAACCAGATGCCTCATGAGAGTGATTTTTTTTCAAAGTTGGCACAAAGAGATTTTTTTCAAAGTTGTCACAAATGTCCACTTGGAACCAGTGAAGAACTGATTAGATTTTGTTGGTCAAAGGTCACTGTGATCTTGTCAGAATGTCATGAGGAAATTTCTTTAAATCTGGCACAATTGTCCACTTGTATTCAAGAATTAAGTGATTAAGTTATTGAATTTCCCCTCAGGGGGATTAATAAAGTATATAAAAAATTAAAATTACATTTTGGTGGTTAAAGGTCAAAGTTCAAGGTTACTGTGACCTCAAAAAATATGTTTTTGGCTATAACTCAAGAATTAATGCACAAATTATGACCTCATACAAATGTCTAATATGATCAAATGAAGAAATGATGACATTGTATATCCAATAGGTCAAAGGTCAACTTCACTGTGACATAATTTTCTTCAGAAACACTTTTCTGGCCATTACTCAGCATCATATCTTAGGAACAGAAGGGAAGACATTTGGTCAGATACTGAACTGTGGACTAATCTTGAAACTGTGCTGATTGTACAGATCTCTGCTGTCAGGGGGAAAATGTATGTGAAGCATTCATTTTTTTCACAGACATGGATATAAACTGTAAAAGAAACTTGACCTATTTGTGGAGGCACTCAACAGTGAAGCAGTAATTCTAGTTTCAAACAGGTTACAGACAGAGAAGGCAGGAGAAACACTTAAAGCTCCAGTAGGCAACATTGTTTTGGTATAACTGAGTAAAAATGTTATAATATCCTCTAAGCATGATGTAGATCAAGTGGTCTGCTGCACGGTGAGGGAGAGCCGAATCTCCCAGAGAAGGAGAAATAGAACCAAGTAGGATAAAATACTCGCATGCTCGTCTGGTGGGGGCTCAGGGCGGAGACGAACGAAACCTAACTCAGATGAGACTAAAAAATCAACCGTTTTCAGGCTTTCTACCTACTGCAGTTTTAACTCATGAACCTGAATAGGAATAAATGACTTAGACAGTGAATGGATGAATAAATTGACTGCTCTGACTTGTACAGTATTATACAGTATTTTTCTACATCACGAGCATCACAGCTGTGTGTGTGTGTGTGTGTGTGTGTGTGTGTGTGTGTGTGTGTGTGTGTGTGTGTGTGTTGCCATTGGTATGGACAGTGGGCCATCTGTGTTTTATCTCAGTCTCATGCTGTGCTAGTCTCCATGTGTCTTCGCTGTGAAGTTTTCTGGATTCTTCTGTTTATGAAATCCTCCCCTTCTGTTGCCTTTGTCTCTCCTCTCTCACTCACTTTCTCACTGTCTGCAGAGATAAGCATGCTTTTTCTATCTTACTCTTGGGACTGAGATAATGAGACAAATTGATTTCAACAGCCATCCACTCCATTATTCTTAAAATATGGCCTATATACTTGACATTCAGCAGTTTTTAACAGTTGTCAGACTGGTAATTTCATAATGTGTAAGCCAGTACACTATGAAATATTAACCTACAGAAACCTGACAATTGCATAAAATGATAATCTATTAGAGTCATCACTGAATAAACATATTTATTTATTCATTTAGTTAGTTAATTAGTTATTAACTCTTGAGTAATACATCTAAGGATCCAATTTATTTTCTGTACATGATAAGAGCCCCGCCCTTAACGCCTCCATATGCTCGTAGGCAATCTTGCTCATGGCGCCCCCTTGTGGAGACAGGAAATGCCATCTTTTACACTGACGAACACCAACCTCAAGCTCCTGACCTGATCAACTACATTTTGTGGCCACATGACGATCAAGTTGATGAATCTCCACAGTGACACACGTGTCCTGTCATGTTGCAGGCTGCCGTGGCGGCAGTGGCGACTTTTCATCCTTCGCAACGGAACATCAACTTGGTATAAATCCTTCATGCATTGTCCAATTTGCTCGAAATTTCACATGTGATGAGGGTCCACCCCTGAACGCCACATTTACTGACTTTTCTTCTTTTCACAAATAACAATATCAAACAGCTCAGCACAACATTGATCTGTCAATAAAAATGACAATATTTAAATATGAATACAAAACAACAGTATAAACCACAGGTGCAGTGTCTATAGTTAGTCAAGCAAAATGCTTGCAAGTGTTGAAGCCACCTTGTAGTTTGAGAAACAGAGGTATGAAGTCCATATTTTCATGAATTGTCCCTTTGTTGAGTGAAGCAAACAGGTCAGGTATTCAAGAGGAAAACACTCCAGGCTAATCCTGTGCCAGTTTGCCGTAGAAGGTGGTTTGTCACTTACTCGTGACAAAAAGATGTTTTTTCTTGCAGTATATGCAAGAGTATCATACAATCTGCTAGAGCAAGTACCAACAATAGCATTTTGACATGGGTGACCCAGGAGTAAAGAGACAGGATTCATACACAAAGCAATACCAAGATTTTTTTCCATATCCTGCAGAATGTCTACCCAGTGTGCTTGAATTTTAGTATCTTTCATTAAGCGTAAGCAGAATGAATTTGTGTGTAAACTGTTCGCAGAACAGTATGTTAGTCACTCTGATTTTTTCGTAGGCCCTAACAAAATCTACATCTGCTTCTGACTGCTCGTGGTGCTTGTGTTAATAAGGAATGCACATAAATATTGCTTGTCATCATTAAAAATTACAGTTTTAATTCATATTGTGCTCATTTATGTTCACAATACGCACATGCCTTTGAAACACGTAAGTTAAACATGACAAAAGATTAGAAATATAACTAATTTAGCTAAATTAATTGTCAATAAGCAGATTTAAGCTTCAGGTTAGGTTTCTTAAAAATGAAAATGAGTTATCAGTGATAGCTGTCAGAATGTATAGCAATTTAACACTTAATATAACACGTACATCACACTGCCTTCTGAGTTTGCTATTGACCGCTCCAGTGGAGGCATGTTGCTGAGGTCTCTCCAGTGATGCAAGCAATGCACTTATCTGCAGCTGTGACTTGGAAGAGCCTCCTCCTGCAGCTGTTTTTTTGTGTGCGTTATGTGTTATGTGCATTTACACACCGATATCTTCTTTATGTGGTTCCACATCACTTCCCATTCATCCTCATCAATCTTTACACCAAGTTCATTTTACCATGTTTTTGCAGCAGCTTGGACATTTAACATATCAGTCTAGTTTAAAACATTATAAAATGAGTAATGGACTTTCTAGTTGAACTGCTCTATTGGTAATATTATGGCATTAATATGAAAAGTGGTTTCTCTAGTTACAAAATCTCTGATCTGAAGGTATGTAAAGAAGTTGCATCTGGGGAGATTATGTTATTTGGATTTTTTTCAAATTATGACAAGAAAAAGGATCAAGATTTTAAAAGTTAAAAGCAGCAGAAAAGCTTTGCATCAGATAGCTGCTATACAATATGTTGTCATTGTAACATCTTCTAATCACAGTAACACACAATAAGCAGATATAGCAGTTGGAAAGAGGACAAAAGTGAATTTGGTTGTTTCTTGAATTCAGAATACTGCTGGAGTTTTAATAGTTAGAGCCACCTTGAATGCACCAGCAGAGGGAGGTCCTGTTCACCCCATGATGACACTGTCAGCTTGGTAAAGAATGCACTGTGAACGCAAATAATATTCACTGCAATACACTGGCTATCTGGAGCAAGTTCTGAATCCTATAAGTTGGTTTTACTATTGTATGAAAATAAACTAAAACTAATGGCTGCGTAGTAGGTAAGGAATTCATTTTAATGGAAAGTGTACAGAAGCTGCAGTTTATTGGGTAAACTAGCTAAAATGGCTAAAGTCCTTAAAATCTCCTCTGCTTTACAGTTAAGTACTTACGCAGTATGTGTCAGTTTAAAGCTTCAGTTGATCATTTTTACAAAAAATTACGTTTTTCATATTTGCTATCACTGTATTCACACGGCTAGAACAAAAAACACTAAAACAACAAAAAAACATCTTCCTCTGCCTACTGTATTTCCTTTTAACACCTCTAGTGGCCTTAATGAAGACAACCAATCAGAGCTGAGGAGTCTCTAACACAGTTGCCAATCATGACATCGCTCTTCTTGGTCTGTGGTCAAACCGTCAAACTAAAAGTATTAAGTCCTGATTGTGTGCATACTACACGCAAAAGTGCATACTTTTTAAGGGCAGCTGCAGTACCTACTAAAAGTTAAAAGAAAAAGTATGCAATCCGAAACACACCCTTAATTCATATTTGATCAGTGCTACTTAGTTTGACAGTTTGACTGCAGTCCACAAGCAGTGATTAACATGACTAACATCTAAGAGACTCCGCAACTCTGATAGACTATTCTAGGTGCCCCACAGTAGATTCTAGTGAATGCCATTAGAAGCAGTGGGAGGAGGAGGAGGAGGGCCATGATTTTTTTGGAGTTTTTGTACTTTAGTGACAGTTTCAGCAAATATCATACAAAGTTATTTTAATCAAAGTTACAAACTGTAGCTTTAAAGGAGGGAATGGGAGTACTGGATGAGTAATTCAAAACCATGAATTAAATGTTTAATGTTGGAAAGGAGGGAGACGAGGAGGTAGAGATGCAGAGATTAACTGCCTTCACTGCACGAGAAGGGGATAAAGGAGAGGAGTGATGAGAGGACAGCAGTAGAAAGTCTGGCATGCTGTAAAAATATTGACTGGCTGAGCTGTCAAAGGTCCGGCACGCCTTCACAGGTGTTGACTTGTTCTGGTGAGTTAGAACTGTTCTTGATTGATGTTGTGACAAAAAGATTGATGTTGATGTTTGGTGGAGCTTCATTAGAATTTCATGAGACCACCAAACTTAATTAACTATTTAATATAGTAAAGGTGAATCATCTGCACTGTTGCACTTTTTTTACGCTGCAGTGTGCTGCATGGGAAGCAGCTTGACAGACAAAAACATCAAGCGTTTGGACAAGCTGGTTAAAAAAGCTGTGTCAGTGCTCGGCAGGAGACTGGACCCACTAAGAACTGTGGTGGAGAGGGGCACAGTGAACAAACTGAAAGCTATAATGGACAATAGCAGACACCCTCTCCACAGAGGAGCAGCTGCAGCAGTCAGCTCATCTCACTGCGTTGCAGAACAGAGGGTTTCAGCAGATCCTTCGTCCCCATAGCAGTAAGACTGAACACCTCCTGAATCCAGACACACACACACTTACCCACATGACATTAGCCACAACTGGCTGGATTGTGTGATGGACGATTTTATCGTAATTTAATGTCTTTTTGTACGCTCCTTTTATTTTAACGTATTTTATTTTATTTCTGTTTTATTATGAGCTGCTGGACAGCTGAA
The DNA here is from genome assembly GCF_011397635.1 of Epinephelus fuscoguttatus. Taxonomy (NCBI): domain Eukaryota; kingdom Metazoa; phylum Chordata; class Actinopteri; order Perciformes; family Serranidae; genus Epinephelus; species Epinephelus fuscoguttatus. Next base: position 3,808,480 of record NC_064755.1, read on the forward strand.
TTTCCCTTTGTTGATTTGAAAGAAAGTTCTTTCTATTCTATTTTACATTTTATGGACTTTTCACCTCTGCCTCAGTTTGACAACTTGTGACTGACAACTTGTGACTGTTTGTTTAGGGCCTCAGTTGTGTGTCTTATGTCCATTTTCTAAAACAAATAGTTGTTTTTGTTTGTTTGTTTTTTCAGATTTTCATCAGTCAAACTTCTGTAATTCCTCATAGGTCAACATCATAGGTGGAATGAATTATTTCCCCACATTACACAAAATTCTCATCAGGTGTATCTGCGCAACTATATGATAAGATGAAGAAGAAACCTTGTAACTGTTAACCATAAGACAGTTCAACTCTATAAATGTATTCTTGTTGTGAGGCATCCTCAGTTTTTGCAAAAATGCTTTCCAAATTGTATTTGATGTTAATATTAGACCTCAGCACTTTGAGCGTAGTCAGATCACCAAGATAAACAAAACTCTCTGTGTGCTCAGCAGTGTTGGGGTAGTTACTCAAAAAAAGTAATGTGTTACATATTACTAGTTACTTTTTTTAAAGTAATGCCTTACTTTACTAATTACTCACTGCTGAAAGTAATTAGTTACACTACTAGTTACATTACTTTTGGATTATTCAGTCACATCATCTTAGATGCACCATAGCTTAATTGCCAATCAACAATATAAAGTTAAACCTTATATATGCCCAGATCAGCACAAATCCTTATTCTAATAAGGAGGACATACACAAGATCTCTCTTTTATGCTCTTTAATACAACAAAGCCAACAGCAAAGTTGTGAAAATCAGCCCAAATGGCACTTCACAGAAAAATGTGTTCCTGTCTGATGGCGGCCATTCGCTCCTAGTTACCTGTATTTTGCTTTGTACGTTTTGGAAAGACAGCGATTCCACTGTTGAAACAGGCAACATTTCCTCCATCATGTATGCTGCTACGAGCCTATTTATCTCTGCTTTTGTCAATACATTTTGTTGAAAATCAAGCCTTGGCTGCTCGGTTGGTGTCGGCTTATCCTCAGCGTCACTCAGGGTCCGCGGGTCTTTAGCTACTACATATCTCCACCCCTCAAAAGACGTCTTAAGCAGCTCTGCAATTTTTGCTCCGTCTCCTCCTCCATGAACTCCAGCCAAAGTCACATTCAGGTCATGTGAGTGAGGTCAGACAAGTGTTGCCTACACAGGCATGAAAGGGGACATTTGTTTTGTTTTTCTGTCCTCCTGTTATGCAGATAGTTGAAGAATTTAAAGTAATGCAAGTAAAGAGATCATTTTTTGATTAGTAACTGTAATGCAAGTACTGAAGTTATCAACAATAATGTGTTACATTAGTGCTTTACAGACAAATGTAGTCTGATTACAGTAACCCCCAACACTGGTGCTCAGTGACAATTAGTTAAAGGTATCCTGTAGGGTTTCTGACCTCTTGTAGCACTATAGAGCAGCTTTTTATGTGTGCGTCTCTGTTTTGTCTTGTGCATGAGGACATACATGCACCTACACTCGGATGACACTTCACACAGTTCTGCCGGTGGTTTCTTGTTATTCCACTGACTGACAGGTTGCCGTAATGTGTTGAGAAAAGTAGCAATGTGGCATCAAAGGCAGGAAACGAGGACTGCAAGCTAGTAAACATGGATGTTAACAATGTCGGATTTTAAAAAATCTGCTTTGCAGATGACTGATGAAGGAAATGCATTCAAAACTGTTGTTAAGACATAAGTTACACACAGTGCTGCTGGGGAGTACCACTGAATGTAATAAAAAAAAAAACCCTTACATGTTAACAATAAAACTCCACAGGGTCACTTTAAATTATGGAGCATTTTACACATAAACTAGAGGAGCAGAGCTGGAGGATCCACAAAGGGGGAAAAATGAACTAAATCAGTGGTGGAGGAAGGTGAACAAAAAGTTGAGGAGAAACAAGCATACCTGGTCTGGAAATATGACAGGAATGGAAAGAATGTGGCTTCATTTCAGCAAGGTGTGTTTGCGCAGATGACTAAGCAGAAAGATCATTGGACTTGATGGAGTGAGTGGAGACAAGTTTAATTTAAAGAGGCAGGCGTGTGTGGGTGTTGGTGGGTGGTGGTTGTAGTATGTGCTGAGCCAGCTCTGGGCCCAAAGAACAATATTTCAGTTCACTGTTGCAACTGAAATTAGTAGACTCCCAAAAGCCTTGCACACCACCCACGAAAATGCTTCAGTGACTCCAGTTGCTGAGGGTATCATTATTCCTGTCACGCATTTCCCTTTTAGGACGCATGTTGGGGTTGAACATTAGACACTGATCTAAAGTTTAAACTATTGGACTCCTAGTTATGCAGATACACATGCACATCTCCTCTCATGTCTCATATCTCTACATTTATAAGCCAAGAAAATCAACCCTGCAGTTATTGGAGGTGCTTCTGCTTCATAGTAACAGCTTCCATGTGAAACAATAGTAGCAGGAAATGATCTCTTTGAATCAGTAGTAACTTGCTATAGCCCATATGGTGCTTTAGGAGAACAGTTAATTCTGATTGACTTGGAACTCCACAATGATTGTCAGATTGATCGCAATTGATAGCTTGCTTAGATTAGATTAGAACATTGTTTTGAAGCCCTTCCTGTGTAGGTTTGGCATTATATTTGGGTTTGAGAACTTGCTGGATAATGTATTTGCTCAGAACAAACATTCTCTTACACACTGCAGCAGTTTTCCCCCAGGATTGTTTTTAGCTGCATTTGTTGGGCCGTCTTTCAAAATTTCTCATGCAAAGAAACACCCATAATGCTGCCGCTAACAGGCTGTTACAACAAAAACTAAAAAAACATCAGGACATTAGTAGATGTCAGTAGTAGATGCCAGTAGATCCTTGGCGCAGGTCAGAGCTCTACAGAGTGCATTTTCTAGAAACAGAAATAATTGTTGACAAAAATGTACAGGTCATGATTACCAGTACCACTGATTGAGCTTAAATCGATCATTATTAACTGCAATGTAAAGTATTTGACTGTACATTTACAGTAAATTACTGGCTACTAGGTGCATTACTTTCACAGGAAATTACTGTCATTTTTAACAGTAATTTGTTGTGAAATGACAGCTGTATATTGTGATCTCGTTGTAACTATACCTGCATATTACTGTGATTTAGCAGTATGCTCCTGTAAAATTACTTAATTTAACTGTAACCTCACAGTTAAAGCCTATTACACTAATAAAACAGTGCATTCTCATAAATTACTGAATTTAAAGGTAGGACCTGGAGGATTTTCAAACAAAACAAAATATAGACATATACAAATGAAATCCTGCTTAATCATCACCTATGGGCTTCTACTCATGTGTGGTGGTGACTCTGTTTGCAGAGCTCCTGCCCTTTAACTGTATTTTGATGTTTTTGTGAGCTCGGACTGCTTCTGGGCGGAGATTTCCCCAGCCAATGAGAGAGCGCAGGTGTACCGTGCCCGAGTGTGTCTGAGCGTGCACCAGCGCAAGCCTTGCCTGAACCTCTTCTGTGAAGCCTTCTTCTGTACCTCTGGGCTCCGTACACCCGGGAGAGTTGAGCCTGATAGGAGGGGCCAAATTTGAATGTGTGTTTACAAACAGCAACTGGAAAATCCTCCAGACCCTACCTTTAATTGTAACTTCAATGTTTATGTACATTTGCTTACTGTGATTTGGCAATATGCTCCTGTTCACTGTAATCTCTAATATTCATTCATTCATTCATTCATTCATTCATTCATTCATTCATTCATTTATTTCCATAACTGCTTATCCAGCTGACATTGGGCAAGAGGTAGGGTACACCCTGGACAGGCCACAGACTATCACAGGGCTGACACATAAAGACATTCACACTCACATTCACACCTGTGGCCAATTCACAGTCAAAAGTTAACCTAACCTGCATGTCTTTGGTTTGTGGTACCTGGAGAAAACCCTTGCTGACATGGAGACGACATGCAAACTCACAAAAACTTGCTGCTAGGGGACAGTGGTAACCACTGTACCCCTGTGCAGCCTAAACTCCATATATTACAGTGATTTAGCAGTATGTTTCTGTAAAAACACTATATCACAGTATAGCCAGTGAGGTAATAATAACGTAATATATTGTGAAATATTACAGTTGCATATTATAACTTCCTGCAAATCATTTGCAGTTTGGTGTTGTGGAACTTGTAAGTGTATGATTTTTAGCAACTTGCAAGTTATGGTAGAGTAAATGTTAACAGTGTGAACGTCACCTTTGCTGAGATTTTTGCCAAATAAGTGGGTAAGCAAAAAAGATGAGGCCAAATAAGCCAAAGTCCAAACTCCAATAGTGAAAAGGTATACATTTGCTAACCTTTGCCGCTTTTTGTCTATTGACAAGATGCTTTGCCAAGTTGGACATATATAATGCTGTGGTTAGTGTAGGTTTAAAACATATTTTATAGACGGGCTTTATGGAGTCCTTGGGTTCGCCCTGATTTTTCGGCTGTGTGAGGGAAATGTCGCCATATTTTGGCTTCATGTTTTTGCTTTGTTAACAAGCTGTAGATGGTCAGCAAGAGCACTTGTATTTGCAGCCACTTATCACTCAAGTCTTTTACAGCAGCCTTAAAGCTGTGAATGATGAATCACCATGGCAGCAGCTGCTGTACACACAGTGCCTCTAGTCTCAGTCAGTATGTTTACATGCACAGTTAAGTTAAGCTACGGTTATAGCTCGGCTAGGCCATATAATTGGACTACAGTCCTTGTCCCAGTATAGATTCTTTGACCAAAATATGTACGACTCTGCTACATTAGGTGGTGATATGGCTCCTCTCATCTTGTTAGTATTGGACCTTTTTCTGGTTGACCTATCAGATCACAGACGAAACAATCACCATTCCATGTTTTCCCTCCCTCCATGTATATATGTAACTCTTTCAGCTCACAAAGCATAAACTGTGTCTCCTTGTTTGTCCAAAAATGCACGGCTCTGGATGTAGATTTCACTATGTTGTTAGCGACTTCTTCTTCTTTTATGAATTTAATGCTATTTGACTTCAGGGTCAAAGCCCGGGGGGGGAAACTGTGGAGCATGTGCAGAGCGACTCAGCCAGTTTGGGTCCAGCTGACTGTATACATGCAGGAGTAATAGAACTCCCAATAGCAGTTTGAGAAATTCAATTTAGTAAGATTTCAATCAGACTAACATGTTTACATGTATTTTAAAATTACACTTGAACCAACACAATAAATCGATTTTCTCTATTGTCATGTAAACATACTAAGTATTATAATCACTCAGGACCCTACTTAAACGATCTGCATTGCAAGGTACAAGTGCATTTAGGGTGTGTCCAACTCAACTTTTGCTAGTTAAAGGGACCATAGTGTGGGCGCAAAGTAAGTTGCAAGGGGAAAAGGGTTGTATTAACTCAATTAATTTTAATTAATTAATCCTAGGTGTGTTTTGGGCACAACATATAATGGTAATTGTTTAGTCCTCTGTTTTGATGTTTTAATTGTTGAGTCCTCTGTTTTGAAGATCAGAAGACAAGCAGTAGAATTCCAGTATTACAGTAGTCTGTGTCATTCATGAGAAGAACAGGCCTTTTGGACTGCAGTAACTTGACAATGTGTAACCTGGAGCTTCCCATGGCCTGAGATTTTAAGAACTTTGTGGGCTTAAGTAGTATGTTCATCCTTGTGTTTCAGCTGTGATTTACAAACACTCCATCAAAAATAGACTATAGAGTTTCTATGTTTTTTGATAAGTAAATGACCATAAGCAGCTATTGGACAGACAACACTGTGGAAAGTGGAGCTATTTTTATCTTCTTTTTTTTCATGCACATGAGATACCAGTTCATTTGGCAACAGAGAATCAGGAGCAGTGTTGAGGCTAGTGTTGACACAGGCACAAGGTGGCTGACCCCAAACAGCAGCGGTGGAAGAAGTACTCCAGTTCTTCGGTTAAGTCAAATAAATTTAATTAAATGTATGTAATGCCAAATTATAGCAAACGTTATCTTCTGACACTTTTAATAGAGAGCAGGTCTAGCACCTTACCCTTTAATTTAATTTACAGAGACCAAAGAATTTCTTCATTGAGCAAACACTTGGGGATGACGGCAAGGAAAACTTCATTTTACGAGGCAAAAACTTCAAATAGAACCATGCTGTAGATGGGCAGTGATCTTTCTCGACCAGTTGGATGGAGTAAGACAAAGAGAGAGAAAAGCACAGCAACAACATTTATAACAATAATCCTTTAATTTTATAGTTACAGTTTAGTAATGTATGTCAGACTTGCCACGGAATGAATGGTGGTTACATAAACCTAAAAACTAGCCATAACTTAACCTATTAGCTTAGCTCTACTGACCAATCAACAGACTGCAGTGTTCACAGCTCCACCTTTTAGTACCAGATATGTGGGCTAGGTACCCCAACAGAAGGGGTACCAAAAATGGGGATGGTACAGAATGGTTCCATTGTTACCATCCACAACTTTTCATAGTGGAAACAGAAAAAAGTGTACCGAACTGTACCGAACTGAGCTTTAAATGTGGGCTGGGTTGTTGTCACTTACTGCTCTGTCCAGCACTCGCTGTATTTCCTCATCACCGGTGGCACAGAGGGAAGTCTGCACCTTGTTTATCGTCTTTGGAATGGGGTTGCATGCCAACATTTTCAGAACAAAATAAAACAGGCTGTAGTGAAAGTCTCTCTCCATGGGATATTTAAGAATAGCTGGTTTGTGCATTTAGTCCTCCTCCAGTGCATGGGTGTAGTGTTGCCATAGCCCACAGGAAAGATTCTCTGCAACGTTTTTTTCCCCCCAAGTGAGAATTAGAATATATGCAGTTCACATAATCCAGTCGAAATTATGTATATTTTTAAATCTTGAAGATCCACTCATCACTAAAAGTGTATGTCATCCAAGAGAGACAATGAAAACTAATGGAATGGTCAGAGTTGTCACATTGTAATTTAAGGTGTGCTGATGGATTCACGTCGTCAACTCTTGTGTTGAGTAACGCTACAAGTAAATGTTCCACCTTAAAAGTTGCCAGCAGTCAACCAAGTGAATTAGATGGCACCATCCACAGCTTTACGCAGTGGAAACGGAAAAAATACGTACCGAACTAAACTGAACTGTACCGGATTGCTTGGTGGAAGCAGGAACTAATATCAGTTACCAGTAATCCAGCATGACTGAAACTGTGAGATTCTGACCACATGTGATATGCAACAAAGATGTTGAAAAAGTGTAATAGTTTCAAAATTAGCAACGATGACCCCCAAAAAGTCAAAGGCCATATATGCCAACAGAACGTGGCATATAGCACAAATCTACAATAAGCTTTGCAAATCACCTGAAAAACTGTAAGTAACAGCAAAGTATATTGTTTTCCAGCTATTTTATTGAATGTTACTGTGACTTGCATGCTGATAGAGTGGCTAATTGTCACATTATCTGGCGCATTGACTGAAAAATTATGTTTTCAAAAAAGTCTGACTTTTGTCCACTTCTCTGTTATTTTTGTGTTTCCTTTGTCTAAAGTTGTGGATGGTACCAACAGAAGTTGGTAGAACAGTCCTGTTCTTTTCTTATCCCTCTGTTGAGGTATGTAGCACACTGATCCAACACTAAAAGGTGGAGATAGAATAACAGCAGTCCATTGATTGGTCAAGAGAGAACCATCACTCTTGCTTTATAGGAACTCAATGCACAAACCCTCTATTCTGAAATATCCTATTGATTGCGACAGAGCCTCCTAATCACTCCAACCTGTTCTTTTTTTGTTCTAAAAAAATATCAGTGTGAAACCCTGTTCTGTAGATGATCAATGAGGAGGAGGTGTTCCTCTGCATTGTCTGGGAAGCTAAAATGCAGCTAGAGCTAGATGGAGCAGTGATGTGACTATTGCCATCTGGTAACACTTGCCTACATTTAAAGGTACTGTCTACGGTGGAAACACGGAGTCCATACAGGTTCTGAGGGTACTATACTGAAAGTATTTGGTGGAAATGCAGCTTATCTGTGCCCATGTCCCCAAGCTTCTTCTTCCTAAATAATGTGTCATTAAATCCTCGCAACAATTTAAGGCAGCACAAATGATGGTAAAAACAGCTTGCATTGATTCCTTGCAGTTAGTCCTGTTAGAAAAACTGGATATTGATACTGTGGTGGGAGGATGTTGGGTAAAGACTCATGTAGTTTGTGGTCAGAAACAATATGTTCAATGGGGAGAAGGAGGGGCAGGAAAAACTGGTGATGTCAGCAGGGAAGAAGAGAAGGGAGGACCGCCTTGCTTTTTCCTTTTTCCTCCTCCCCCCTCTTCCCCTCCTCCCCTTCCTCTTCTTATCAGTGTGTGTCTGTGAGAGAGAGGATCAGTAGGTGAGTGGACGAAGGATTAAACAGTGTGACAGAATATGGGGGAAGAGAAAAAGGGAATTAGATCGGGATCGAGAGAAAAGTGAACTAGATACCTGGAAGAGGTAGCGGGTAAAGAAGAAAGGAGAGTGAGAGTATACAAACGAAGTGTCCACTTGGAACGAAGACTGAGCACTTGTTTCTGAAATTGGGTGGACCCCTCGCTAAAAAAACTTGACATCAACCACCACAGCTACCATGTACAGTGGATATGGAGGTATGTGCTAGTCTTGTAGAGCTCAGTGAGACAAGCTCATCTCTAATCATTAACTCTCTGTTTGTGAGGATTACTGTTGCTGGTTAACAGGTTTGTAACTTATTATGAGTTGATGGCTGGAAAGTGCAATCCAAATACCAAAAAAAAAAAAAAAACCCAACAAGATCTGTGACTGTTTTGAGTAGCAATTGTTTATTACAGTCATATGATTCAATGGAGACCCCCCACTGAAACCAGCAACATGCAGGCAGTCTCAAATTTTTATGTCACTTTTCATTGTTTGACTGGTGCTGGAGCAGTCCAACTGCTTGGCCTGTGGTAATGCTGCTAGGGTTGGGTACCATTTGCAGTACCAGAACCTATAACTCTGGTACTGCAACTCTGGTACTGGTAACCAATGCTACCTACTTTACTTTCTGTAATAACAAAAATGTTGCTGCAGGGATGACTTAGTAGATTAAAGCGCAGTTCTGCTCCTCTACTCTTCTTATCACACATAGAGCTAATCTGTGTGTGTGTGTGTGTGTGTGTGTGTGTGTGTGTGTGTGTGTGTCTGTCTGTCTGTCTGTCTGTCTGTCTGTCTGTGTGTCTGTGCGTACATGTCTACCTGTCTAGCAGTGGCACTAGGCTATTACTAAAATACTATATAAAAGAAAATAGACTAAACTATCATAGCAGTTCAGCATTTTTGTCACTGGGAAACCAACTGAGCAGCTGCAGAGCTTCATTCAGGGCATCTCCGCCTCTTGTCTGAAGTTGTATATATCCACGGAGCTCCAATGCCACCCTCGGAGCTCTGAGACTCCAGACTTTGGGGCGCTTCACAGCATTTCTGCCTCTTCTAAACACAGTGGTGTTACTCAGATGCCTTCTCTAGTACTGAAATTTGGCATTGATAGATTTAATGCGAATCGGTACTTGGTAGTACCAATGTAATGTGGTCGATACTCTTAAAAGTCCCGAGTTTGGTAGTTGCTGCTTACAGCCTTCTTGAGAGCTGCTCATACGAACACCTTCACACTCAACACTGTGCTTTTTTGAGTCCTGAGCAATAATGTCCGATAGGCCCAAATGACTACAGATTTTTATGCCTCGTTGCCAGTGATAGGCGTGGCTGGTGGCATTATTGTTTTCAGGTTTTGCATCCATATGTACGTCCATCCCATCCTTGTGGACATGATATCTCAAAATTGCCTCAAGGGAATCTCTTAAAATTTGGCACACATGTCCACATGTCAACAATGAACTGACTCACTCTTTGGTGGTCATAGGTCAAAGGTCAAGGTCACTATGACTGTGTCTGTCTCATTTTTGTGAAGGTGATATTTCAAGAACGCCTAGAGAGAATTTCTTCAAATTTGGCACAAACATTCACTCAGACTCAAACATGTAATGATTAGATTTTGGTGGACAAAGGTCAAGGTCAGTGCAACATCGTCTATCTCTCTCTTGTGAATGCAATATCTCAAGAACACCTTGAGGGAATTTCTTCAAATGTGGCTCAAATATTCACTTGGACTCAACCATTAACTGATTAAATTTCAGTGGTCAAAAGTCAAGGTTGGTGTGACCTTGGATTTGTCTCATTCTTGTGAACACTATATCTTAAGAAGACCTTAAGAGAATTTCTTCTTATTTGAGACAAACATCCACTTGGACTGAAGAATGAGCTGATTTGAATTTGATGGTTGAAGGTCAAAGATCAAGGTCAGTGTGACCTCAAAAAATATGTTTTTGGCTGTAACTCAAGAATTCATATGCTAATCATGACAAAACTTCACACAAATGTCTAACAGGATAAAATAATAAAGTAATGACATTTTGGGGCGCTGGTGGCTTAGTGGGTAGAGTAGGCGCCCCATGTACAAGGCTGTTGCCACAGCGGGCCGGGATCAATTCCAGCCCGTGGCCCTTTGCTGCATGTCACTCCCCCTCTCTCTCTCTCCTCCTTTCACACTCATCTGTCCTGTCAATTAAAGGCTAAAATGCCCAGAAAAATAAATAATAAATAAATAATAATAAAAAAAAGTAATGACATTTTATGTCCAAAAGGTCAAATGACTTGAAGAGAAACTTGACTGCTGTGTAGAGGCATGCAACTATAGGGTGGTCATTCTAGTTTATTATGTTTAGATATGAAAAATGTTCAATTATGTTGCTATTCTAACCAGGGCTGCACAAGATGTCATTTCAGCATCTGCATTGTGATGTGCGCATGTGTGTTAGTCAACTGGGCTAGCAAGTGCCACAGACACAGTAAAGTGCATGCTTTTCTAAAGCTACAGTAGTCAGCAGAAAGTGTCTACACAAGCTCAGGTCCCAGTATAGCAACTGTAAAAAGGGCTGTGCTGCGTTCACTGCACAGAACAAATAAAGCATCTGTTTAATACAACGTTATCACAACGTCTCCCGACCAATGCAGAGTTGCTGGACTATAATAGCTAGTTACCAGTGACGAGTTAGGCTCATGCTAATTGAGTTGGCCCAAAGAAACCAGAGGTCTCCTGACTACGGCTGTGAGCCACAAGGCTGCAACATTTACATAACATTAACATTAACATTGTAACATTAACATTGACGCAGATCTACAAGAGAAGTCTGTTCGATATACAACCAACGCATGCCCTGCTAGTAGTCGACCACAAGCTACTCAAGAATGTTTTGTGAATGACATTTGTAAATGTCATCACAATGTGTGTTTTGTCTCATCAGCGACTTGTCTTTGTTGTGGGAAAAAAGGCAAGACATATATTTGTTACACAGTTTTTGTTGAAATAATAACATGATTCCCAACCCAAACCACATGTATTGTATGTGTGTGGGTGTGGGTGTGTGTGGGTGGGTGGGTGGCATGAATGTTATCCGAAAGGAATTATTACTGTAGAAGTGTATATGCTGAAGTTACCATGACAGCAATGAGGAAGTATTGAGTTTCCAAAGCAAAAACAAATCAACTCAGCTTGAGAGGAAATGAAGGCTGTTCTTTGCCAATACCCTGGCTCTAAAGTCTAAATTGTGTTGTACCACCTGTTTGTAACTGCATCAATAAGTTGGTCTATGAGGTCCTTCCAAGATTCCTAGGCTACAGTCACTAATGTTTATGTTTTAAAATACATACGTAGTGCTTATTTACGCCTTGTGTCAACACTGCTTCCAGCATTATTGAACCCGTTAACATTGACTTTTTGAAAATGCTGCAGACCCCATTTTAGTTTGAAAACTCTGTCATTGCATTTTGAAAACAATGACACAGACATCCACATTTACCTTCAGATTGGAGTTTATCAGTCTTAATGTATATTCCCAATCTATGTTTTCCACCGCCAGTACAGTTCTAATTTGTCACTGGTCTCTCTGGTCTTACTCTCCAACTGCAGTGTTGACAATCTTATTCCTGTTTACACCAGTACACACATGCCCACTTTGCATGAATGTACATGTGATACCTGTTTTCAAGCTTTTTGGTATGGATGAAGATTATATCTGAAACTGTGCTAAAACAGTCATGTCTATTGAAATCATTTTCAACGCCATTTTAAAATTAAAATTTAGTGTTGATGTAGTGGTAGTAAACAGCAGCTAGTTTGAAACTAGTGATTTACTAAATACAAAATACACTTCGGTTTTCACACGAAATTTACAGTTTGTATAGCCTCTTTCAAAATAAACACACTACGTCACTACAACACCATGATTTGACTTTTTTTTTCATTCAGCAACGAATGCACATGATTAAGTTTTGCCAACTTAGGCATGTGGTTAGGTTTAGGCAGCAAAAGCACATGGATGAGTTTAAGTAAAAATAACAGGGTTTGGCTTTACAATCACAAGGAAAGCAAACACTAACCTTCCTGGGAGAAAGTCAGTGGTTATTGGATCCATCCACCACTCCTCTTGCCTGCCCTACTTAGACCTTCTACCGCCTTAACTTTCGTTTTTACCCCGCCACCTTTCCCTGACGCGGCCACAGGCCATTAAACAATAACGGCGACTGGCCATGATTCATCGAGGTGTGAAAGGACAGCTTTTTCGTTGGTTTCTGACGCAGGAAGTCACTGACCAAGCGCCAATTTTTGATGACTTTGGAGTGAGACCAGCTTGATTGTTCAGGAGGTTTTCACTGGGAGCGAAATTATCTGCAGAGGTCTCTTCCTCTCCAAAACAAAGCATCATCAGGACCCATGTGGGGAAATCATGGTGACTGACTGAAGTTAATGCAGCAGCACTTCAATGATATTTCTGTTCTATCTGCTATCATAAAATCCAGTGGTTGGTTTGTTTTCTTTCACACCACAAGCAAACCACACCAGAGTCAGTTTGGAAGCAGACTGAGACCCGACTTTTTGAGTGGTCTTGGTTTGGTTGTTTGGTCCGCACCAGGTTTCAACTGACAGCTTTCACACCAGCCAAAACAAACCGCACTAACTGTATTTATGTCGTGAGTTTGTGTTAACTGAACCGAACAGGTCAGGTGTGAAAGCAGTGTTAGGTGTATCTATCGGAGAGCCAGGCCAGCTGTTTCCCTGCACAGTGTAACATGGTGAGACTCACAAAGAATCAAAACGAATGCAGCAGAACCAGTGATATCTTTGTTTTTAATCTACAGAGCTTCTTTCTTGGTAAAACCTGACATCTACACTACCCATAATAAAACCAGACTGTGAACAGCTGGGTTGGAGATTTGGGCGTGTTGTGCTAGTAGTGGCTAATATAGTCTTGAGCCTCTAGCCTGCAGCAGAGATGAGCATTTGGCTACAGAGGTATGCTACAAATACTTCTTACTAACTCCACACCTCCAGACTCTTCTTCTTTCTTCAGTCCCAATCCCAGGTCACTTGAAGCAGTTTTTTAACAGTAATAATAATGCTTAATTATTCTGTTAAGATTTTGGAATATTTACCTACTTTCCATTGGTATGGATTCTTTAAATGTAAATGCTAAGGCAAAAAAACTAGGCATTATGCTCACTGCTGTGGCCCTTTGAGCTTCACAATAATTAATCAGACACTAGTATCCTTTTCCTGGAAGTGAGCGAGCATGTCTGTGCAGTAAAGCTGCTGGGTTATTCCTGTGACTCAGTGTAGCCATAAACTGCACTAGTCTTTTCCTGACCCTGCCCTCCTTACAGGAAGTTACTCCCTCCTGGGTTTCCTTTTTCTAAAGACAGCAATATGAGGGAGGGGAGGGCTTGGAGTTATGAAAGTAAAACGTATGTACATGATGTGGGGGTGAGAGAACACAGAATGTATGAAACAGAGGTGTTGTAGGGGGAGGAAACTATTCATGTCAGTTGAAGCATTAATGATCCCAAGAGGAAAACAAAGGTCTGACCCTTTGTTCACCTCATTTCATATGTAGTGTAGTCAGTGGCCACATTTCATCAGGAGAAACCATTTGTCCTTGAGGCCATTCCTCCATGTTATTTGTACATTCCCAACCTTTCCTGTCTCTCCCTTGTGACAGGAGTCTAATTCATTCTGTTCACATCTCTTAGTTCTTACACATCCCACTGCAGTTACAGATACAGATTAATGTCCCTCCCAGACTTTTATCCCAAGATTAAACATACATAACATACCCTCACCTGACCTCATTTCTTTTACCTTACCTATCTCAGGACTTAAGATATTTTTACATAAAGTCTGAAATAATCTGTAGTATATTTGCATGGAACCAAGCACGTAGTAAACCCTCGTGTTTGTTTTTTCCATTTGACTCCAATATCTCAAGAGTGCCTTGAGGGAATATTTTAAATTTAGTACAAACATCCACTTGGACAAAATGATGAACTGATTAGATTTTGGTTGTCAGAGGTCACTGTGACCTCACAAAACAGGTTTTTGTATATAAAAAAGGGTTTGTGCCAGTTTTTTTATGAAAAAAAAGAACAGATAATAGGATAAAACAGACTGATGACATTTTATATCCCAAAGGATAAAAGATCAACCCCACCATGACAGTATACTTTCTTTTTTTATATAAAGTGCTACAGGGATGATGTATTTCTGTAGGCCGACACAGAAGTTAGCATCGCCCTGGTTCCTTCATCAAAAAGCCTATGGGAGTTTTTCAGTGGATTTTGGATTATTGCATTAAATGATCTCTGTGGCAAACAAATGTTTGTAATGCTTAAAGGTTTTTTTTTTTCAGCAAGATAATCTTCACAAATGAATGCCACTTTTATGTATATGTATTTTATGTATATTTTGAAGCCTAAAAGCAATAGGCAGCAGGAAAAAACTAACATTAGGCTATAAACCAGTGGTGCCCAACTGGCAGGTTCAATCAATCAATCAATCAATCAATCAATCAATCAGTTTTATTTATAAAGCCCAATACAAATCACAGTTTGCCTCACAGGGCTTTACAGGATATGACATCCCTCTGTCCTTAGGACCCTCACAGCGGATAAGGAAAAACTCCCCAAAAAACCCTTTAATGGGGGAAAAAATGGTAGAAACCTCAGGAAGAGCAACTGAGGAGGGATCCCTCTTCCAGGATGGACAGACGTGCAATAGATGTCGTACAGAACAGATCAGCATAATAAATTAACAGTAATCCGTATGACACAATGAGACAGAGAGAGAGAGAGAGAGAGAGAGAGATGCAGGTAATGACAGTAGCTTACAACAACATTAATGAAAGTAATAATATTATAATTATAGTTCTGGCTACTGTGATACAATATGTTGAAGTATATATTAATATCTGATAGTATACATATGTGAAAATAATCGTGTATAATAACAGTAGAAGTATGACTAACGATAACAGCAGCAGCAGGAGGCATCTGGCAGGACCACAGCAGCAGCACAACCACACACGTCACACTATCCAGGCACCGCTGCAGTTAATCTGAGAGACAGTGAAGTTAGTGACATCCAGAATGGCCGAGTTAGCAAGATGCAGTAATAGGACACGAGAGAGAGAGAGAGAGAGAGAGAGAGAGAGAGAGACAAGGAGAGAAGGTGCCCGGTGTATTATAGGGGGGTCCTCCCCTCCGGCAGACTAGGCCTAAGTCAGCCTGACTAGGGGCTGGTACAAGGCAAGTCTGAGCCACAGCCCCTAACTATAAGCTTTATCAAAGTTTGCGGTCCAAAAGTTGGTTGTGCGTCCATTCTGAATGGACTGCAAGTTACTCGCAAATGTGTCAAGTTTGTAAAAATCACACTTTTAAAATACTGTGAATTTCAGGCACAGAGCTTTTTTTTAAGTGCCTTTCTGCAGTAAGGTGAACAAGAGACAGCTATTTAACAGTGACAGCAAACTAGCTCGACAACATCAACAAACACAAGTATGACACTGAATTTATTTAATTTATTGTTGACCTTGAACTAAGCAGAAATCTGGACCCCATGACTGGACAACTTAGGAACCACTACACCACAGCCACAGCTTCATGTCACCACCATAACGAGGTTGCAAAGCCGTGTTCAGCGTGATGACATTCAGTAGTCTTATCTAGCCACTTGTTAGCAACTGCCTTTTTTAAGACACATAAAAGCTTCACACACATTAAAAAAAAATCACAGTGATTTATTTTATGTCATAGAACAAAACATAAAAGTCTCTTGAGCTTGTGTTAGCCACAGAACGTATGTCAGGCATCCATCCAAAAACCCATTTAAAAAAAAAAAAAGACAAAGGAACAGGGAGTGCTGAAATGCTAACTCATTTCTGGGAGTTAAGACTCATTCCTGGGGCACACTATTAAGAAGCATAAAAAGCAACTTCATTATCCCTGCCAGAGCTTGGACCATTGCTCACCAATTACATGAAAAAGAAATCAGTGGAAATAAAGTGAACAATTTCCTGTCCACAGAGATAGAATAATAATCACAGCTCCAGGTCTACCTGCACATTTGTAGTAGTTTGCTGGTTCATCTGCCATGAGACTTGAAGTACTCAAGACTTGACTTGAGATTTAAAAGCACAATTATTGATACAATCTGTCTGTCTAAATAGAACTACAGTGGCGGACTCCAGGGTTTTTTCAGACCTAATTGTATTGCGGAGTTTTGCACAGTGGCGACCGGATCTTTGCTCTCAAACCACAAAAAAATGTGATGGCACAACAGTCTCCTTCAGTACATTATTCTATGCTTTCTTTTGATTTTCACATTGGCTAGTCATCCTGTTGAAACAAGTTGTAGGAAGCCTCTGCAAGTAATTGGTTGCTGGCAGACACTCTGAGCTGCAAAAAAACAAACGTTGACAAAAATGGTTCCATAATTCATATTATATTCAAAAGATAACGAAAAACAGCTACAAGTTAGAGGGAATAGTGTTAAAGTGGTAAAACTTGGCATTGATCCACAGCCTCAACCCAGTTGCAATGAGGATTATGTATGCAATCACTGATAACCTACATTTACCAACAACAAAAAGACTACATTTAGCACCAAAAAAAAGTTAACCAAAAAAAAAAAAAACAAAGTAAATATAAAAACGAATATCGAATACCAAATTTTCGTAAGGAATACCTACCCATAGAACGAATATTCGAATATCCGAATATTTGGGTACAGCCCTACTCTGCTCAAATAATGTGTGAGTATCTTTATACCTGGTATTAATATGCATCTTGGATGATGGGATCACAAGTGGAAAGGACCACTAAAGAAGCAGTGTGATCCGATCACTCAGACGACTTGCTTGGTAATCTTGGATGCATTTGACCTCATATCTTTTGTAGTGTAAAAGCTAATGCCTACTATACTGTCACTGACAAGGCTACATTCGTCAATGCAGGACATGGTGGTTGTTTTGGTGATAGCACTAACACTCTGTATCTTGCCCATTCCACGACAAGTTGGACAAAGTGTTGTGTGACCTTTGGAAGGAGACATGTTGAACTGTGCTGATGGCGATGTCTCTGACTGTACCAACACAACAGCTAATATCACTAAAGCATGCTAGCGAGTGTGGATGTTAAAACTGTGCACTGTAAACCCCAATCCATCTATGACACAAAATTGTAAAGTCTACACAGATGCCCTGGATTGTCAGAATGACATAAAAACTTTATGTTCACTTGACACAAAAACTCATCCCTTGTGAGCTTGACATAATTTTATTCAACAATTTTTGAGTTTCTTTGACTCAAATGTATAAATCTGATTTTTGCCTACTTTAAGGCGAATAAACATCACTATCATTGTGCACTTAACACATTGTGGCATGTTTATGTATTTCACAATGGTTCTAATTAGTTTTACACCATGAGTTGAGTCATATATGCAGTTTGTGACCTGCTTGTGTGGATATTAGAGTGTCTAACATTAAGTTGTGCTGAGGTGAAATAAAGAGCACTTCCTGGTTCAGAGTTCATCTCATTGCCTTATTCTTGTAATCAAGTAATCTAAGTTTACCACAATATATTTTTATAGATCAATCAAAGTTAAAAAAAAATGTTGTAAAATTTGTTCTCAATGTTTTCATGTTCATATGACATAGAATTAGATGCTCAAAACTACAACAACAAAAAAAAGTTACGTTAAACTGACATAAACTTCCCATCAGACAACAGTCATGTGACACATTATTTTGTGTCTGGTGCAAAATTTAAGTTGAGTGAGCGAATTGGGGTTAACAGTGTGCGCAGGGCCCTTTGACCTTCTAGCCTAAGTGTTGTAGGCAGCCACAAAATCTGAACACAAGGGGGCGTCAGTAGAATGGTGGATAGTGCTGGTGCCCCACGTATAGAGGCATTGCCTGCTGCAGTGGTCGCGGGTTCGACTCCGGCCTGCGACCCTTTGCTGCGAGTCAGTCCCCATTCCCTCTGTCTCCCCATTTCACACACTGTCCTGTCAATTAAAGACAAAAAGCCCAGAAAAAATAATCTTAAAAACCAACAACAACTTAACTGTACGTTTGTGTCCAAATCACCAATACACAGGTGACAACAGGCTGTGTAATGATCAGTCTAAAAGGGTTCATCTCATAGACCAGGGTTAGGGTAAGGCAGTGGTAGCTCAACTGTAACACAGACTGTTTATTCATTATGGCCATCTAGACCTTATACCCACAGCCTACCACACTGCAACCAACATCATTAACCAGTGCTTGTGTGCTTTTCAGCATAACTGGACAGGCATCATTCACCATAGACATACAAGTGTTGCATTTTATTGAAAAGAATTTGTTATTGTAGCAACAACTTGAAAGGTGACCGGTAACAGCAACCAGCCAGTGTCATCAGCAGATACAGTGCTTTGACAGATTTACTGTATTCTACAGGCGTGTATCATGGCAGATATGCAAACAAGTTGCAGTACATAAACATCGTACAGGCTGCAGCTATATTTTTTCCCCTAAATTTTCTTAATTTCACTCTCTGTATTTTTCTTTTTTTCCTTTTGTAGTTATTATTTGTATGTTATTTTTTCTCCAGTTAAACTTACTCTCTGAAAGTTACTGTTGCTGATCAATATCCTGCCAGCAAATATCTTTGTCTCGACTGACCAAATCTAAGGAATCTTCCAACAGTTTCAGTTCTATGTGTATCTTTAAAAAGTATCAGTTAGTTTATCATTATCAGATTTTTCTTTTACTGTAAAATATTTATATTGTTATCAGTGTGGAAATTCTAGTAGTGCCTGTGGACTGTAACAGTCATCAGATATGTATGGGCAAATTGTTTGCATAGCAAGTAGCTATACACACTCCCTTTGTGTAGCATGACCTTTTGAATTCTAGATAAGTTCCACCGAGCAGGATTGATTGGACTCATTCTTCGCTCTGTAAAAATACCAGTAAAACAGCTGTGGAATAAAAAAGCTGAAACCCACATCATGAAGTATTGCTGTTGCAGTAATATATGGCCATTCACAAGCCTGAAACACCTGCAGCTTGCTGATGATGAACTCCGATTTGAATTGGACCAGAAAGATTTGCAAAATTATTTCCTTTTTTGGCTGAACCCTCCCTTGTATCTTTTCCCATCAGCCGTGTGCTCAGCTTGATAACAGGATGGCTGAGTCTGGAGGCAGTATGAGTAGGTGCACTTTGGGCTCAGTGGTATCATTATTATTCTTGACAGTGTGTTTTTCGTGTGTGCGCACGCTTGGATCTGTCACCCTCTCTGGATTTTTAAAGATATTTTTTGGGGGCATTTTTAGCCTTTAATTGACAGGACAGACAAACGTGAGGTGGGGAGAAAGAGAGGGAGCGATATGCAGCAAAGGGCCACAGGCTGGAGTTGAACCCAGGCCGCTGTGGCAACACCCTTGTACATGGGGCGCCTGCTCTACCACTAAGCCACTGATGCCCCACCCTCTCTGGATTTGACATTCCTTCCTTATACGACAGAGATACACACACACCCCATTTTTCCCAGGGGGCATAAACACACAAAAACCTTGATTGTGACAAAGAGACTGCTTCTAGTCAACATAACAACATACTGACAAGTTTGCTATTCTTAGAGCCTTACCAGTAGTGAGTCAAGAAATGCTGTCCAGGGAGTGGTGCTACAACAATGGTCACAAAATTTGAAAGAATGCGATTCAAAAGAATGCTCTGTATGTATATTACGTACATATAAATCTGCCTCATAGATAATAAGATGTTTTGTGCTCAGAGAACACCACCAGAAAAGAGCTGATGGATAATCGATACAGTGGACAGTGGAATCAGGAATCAAAAATGAGCAAGAATTGTAAGAGCTGCAAACAAAAAATCTTTTTCTGAAAAATTAGTTATACAGAAGCTACATAGCCCTCCTAACGAGACAGATACCGACTTCAAAGGTAACAGTTTGGTTCTGTGATTGTCAGAAAGCTTACAAGCAGGGTTATCCACATATTTTAATACTTCTGGTCCAAAATAACCAAATTAGGGGATTTCTTTTTGTCTGTGAACTATAATTTCTGCTGATGCTGTGCACTGAGGGGCAAATTCACAAAGTGATTGCGCAGCTTTTGAGCCACTAAACCTACACAAATAGGACAAATAAAAGAATAATCTCAAAGGGTGAAATTCATCCCCTGACTGTGCTGCCAAGCAAATAGCATGTTGGTGCTCCTGTGCCATTTGCACATATTTAAATTAGGTAATATGAATTCATTTGGTGCAAAATTGGCCCCTTTCTATACAAATCATTGCAAAAACAGTCCAGTTTCCCAAGATCAACACTTATAGCCATGCGCAGTTATAGTGAAATTATTAGTGTCTTCAGAGAGATGGTGGTAACTGAAGCTCATTTATAAAGGGTGCACACGCAGACTTTCCAGTGGTCATGGCAGCATGCAAGGCATGCTTCTGCACCTCATTGGTCACAATCTCAGAACCCATTGCCTGTCAGTCTGCTGGGCGATAAAGCCTCTTACAGTATAATAAAAATAAAATCTACCACAAATTACATATCTGCGTAGTTCTCAAAGACAAAAAGATGTACCCTTTGATCTGTATATGCAAAACAACAGACAATTTCCTTCTCTTTTAGCAAAATTCTAAATGATTGTTGTTGTTTTTTCCACCTGGTACTTAATTCACAGCCATTTCTCTTGTAATCATCACGCTGTAACCTGTGACAGAGTGATATGCTATGATAACTATCACACATTCACATATATGTGTGTTTTTTGTCGAGCTGTGAGCGGGACGTAGGTTTATCTTACCAGAGGTTTATGACAAAATGAATCTGACTCCCTTGTGCACATGGCAAGAGAGGAAAGGGAAAGATGCTATGCTGTTGCCGGGGGAGGCGTTGAACGAGTTCCCTCTGAGTGGTAACTTGCTAAAAGAGCCTGAGAAGTCCAGGGCTGTTCATTAAACATTTAGGATGCCTGGGCCTAACAACGCCACAGTTGACTCCACACTACTGAAGCTGCTCCTTTTTTTGGAACCACCACAGAGTCGGTAATAATTTGGCTTTAAGCCATGCTTGCTGCTGCTGTGGGTAACAGTATGACATCAATGTCAACAAGTCTTAATATTGTTACTATCATGATTTGAAATTTTCATATGATATTGAAAATTATACCAGGATTATCATGAATGAGATGATACGGCACACCCCCAGTCTGGTGTAGCAAGTGGATATCCAGGCAAAGACTTCCTCATCCACGCGCTGGTCCTTTTGACTAAATACTATAAAAATCTATCTACATATGAATGCAGATAGATTTTAAAAAAACGTTGCTTAGAGTTTATGTAATTCAGAACCTGTAGCTTGCTGTCTGAAAATTTCTCTATGCCTTTGTTCTGCCTACTGTGTTTGTTCTGAATATTATCCAGCAGGACAGTTATTGAGCCTCCACAACAATGGTCTTGGCACAAAGGCAAAAGGCAACATTTATAGTTTGCCAAATGGATAATTGCAGTCAAAAAAAGGGCAAATTGTACACAGCTGTAAAACTTTATAGGGGCGTTTGCACTAGGGCTGTACCCAGATATTCGGATCTTTGAATATTCGTTTCTATGGGTAGGTATTCGTTATGAAAATTTGGTATTCGATATTCGTTTTTTTCTTTACTTTTTTCTTTCTTTTTTTTCACATATTTTTTGGTGCTAAATGTAGTCTTTTTGTTGTTGGTAAATGTAGGTTATCAATAAAAATCAAAACTTTTAAATTGCATTGTTAAAAATGTGAAAATATAGTATGGCCTACCAACGGAGCTTGTGCGCACGGCACGCTTGAGCGCATCCGTCTGAGGCTGTGGATCAATGCCAAGTTTTACCACTTTATCACTATTCCCTCTAACTTGTAGCTGTTTTTCGTTATCTTTTGAATATAATATGAATTATGGAACCGTTTTTGTCAACGTTTGTTTCCCCCGTTTTGTACAATAAATTATTGTTTAAAGTTTCAACAAGTTTCTTTTGTGCGTGACACAAGTGTGTTTTGAAAACGGCCGCGGACTGTCACCTGCTCAACGCATCAGTACCTTCAGATGCCATGACAGTAATAGATTATAGATTAATAGATTATAATATTAATGTCAAAATATCATTTACAGACCGATTTAACAGACGATCACTGCTGCCCGACCCGCAGGTCCATTTGCGGGTCCCGCGGGTCACGGGTCGACCCGCGCATCACTACTCAGCTCAGTCTATAAAGGCTGTACACAACAGTAAAGCTATAGACATTATATTCTATTCAGGCCGGCAGAACCAGCAGCGCATCGGCTCTACAGTGCACGGCACTGCTGATTAACCATTTTATTGCAGCTCAGAGTGTCTGCCAGCAACCAATTACTTGCAGAGGCTTCCTACAACTTGTTTCAACAGTTCCGATTTAATCAGAAGACAAATTAAACAGGATGACTAGCCAATGTGAAAATCAAAAGAAAGCATAGAATAATGTACTGAAGGAGACTGTTGTGCCATCACATTTTTTTGTGGTTTGAGAACAAAGATCCGGTCGCCGCTGTGCAAAACTCCGCAATACAATTAGGTCCGAAAAAACCCCGGAGGAGTGCTTCGCAAGGAGTCTTTGAAAGGAGCCGAAAGCCGGAGAGAGCAGGCAGTACGGCCACAGCAATTTTTTTTTTTTAAAGATTATTTTTGTGGGCTTTTTGCCTTGAATGACAAGACAGTTAGTGAAGGGGGGAGACAGAGAGAGGGGGGACTGACATGCAGCAGAGGGCTGCAAGCCGGACTCGAGCCCACTGCAGCTGCAGCGAGGCGGTGCCTCTGTGCATGTCTCATTGACTCTGTGATGAACCGATTAAATGACCGATTAAAAACGTCCTCTTATAAACTGATTAGAATTTTGTGGGCAAAGTCAGTATGACCTCACAAAATATGTTTTTAGCCATAACTCAAAAATTCATATGCTAATCATGACAAACTTTGCACAGATGTCTAATAGGATAAAATAACAAAGTGATGACATTTTATTTCCAAAAGTTCAAAGGTCAACTTCACTGTGACATCATAGTGTTCTGGCCATTATTTAATGTCATATCTCAGGAACAGAAGGGGAGACATTTGATCCCATACTGAATTGGTGACACTAATCTTGGGTGTCCACCTTGAAACTGTGCTGATCGGGCGGGAATTGTGTGTGAAGTATTCATGTTTTCACAGACATGGATGTAAACTGTAAGAGGAACTTGACCGGTGCACAGAGGCATACAAGCGAGAGGCGGTGATTTTAGTTTTCCCTTGTACTGAAAACAAATTCCATTGATTTTGGTCACTTGGCTTCTAAAGTGAAGTGAGGTGTGTGTGTCTGTGGGTGTGTCTGTCCCACGTTTTTCTCCTCACTGACTTGGTCAATCCATGAGAAATTTGGCACAGTGGTAGAGGGTGATGGGAGGATGCGAATGAAGCAATATTACATCTGTTGGCCAAAGGGGGCTGCTAAATGAGCATATCTCATGCCCCGTATGTCGTAGAGACATGAAACTTTACACAGAGATGCCTCTCCTCATGAGGAACAAATTTGCCTCGAGAACCCATAACTTCCGGTTGTATAGATTTTCCACCATTTTGAATTTTTTGAAAAACACTTAAAATTGATCTCTTCCTAGGAAGTTTGACCGATCTGCATGAAACTCGGTGAACATAATCTAGGGACCAATATCTAAAGTTCCCTCTTGGCAAAAGTTGGAAAACTGACTAAAACTGAGCTTCTATAAGGCAATGAATATTGTGGAGGGCGTGGCTCATCACATAAAGGTGTATAACATCTCAAGGGTTTCACCGATGACCACGCAACTTTGTAGGCATATGACCACACATAATCTGAGGGGACCCCTCCATTATTGACCCCATCAAACAAAATGGGGGCGCTAGAGAGCTCATTTCCTATCTAGGCCTAACCAACATCGATTTTTACTAAACTTGGTAGATATGTAGAACAGGACGCCTCAAGGTGACTGGAGAAATTTAACTCTAATTGGCAACTGGGTGGCGCGATAACAACAGAAAAATGCTTAAAAATGGCTAAAATGTGACCGATCGCTGTGGCTCCCCCTGTGGCCCAATGTTTTTGTTTTTCTAATTTTTGGTATCACTAAGTCATGGTAAGGTATGCTGTACATAATCACGGAAACTGTCAGTGTGTCATTCTGTCAGTCAGTCATTCTGTCTGTCCCATGTTTTTCTACTCACTGACGTGGTCAATCTATGTGAAACTGCACATAGGCATTGAGGATTGGTATAGGTAGAAGGTGACAAAGCTACTTTTTCCAAAAATTACACTATTAGTATGTTCTTTTCGCATGTGAACTACCAGTGCGCCCCACTTTTAAGTCAATACAACATATAAACACTTAAACTATCTGTCTTTCAACATGCTACCTCAACGACTAATGTACAGTTTTAGCCCACTAACTAGTTGACTATTTAATCACACACCATGTGAAACTGTACGTAGGCAACTGTGCACTCAGTGGGTATGGACTAGTACACTTAATTTGTGGTATTTCCCATCTTTCTTAGCCAATTTTCCGGGATAACAATATACATCATTAATATATTCCATGTGAGAATTTAAGTAGCATAGGCCTTTCGCATCTCTTTCATCTACTGCATGGTCAAATAGCATGTGGTGTGTTAAGGTTAGGTTTAGGTTCATCCACCCCTGCTGTGCCTGTTTTGAGACATGGGCTGTACCCTCATAAAGGTATGACATATGACTGGTGAGACAGACCTTCCTTTCAGGGATGTGTTTGACTATCAGTACATATTATAATCAAGCAATGTAGTCTATTAACAATTTATCAACGTTGCTGCTTGCCATATTTGGGAAATGTTTCTGTCTCGATAAGTGTTTTTATCTTTTCTGTCATCCAGCCCTAGTGTATAAGTACAGGTTTCAAAAATTCTGATTTATCCTCGGTGGACCATGATTATGCACAGCAATCTCCATAACAATCTGGGTAGTATTTGTTGTGATCTGCTCTGCTCTGCTCTGACGAACATCCCCATCCTTAGGTCATCCTGCTGTTTGGGCAAAAACAGTCTAAGGGAGACATGGACCAAGTGGTGTGCTGTGTTTGGGTGTGTGTTCGTGTCCCAGGCAGTGTTTTTCCAGAATGGTCTGGGAGAGAGAGGCCAAAGAGCATCAAACAATAGGTGTGGTGTCACACACTCGCTTAGCACAGAGGCGTATGGAAGGCTGAGTGTGTGGCACAGAGCCACAGTCCCAGTGTTTATATGAGAACATCAATAACAGAGGAGATGGTGTGACTGGAATCTGTTGTTATCATTGGGCAGGACTGCACCACTGTTTGGATCAGGTAGGGAACACAAAATACAGCACAGTTTGACCAACATTTTCACTTTGATGGCTTTAACTGACCAACTTGGGGATGAGGGAGTTGAAGTTTGAATGGAGCTGATCGATCATTGCACTAAATGGGATTAGCTGATGAAAGTTAAATAATAAGGCCAGAGGTAACAGGAGACAGGACAGTGAGGTGTGACAGGGAGAAATGTGCCGACTACCACTGCCTTGTCTGAACTGGGACTCTGACAGAGACATGGAGCCCCGTCAAGGTTGGTGTTTTATGGAAAGGTTTGGACGTACTAAAGATACAAACCTCAGTTTGGAGGTTATGGTTTATATTTGATACAGCAGGGAAAACAAGAAATGCACAAGATGACATTTATTTTCTAATTGTAAACATGAAATGCTCATTGGTCATAACTCTTACTGAAAGATTAAGTCACTTAAACACTGGCATATGGTAGATGTAAATGAAGTGTGTGTGTGTGTGTGTGTGTGTATGTGTGTGCTTGTGTTTGTAAAAAAAAAAAAAAAAAAGAGCATATTTTAAAATATAGGCTAAAGGAGGGGGGGTTAATTGTCCATTAAGACAAGTGCAACATTTTTAGAATTCCCTTAATCAACCTTTTATAATGTATTGAGCTCATTTAACAATAACTATTTGGTTTTCAGGGCTTACCCAGCTAAGGAAAGTGACATACCAAACAAACCTCCTATGCTGAACAGTCTGGAACAGGTTTTTTATTTATTATTGGGGATGCAGGATAAAATCGGTATGTCATCGGTATTGGCTAGTATCTGCTATAAAAAGAACTTTGAAACTTGGCCAACATGCTTTTTCTTGTTTTCCGCAATGAATGAATATTGCATACATTTAAAAGTATTTCATGTCTCCATATGCTGGTTGGTTCATTAGGATAAGGGTACGCATGCATGATATGATTTTGATTCCACTACAGAAGAGACTTGATGATCACTAAAATGAGGTGGGGGAAAAAAGTTATCAGTTATCGGCCAAATAAGTTGTTATGTATCTACATATTGGCAAAAAAATCCAATATTGTGCATCCCCAGCTGACAGAAAACCAAGGCCAATTAGGGATCTGCACTGTAGTTGACAACATAAGCAGCCAATCAGGGACTATGTTGTAGTTGATCACGTAAAACGCAGGTTGCAGCTTGTAGAACAGGAACGGCAGATTCCAAAGCATCAAGCGCTAACTCTAACATTAGTAGAGTAAACATAGCAATAATTGAAGTTATTGCAGAAATAGAGTCAATAAAAAAAATTAAACAAGAACAAAAGTGTGCACTTGGAGAGTTTCTCAGAGAAAAAGACATTTTGCTGTTCTTCCAATTGGATTAGGTAAAAGCTTAATTTATTAACTGGCTCCGCTGGTCCGCGGGCTCGAGTCCGGCTTGCAGCCCTCTGCTGCATGTCAGTCCCCCCTCTCTCTGTCTCCCCCCTTCACTAACTGTCTTGTCATTCAAGGCAAAAAGCCCACAAAAATAATCTTAAAAAAAAAAAAAAAGTGTTGTGGCCGTGCTGCCTGCTCTCTCCGGCTTTCGGCTCGGCTCCGCTGGTAAAGAAGAAGATGTTCTCCTGTGTTATGCTGATTGGCCGAAGATGTTTGTCTGTCAAGGCAAGTATGCCCGCCCTCTGAAAGTTTTTGGGGTGGCACCGAGTCCAGACTGATACAAAGAGCGAATCAGAATGTTGAGCTCATGTCATCATGATGGTTGTGCCAGGCTAGGATAATACAGTATTTAATTTTAAAACCACATTAAGCTTATTGCTGATTTGATGGAGATTTATCCACTATAGCTACGAGGGATTCTACTGTAACTGGAAAGAATACCTTTCTATGTGTATGCCCTTTTTTAACTATATGTGAGTAGAAGGTGAGAAGTTTTTGATGCAAAATGGGTTAATAAGGTTCAAAGGGTCAGTGCATTTGGGGTGTCGGTGGCTTAGTGGTAGAGCAGGCGCCCCATGTACAAGGCTGTTGCCACAGCGGCCCGGGTTCGAGTCCAGCCTGTGGCCCTTTGCTGCGTGTCATCCCCTCTCTCTCTCTCCCCCTTTCACACTTAAGTGTCCTGTCCATTAAAGGCAAAAAATGATCTCAAGTTTGGATCTCAAATTACACAGAGGTGCCTTGAAAGTAATCAATCAGATTTTAAAGTCAAACCTAAAACAAACAGGGAGCTAATGAAGTAGACTGACAACTGTTAACTACTGATAAATGATACAGATGTTTTAAGAGATTTCTTACCGAGCATAAACTGTGCACTGTTACGAGACTGAGTTATAACTTAGCATCTAGACTTTCTCATAGTCAAGGGTGAGCTTGGTCAAGGTTCTCCTAAATGCATAAAATGCTATTCAGAAATTGACACGTATACACATATGCTTTGGACAAGTTCAGAGAAGAGAAAGATGATTTCATTACCTTGATGAGATATTTATTTGGAGCTATCACCCCTTCGGTGTGTTCTGGCAGCTAATGTGGCCAGTGCAAGGAACCACCACCACAATGTTAAATTAATAGCGTCTTTGTATATGACATCATACATGGGCGCTCTGTCCAGATGGAGGGCATGCAGCAGGAGGCAGAGTCTACCAACACTGACAAACAGGGGCTGATGTGGATCAAAAATATCTTCAGTCTGGAGGATTAGAGTTCACTAATTTCAAACATAAACCTTGAAATGTTGTGTTAAACATGCCAGTTGTATGCAATTACAATGTGCTGTGACAAGTTCTCTGTGGTTAGCCTTTAACAGTGTTTCACCAGACCTCTGGTGAAACTGTTGACTCAGTACATAGAAGATAGTAGCTGAAGTTAGCTGACATTACCTAGTAACATTAGCTAAGTAACCTAGTTACCTAGTAAAGATGGCCTGACAGCAGTGCACACAAAAGCGCGCACAAAATAGTTTTAATTCACTTAACTCCCGTACGCTTTCATGGGCTCGCAATGTAATGTTAGGAGGTCTGGAATTTGTAATTTGTGATCACAGTTGTGTCTACATTAGGAAAATAACTTTTCCTCTTTTTGTGTGGATCACATCCAACATGAGTTTTAATTTTCTGATGATACCCATTGCCCTCAGGTCACGTCACGTTCCTCCATTTCTAATTCACACAGTATACAGATTTATTACTTCCTGCTCTCCATCTGAATTGTCAGAAATGTCATGTGATTGCAAACAAGCTATAGTCTTATATAGCAAGAAAGACTGTTCTCAAATTCTAGATTTCTAAGTACATCCCTGCACTGAACAGCTGATATAAAAAGGTACTGAGAATAATTCTTCTGGAAAAGCTAACTTACACCATTAATGACAGTGTGGAGGGATTTATTAAGATATGGCAACCAGTCTTGGACACAGTGGACCCCTCTGGACTGGACTTTGTTCTACCTAATTACCACACAAACCTCAGTCAGTAGCCCTGGCTATTATATGCTTAAATCACTGAAATCAACAGGTCTATATTTTGGACAGGCATCTATATGGGACAGGCCTTTAATTCTTTTCACACAAAACTGTTGCTCAGCAAAGATTGGAAATACAATCAAATTGTTTACTTAAACCAGTATAAATATTACTTGTATAAAAATTAGGCCTCGGACAATATATCAGTTATATATCATTCATTTGATCTAGCTCCAACAGAGTTACGGCACTTAAGGATTACGGGACTCTCCATACCAACACAACACCACTCTCTGCTGTTAAAACAATGCTCACAACTTGGATTAATTGTCATAAAAAAAACTCTGGATTCTTTTGAGGACTCTCATAGACCAAAGCAATATGAATAACTTTCAGGGTAACAACTCGGTCTTATACATCAGAAGAAGTTCTTTAAAAAATGAAGATGTCTAATTGAGACAGGCGTTGTTGTTGTTTGTCAAAATGTGAAGCCACACTGGGCTAGTAGAAAGGAGTGGGTGCAAATCCTAGCAAATCCTAGTATTTCAGTGCAGTTATTTTGCCGTAGCACGTGTGTGTGTGTGTGTGTGTGTGTGTGTGTGTGTGTGTGTGTGTGTGTGTGTGTAGGCGCTGTGGGACTTTGTTGACTTAACCTAGTTTAAGTACTCACACAGAGCACAGAGGAGCTGATGGGGAGTAAGAGATAAAGGAAGACAACAGACTTCAGAGAGAGAAGCTGAGCCTGTCAGAGGTGGTGAGTGGACAAACAGAGCAAGTGGAAAAGTTGGGTCATACTGGGTCCATCACATTCAGGCACTTCCTCTTTAATTTCCTGCTTAATCATCATGTTGTGTTGTCACAGCAGTCCACTGTCTCTATGAGAAAGTTTAAAACAAATGTTTTAGTGAGGTTCTGGTGACAATTCCATATTATTCTAGTTCTGAGTATGGACAGAAAGACTTTTTTCATAGTTTTAATAGCAAAACACACACACACACACACACACACACACACACACACGCATTCTTGATGGTTTTCAAGGCCGGAAGTAAGTAATTTACAGCATATAGCTCCTGTTAGTATTTTAAACACTTGGAGTTTAGAGTAAAATTAATTGCTCCATGATATTCATAGTGCATGTTAAACAGTCATATCTTTACCTAAAAGGATAATGTGAGTCAAGAGAGTCATCAGTTAACAAAATATTCTTTCCATCCCTTGTGATTTAGTCAAAGTCCAGCAGGATTGACCTTTTCTGTTCAGTCAGATGGCTGCAGCCCTGAGGACTATCTCCCTTTGTTAAATTTCCTGTCAGGAGAGGCAGTTGCTTCTGACTTCCTGTAGGATTGTGACATTTCCTGTGCTGTGGGAGGGGGGTTTTGGCAGTCGTCTTGCAAAGGCCTTTCAGCTGTTTGAAGAAACAGGATGCAGGACACTGGATAGGCCACAGTAGGAAAACACTGCTTTAGCTGACAGAAATTAACCACTGACTTAATGCACAATAACAAAACATCACTTCAGGCCACAAGCTTCAAATGTTGGTTAAAGGCCACAGCAACAAAATGGATTTGCCTGCTTTAGGCCACATAATGTATCCACTTATTAGTCATTGTAGTTTTGAATGGTAGCATTATAACATGTTTAACGGGATGGAAAAACACTCCTGAATGTGGGATCTAAGTGACAACAGAGACTCTTCCAGTCTGTCATACCAATAAAACTTGTTGTATCTGCTATGTAATCATGGGGAAAAAAACAAGCACAAAAACTGTTCCACTAAAGCTGTCTCAGATTTTCGGCTGGACCTCTGAAGGGGTGACACCAGACAGTGGACTTTTCAATTGGTTGATCTAAGGAGCCTGACTCAACTGCCATCTCTCAGTTGGATTGTTGCAGTTGTGGGAAAATGTGGTTATGAAATGAAGGATCATGCCACTCAGGCTATATGGGGTGCTGAATGTCTGATTTTACATAAAATTACTTTGTTTCTCCCAAAAACTCATAACATTTAACCTATTTTGGTATAAATTTATTAATTAGAGCACTCACATAAGAATGTGTTGTTGTTGTGTAGAATGCTAAATAGCTAAATGCCTCTGCACCGGCATATGTGAGGCCGGAGGCATTATGTTTTTGGGTAGTCTGTCTGTCACTCCCATTCTCGTGAACCCAATATCTAAAGAACGCCTTGAGGGGATTTTTTCAAATTTAGCGCAGACAGCCAGTAGAGGTGGGCAATATGGTCCTAAAATAATATCACAGTATTTGAGGGTATTTTTGCAATAGCCATATTCTTGACAATATGACGTATTAATAAAAAAAATGAATTAAAGAAAATAGAATTGCATCAAAAAAGTGATGTAGTTTTACATGTCAACCTAACATTTTGTTTAGTTTGTAAACAACAACAGGAACTCAGAGTGAGATTCAGATTCTGTATACAATATTAATAGTACAACAGAATAAAATTACCACAAATTACACATTTAAACAGTTACCAAATACAAAAAATGTACCCTGGGATCTATATATATAAACCGACAGGTGATTTCCTCCTCTTTTAGCGAAATCCTAAATAATTGAGTAGTTTCTTTTTTTTCTCTGAACTAGATCTTTATGCCATGCCATTTCTCCTCCTGTCATCATGCTGTAACCCGTGACAGGCTTTCATGCTACCATAAATATTGCACGTTCACATGTATGTGGTTTTTTTGTCAAGCTTCACGTATGGTTTCATTACCAAAAGTTTAATCACTTGGGGACACTGACTCCCGTGTGCACGCGGCGAGAAAGGAGAAGGAGAGACGCTGTGCTGCTGCTGGTGGAGTCGCTGAGTGAGTTCCTCAGCGGGGAGGGTAACTTGCTGTAACTCGCAAAAAGAGTCTGAGAGGTCTGCAGCTGTTTATAAAACATTCGAGGATGCCCAGGCCTAACGACGCCACAGTTCAAGTTCACACGACGCCACAGTTCACAGTGCAAGTTGACTGATTCGCGGAGGCGGGTGGTATTCTAGTTTGTACTGATAAATGGCTCTGTCAAAATCAGCAGGCCAAGGTGCATAGAAAAAGCAGTTTGCTGTTTGGATATCTCTTTAGAGAAAGCCAAATAATTTGGATCTCTTCTGCTACCTTGGCCAGTGTTGCACATACACACACTATCCTGAAATGCAACAACCTGGAAGGACTGCATCCTGTTATAAAATAAGTTCTTGTGCCAAGAAGCCAAATTGTTTCATCGGGTGTTTCAACTCATTTGTCTGGTGTGGAAACAATGGAAACTACTGTTGCAAATGAAAATATAGATCAATTAGCAAAAAAGAACGACAAAACAAACAAACATACAAACAAAAAAACATGATTCGACAATCCATTGATGATAGGCGACACTTGACAGACCATATCTGACTATGTGAGTTTTTCATCAGGGATGAAACATAGAACTCTTGTATTCTATGTTCTGCACTAAGTCGTACACCCAATTAGGCATACAGCTTGTGGGACACAGACAAACAGAAGATTATCAAGACACAGAGGCTTTTAGAAAGTTTACAGAATTGTTGTCTGCAAGACACACAGGGACTATACCTACAATGCTTAAATGATACATTAAGACTCACCCAACAGACAGACAATGAAGAATAAGCAATTAATTGAAAGTTAAGGAAAAGAGATGAGCTTTGAGTTTGGATCTGACAAGCAGTCAGATGACCTAACAGGCTGTAAACAAACCAGAGGCCTGTACTCGGAACAAGGATTTGGGTTTAGCTGATAGCTGGTATATTGAATAGGTGGCAGCATAATGACATGGATAGGATCATTTTTATGGTGTTTACTGTGCCATCATACCATTATTAAAGATTACTCACCTGACACTTAATGATATTCAGCAGTGTTTCCAGCAGGAAATGAGTCAGGGAGTAAGATGCTGACTATCAGAACACAAGACAGTTAGTGGTTTCTGTCAGTCATTTGTGCTGTAATATATTCAGTTTTTTTTTCTCCTACTAGCAGCAAAATGTCTGTCCTGGTCCAGTTTGGTTTGCTGTTCGTTTCCATTTCAGTCAGTTTTCTATTTGCATTATCATTGTGCTCCATAGGCATCATTTAGGTATGGCGAGGTATGGCAGCTGCCATACCTTGGAATCGGGAGAAAAAAAAAGAGAGAGGTTCTGTAGTCATCTTACTTGTGTCATGGATGTATTAAAAGATGTGTCTGTGAAACAGTGCACTGTTTAAGTGATCAGATGTGATATGTTAGATAGTCCGAGGCACACTGGCTGGTTGTATTCATTGTATTGCACTTAAATAGGTCAATAATATGCTCATCAGTGAATACGAGTGTTACTGAATCAAATTGTTCGCCACTTCGCTCCT
The DNA here is from genome assembly GCF_011397635.1 of Epinephelus fuscoguttatus. NCBI lineage: Eukaryota > Metazoa > Chordata > Actinopteri > Perciformes > Serranidae > Epinephelus > Epinephelus fuscoguttatus. Next base: position 3,842,115 of record NC_064755.1, read on the forward strand.
CCGCGAGTTTTGAGTTATGTGAGTTATCTGTGTGTTGTAAAAGCATTTTGCTCTGCTGCTGTAGACAGCCTGTCTAAATGATGTCTTGAAGCCTGTCTGATTGTATGTGGGTTTTTTTCTTCATGTCGGCATGTTAAGCTTGTATTTTTGGTCTCTGGAGACACTCCAATAAATTTGCCTATACAGTATTGTACCAAGTTGGCCTTTGTTTTACTGTGTTTCATACACCGGACCCCTTGGTTATCTTCTAGAAATGAGCTTGTAATTAATTTATTTTCTTTATTTTCTGTGAAGTTAAACACATGACTAATGATAATTAAACGTCCGCTCGCTGTCCGTGGTGCTGAAATAGGTCCGATGTTTTCACTGCTCTCACCAAGTCGTGCATTACATGCAGACATGAGGTATTAGGAATGTGAGAAACAGCTTCATGTCCTTTGAAACAGTTTTCAGTAGCATAGTATGTACTTCTGACAGGTCAAAGACCAAAGTGAAGTTTTATATAAGTTCATATTTTTGAAACTTCATCATCAGTAGCTCTGTGACGTCATGTCATATTGCCATTCCTTTAGCTTTTTCTGAAACTACGCCCCTGTTGTGCTCTATGGGTGATATTAAATGTCTTTGCTAGTGGCTGATATTTGGCTTTAAAATGAACTGTCAAAATCTGCCAAGAAAACACATGTTGGCAGATTTTGACAGTAAATGTTAATGAATGTAATATTCATTCTTTGTGCAAATTTGCACAAAAAATAAATATTACATTCATTAAAAAACATTCTGTTTCATGTCTCCATCTGCAGGTGGGCCATCAGGATAACAGCATGCATGCATAATATGATGTTAATTCCAGTACAGAAGAGACTTAATGATCACTCATTAGGCAGGGAAAAAAAGTAGATATATCAATATTGGTATCAGTTATCAGTCAAATGAGTTGTTATGTATCAGCATATTGGATATCCACAAAAGACAGAAGCTGGCTGATCAGTCTCTCATACAGTGGTGTCAGCAGTCTGTTGATGGTTCTTCTCTTCTGCTCTGTACAGGGAGTCCATCCCGAACTCTCTCCACCATGTCACTATCTGTTCGCCCAGCCAGACGCCTCGCATCCAGATCCATTACTAGGAGCCAGAGCTTTACTGGAGTCAACACCTACGACAAACCCTACAGGTGCACACACTTGAGATGACACCCTGTGTGTGTGTGTGTGTGTGTGTGTGCGCGCATCTTTAAATTAACATCTTTAAATAATGACAATGTTTCCGAAAGTGTTTCTCTTTCATTTCCTCACTGATTCAGTCCATATCAAAGCACATTAATTAGCAGACGTTTACTGTCAGAATCTAAATCCTGGTTGGATATCAGTTTGTTACTCAGGACTATCTAAAATTACTGCTTTTATGCGCTGTCAGTCAGTTCTTTAAACAGTGATTGTTGCCCTCACATTAAAATATCACAGCATCAAATCACTTCTAACCTCTATACACAGATATCTGTTTATGTATGCTTTATTGTCTTCAGATCATAGCCGATAGGTTCAGCAATTGAGTCACCCCAGCTCAGAATGTCCTTATTTTTGTGAGATGTTTTTTTTTTTTATAGGTGACACTGTTACCTTTAAAAAAAACATTCATGTTACATTCTTTCCTTTCATTGACATGTTGCCATGGTAAATTATTGTATCTGAGCTTCATTTTTGATGGCTTTTTTCATTCACCGTACACAACCTTAACTCAGTTTGAACATACTCAGAGTTGATTGAACTGACTCTGATCAGCTGCTCTGAAACCTAAAGCCTGGGGTTCCCATACCATGTACACATGTTAAAAGTTTAAACACTTTCAGTAAGACTTCTGTAAACAAAACTGTTAAAATTGTTCTTGCTCACATCATGTGAATCCAATTTCCTGATTAGATACAAATGCAGCATTGTTTTTTTTTTTGTTTTTTTTTTTAAATGTATTCTGTGTTGGCTGAAAAACTTAAAGTGGGATTAAAACAGGTTCCTAAATGTTTGAACTCTTCTACTGCCTCAACAGTATTGGGGATTTGGTCATATTAGAAGTATTAGATTTCACCAAGGGCAAGCAAGGGAGCTACTTTTGTGCACTGTTGTTACACCACAGTGCCTTTTTTGTTAATGAAAGTAAGACTTAGGAGTTGGTTATGTGGAGTCACCACAATAACCGGCTTATCTTGTGAAATACATGAAGATTTTTTTAAATTTGGTATGTAGTGATAGTGATGGTGATGAACAGAAAAAACAATTATTATAATAACATGAAACATTTGCACAGGGGAGACAGACAGACAGACAGACAGACAGACAGACAGTCAGTCAGTCAGTCAGAGAATGTCTGTGCGTATGAAAATGTCAGTCTTATGTGATATGATGATGCTGTTAGTTTGATCAAGCTGATTAGGGGGTGTCAGGTGAGGATGTCTGAGGATGATGTTGACCTGATGTTGCAGGAGCCTCTCAGTGTTCAGCACTCCAGGTCTCAACAGGAAGCCCAGCAGAGCCAGCAGGATGTTCACGATGTCTACCAAGTCCAACCCTCCACCTAAGGTTCCTCAACCAGAGCGACTGGATCAGGTCTACGAGGCGCTGAAGAAAGGCCTTCAGTGAGTGCACTAATACATACTAATAGCAGCTGCAAACTTTTATTTTGAGGGATCATGTCCTTGACGCTGTACTAGTGACTCCTACTCACTGACTGATACTTTTGAACTCTTTAAGTCCTGTGCACTGTACTCCTACATGCAGTATGGTTCAGGAGAAAGGACCTTTCATGGTTTGATGATAAATCTGCCTGACTTGACTTAGTGAGAGCAGTAGCCCTGTAGCCACCTCAAGGGAATTTCTTCACATTTGGCACAAATGTTCACTTTGACTTAAGGTCGAAGGTTAAGATCACTGTAACCTTTCATCTGTCTCATTCTCATGAACATGATATCTCAAGAACACCTTAAGGGAATTTCTATAAATTTGACACAGACGTTCACTTGGATTGAAGAAAAAAATGATTGGAATTTTGTGGTCAAAGGTCAAGGTCAGTGTGACCCCACACAAACTTTTTTTGGCCATAACTCAAGAATTCATATGCTACTGACAAAACTTCACACAAATGTCTAATAGGATTGAATAATGAAGAGATTAAATTTTTATATCCAAAAGGTCAAAAGTCAACTTCACTGTGACATCATAATGTTCTGAACAAAATACTTTTCTGGATATTATTTAATGACATAGTATCTTAGTGACAGAAGGGGAGACATTTGGTCAGACACTTACTTGGTGACACTAAGGGCTCTAGTTTCCCGGCGCAGCGCAGGGTGGCGAACCCCGCGCAGAGCTAGTTTCGAGCAGCGCAACCCGAGGCGCGCTTAGTTTGGTAGTTTGGCAGACCCAGGTGCGCTGAGATGGGTGTGGCGGCGCAGCAGGGGGAGGTGTCGACAGATCCAGCTTGGCGCAGTGACAGTTTTGTGCCAAAAGGCTTCACCGAAGGTGCGCTAAAAGCTCGCCAGCTGAAACCAGGTCTACTGTCAGCGCAGGCGGAGCGCAGCCGGTGTAAGCCGAAGTTTGGCTGACCGGTGGACAGTGCGCACACGTCACCAAAACCTCACAGGCAGGTTTCCAGAATATCAGGCACATTAACGATGCAATAAATACCCCAAAAAGAGAGTGCGCGCACACGAGAGAAACGCAACATTGATTTACAATTGTGGTGACCTCCTCCCAGGCTACGTTTGCATCATCAGCCTGTGGAGGTCTACTCGCAGTTCCGTATATTCGGACACTGCGAGCTTGGACCTCCCGGACCAAAACATCAGTTTCCTCCTGGGAGAAGTTTGGCCGTATGACGCTGCTGCTCTCTTCTGCCATGGCGAATTGAGTAAACTCTCATTACGCCTTCGCGCGGCGCATTTAAGGGCGAGGAGAGGGGCTCATTTGATTGGTGTGATGTGTGTAAAACCCACTCCACGCCTTCTCTCCTCCCTCTTTCCGACTTGCGCAGGTAGGAGGGACGGAGGTGTGAAAGAGTAGCAGGTGCGCTGCGGCCCCGCCTCGCCCAGTCTGCGAAACTAGAGCCGTAATTGTCAACCCTGAAACTGTGCTGATTGTATAGATCTTCTGTGCTGCTGGGGGAAAATGAGTGTGAAGCATCCAGACATGGATGTAAATTGTAAGAGGAATTTGACTGGCGCACAGAGGCATACCACCACAGGATGGTAATTCTAGTTCAGGCTTTCTGCCCACCATCTCAAACCAAACTGTCTTTCTCTCTATAACCAATAGGCTTTCACTTTACACTTACAGGAATATTTGGACGATTTGAGAAATAGTCTTATTAGCCTTCTTGCAGAGGCTTAGATAAGAGGTCTGGGACCACTCTTATCTTTGTCAAATATGAAGCAACAGCCGGTAGACTGTCATTTTAGCTTACCAGAAAGAGTGGAAACAGTCAGGCCCTGTCCAAAGGTACAAAAATCCACTTACAGTACTAACACCTCTAAAGCTCAACACGGTATGTCCTGTTTGTTTAATTTATTTTCTAAATGTCAGCCTATTGCTCTTTGAGATCAGCTGAAGGGTGGAAACACCCAGAACACTCAGCTCTAATTAATTTTCCTTAAGACGAAATAAATGTTGGAGAGCAGCACAGTGGGAGAGCTGGCAGTGAGAGATGCTCAGTTACTGCAGAGGACAAAGTTTGTCAAAACTTCAGCACATAGAAGCAAAAATATCTGCATGGTTACACACTACAGAGGGTATGTTTAGCCACTTACCCTTTAATCACTCCTGTGTGTGTGTGTGTGTGTGTGTGTGTGTCTGTGTCTGTGTCTGTGTGTCTCTGTTCTCTCAGGTCTTACCTGCAGGTTCATCAGATGGACTTGGACAGCCTCAGCAGACAGATGAAAGAAACAAAGAGGAACTCCAGACTGGTACGTTCTGTGGTTGTACGGTTTGGCTCAGCCTAGTTCTTTTCACCTGTTCAAGTCTAACCCTGTTACTATCTTCTTATGTCTAATGTGGATACAAGTAGTTCTATTTCTTGACTTTCTTGGTTTTTCTTTGGGCTCAGTGTGTCCTTGAACGCACCTGCACACAGAGGTTTCAAAAAGGTCCCTTTTTGTTAAGTTGAAAAATATCAAAATGTACAAGCTCGGGAATTGGCTGGTCAGTAGTGTTTCCTCTTTTGTCACACTGTTTCAGTCTGTGGTATTAAGCATTGTTGACACCTTGAAGTTAAATTTTGGTTTGAAAAATTAAAATGTTCTGACAAAGCAATGTACCTGTTAGCATAAAAAGTAAACCACTTCATTAAAAATGAGTGATACTGATGACTTAATGTTTTCTGCCTCTTCAGGGTTTCCTCTATGAACTGGACAAGGTGAGCTACTGTGAATACTTTCATACTTACTTAATTCAAATTGTCTCCATGTTTACCTGTTGTTTTGATAATTTAGTATAATGTGCATTTTCACAGCACACACATTTCACATTCTATCAGCACAACAGTCATGTCATAGTTACCACTCTGCTGCTCTCACTTTGTCTTCTCTATACTAATTAGTTTCAGTCACTTTAACAGCCTTAAAAAACCCACAGAAGTAAATTCAAACACTTCCTGTACAGATGTTGCATATAAAAAACCTTCCAGCTGCTCGAAGGGCATAATTCCCACCTCTCCTGCTAGGCTTTTAATTTGAAACATATGTAGGAAGTGTTGACTGTATCTTAACAGCAATCATAAAACAGGAACTAGAATGCAGTATTTTTGAGTTGTGTTGTGTGTGCTATGGCGATTTGTGAGATGACTCCCTACATCACAGGTGACAGGGGCCACCTCAGTGTATATCGTACCACAAACCGTTATTTGTAGCAAACCTTTAGACAGACCTGGATTGACATATTGTGAAAGTAGTCCAGTTTGACTAAAAGGAATAAATGGGACTCTTTGATTTTCTCTGACAGCAAGTGAAGGTGACTGAGAGGTACATAAGACGACTGGAGTTTCACCTCAGCAAGGTAAGAACGAACGATGCCTTTCAACATCACTAAACGTTTTCGGGAAAAAAAACCTGTCCAAAGCGTTTTGGAAATGTCACAGGAATATGTTTGTGATTTACCTCTGTTGGACTGATTGCTCACATTTAGATTTAGATGCAGATTTTGTCCTCACATTGCCTTTTAATGTCTCCTGACATGTCATTTTGTTGTGAGATTACTCTTTGTATATCTGTCATTGGTTACTTTGTGCGCAGACAGTGGTTAATGCAGAAAAATGTTATTGACACCACATCATTCCTGGAGTAAAGAGCATTCTGCTGTAGATGCTGCTTTTTCTGTCAAGACTTGCTGACTATAGTACAACTTAGTGGTCATATTTAGATTTAGCCAGTGTTGCTGAGGATCTTTTTGTTATACAGATAAAACGAAGTACTACTTAACAGTACTAGTTTGACTCATCAGATACACATGGCCTCTGGACATGGTTACAGCACAAGAGGTGTAGCCTCTGGTCACATAACACTCTGGCACCAAGATGAATTTTTGTAAATCTGCCATTATATACAGGTCAATAGCACTGTGGAATTCTCTGCGTATTGATATTATATCTACTGTCAATGTCAAAATCACCTTTCAAAAGCTTCTAAAGAAATATCTTGCCAGATAACAAGATAAGCATCTAGTGCTGTTTTAATGTACTTTTGTTCTTAATTTTATATCCTTTTTATAAATGTATCTTTCTGCTGCTATGTTGAATTATGGTTTAGTCCAGAGCTCAGCAACCTTCACTGTCAAAAGAGCTATTTTTGGCCAAATAATCCGCCTGTAGCCGCAAAACATATTTGAGCCTTATAATGAAGGCAACAGTAAGTCCAAATTCACCCATTAACATTACTTATAGGTAGGGCTGGGCAATATGACCAAAATCTCATATCACGATATAGTTCATTTTATATCCCAATAATGATACATATCCAGATATAGCCATTATTAATTTTTATATAATTTTTTGCTGAAACCACAGGGAGCCACTGGAGAGGGGTGAAAGAGCTTCATGTGGGTCCGGAGCCACAGGTTGCCTATTCATTTCAATTCAATTCAATTCAATTTTATTTATAAAGCCCAATATCACAAATAACAATTTGCCTCACAGGGTTTTACAGCATACGACATCCCTCTGTCCTTTAGATCCTCACAGTGGGTAAGGAAAAACTCCCCCCCAAAAAAAACCCTTTAACGGGGGAAAAATGGTAGAAACCTCAGGAAGAGCAACTGACGAGGGATCCCTCTTCCAGGATGGACAGATGTGCAATAGATGACGCACAGAACAGATCAACATGATAAATTAACAGTAATCCGTATACAAAATGATACATAAAGAGAGACCGAGAGAAATGCTGGACAGACAGTAGCTTACAACAACATTAATTTAAGTAATAATATTATTATAATAATTATGGCTATTGTGGTACAATATGTTTTAGGTATATATTAATATATGATGACACTAATCATATGTGTATAATAATAGTAGAAGTATGACTAATGATAACATCAGCAGCAGGAGGCATCAGGCAGGACCACGGCAGCAGCACAACCACACACGTCACACCATACAGGCACCACTGCGATATGAATTAACCTGCGAGTCAGTGGAGCACAAAGGCTCTGGAGAAGAAGCTAAGTTAGCGAGATGCAGTAACAGGACAAGAGTGTTAGCAAAGGAGAGAGAGAGAGGGAGAGAAGATGCTCATGTATTATGGGACGTGTATTGTAAAAAGTCCTCCGGCAGACTAGGCCTATGCCAGCCTAACTAGGGGCTGGTACAGGGCAAGCCTGAGCCAGCCCTAACTATAAGCTTTATCAAAGAGGAAAGTCTTAAGTCTAGTCTTAAATGTGGAGACGGTGTCTGCCTCCCGGACCGTAACAGGAAGATGATTCCACAGGAGAGGAGCCTGATAGCTGAAGGCTTTGGCTCCTGATCTACTTTTGGAGACTCTAGGGACCACGAGTAACCCTGCGTTCTCAGAGCACAGTGTTCTGGTGGGATAATAGGGCACTATGAGCTCTGTAAGATATGATGGAGCCTGATCATTTAGAGCTTTATAAGTTAACAGTAGGATTTTAAATTCAATTCTGGATTTTACAGGGAGCCAGTGCAGAGAAGCTAAAACAGGAGAAATATGATCTCCTTTCTTAGTTCCTGTCAGTACATGTGCTGCTGCATTCTGAATTAGCTGGAGAGTTTTTAAGGACTTACTAGAACTACCTGATAGTAGAGAGTTACAGTAATCCAGCCTTGAGGTAACAAAAGTGTGGACCAGTTTTTCTGCATCTTTTCGGGTCAGGATAGGCCTAATTTTCGCAATATTACTCAGATGAAAAAACGCAGTTTGTGAGGTTTGTTTTAAATGAGAATTAAAAGACAGATGTTGATCAAATATTACTCTGAGGTTTCTTACGGTAGTGCTAGAGGCCAGAGCAATGCCATCTAGAGAAACTATGTCATCAGATAAAGAGTCTCTGAGTTGTTTGGGGCCAAGAACAATAACTTCAGTTTTGTCTGAATTTAACATAAGAAAATTGGAGCTCATCCAGGTTTTTATGTCTTTAAGGCATTTTTGAAGTTTAGTTAATTGATCAGTTTCTTCTGGCTTTATTGATAAATACAACTGTGTATCATCCGCATAACAATGGAAATTTACAGAGTCATTTCTAATGATGTTACCTAAGGGAAGTATATATAAAGTGAACAGAATTGGTCCGAGCACAGAACCTTTTGGAACTCCAAAACAAACTTTAGTACGTAGAGATGATTCATCATGAACATGAATGAACTGAAAATGATCAGATAAATAAGATTTAAACCAGCTTAGTGCAGAACCTTTTAGGCCAATTAAATGTTCCAGTCTCTGTAGCAAAATTTGATGGTCAACAGTGTCAAACGCTGCACTAAGATCTAATAAAACAAGTACAGAGACGAGTCCTTTGCCTGAAGCAATCAGAAGGTCATTTGTAATTTTAACTAGTGCTGTCTCAGTGCTATGATGCACTCTAAATCCTGACTGAAATTCCTTAAATAAATTATTATCATGGAGAAAGTCATACAGCTGGTCTGCGACTACTTTCTCAGGGATCTTTGAAAGAAAGGGAAGATTAGAAATCAGTCTACAGTTGGCTAACACCTCTCGATCCAGGGTGGGCTTTTTTAGAAGAGGTTTAATTACAGCTACCTTAAAAGACTGTGGTACATAGCCTCTTAATAAAGATATATTGATCATGTCTAATATGTGAGTGTTAACTAAAGGTAAGACCTCCTTAAGTAGCCTAGTTGGGATGGGGTCTAAGAGACACGTTGATGATTTAGATGAAGAAATCACTGCAGTCAATTCTTGAAGAGAAATTGGGGAGAAGCAATCTAAATATATATTAGGTCTTACAGCTGTGTTTGAGGGCAGATTGGTTCTGTTTGTCATTAAAAAAGCTCATAAAATCATTGCTGCTAAGGGCTAAAGGAATACAAGGCTCAATAGAGCTGTGATGCTTTGCCAGCCTGGCTACAGTGCTGAAAAGAAACCTGGGGTTGTTCTTATTTTCTTCTATTAATGCTGAGTAATAGTTTGCTCTGGCATTGCGGAGGCCCCTCTTATATGTTTTGAGACTGTCTGTCCAGATTAAACGAGATTCTTCCAGTTTGGTTAATTGCCAACCGCTTTCAAATTTTCACGATATTTGTTTTAATTTTCAGGTTTGAGAGTTATACCAAGGAGCAAACTTTCTTTGTTTTGTAAACTTCTTTTTAAGAGGAGCTACAGAGTTGAGTGTTGTTCGCAGCGAGCCTGCAGTGCTATCAACAAGATGCTCAATTTGGGAGAGTTTAATGTCGGTACGGGAAACCTCTGTTACAGAAGGACATGGTATTAAATTTAACATCGATGGAATTATTTCCTTGTATTTTGCGACAGCACTATCTGATAAACATCTAGTATAGTAACTGTTGCTGAGTGGCGTGTAATCGAGTAGAGAGAAACCAAAAGTTATTAAATAATGATCTGATAGCGAGGGATTCTGTGGAAAGACTTTTAGGTTATCAATTTCAATTCCATACATCAGAACTAGATCGAGGGTATGATTAAAACAGTGAGTGGGTTCATGTACACCCTGACTGAAGCCAATGGAGTCTAATAATGAGATAAACGCGGTAGCCAGGGAGTCATTATCAACGTCGACATGAATGTTAAAATCGCCTACAATAATAACTTTATCTGATTTAAGAACTAGACTGGATAAAAACTCTGAGAATTCAGATACAAATTCAGAATATGGGCCAGGAGCACGGTACACTATAACAAATAAAAGTGGCTGCGAGGTTTTCCAGGTCGGATGTAAAAGACTTTAAAAAAAACGAGGCTTTAAAAGGAATTATAATCTAGTTTAGGTTTAGGGTTTATTAATAGACTACAGTTAAAAATGGCTGCAACTCCCCCTCCTCGGCCGCTGCCTCGAGGAATGTGGGTATTTTTATGACTGGGGGGAGTGTATTCATTTAGACTGGCATATTCATGTTGACACAGCCAGGTTTCAGTGAGACTGAGTAAATCAGTATCATTATCTGATATTAATTCGTTTACTAACACTGCTTTAGACGATAGACTTAATTCGCCTGTATTCTTAACTCATGTTTGTACTGTATTTTAATGTGTAGGACCCCAGGAGGACTAGAGGCATTGTCATGTGTTTCTAGTTGGGATCCTTGAATAAACAAGAAATCATACTGTATATGTCAGTAATAGCAGAGGTCTGACAATCACCATTTATATGCCTCCTCAACATTAACAGCCACAGTCGGAGGCCTCATGTTTTCCGGATGTCCATCTGTACATCCATCCGTCCGTCCTATTCTCATGAAAATGATATGTCAGAATGTCTTGAGGGAATTTCCTCATATTTGGTGAAAAAACATCCACTTGGACTCAACAATGAACTGATTAGTTTTTGGTGGTCATAGTCAAAGGTCACTGTGAACTTGTCTGTCTCATTCTTGTGAACTTTATATCTCAAGAACGCTTTGAAGAAATTTCTTCAAATGTGGCAAATATTCACTTTGACTCGAAGATGAACTAATCAGATTTTAGTGGCTAAAGGTCAAGATCACTTTGATCTCCCAAAACATGTTTTTGGCCAAAACTCATGAACTCATACGCCAATTATGACAAAACATCACACAAATGTCTAATAGGATAAAATGAAGTACTATTGACATTTTGTATCCAAAAGGACAAGGGTCCTTCACTGTGACATCATAATGTTTTGCAAAAACACCTTTCTGGCCATTACGCCATATTTCAGGAACAGAAGGGGAGACATTTGGTCAGATACTGAATTGGTGACACTAATCTTGGGTGTCCACCTTAATATTTTGCTGATTGTATAGATCCTCTGGAGCAACCAGACTGAGGACTAGAAAACAGGAGAGCACAAATAGTACCTCCATCAAATATGCATACCCCATGGTTTAGTTTGCTATAAACAATTATTTATACCTTCAGCTATTGTATTCCACACTGGTACCAGCAAGCAAAACCATTAAGTGGCTGAGCGGTTTATTATTTATGTGCTTTGTATTGCATAGTGTTGGGTGTAATGATTGAAATTTTAATGTATGCTTTGATCTGTGATTGAATTTCGTATTTATTGTGTTTTGAGTGTTGAAACAAAGTGTTTATAGAGACTGCAGATTGCTAGTAGCTGGTACAATACATCTCTTCACCTTGTGTGAAATTAATGTCTTTTGTACATTGTCCCTGACAAATAAGTGTATAAACCAAACAAACCTGTCCAGCACCAGTGTAGTACTGACATACATTTTAAACTGTCCACCTGCCATGAGGCTGTTCTTCGGACAAGCAGATGAAATGTGTACCCTTTTCCCAGATTGAGGAGCTATATGAAGCCTACTGCCTGCAGAGGAGACTCAGGGACGGAGCCAACAAGATGGTGAAGGCTTACACTGCCTCTCCAGGCAGTAAGGAGGCCAAGGAGAGTTTAGCAGAAGCCAATAAAGGATACAAAGAGTACACAGAGGTAAGATGAAGAAGATGGAGGAGGGGGAAGATAGAGTGACAGTGGATTAAGATAGATGGAAGAAAAATGCTGTATGTATTGTGGGAGAATAAGGCCAATCCATGCATAAGTGGTAGGACAGTATATTAAAGAGTAGCAGATGTAACAACACAGCTGAACTGGACAACAAGTTGTTTCTTGGGGATAATAAAGATGTCCTAATCCAACTAATAGGTGTCACTAATAAAGTACAGTTCTGTATTTCCTTCCTGTTTGGTATACATTAATAAATGAAAGTCACTCTGATCCTTTATGTAGAACATGTGTGTGTTGGAGAGTGAGTTGGAGAACCAGCTGGGGGAGTTCCACATTAAGATGAAAGGTAAGAATGAATCTTCAATGGCTAGTTCACCTGTCCGTTTTCACTCCTCGTCCCATCCTGGAGGACAGCCTAGTCAGACAAGCATGAACTGATGAAGCGTCTTGGATAAGAGGTGAAACGTCTTCTAAGACAAAACTAAGTCCAGTTGCATTCGATTCAGTTGCCTTGAGATAAGTATGACCTGGATAAATGAGAATATCCACAGGCATTGATATCATTCTGTGCGACTTCCACTTCCCAGGAACATAATATGGAAATCATCCATAAATCCTCCTAGAAATGCATAAAAATCCTCATATTTTAAGTTGTTCTTCAGTATCAAAGTAATCCAGTCATAGCTGTGAGTGCATTTATCGATACACTGCAAACAGGAATTGTTAAGAGCTCAGGCGGGAATTTTGATGGCGCCAAGATATAAAAAAACATAGCCTAAAAAAAAAAGCAGGGTTCAGAAAGGAACATCAGTACCTTCCTGAGATTGACTTTACAACAGATCATTTCATAAGCTTTTATGGGGTCTGTGCTATTTGAAATTTTCATGCCTCCGCACTGGTGATAGCTGTGGTCGTCCATCCGTCCCATTCTTGTGAACACGATATTTCAAGAACGCCTTGAGGGAATTTCTTCAAATTTGGCACAAACTTTCACTTGGACTCAACGATGAACTGATGAGTTTTTGGTGGTCAGTGGTCACTGTGACCATGTCTGTTTCATTCTTCTGAACGTGAGATCTCAAAAACACCATGAGGGAATTTGGTGGTCAAAGGTCAAGGCAACATGTTTTTGGCCATAACCGAAGAATTCATGTACTAATTGTGACAAACATTTTATACAAATGTCTACTAGGAAAAATTGATGATTGAAGTCATGACATTTAATATGCAAAAGGTCAAAGGTCAGCTTTACTGTGACATAATAATGTTCTGCAAAAACACTTTTCTGGCCATTATGCAATGTCATAACTCAGGAACAGAAGGGGTGACATTTGGTCAGATATTGAATTGGTGACGCTAATCTTGGGTGTCCACCTTGAAACTGTGCTGATTGTCTATGCTGTCTGGGGGCAAATGTGTGAAGAATCCATGTTTTCACAGACATAGATGCAAACTGTAAGAGAAACTTGACCTGTTCGCGGAGGCATACAATCACGAGTTAGTAATTCTAGTTTTGTCATCAAATTCATTTTCAAATAGGCCTATATGTTGGTGTCAGCTTGTTTTCATGTATCAGATTAACAAAAACATTTGAATGAATTTTCACACAAAAGTCTAATTTCATACTGAGCTCATAAAAAAAAAACAAAAAAAACCAAGCAGCTTTACTGACTGAAAGAACTATATATATATTGTATACATATATACAAGAACACCACTCTAGCTGGGATGTAAATTACAGCAGGACCAGCAAGTTCACAGGAAAACAAGAGGTAACTATGGGTGTAATTATTACTGGGGTTAGGGTGAAAAATTAACCACACACATGCTCGGTATTAAAGTCACTGATCAGCACAGGTAATGTTAGAGTCAACCAAGAGAAATAAATCCAGTCCCAGTAGCCCCAGTGAGAAGCTGATAGGCTACATCTGTTTCTATTTGTCTTTCAGGTCTGGCTGGATTTGCTAGATTGTGTGCTGGTGACCAGTATGAGGTTAGTCTGTCTGTCTTGTCTCTCTCTCTAATTAGACAACAGTCTGTAAATACTGATAATATTATTCAATACACTCATAACATACTAGAGGAAAGGGATTGCGAATGCACTAGGCCTATAGTAAATAGCAATACAGACCGTAGAAAAAAGTCCTAGAAAGTATACAGACACAGCTCTACTGATATACAGGACACTGTGTGTGTGTGTGTGTGTGTGTGTGTGTGTGTGTGTGTGCACGCGCGCATTCAGATCTTTATGAAGTACGGTCGGCAGCGGTGGAAGCTCCGAGGCAGAATAGAGATCAATGCCAGACAGCTGTGGGACAGTGAGGAGATGGTGTTTGTGCCGCTCATCAGTGAGTTCCTCTCTGTGAAGGTCAGTCCCTCCCAATGTCAAACTGTTTGACTTACTTTGGATTTATTTGAATTTATACTAAGTTCTGATTTGTCAGTGTAAGAGTTCTGATCCTGAATGCTGCTCTTAGTAATGAAATAGCCTATGTATGCTTCATGTTTTCTCTTGTTGTGGTATTGATGAATACACCCATATTCAGGATTTTGTACTACCGAGTCGGTTCTGTCTTTTACTTTTTTACTTCTCTGAAGCCTTAAATGAGGAACAGGTGGGGACAATAGTGTTACCGCTTCTGTTGATGTACTTACACAGAGTGTAGGTCTCAACCTGAAGGTGATATGACTTGAACTGTTGAGGGCAGCAAGACTTTGGTAGTGTGATCAAACCATATTTCTGTGGTCTCCTAGGTAACAGAGCTGAAGAGCTTAGCCAATCACGTGGTTGTAGGAAGTGTTTCCTGTGAGACTAAGGACCTGTTTGCTGCACTACCCCAGACGGTTGCTGTGGATATTAATGACCTTGGGACTATTAAGCTAAGCCTCGAAGTCACCTGGAAGTAAGTTTTGCCAGCTATGCTTTACACTGAAAATTATAGTAAGCTTCATTAGAACTGCACTGTTGCACTGATATTGATTAACAAAATATATTATTTTGTCTTTTGTCTCCATCTCCCCCTTCCTCCCTTCCTTTTATCCATCTGTCAGTCCATTTGATAAAGATGACCAGGGGTCAGTGGCAAGCACTGTCAACAAAGCTCCAACTGTCAGTAAGAGAATCTCAACAATCTTCAACCAGAGTCCACCTGACACGCCATCTTTGCGTGAACAAGCCTTCTATGTGAGTTCTCTCAGTACTCTAGTTGCCTTTCTTTTACCTTTGTTCTCTCCAGAGAAACCTTTGGCTGTTTTTGAAAAGAGTGATACTGGAATATTTAGCTTTAAGTTGCTGATTACTGGTGTTTTGTGCAATATTCACTGCCCTCATACTTGATTATTGTAAAACCAAAATTAAATGCAAGTCAAATGTGAGAGGTGCAGACAACTGAGGACCTCCTTTTTATGCCTCTTCACTGGTGATAGTCATTTTTGTTGTACGTTCATGCCATTCTTGTAAACACAATATCTCAAGATAGCCTAGGGAGCATTTCTTTGGATTTGTTACAGATGTCCACTTGGATTTAACAATGAACTGATTAGATTTTGGTGGTCAAAGATCAAGGTCACTGTGACCTTATCTGTTTCACTCTTATGAATGCAATATCTCAAGAATGCCTTGAGGATTTTATTTTTTTTTTTTCTCAGATTTGACTCAAATGTCCAGTTGGACTCAAGGATGAATTATAAGATTCTGATGGTTAACGGTCAAAGTCACTGTGACCTTGCATCCATCTTATTTTTGTGAATGTGATATTTCCAGAACGCCTTGAGAAAATTTCTCCAAATTTGGCACAAACATACACTTGAAGTTAAGGATGAGCAGACTAGTATTTGGTGGTCAACAGTCAGTGTCACTGTGACCTTGCCTTCATCTCATTCTTGTGAACAAACATTCACTTGGACTCAAAATAAACTGATTAGAATTTGGTCAAATGTCAAGGTCATAAAATACATGTTTTTGGCCAAAATTCAGGAATTCATACAGTAATTATGTCACACAAATGTCTAATAGGATAAAATACTGAAGTGATGACATTTTATATCTAAAAGGGCAAAGGTCATAATGTTCTGCAAAAACACTCCTCTGGCCATGAATCAACGGTATATCTCAGGAACAGAAGGGGAGCATTTGGTCAGATACAGAATTGGTGACCCTACTCTTGGGTGTCCACCTTGAAACTTTGCTGATTGTATAGATCTTCACTGTTGCCAGGTTGAAGATGTGTGTGAAGCATCCAAGTTTTCACAGACATGGATGTAAACTGTTACTGCAACTTGACAAGCTTGCAGGAGCATACAACTGCAAAGCAGTAATTCTAGTTTTTACACAGACTCTATTGCATTTAGTTTGTCTGTGGCCCTTTAGGAGAGTTTTGTAGATTTTACTAAAAATTGATTCATGTGAAAATAAGAAGCAAGACCTTTCTCATCAAAGAATCTTTCGGCTTCATTACATGTCTGAAACTGGAGTATACTTGCGAAGAACAAGACAGAGTTGAGACCTTGTGGTTTTGAACCACTGCTGTAGACCAAGTATTTGAGTTTAGCCAACATCTCCAGCTCCCTAACTGCTCCACTGTTTCTCCACTGCCCTTTGTTCGACTTGCTGCTACTCTGACATGCAGTCTCTGCCTCGGAGTCTGACCAGGCGGCAGCACTGGCCGCTGCTGGAAATCTTCAGAGACACACTTAGCCAGAGCTGTTCCTGTAATGACAACTCACCAACACGACAGCCCACTGCAGTAAGTCATTGTGGAGTAGCACCCCCACTGGTATACTGACTAGTGACAGTAATGATGGTATAGAATATTAGAAATTTAGAACAGTAGTCTCCATTGTTATGTTTATGGCTTCACACAGCTATGAGGTATATATGCAGGGTTTCCAAACAGCTCTCCAGCTGATTTCACTGATTGTCAGTTCCCATTTGAAAGCAAGAACTGGAAATCTGCTGCTGTAGTGTTTGGTCAAACTACAGATCTGCATACATATCACTCTCCAAAGGCCTATAGGGCAAATAGGGCCTCCTGACAGAACCTAGACAATACTTTCAGCCATACCCTGGTGGTAATTGCTGATGATATGAAAGCACAGCTTTTCTGTGTGCAGGAAATTCTTACTGACTAAACTACTACTACTGACTCACGTGCTTTAGACAATCTGGATAAACTCGTGGTTTATTTACAACCTGTCTGATTATCTGACTGCTTCGTGTTGCCCCATTGAACTTCCTTATAGTGATGTTGTCTTGTTCTCAGATTGTAAGTTATTTTGGTGAGTACAAAGTTTTTATAAGTAATACAAATAACGGTCAAAACAGGAATTACACCTTAGTCCTTGAACATCTAATAAAGTAATTCTGAGTGCAAATGCCTTTGAAGCTGTGAATTATGTAAATTTGATGGAAAAGTACCTTTTAAAGCTAGGGCTCTCAAGCCACGTATCATCTGATCATGTCTTAAGGTCCAGACACACCAAACCAACATCAGAGAACTAGCTGTAATGAAAGCTAACTGTTGCATCACCTCAAGTCACCTGTGTCTCAGCCAAGAAGTTTCATGTGAACACACCACAAAGACTACAGCCTACAACTACAGTGGTAGTCTGTATTTGTCATTCAAAAAGAGAAACCGGAAAACTGTCTTGATGCTAGTTAGGCAGTTAGCACATTAACCATACAATCCAGTGTTGAAAGAACAGAGCATATATAGCAGTGAACAATAACACAAACCATCAGGAAACATTTCTGCTAAAGAGCTTGAGGGCTAAAGAAAAAATTCTCTTACTTTTTGTCACAAGTTTGTTTTGGTCTCACTCCCTCTTGACTGTAGCTCTTTGTTTTACTTTCCTCACTTCCATTTCACTTCCATTTCAAACTCGACCTTCTTTCACACCAATGTCAGCTCAGTCAAGCACTGCAAAACGTGGATGTGATTGTGTTTCAAATGGTGTTAGACAGTCCAACAAACACTTAGTTTGAAGCACACTGAGATTTTGTATAATAATGCTATGATAAGTATGATGACTGATGACAAGTACACACCATGTTGATAATGTTGTAATGTTTGGTTTAGGTCACAAACGTTCCTCCAAAACCTTTAGGATTTAATGGCAATATGTAGAAGCTTTAAACACTGTTTTCAATTTTAGTTAGCATTTTGATGCTACTATGTATATTTGGAAGTGTGTCCACTACGCTTTGTTTACCTCAAGGATCATTGTTGACATATCAGTTTCCAGTCGCTTGTTGTTTTGCAGTATGCTCAGTTTGCAACAAATATGGCCGCTGCAGTAGAAAAGAAGAGAACAAAGCAGAGTTGAACACTGCTTGTTCTGTTAATTAATGACTTGTTAATGATTTGAGTTTGCCAGATTGTTTAATCTGAATCCTCAAAAGCTGTGGCTGTGATCCAGTTGAACCCAATCAACAACGGATTGCTGCTGACAGCGTGTGACATGTGACTGCTCAGTAAAGTGGAAGAACCCAGAGTCATACACAGTGAAAATAATCAAGAGGGGCAAAGTGTATGAACCAGCCAGCTGGATTGTTTTGTGACTCACTGAATCTGCAGTGTGGTGTCGGCCAGTGTTTGCCTGCTAGTTGTCAGTCTGTTGAACCTCATGGCCTGCAGAATGAAAGTGAGGCCTACAGTTTTCTTGTTTTTCAAGTCGTCTCCAGGGGCTTCATTACAGAAAAATATAATAAATGCTTGTCCCATCTAAACTTCAGTTTCAAAGATTTTAAAGGAAAAATGATTTCTTCCCACACATGAGGGCCCATGAAAAGGTCTGTGGTTGACTTTTATATTGAATCAAGTACAACAATTTGGATGAGGGGCCCACTTTGGAAATTGTTTTCTCCCTGCCCATATTTTCCTAAAGGCTGTCTTAAATTTGATTCTTCAACTGGCAATCTTAATTTCTTGCCTGTATCTACGTACAGAATGTACACAGTCTCCTTGTATCTTTGATTAGAATGGACAGATAGGCTACTCAAGATGGACGATCCATAACATCAAAGGCTAGCTCGGGTGACCTCTGTGAGGTTGTGTGAAATGCAAGGCTGTGACGTTATAGACAGCCTCAGTCTGGAAGTCACCCTTAGCAAGAAAAAATGCATTTATGATCTGTATGACCAGTGGCTGAGCACAGAGCCACCTTGTAGGCCTCTCCAGACCCAGACTGAGCACGTTGATAAAATTCAGAATGAATTGTCTGACTGTTGATATATAGTATACCCATTAATACATGGTCTGGGAACTTTAAAGCATCATCATACAAATTCAGCCTTTTAGGTGTTCATGTTGTTCCCCATCTTCTTTGTCATTGGCATACAGACATAACACAGGGCAGCTGCCATTTTTGGCAATTATTTTGAATTTAGGACAGCGTCTATGCCATTCTCATTATGGATTCCTAACTTGGGAAATCCCCAGGTAAGGTTGGCTCTGTTAGTTAAATTCCTATCCTAAGATAAGATTTTTTTCCCAGCAGTTAGGAAACATTTTGATTACAATATCAGACTTTGGAAGTTTCTGTGATGAGGCCCCTGGATTTTTAATGATGGAAAGCATAATGGAAATATGGGTTTAAATATATCTCCCATACAGTCCATACTCAATGTGTGCGTGCGTGCGTGCAGGCGTGCACGCGTGCGTGCGGGCAGGCGGGCGGGCGGGTGTGCGGGTGTGCGTGCGTGCGGGCATAGGCAGTTGCAACCCAGTCCGACTTCAGCACACCGTGAGGACAGAAACAGAAGTATCGGCAGAGACACAACACCTGCCGCAGCAAGCAAACATGCTGTCTGCTGTCATTTTGACTTGACCAGTGGACTTCACTACAAGCTGATTGGCCGTAGAAACAGTGAGTGACACCTGAGTTACAGGTGACACCATCAGCTGGTTTGAGTCAAGCTCAGACCAGCCAGTTCACACGGCTGCAACTTTTCTCTGCAATGTTCTAGAACGGTTTTGTCCTGTTGTGAATCATTGGTGAGAGCTGGGCTTTAAACTTTACTCTATGCAACCAGGTAAGGTATGCAACTGCCCCTGGGCCTTTCTGTGTGTCAGCTGAGTTGTGATAAATGATTATGTGACACTATGACCAGACATGAAAGATCCATAAAGGAATAGTTTATTTTTTGGGAAATAAACGTGTTCAAGCTGTCAGTCTCATGCATCTGTGTTAGGCACAGAGCTCTACTTAATCAAACGTCTCTTTTCAAATCCAACTCTTCATCAGTCCAGTCTTTTAAACAGTGCTGTTCTCTCACAGAACATGCTCCGCCGTCATGAAGAGCTGGAGAATGGAGCAGCGTGGTCTAATTCATCTGAATCTTCTGATGACTCGTCCAGTCCTCGGCTTTCTGTAGGAGGGCAACGCAACTCTTCACCTCATAAGGTAAAACACCACAGACACTATACCTTATTTATAATTTGCAGTCTTGTGCCATTATGATGGTAAAATGATGATGCTATCTAGCTCTGTTTATCACTGTATTATTATTATCTTTGTATTGGTGTGTAAGCTGTTTTTCCAGCTGAGATCTGTGAATGCCTTAAATGTCTCTGCGTGCTGTTCACTCATGGTGATCCATGTAGTCATCCATGATGGCTGGTTGAACCAAACTACATTTTGTAATTTATGTATATATGTATAATATCATCCTTTCACAGAAATGAGATTTCGTCAAGCTCTGTCCTCTTCCTGTGTATACGTGCAAACAGTCATGGTTCACAATATAGGGGACTTTTGCTTTGTAGGCCTCTCTCCTCTCAGGCTGCTTGTGGCCAATGGCAGACTGTGACCCAGCCCTTACCCGTCTGTCCTAAACCAGATTAGCCATTGAAATGATGGCATTTGTTGGCATGTTACACAGGCATTAGGATGGAATTAATTGTTGAACCTAGGTAGCACTGGTATAATGATTTGTTTTAGGTCTAGGGGATTTATTTACCTCTAAGACTTATTGCTGTACCAGCTGTTAGTAGCTGGCACAGCCATGAGTCTTTGTGGTCATACATAAAAGAAATGGCAATCAACATGAAAAGGATGTTGGCCTTGGGTGAGCTTAATTAACTTCCCCCAGCCTTACTTGCAGTGTAACTCACTGACTGCGTGGCTGGGCCAGCTCACTCAGGTCCTTTCGGCCCTTTTCTTGCTTTGACAGCCATGCATGGAGTTCAGTGTTGGTTTTAGTACATTCAATGAACAGACACCGACAGAAATGCTTCAGGGATGAGGGTTGTCTTTTAGCGCCCACTGTGGTTTCATCAAGAAGATTTTTTGTGTTGTCTGCTACATGCCGGTCTCAGGCATACTATCACAGGCATGCTGCTATCACCTCACTCTGGCATCTGCCATCTGTCAGGCTCATATTAGGTAAGACTTACCCTCATGAGATTGGCAACCAATCAAAACAACAACTTGTGACGGTAATCACAATTACTTATTTTATAGACAGGTTGTAGAACTCAAAAAGTATGGTTATCCATTATTCGTTTTCATCTTTACAGTATTAATAGTTACAGATTTTTTTCATGGTATCAGATTTTCACTACACAATTATTATTATGGCCATAAGAGTTCACAATAACAATATTGTCACAATATCTGTAGAAATTTTGAAAAAAAAAAAAAAAATTAATTAATTAATTAATATTTAAGTTTGTCTATTTTGGGTTTTGTCTCTTTTTGGCAAATGAATTACACTCAGAATACGAGTGTAAGGAGGTGGAGAGAGAGACTGTAACCGTAACTGTACAAAATGTTACAAAGAGAAGTTACACTTATTGGATAATGAAAAGGCAGCCAGATGGTGTTGGGAAAGAAATTGTATTTTCAAATAAAAAGACCAAAACCAACTATGTCAGCCCATTGGTTCCTACCAAAAACTTAAATTTGTAAAAAGGGTTCATGAACATGTAGTTTTATTTTGAAGGAAGGCTCTGTCATTTCCTAACACATTTGGACACAAGCATTAACCTTTGTTAGCTCCTAGAGATTTTCCCTCTTGCTGAAGAGATAACCTTTTCTGGAATAAGAATTGACCCTTTATTGTCTAAACTCAACTGAAGGTTAAATTATAACAAGCATCAGAGAGGATTTCCACAGGTGAGCGATGGGTCTGTGTCCTGGTTGAGGTAGATAAGCATACTCAAGATAAAGATAATCCCCAGGTGGCTGAAACCCTAAATTCACTTCTGAATAGCTGTTTGCCAATGAAATGTTCATACGAATTATCTGGCAGGACAAAAATAAGACTGAAAATAGGTCAGTTGACTGAAGGAAAGAGGCTCAAATATAAGGACATACTATTGAACAGCACAACTACAATATCAATGTATGTGTGAGTGGTTGAATCCAACCACAGGGATTGACGTGGTACATAGGAACTGTGATTTATGGTGAATGAATTAATTTGGCGAGACATAACAGGCTGTTTTGGGGAAGAGAATATATTGATTACAAGTACATTTCATCCAGACCTTATTACATGCATGAGACCTTCTGTTTAAGTGCACATATCACTCCCATACTGAAGTCTCTGCACTTGTTGCCTGTAATTTATGGAATTGATTTCAAGGTGCTTCTCGTCATTTTCACATCACTTTACAGCCTTGCTCCACATTTAAATCAGTGACTTGATGATAGTTTACATTCCAAACAGATCACTGTGTTCTTCTAACACTCTCACATTAGTAGTTCCTCAGTCTAAAGAGTCTGAGGCTATGGTGATGCTTAGGGCTGTGGTCTCCTGGTCGACTAGTCGATTATTTGGTCGCTATGTTCTCATCTAAACAAATTCTCATTCGTCGAATAATCGCCGTGTTATTTTCATAAGGAGAAAAGTGCTATATCAGCAGCTTTCCAGGATTAATCCATTATTTCCTGCGGCCGAGGGACAGGCTAAGTTACCTGTGAAAATAGGGGTATTTTCAAAACACCCCTGTTGTTGACAGAAAGTTGAACTCACCCACCCTAACGCTCAGTGTTGCGGTGACACAGACGTCCTGTCTGTTTCTGTATACTGACACTATTTCCCTCAATGAAAACGAAGCTTGTATTTACTTGTATTTCACAGATAAGAAACAATAAATTGTGAAGACAGTAAAACCTCCAATAAAATAGCATTTTAAGTCGTGTGTGTGATTTATCCTGGCTTCATATGAGCAGAGGAAATATCCACTTGTCGCTAGGCTAATTTATACAATGTAAAAGGCCATAGGCTGGCGCTAATAACGTTAGCATGTTGCATTTGCTTGGAAAACGTGTTTAGTATAAGACAGTTGTTTTGTCGGTAAATGTTGTGAGTTGTAGTGAAGCCAAATTATGTGCCATTACCTTTGTTACATGTTGCCGTTGTCCCTGGTTTTATATGAGAAGAGGAAAAGATCGCTAGACGCTAGGCTAATTTATACAATGTAAAATGCCATAGACTTGTGCTAATAACGTTAGCATGTTGTATTGTGGGGGAAATGTGTCCAGATAAAGACAAGTGTTTGTCTGTCAGTTCTGCGATTTATAGTGAAGCCATTTTGCGTACTTGTGTTTGAAACTATTAAGCCATATTTGTGTGTTTTGAATCAACTATATAAATAAAGTTTGATTTGAATTAAACTTTACAGCACTTAACACAGTCCTTCACCGCCAACTAGTGTTTTGGAGGTGTAACTGCAGAGTGACACAGACACACCACCACAGAAGTAAAAATAACATGCAGGGTTTTTTTCCCCCACGACTAATCGATTAGTTGAAGATTATGTGCGACTTTAGTCGACCAAGATTTTCTTTGGTTGACTACAGCCCTAGTGATGCTGCATTTAGTCAACATGCACGCTCCAAATCTGGAACAGCCTCTCCTTAGAGTTAAAATATGCACCTCACTTAGAATTCTTAAAAGAAAACTTAAAATTCATCTTTTCAAAGTTCAGCTGTGTTTTTTTCCCTCTGCACCGGTGACAGCTGTGGCCAAAGGATGGAATTTCCTCAACTTTGGCACAAACGTCCACTTTGACTCAAGTATTTCAGTGGTCAAAGTTACTTACCTCATGAGATTGGCAATGAGCTTACACGCATCTCATTCTTGTGAGTGCAATATCTCAAAAAGGCCTCGAGGGCATTTCAGTTGCCCAGTAAGATCGACCTAAATCTTGCCACCATAAGCTTCTTTAAGCTACTGGTCATATCTAAACAAGTAAGACTGTAACAAGAAAACATCAGAGAGGTTTTATTTTTATGCCACTGCACAGTCATAGGTCAAAGGTCAAGGTCACTGTGTCGTTTTCTGTCTCATTCTTGTACATGTGATATCTCGCGAGTACCTTGAGAGAATTACTTCAAATTTGGCACAAACCTCCACTTGGACTTAAGAATGAACTGATTACAATTTGATGGTCAAAGGTCAAGGTCACTGTGACCTTGCATCTGTTTAATTCACCTAAACGCAATATCTTGAGAAGGTCTTGAGGGAGTTTCCTCAAATTTGGCATGAATGTCCACTTGACCTCAAGAATTGACTAATAAGAACTAATAAGGTGTCCGAAGGTCAAAGGTCAAGGTCACTGTGACCATACAAATGTGTTTTTGGACATGACTCAAGAATTTATGCGTTAATTATGACAAACTGGCAGAAATGTCTAATAGGATAAAATGATAAAGTGATGACAATTTATATCCAAAAGGTCAAAAGTCAACTTCACTGTGACATCATAATGTTTTCTGGTCATTATTCAACACAACAATGCAGGAATAGAAGGGGACACATCTGATCAGATACTGAATTGGTAACACTAATCATGAGACTGCTGATTGTAAAGATCTTCTGTGCTTCCAGGTTGAACATGTGTTTGAAGCATCCATGTTTTAGAATTTGTATTCTGACATTTAGCCTACATTAAGTCCCAATGTTTCTGTCAAAAGTATTGACTAGTGTGGACAGCAGCAGAGGCAGTACAGGGTTTGATCTGGTTAAGTTGTTCAGCCAGCCTCTGTGGCATTCAGCCCCAGGAGAGCATGAAAGCAGAATGAGCAGAAACAGGGTGTTTGTCACACTTTAACTAATAACTGAAGTTACTGACTATGTTGTTAATGTGCTGGTTCTCCCTGTGACTCAATTTGTCCATGTCTTTCTCGGTCACCCACCAGGCAGTGGTGGTGACACCAGACATCCAGCCAGCTGGTAGTGGAAGTTCTTCCCCTCAGCCTGACATCTCATTTTGCCCCAGAGACTCCTTCTCCTCAACTCCAAACTCCAGCCAGAAAGTCAGTGCTGTCAGTGACACGTCCAGACAGCAAGCAGAAAGCAACAGGTACTGTTAGAGTTTGTTTTTTATGCTTTTTTTGGTGTGAGTATCATTTTTCTAAATCCTTTTGTTGACTGACTTACATTTGCCCATAAGCACAGGTGATGTGTTTACATTGCTTGGTATATGGGTGATTCTTCAATTATGGGAGGGTAGATTTTCAAGAAAAAAAATATTTTTTAGAAAAAACAGTGATTGTCTTTGTTAGGGCTAGGTTGTAGTAGCTCTGAAAAAAAATAATTGTGTCTCAATGATGACATTTTAATACTTTTTCAGTGTGTTGAAAATTCAAATGTGCCAGAGTTTCACTGTTTTGGGCTTGTACCCAACCCAGACTTTTTGACATCCCCTCTAAAATAAAGTAATAAAAAGCGTTAAATTCATTAAAACTTTACGTTGCTTTTCATCATAACAACTTAAAAAGACATTTTTCAAATTCATTTAGTTTATATATGTTCAGTTTTTTAACAGTAAAATATCTCTGTCCCTATACATCTGTCATTACCATCACACTCAACATTTTAGAGAGCAATAAAGTTTTTACAAACAGTTACTTACATTGTTGCATACAAATTAGATGCTCCAGAGGAATATTCCCAGACATGAGGCAGAAGCCTGATTTTTTGATGCCCACAAATGTAAGTAATTTGAAGTTTTGTACATTCTGATCTGAGAGTATGTTTATTAGGCGTCATTACCAAACAAGTTACTATATGAGTATTTTAATTCAGTAATAGGGAATTTCACTTTATTTACATATATTCAGTGTACATTGTATGCTAGCTAACCAGTTAGCTTAGCAAGTCTAAAACCTAGCCAACTTAGATAATTTTTTGTTTGAAGTTGTCAACATGGCCCCAGCTAAACCAGCTCAATGGTCAAAAAAATACAGAGACAAAATCAAGGAAGATCCTGAAAAATACCAGCAGTATCTTGAAAGAGAAAAAGAGAGATACAGGAAACACTACATATGTCTCAGAAATGCTGAGGAAAACCTAGGGCTGAAATGCATTTGTTTTCATCTGTTGCTGTGCATTAATAAAAGTGCTACACTCTACTCTACTCTTATTTGTGAGTGCTAATGACTTTATTTTCAATTTTTGTCAATTTTGGATTGTCACCCATCATACTATGAGGACATTTGAGTTGAGCATGCCAGTTTTCTTTTTATCGCTTTTCTTTTTATTGTTTGAACCTTTTTTATGTCACAAATGAGCCAGCTGGCCAGAAGAAGATAGTTACATAAGAAATGCTGTGGTTGTTTACCAAGTGATTTATTGTAAAGGAGGGTTAAGTTTTAAAATGTGTTGGTAGGTAGTATTTTCTTTATCTTTTGTTTGTCATAAAAAAAAATAAAAACGGAACACACCAGTGTTAATGTTTATGTCATCACCAAAACATGTTGTCATTACCAGAACACATTGTCATTACCATCACAATACATTTTCTGGTAGAAAATGTTGTTTTTTGTTATCTTGGGTCTTACCTAAATCATTATGGTAATGTTAAAAAGTCTAAATTTGCATTTTCTAAAAACCATATACTTTGCAATTCAAATGTTTTAATTAGTCCACAATATTTGATTGTTGAGACAAGGCAATGTATTAAAAAGTTAAGAGAGAACATGTTGTTAAAATGTATATTAAATGTACTCACAAATATTTAGAACATGCTTCTTAAAGAGCATGTGTTGTATTTACTGGAATGATTGTGAAAAACTTTGCTGTCATATCCTTTTGTATTAAAATCATTGTTTTGTTTTTGTGATGTAATGACATTTTGCTGTGACAACTTTGAAAAAAGCATCATAATATCAAAATTATCATGAAGTATGGTCAAAGCTATGTTAAGATCGTTGTTCCAGACTAATTAATGAACCTTTTGAAATAGAAAAAAATAAATATAAAAATAAAATAAATAATTTAAAGAATATTATTTCAAAATTTCAAAAATTTCAAAATTATTTCAAAAGTGCCCTGAATTGAAGAATCACCCATATATTGTGCTCTATTAAAAATAAAATGAACCAATATATGCTTTACAGGGAAGAAGAGAAGGGGACAGTTACTGTGGTGACCAAACCTGACAGTGAGGAAGAGGATGCAGGGAAACAGTCTTCCATACCAGCAGTGGATGGGGTGCTGACCAACAGCCACACCTCACGCAGCTACTCGCGCTCTCTGAGCCACATTAGTGAAAGTAGTGCTGATGGCATTGTGTTGACTGACAGGTCAGCCGAATCAGGAGACGTGATGTCTTTGGCGTCCGGGCTCTCCATCAATGACATTGAAATGGAGATGCCCAGCAGAACTCCTGAGCCACCTGTCTCTGCTGCCACAGATATTGACCTCTCAACAAGGCTCTGTGTCGTTAAAGAAAACATAGCAGCTGATGATGTCACAGATCAAAATCAACACAGGAAGCAACAGGACACATCCAGCTCTGTCCTAACATCCTCCTCTCCAAGAACTGAAGGAGTGGACCTTAACACTCTGTCACAAATGAACACACACTCACAGCCAGAGTGCAGCACACTCCCAGAGAGTGGGGATGTGTTGTATATAGCCCAGCGGGTGTCAGTGGAGGAGGAGATGCCGGCTGCAGGAGCAGAGTGTTTCTCCAAAGAGGGCAATGGTCCAATGGACAGTGGGCTGGAAGATGCTCTGACAGCTGTGGTTTCCTCTCTGGATGATTACAGAGGACAGTTCCCTGAGTTACAACTGCTGGAACAAGAGCTGAAGCTGCTGCAGGTTACACTGAAGGTGAGGATGGAGCATGTGTTACACAGGTTGCTTCTAGAGGTGGGTGGAGTTGTCAAAGAAGGTACCCAGGTAAAAATACTGTTACCTTAAAAAACAAGTTCTCAAGTAGAAGTAAGTCTAAAGTGGTGGTCAAAATGGCATGACTAACATATATAGGCACACTGCTGTCTTTTTCCCCATTTTGTTTATTATATGTAGATATGAATGATTTCATTTCAACCCTAGATGGCTCCTCGACTAAAGGCTAAAGGCTAGTTCACATTACGTAGTTTTCAGCCCGATTTTGCGTCGCAGAGACTATCGTAATCTTTTGAGTGCTCATTCCTGACAATGTGTGTTTCTCTCATCGGGAGTCTCGCCAACTGCGTTACGACCTGTGTGTGCACACCACAAGATTTCTCCACCAAGCCCTCGCCGACAGAGCCCCAGATTACACGGTGACGTCACCAAACATCGTTTTTTAACTTTGAGACGACACATCGTTAAGGCATGGCTATTCTTCCCAGTGTTGAATCAGATCTGCCTCAAGGGCCTGGGTCCAAACACAACGCGCTCCCCATGATCCTGTGGACACCGCCATCGTTGTTGTTGCTTGCTGGCTTGGCTTGTCCTCCTCACATTTCTTCCGTCCTCCTGCGTGCTGATTTGGGACATATCCCACCTCTCATTGGCTGATGCTCTTTGTCAGTCATGTCAAATCTCTCCAGTTTTCTAGCATGTCACATATCCAGTCCCAGTCACAGACAAGGGGGCAACTTGCTGGTAGGCTTGTTCACACATAAGGACTCGTCGTGGCAGACTAGCTGCTGACTCACCTCCGACCCAAGGTGGCTCTCAAGATCCTCTGCGACGTCAAAATCGCGGTGAAAATCGTGTAATGTGAACTAGCCTTAAGAAGTGATTCATGTTCAATATGATTTGTCACATCTTCATCTCCTGATTAGATAATCTGCAACATATACACCAGGACAATTTTCCCATCCTGTATCTCTTAAGTGTGATCACAAAATTCCATATGAATAGTGCATCAGAGGAGTAGTTCACCTGCAAAATGACCGTTTGTATATCAGTTACTCTCTGTTTGTTACAGTTAATTTGTGAAGAAACATTGTTTTTCTCGTATGCGTCCACATTGAAGGGAGAATCCAAATAAGGCGAACATTTCATGAATTAAGGTAAACAGGGGCCACACTTAACAACAGCAAATCTATATTAAAACATCCATTAACAAACTCTCACACAATAACAATAATAATAATAATAATAATAATAATAATAATGCATTTTATTTATAGGTGCCTTTCAAAGCACTCAAGGACACCTTACAAAATACAGGTAAACAAAAACAAGCAGCAATATATCCATAGATCATTAAGTCAAACAATTCAGTAATTTATAATAATAAGTTAATAAAATAACCAGACAAAAGTCATAATTATAAATATTAGGTATAAAATCACCATCATGAAGTCATCATCAGTGCAGGTCTCGATATGTGTGTCACCATAAAATCAGATCGAATATGCCGGTTTGAAAAATTGCATTTTCAGATTTTATTTGAAAGTGGACAGGGAGTCAGTATTGCCAGTGTCATGGGGGAGAGAGTTCCAAAGGTACGGGGCAGAGCAGCTGAAGGCTTTACAACCCATGGTAGTCAGCTGGCAGATGGTGCTGTGAGTTTGATTGCAGAAGAGGATCTAAGAGTATGGGAGGGTGTGTAGATATGAAGGAATTCAGACAGGTACGCAGGGGCTTGATTATAAAAGATCTTAAAGGTGAGAAGCAGAATCTTGAAATCAATGCAATATTTAACAGGAAGCCAGTGAAGTTTGTGGAGAACAGGAGTGGTATGATCTATGGAGGGGGTTTTAATAATGATGTAGGCAACTGAATTCTGGACCAATTGGAGTTTATGAAGACACTTGAGAGGGGGACCATAGAGGACAGAATTGTAATTATCAATATGAGATGTAACCAAAGAGAGCATGCAGACCGAGTAATATTATTGATGTGGGCCTCAAAGGGCAATGTACTGTGCAGGATGACACAGAGACTCTTAACCTGAGGGGAGGGACAGACTTTGGAGTTGTAAGTGGTCAGAGAGAAAGTATGCAGTTTAGCCAAAGTAGATTTAGTACCTATGAGGAAAACCTCAGTTTTATCACTGTTACGTTTAAGGAAGTTGTATGAAAGCGAAGAGTTAATATCCAATAAACAGTTAGAAAGGAAATTGAGTGGAATAGTGGAAGTAAGCTCGGTGGATACATACAGCTGAGTGTCATTTGCACATCCACGTGTGCAGGGTACATCACTTAAATGTTTTATTTTGTAACATTTTAGCCAAAATGCAGTTATAGGAACTACTGAGCATCTGACTGGATAAATAAGACTTGGATTATACTGTATGAGTTGTATGAGACTTTGTAAACGTATGTTTTGATATAGATTTGCTGTTAAACACATTCCCCACTTACCTCAGTTCATGAAGAATGTTGACTGTTTTGGATTCTCCCTTCACCATAGAGGCATGTGGGAAAAACTATATTTTCAAAACTATGAAAAAAATTCAATATGGCACTACACAAAGGAGCCCTTTAAAGAATAGAATAGAAAGAACTTTATTAATCCCTGAAGGGAAATCCATCTGTCCAGCAGCTCATGGTAAAATAGACTTAAAATAAAATACGTTAGAATAAATTAAGCGCACAAATAGACATTAAATTAAAATAAAATTGTCCAAGTACGATGTAAATAAAAATAGCCAAACCTGTGTGTGAGCATGAATGGAAACGTGTGCTTAGTTTTTGTTGCTGTGGTGATACAGCAGCGATACATACAAGTTTTTCTGTGACAGCTGTTGAAGCACACATGACCTTGAGCAGCTTGCTGTAATGCTAACTGGTCCCTCTCTCTCACTCTGTCTGCTGTGCCAGTTCACACAGAGTTTTGGGGTTGTTGTATGGATCTGTGTGTTGATAAAATCTGTCAGTGTTCAGCACAAACAGACCTTTTATTTGGTTTCCTGTTGGGCTGGACGTGGTGTAGCTGCGCTGTAGTGTTTTCAGATCGGACTAGTGGGGCTCTTCACAGTCTAATTTAAAGTTTATGGTGAGATTCTTCCTACCTCTACTCAAAGCTATGTTTGAGTTTATTTAGAAACAGTTTCTCCACCCAAGTGAGACGAGGAATGACAAGTTGAATTTTGCACTGTAAAATATCTAGCTCATGGCATACTGGTATCTTGGTCACAGTTCTTTAAAAAAAACTGATTTAAGGTGGAACCAGATTTGTATGGAAGCCCTAAAAGGCAAGGTGCAAAAAAATGCAGGTAATGTTGGCCTAAAATTTATCTCCTGTGTTCCGATATTATCTCCTACAGTGCATACCAGATATTATCTCCTATGTAGCAGATAAACTGAGGTTCTTGCAGACATTGCCTGCAGACGTTTTTGTGTGTTAGTGTGTGTTAGTCTGTGCATGCTCAGTATCTGCATACGCATCTGTACTCTTTGTGGGCATCTAAAGACATATATGACCATTGGTCTGTAGTCTGACTATTGATCTATCTGTGTGTGTGTGTGTGTGTGTGTGTGTGTGTGTGTGTGTGTGTGTGTGTGTAGGGTGGTAGGCACAGCCGTTCACCCAGTGTGGTCAGCCTCACAGTGGAAACAGCTCTAGGCAGCTTTGACTTCCTCAACACATCTGACTGGGAGGAGGAAGAGGAGGAGAAGGCTGACAAGAGGAGTAGAAATGGCAGGTCAGTGCTGATACATGTACTGCACTGTACCAAATTCTACATACTTCACACTGTTCATACGTTGTGTAGTTCATCAAAACCACTGCACACTGTTTATTACTTAGTAAATGTTAACATAATTGTCACAATATATTACTTATACTTGAATGCATGACATAATACATGTTCCTACATCACTTAGCTCCTGCTGTTTAAGAATCTCAGTTTTTAAAGTATCTTGCTGCCATCTAGTGGATCTGTGTTATACCATCACTATAACACAGACAAACTGCTCTGCTGATTTAACTGGTATTTAACCCTTTGGGCCCTAGGAGTTTTTGGGGGTATTTTTACTGCCTTTACTTTTAAGTTCATACCATAGTCATTATAAAGGCTACATACACAGAGAGAAAATCAGTAGAGGAGAACAGGTGTGAATTTGGACGCACTTTGTGTCGTTCGGGCGCATAGGGTTAAGAACGTGTGAGTAAAGCCTCCTATTCTTTCATAACTTCCTCAAAGTAACATAATAACACTGAAATATGGTTACATTAGGATTTTTTTTTTTTTTTTTTTTTTTTTGGCTTGACGTCACAAACTGTTTGCCACTTCTTTTTGTTGTTTACAGTAACATATCACAGTTAGTATCAGTAGGTTTGAATGCTAACTAGAGATTCACTTATCCTGTTGTTTTTCTCCCTGTGGAGTTTCTAATACCTAAAGCTTAACGCACAGATCTGATCCCATCGCTCTCTGTGTCTTTATACTTCACTGTGTGAAACTGATTGGGATCATTGTGTGTAATAACAAAGCTGGAACTACACATCTTCATCATTTCTTTCATACTGAATTATTCATACACCATGAGAAGGTTTATAAAGTTGAGGGTAATAACTAGAGATCCTAATCCAGCAAGTATCCAGGCTGTAAAGGCCCAGACACACCAAAACAAGGCTGGAGAACTAGCAGTGAAAAGAGCCCCCTGCTGTGTCACCTCTCAATGCCGTGTCTCAGCCACACATCAAACTGATGGCAAACAACCATGTACATTCTGCGCCTGCACGAGAGGACATACCCCTCCATACCAGCAGACGGTGGTTGTCTGTAATCTTCATTCAAAAAGAGAAACCAGAAGACACTAGTCAGCCGGTTAGCACATTAACAGCACAATCCATTGTTGAAAGAGCAAAGTATATTTACTGTGTGTTAGTGAACAATGACACAAACCATCAAGAAACATTTCTGCTAAAGAGCTCTTCACTTCAGCTCTTTGTTTACTGACATCATTTCTGTTTCTCTTCTTGTGCACAGAGCTAAACTGCCAATTAGTGATTTCATTCACTGACAGGCTCCACTGTGCCGATGCCTATTCACATGCTGAATCGACACTAAAAAAGGTCAACCAGCACTGACGAGGGCAGCAGATGCTCACCAGTGGCCTAACTTTGACCGACAGCTGACCATCGGCTTTGTGTGTCAGGGCCTTAATACTCCTAAAAGCGTTCTCTGTACACTGTCATAAAAAGTAGTCTTGTTTTGATTGGGGATTTTTTTCTTGTGTGTCATAAAGGGACAAATTAAAACCTGACCTTAGGACTGCCCTAGAGGAAAGGTAAAGGGGAACATGAATGTCTGAATGTAATTTCATGGCAATCAATCCAATAGTTGCTGAGATATTTCACTCAACCTGTGAACCTCCTCATGGCCCATTGAAAAATGTCCTCTGGATACCATGAATATCTTTGCAATATTTCATTTAAATCCATCCAATGGTATTTCCCCAAAGGAAAGGAATCTTCAAAATAAGATCTTCTAAACATAACTGAGCTCGATATAACATCAATATGACATTTTGACCATCTTCTCATTTCATTTCATTTCATTTCATTTAACCTTTATTTCAACAGGGAGGTCCATTGAGAGCGAGCTCTCTTTTTCAAGGACGCCATTCATGCAATACATACTTGTTAAATTCAGCTCCAGAGAAATATCCTTCCTCTCGTGTCATCCAGATTCTGATTTAAGATCCCAAAATGCTCTTTTTCCTCTCTCACTGCAGTAATCTTTATGTGTTGGACACAATCAGCTGTTGAGATAACAGTAAGATCCAAAAGAAAACTTGATTGGCTTATTAATGAGGCTGCACAATTTCAAAAAGTTGTCAAAGTGATGCTCTGTATATTTTATCTGTTATCAAGGTTGAGAAGCCTCTGAAAAACACATCAGAATGTAATAATCTCCAAATAAGAAGCTGATTTATTTATGATGGGACAAACAAAAGACTGTTGTGTGAGCAGCAAACGTTTTCCTCCATGTCACCATAAAGCAAAGTGGTGGAAAGACAGACTGACCACCAGACAGACAGACACATCGACATTGCTATTCCTAGAGCCATATCACTAGCATGGCTAAAAACAATGAATTAAGGTTTTGGTAGACAGTATAGGTTAGGGATAAACTAACCTTACATAGCATTCCACACTGTCAGACATATTTTAAAGAAGATTTTACCAAGAAAAGTCATGAGTAAAAGCAAGATCAATATTTACTTGGTATTTACTTATGTTATGTAAGAGCTGAAACTACTGCTCAGAGGACAGAGCTGCAGACTACTCAGGGCCAGCTGTCATACTCACATACAGTCCTTTTTTGTGTGTGCAATACTGTTAATCTTTTTGTACTTTTATCAAATAATTTGTACCAACACTGTAACACTATTGCTTATTGATAATGTGTTGCCTGCTCTATATTGCCTGTTATTCCATCTGTCTGTACGCCAAGAGCCTAATTTCCTTCTGAGGGACAAGGGTTGCAGTGGTATCTCAGTTTTAAGGTACACCATGAAATTAAAATTAACCTTATTTTAGTCATTTTCAAAAGGGAGAGATTTTACATAAATTTCCATTTAAAATGATTTGATTTAAAATGAGTTTCAGTTACAGTAATAAAACATTTGTTCAACCAAAAATAACCCCACTGGTTTCATTCCTTCAAGGGTTTTTGCATTTGTGCATTTTGACTTAACATAATAATTCTGTAATACCGTGATACCGTGAAGCCACAATATTTTCTGAGGTAGTTATCGTACCATGAAAATGTCATACCATTGCAACCTTATGAGGGACACAAAAGAACTAACTGAACTAAAGTGATCTGTATTGAGCCATCAGGCGCTCAATCCAGTTGACCCCTGACACTAACAGTTTTAATGGAAGCCTACCATAAGACTCTGCATGTCATTAAAAATTCCTCCTGTATGTCTGTAGGTCTCTGCAGGACAGAGGCTGGGACAGCCCCTCCTCCCCCCCTTGCCCCCTCACCACAGGCTGCTCCACCTTAGACCGCACCCTGGTGGTCCACTTGAAGAACTGCAGCACACAGCTGTTGGTAGGTGACCTGCCACACTATACTCAAGTCACTTTCCACACTCAGATAGAGGTCTCTAGCATCTGTGATATTGTTACCTTGAATTCCAGCTGTCAAGGTTTCAGCTCAGCAGATAATGCTTTTTCAGTGTTGGACATAAGCAGCACCATTTAGATGAATGGAGGACAAAAGTCATTTTATTTATCATCTACACAATACAACAGTTTGAAGATCTGTTCTGAAGATGATTGCTGAATGATCTGTTGCACTGGTTGTTATGGCTTTGTTTATAAGTATTATATACATGTATATATACATGTGTATATATATATATATATATATATATACGTACATGTGTGTGTATATATGTGTGTGTGTGTGTGTGTGTGTGTGTGTGTATATATGTATATATATAGAGAGAGAGAGAGAGAGAGAGAGAGATATTGTATAATATACAAGTACATAGTGACTCAGATTATCTGGCTTGATCATTTGAGGCATTGATTACGGGGGTTGGCATTACTTTTTCAAAAGACAGTTACATTTATTTATAACCTGTGGAAATCAATAAATCACTGTGATAAACTCTTT
This sequence comes from Epinephelus fuscoguttatus, assembly GCF_011397635.1. Classification (NCBI taxonomy): domain Eukaryota; kingdom Metazoa; phylum Chordata; class Actinopteri; order Perciformes; family Serranidae; genus Epinephelus; species Epinephelus fuscoguttatus. Next base: position 3,877,995 of record NC_064755.1, read on the forward strand.
AATAAGTAGCGTTAGCAGTTTAGGTTGCTACAGTGTTCGTGATAGTTAAGGTAGTTCTAGTTTCACCACTGCAGTCATTGAAAAGTTGTGACTTTGAATACGAGAAGCAGTAGCAGCTGTAGCAGTTTTATCAGTCATAATTATAGCAATTGGTATAACAATGAATGTTGTTGTACCAAAGGTCAGTGTTCTGTGAAAAAACACTGTCAGATAAGATTGGTCCGTTCTTTGACAAACACACCATATAATCACAAAATGTGCATCATATCCATCTTATTAGAGGTTTACTACAGAGGACCAAATGAGAGTTTTAATTTGAGAGGTTTACTGTTGTGTCAAAGCTGTTGTGTATGTTGATATATATGGCATTATGTCTTCAGTGTCTGGGTATGTTTGGTCCGCTACGGTGTGGAGAGATGTACGCCTTGGACAGACTGCTGAGAGAGGCTCGAGTCCTTGAAGTCATCCGACGCATCGCTAAGGACAACCCAAGACGTCCAAGACAGCCTGCTGAAGGTCAGCTGTAGTATCTATATTTCTGTCTGAGCCCTTATTCTCTTTGTATGAAAATTACATACAGAAATGATCATTAAACCGACAACATTATAATCTAAAGTATTAACCCTGTTTATCACTGCTTAGCATGTAAGATCCAATATTGTGGCAGATGAAAACACATTAAACTACAAGGCTGTGCACACAGCTGCAAGGAGAGAGAAACAAAGCCAGAGAGCACTCAGAACATACATCCTCCATGCCTACCATAATCCTCTAAATGTGTATTATAATAATAATTTACTTTTTTCTAAGTGTATTTACTGTGCATCTTCAGAACACCCATAGTGACAGACAGTCTTAGATTTTAGAGAATACCTGAATTCTCACAAGAGACAGGTTTTATAAAGGGATGTATTGTATAGAATTATAAGTGACCCAAACTCTTGACCACTAAGTTACAGCTATTTAAATGTATCATGTTGCTGTTGCACACCTTATAGTCAACCACTTGTCATCTAAATTTGGTCACAACTGTGCAATCCAAGTGAACATCTTTCCATTTAAAATGCATTAAATAATGTCCATGGTCACCATAAAAGGACATTTAGAAAAGGTTCAAAAGTGAAAGTTTTTTTTACTGACTATTTGAAGACGTTGATGGAACGTTCACATTTAGACCATATTTCACCAGGATTAACAATAGTGAGATTTATTTCATCCTTTACAGTGTGCAAATAATACCCCATCATCATTTTGGAGCCTAACTAAGAAATCACATCCAGATTTCTCAGGTGAAAGTCAGTATTTCAAATCCCACGGAAATATGGTCTAAATGTAACAGTTCAATCAACGTCTTCAAATAGTCAGTGAAAAACCTTTTCTGAACGTCTTTTCACCATCATTGTTTATATGCCTTTATAACCTCAAAATGCTCACTGTAATATTTTACTGTAAAAGTGGTTCTGCTTTAGGATGACAGCAGTAGCCCACCAGTAGCACTCAAGTTACATACTTAGTCACACTAACACCATTACAGCAACAGCTTAAAAGGACAAAGAAGACCATGTGACACATGCTACAATACATTTGTATTTATTATGCAACAATTTAAATGTAACATAAAAAATGTCCCTCTGGTTGGAGGAAGAAGTTTGATATGGCGGAAACCTATAAATAAAAGTAGTAGTATTAAAAAGAAATATATTTTCACTGAGACAAGGGTGAAGGTCTATTGAGGGTTTGATATTTGAGTGTAACTATAATTTCTCTAATTGCAATATGAAATGCTTGACTAAGGATAAACATATTATATTACATTCTCTATATTGTTTGTATGATGCTGTATGCCAAACCTCTTGGCCCTCTTTTTTCCACATTACTTTGCTGTTACATTATTCACCCCCTCCCCAATCCAATATATGCAGCCCCCCGTCACTTTCTGTTTCATATTTTTGAGGTGAAACTGCTTAAAAATTCAATTTTACAAGCTACAGCAGCAGTCCATTAAGTCAGACACATTATCAAGCCAACATTACACACACACACACACACACACACACACACATACACACGTGCTGTGAAAATGGTCTGGCAGCATGTTTATGCAGATGTTGGTCCACACTGCAGCATGCTACAAGCCAGCATGCAAAAACAAGCAGCCTGGACTCCTTCGTGAGTGACACAGAATATGTGTTCAAGAATCTTATCAATTTATATGTTAAATACATCATCCACAAGCATTACAGGAATACAGTACGAAATAACCAATATGTATGTGTCAGTGACAGAAGAATGAGAATAAATAAAGTCATGAAAATATATTTCTCACCATATCTGGTTAAATTTGGATTACATTTAAATTAGGGTTTTGCACAATATTCAGGTGGAAAGAATGAGTATGGCCTCTGTGGAGAGATAGAGTCCGTGTTGGAAACCTGAAAGAAAAAAATAAAGCTTCTATGCCTGAAGGTTTCAGTTTGCTTAAACCAAAGCACAGGTCTGTTGGTCAAACAGCTTTTGAAACCTCCTCCCCTGATGTAAGCAATAGTGTTTCTGTCTGTCAAGTCTCAGTCTGCAAAATGTGGCTCATGTTTCTTTGTGTATGGAACTGTGTTGAAAAAGTTCTGATTGGTTCAGCAAAAGCTGAAGAAACTGGCTATGGAACCTTGAGTTGAGATTATTCCTTATTTCCATGCTCAAATGTAGAGAAAAGACTTGAGGCCCAATTTAAATAATTCAAAACATTGTTTAAACTGCATGGTGCATAATCTGGGCACAAAGTAAGGCATAAGGCTGCTCCTCGTGCATCATTTCATTTACTCAATGCGCTAGAATCAGGAACACTGTAAAACAAGCCATATGATCTAGCATACACTTGAAATGATCTGCACATGCGTGTCTAATTTAAAAACCTCTTGTAATTTGTTCCATTAATTTGGTGCAAAAAAACTACAAGCAAATTTACTGAGCTCAGTACTGATCTGAGGATTTTCAGGGGATAGTTGCACACAGCATCTCTCTATAAATGTTAAGTCAGACAGCAGCTGCTCTGCTCTGATCTCTGCTATGTTCACATTTTACAGAATGTCATTAATATTTTCCTCATAAATGATCACCAATCTGCAACCTATCCATGTGTCCCTGTGTGTGTAACAAGCAGAGTGTACACATGTTGTGAACCTGTTGTATATGTGTATCTTACTATTTGAGTACAATACAGCAATGATCCATCTGACCACACATCAGTTTAAGACCTACGCTCTCATGGGTGCACATTGCACAGATGGCTGAAAAGCACATTTGCTGCTTTCACAACGTGGGCACTGGCTGTGAAAGTGACAACTGCGTCGGTCAGAAACTAACAATGACAGTTGCGCTGCAGTGGTCGTAAGATGATAGGACCCTTAAACTTCAATGAGCTTGATCCAAAACTAAAACTCAAACTACACTAACTCTCTCTTCCCTCCCTCTCTCTTTACTCTGTCCTGATTTTCTCTATCACAGTGATACCACAGCTGGGCCTGTGCCGGGGAGCTGTGTCACTCTGGCAGCAGTGTGTGGGGCAGGGCAGTGTCTACAGCGTCTCTGCTGAGAACTTGCTGGTTACATTGTCTACACTCTACTCCAGAATGCTGCCTGAGAGGGCCAGCAACATGGCCAACACAGGTACAACAATGTCTGCATGTGTACAGTTCATATTAGCGTGTGTGCTGTGTTAACACCCATATGTGTGTTTGTCCAGTGTTCTTGTGTCTGGTTGAGCGAGTGCTGGATCAGAGGTTACCGCGGCGGAGCAGTAACAGAGAGGGAGTGATGGTGACGCTGTTCCAGCTGTGGAGTTACTTGGATGCCAACGGCATCAGTAATATAGAAACACACATTGCTGAGCTGGCAGAAGAAGGTATTCCATACACAAACACACACACAAAATCTTGTACTTTTATCTTTGTGAGGACCCTCATTGACATAATGCATTCCCAAGTCCCTTACCCTGACCTTTAGTGTATTTATGCCTCTCTGGCTATATGCCATCTCAAGAAGGCCTTGAGGGAATTTCTTTAAATTTGGCACAAATGTCCACTTGGTTCATGGTCAAAGGTTACAACATGTTCTCGGCCATAGTTCAAGAATTCATGCGCTAATTATGACAAAATTTTCACACAAATTTCAATAAACGATAACATGAGGACTTGATAACATTTTATATCCAAAAGGTCAAAGGTCAACCTCACTTTGACATCAGAATGTTCTGTAAAAACATTTTTCTGGCCACTTCTGAACATCATAACTTAAGAACATTAGAGGAGACATTTGGTCAGATGTGGAACTGGTGACACTAATCTTGGGTGTCCAAGATCCAAGTGTTGAACCTGCCGATTGTATAGATATTCTGCGCTGCCGGGGGGAAGATGTGTGTGAAACATCCATGTTTTCACAGACATGGATGTAAACTGTAACAGCAACCTGACTGGTCCGCAGAGGCATACAACCACGATTTGGTCAAAAATGGCTCTTTTAACAGAAAAGGCTGCTGACGTTTGCCTTTGTCCCTTACCCTGATCTGAAACCTTTTTGTAACCTGAACCTTGAAACCAAGTCGTAACCCTGTAACAGGCATTTGAAAAAATAAAAACTGGCCAGAATGTCCTCCCTTCCTAAACATGTCCTCACTTTGTTGGTTAAAAATGTGTTTTGTTCTTCACATAGCAAGTACAAGTATAAACACACACAAATATAAATGAATGCAGAAAGCACCTCTGATGCGCTAACCTCCATCCATCAGTGTGGTTGGTGCAGAGTCTGGCGTCATGTGACCAGGATGTGATAGTGCAGACTCTGCGGCGTCCTGCAGAGTGCAGCCTGAGGAGAGAGGGTCTTCACGCTGTGGCCAAATTACTGAAAGACCCACGAGGCAAAGTGTCAGCCTCTGCCAGCTCTGTGCTGAGGAGCCTGGCTGCCCAGCCCAGACAGAGAGAGCAGGTGAGAGGACACTGGACACAGTGTGTGTATGTGTGAACAGTGTGTTTCAAGCACTCCTAGTTTCACCAAAGTCTTGCTAAGAATATACCATATTTTAATGTATTTTCTTTTACAAAATTGTCTTCTTAATGACATTCACTCTGATCTCTGTCTATTCTGAGATACTGAGAATGTTACTCCAATTTTAAGGTTTAATATTAAAACTCTATTTATCAGTATCAGTCTTATATCTTTGATTGTATTGTTAATCTTTTTTATGATGATGTATCTCTCTTTAGTACTTTGGTAATAAGATTGATAATGGTGACACCTTTTCTAAATTTCTGCACACATACATATTTTTGCCGTGTCTGTACTGATGGTGTTATCAGCCTGCATAGACAGCGATACTGATATTCTGTAATAAAATAAAAAAGATAAATTAAGTAGAATAGAGAGAGATTGGGCTGTAATCATAAAGCCTCAGTAAGGCAGAGATATTACATGAACAGCATTGTTAAAAGTAGGGCCTCATCATGAGATTATCAGTGCATAATAACATGTACTGCAGAGGTCAGAGCAGTGTCCTTTGTCCTCCTCAGGCTTTGGTCAGCTGTTTGGAGCTGCTGGAAGATGAGAACGTGGACACCAGAGTCTGTGGATGCAAGGCCTTAGCTTGTCTCAAGGTACAAACATGTAGACTCTTTGTGTTTTTATCCCAAGCTGTTGAAATACAGTTTTAAGGCACCATCGATCTAATGGCTTAATAACAGTAAATTTAACGTCATAAAATCATGTCTGTTTGCAGCCTTTCTGTACTGTATGATACAGTATTACCCTATCATACTGACCACTGTATTCCATCCTTTGTCATTCCAGGCCAAAGAAAGTATTGACCAGTTGGTGTATCTTTGTCGGACGGACAAAGATGAAGTCCGAGATGCTGCCAAACAAGCGCTGCTGGTGCTCGGTAATATTCATTATCATATTACTTAGAGTAACTGCTAAACAATAAATAATAAATAAAAATAATACGATCCATATTGAGAAATAATTTGCCTCGAAGCTGCACTAGGTAACTTTTATTTTTCCAAAAATTGTTATATTTGCTGAAACTTGTCACTATATCCTGTCAGTAGTACATGAGACAGATGATCTGTGAAAAAATCAGGTGGCTCTGGCTCCTCTAAGTGCTATTAATTGTATTTGAAAGAATCTGTGCCTGAATGAAAACAACCAGTCAGAGCCAGGAGGTGTCTCTCATGCATGTTAGTCTCTATCCGTGTACATGCTGTGCTGACATCAACAGCACTAGGAGGAGCCAGAGGAGCCTGATTTTTTTTTATTTATTTTTTAACAGATTATCTCTCTCATGTACTACTGTCAGGATATAGTGACAGTATATGCAAATATGACAAAAAGTTTCTTATATGCCTCCACGCCGATGATAGCCGTGGCCAAGGGTATTATTTTTCCGGGTTGTCCATCCGTCTTTACGTCCATTTGTCCCATTCTCAAGAACGCCATATCTCAATAACATCTTGAGAGATTTTCTTTAAATTTGGCAACATCCACTTGGACTCAAGATTGAACTGATAACAATTTGATGGTCAAAGATCACTGTGACCTTGCATCCATCTTATCCTCATAAACGTGACATCTCAAGAACACCTTTTGGGGGTTTGCGTGGACGTGCAAGAGTCTGGTTAATAATTCCACTAACACAAACGAAATGAGCAGACGACAATGCTGCGAGCAAAACAAAGTGTAGTGTGCGCAAGCGTGAACCACTTGTTTTCATTTGGATGATGTGCTGCTGGATCAAAGACCATAGAGTGCTACACGTAGGGCGGGGTTGCCAGGTCAGCTTATAAGCTGCGACTTTGGGCTTGTTTTTTTGTGAAGTCGCTTACAAATATTGGTAGTCACGGGTTGGGTTTTTTTTTGGGCTTGTTTCTAAAGTGGAGTTGCTTATTTGGGCTTGCTCTCTAAACAGCGCCTTTCTCTATATCCGTCTAATGTCAAACAGAAATGTATACAAAAGTGTGTGCCAGATAATATACATAGAACAAATAAACACACACTAATACTCACTGTATGACATTAACGTAAAACAATGAATGAACATTACTTATCGCTTATTATTTTTAAAAAAAAAAAAAAAAAAAACAGCTCATAGAAAGACTGCGTGCTCTTACTTTCACATGCAGAAATGACGTCATCAGCTGGGTGATCACGTGCTATCCGAAAATGGCCGAGTGATACGAGTGCATTTTCGTTCGGACCAGCGGAAAGTTTGTTTCAAAACTCTGTGTGTGTAAAAAGTAGGAATGCACCAAAATGAAAATTTGTGGCCGAAGCCGAATAATATTAAACGCTTGGCCGAATACCAAGTACCGAATACTGAATATCATTGTTTAGTTTTTCATTAGTTTTTGCAGATGAACCCCCTCCAGATTAGTGTTGTCACGGTACCAAAATTGGGACCCACTGTGTGATACCAATGAAAATATCATGGTTCTGAGTAGTATCACGATACCACAGCAAAAATGAGGCAGATGTGCTTTTTGTCATTTATGAAAAGATAAATCACTTTTCTATAATACATCAGTGATATTTCAATGGAATAAATCACTTATTGACTTATTCATACTTCAAAAACAGCATTAATGAGTGATGAACATAGGGGGGGATCAAAATAAAATAAATAAATAAAAGAATCAACCAGCCACCCTCCTCCCCTTCATAAGTAAAGAACAGTCCCTAAAGTGCGGTGAGGTTTGTGGGCCGTGAACGGCTCGTTTCTCCTCTGATACATCACGTACGGTCTGTGTTCGGCTGGCTCGGCTGTCCAGGTACTTCTGGGCAGTCATGACACCAAGAAGAGGATATTATTGGAGCCGACTTCTCCGTCGCCCGGTAAGCCGATGGCCACCATATTTGACAGGAATACATTAACGTTACTGTCTGTGTCTGTGACCCCCGTTCAACCCACAATCGATGGGATTCGTCTTTCGTTTCTGCTGCTGGTTGAAATCTGTAGGCTGCTCGCACAGCGTGCTGAATGATTTAAGTCTATTTTGCTCGCTCAAAACTATTTTTAGTCGCAAATGCGAGTGTCGTGATGGACGGATCGCCACACTGCCGACATTTTACTCTGCGCGTCATGGCACGCTGTTTGATTGCGTTATCAAAACACGCCGCTATTATTCAGCCTTGCTTTTAACTTATTCCACCGAATACCGAATGTGTGTTTTTTGCAATATTCGGCCGAATATATTCGGTTACCGAAAATTTGGTGCATCCCTAGTAAAAAGCAATTCCACACACGTAGAACTGAGATCCACAAATGTTTTTTTGATTCACAAATAAAAACTGAGTTCACAAATGCCTGTTCAAAAGTTGTAAATGTTAGGAAGATATTCACAAATGCTTTTCATTTATTTGCAAATTAATTTAATGTATTCACAGATATTTTTTGTATTTGTGGAATGTGTTTGTGTATTTGCAGATCCGTTTTATACTTGCAAAATATTTTTGTGAGTTTACAAATCTTTTTTTTGTATTTGTGGAAGGTGTTTTATATTTACAGATTACACATTTACACACAGATTGTCGATCTGTTCACACACATAATTATGAAACAAATCTATCTCCATACAGTTATCGCTGATATTGGGATGGTGGTCCCCAGTTAACACTGTTACTGTAGCTCTGTCAGCATTATTGCTGTTGTTTAACACTGCTTATGGACTTAGCACCGTTAGCTGCTAGCTCAGCCACCTCCATGTTGAGAATGTCCAGACAACTCATACGCTTTAAATTTAGCATAGAGTCCCTTCAAATGACGTTGGTTGTGTTTGTGTTAACAAACTTTGATATGTCTTCATGAACCTGCACATAAGGCACTTGCTGTTTCTTAATGTGATAACTTATACATTTCTCTTTTGCATTTTTCATCCATCCATTTTTTTATTCCACTTATTTATAGATTTGTGACATAATTAAGGCAGAAATAAGGAAATCTACATCTTGCTTGTTTTCTGCCATTTGACTTTGTCCAGTGCAAATGTCTGTGGAGAGGATGAATGCATTCATTCATTCATTCATTCGTCCGTTTTTTTCATTCCACTTTTTTTTGTGTTCTTCCATTAATTGTGTGGAGCAGGCGAAGAGGGGAAGATGGCCCACAGACATGTGGAGACGTCTCAGGACAGCATACCAAGACTCTTTGCTCCAGGAAGCATGGCCAGCACAGCTTTCTAACACCACACACACACACACACACACACACACACACACACACACACACACATACAGGTGGGAGCAAAAAACAAAGTCAGCACAGCAACACAATATGAATGTTGTGTTTTGGCAGTGCTTTGACATGATGTCTCGGTGAGAATAGTTTTTTTCTTCTATCCAATGAGACTAGCAACAAATCTAATATATGGTATACAGTATATACACTGTCAGAGGGGCTGCAATAATACTCACAGCAACTTAACACTGGGCAAACACAACAACAAGCTGCAAACACACCAGTTTATGTTTATCAGCCTGTAAAGATGTAATGAAGAATGTTAGCGGACTTGAATGGAAGGATGGATAAAGGGAGGAGTAGAAGGAAGAAATGAGGGAAGATATGGAGAAGTTAAGAGGACAGAAACTTGAGTCATAATCAAGTCAAATCACTGGTCCAATTCCTTACTATCACAGTCAAGTCCTTCCATGGCCCAGACACAAATACATTATTTTGAAGTGAGTTAGCAAAAGTCTAGAAAGCTATTTAAAGTCACTTTGTTAGATAATTAATATTTTCTTAGCCTAAGTGCCCAAAATGCTGAGTTTCATGTATTTTTTTTATAAGTTTTATTACTTCACCTCTCTGTGGATTTGACTGGTCACACGGTGAACAGTTGGCATAGAGTAAATATTCCACAGTATAACACTACCCCTAACATTACATAACACTGCTTTTCGCAATGGATACTGCTGTCTCTAGTTTTGGCGAAAATGAGTTTTTAAACAATCCTAGACGGACAGCTCGCTCTGTGAAGTGACATGCCTGCAAACTGAAAAAGATGTTTTCTCATACAAGTCTGCCTTTCCTAAGCCTTTGGCTCTACTTATGCTTGTTGGTTTTCATGTTTGCCAGATGGCTGTTATCTGAACCAAGGCTGCGGTCAACACTACACAAGTCCGAGCCCCAGTGGTTTTGTGACTGAGTCAAGGCCTGGTCCACCCAACAGTGCCCATAAATGTTGCATTTTTTTGCTAACAGTGATTTGTGATTACTACTCTTAGAAATCAAATAGTTTTACAAAACAAAATATTCTTGCACAGAGTTACAAGCTATGAAAGGATGATGCCTGTCCACACATATATGCATAAGCCTACATGTTTGAAATGAGGATGCTTGGATGTTACATGGCTAAGTTAAGGTGATATTAAAGAGTTGAGTGTGTCTATGGGCGACTGGCAGCTGACCGACAGCAGAGCTACAGTCTGCTCTGAAGCAACAACAGTCAAAAGAACAAGTACAAGTCAAAAAGTGACAGAGGTAGTAATGCAAAGAATGAAAAAGGAGAGCTTGATAGAAATGGTCAAACACCACCTACTTTCATACCCCTAAACACCTGTCCAATCACTGCACGAGCTGGGCGTGATTGTCAGGTTGTCGGTTACACAAACATACAGAAACTATCGTTTCGTTTCTCGTATCGAGGTAAACGCTTTCAGTATTACTTTGATGCTTCAGCAGTCTGCCCTCTGGTACCACAGCTAAGACCACTTCTCATTGAAAAGGAAATATAAAAAATCAAAACAAACATGGAATAAACCTTGAAGATCTTTATTTTTGAGTGCAATGCTGTACTTGAGCCAAACTGCATGTATGTCTCATCAAAGTGCATCAGATTCTTAATTCAGAGGTTGTAGGTCACAGGCCTGTGTTGCCAAGGAGCCACACCCTGGGAAGCAAGGAAATTAGTAAGGTTTTTATTGGACTGTATAAGATGATATGATAGAAAGAGATATGTCACACATGTTCTTTTACATTCTTCCTGGATCTGTCAGTGGAGCTGGTGCCCTTTTTAGCCAATTGTATTATAAAGCCACATGTAATGGGTGAGCAAGTGTTGGTTAAGATGACATGTTGTGGCTGACGCTGGGACAGATACTGGAGATTCATCAGCTCAGTCACATCTGCAACACTGCCACTGCTGGCTTATTAACTGTGAAATGTCTTCCAGTTCAAAAGATAAGAAATGAAAGCTTTTTATTCTCTGTCTCACAGGCCTTTAGGTTTCATGCTGTCAGTGTACTGGCAACAGATTGAAAAGAAAGAAAAGCATAGCTCTCACTGGAGTTCTATAGACAGGGTTGAGACTGCACAAAATGTGTTAAGCTGCTTCTGCACCAAGAATGGTTTAAGCAATTCAGTGCCATTACTCTTTACAATAATGACATACCTTACTCTTTATGGAAATACATATAATATGACTATATGCCACTGGAATTCAATATTCTGTGATTGTAAATTGTTTTTATCTTAGCAGAGTCTTAATTTGTAAATGTATGCTTTGTTTATAAGATGCATTTTTACTGTTTACAGTTTAATTTCAGTCATGCAACAAACTTGTTTAATGGATTGATTGACTTTCTGCGGCACTTAACTGTAACACTGACATATCTGCTGTAAATGGGGTGGCAATCTGTTTGGAGTCACTGAAGATTTGCATTACTGTCTCACACTGCTGTGGAGGAATTTGTCTTTTGAGAAGGCAAAGACAGATTATTGAGTAAATTTGTCAATCCAGATCTGGGATCAGTTCACCTTAAATTCACATCAACAACAGATGAACCTCAAACTTAAAATTTCTGTCTTTTAGGGTGCTTTCACACCTGTTGAGTTGAGTTAGTTTGGTCCACACCAGAGGGAAAAATTATTTATTGTTGCATTTTAGTTTTAGTTCGGTTCCTGTTCACACTGACTTTTTGCAAATGAACAAAGAGGATGTCATGAAGTTCTACCAACTGACAGGTAACTCACTGATTGGACAGGTTTGGCGTTTGTCATCCTGCATCATCAGTGCATCATCAGGACCCACGTGGGGAAATCAAATTCTGGTGACTGACAGAATTTTATGTAGCAGCACTTTAATGCTTTGAAAGTTTTATATTTATGTTCTTTGGTTTCACAAAGAGCTCTTAGAGATGTAAGTGATTGTAAGCATTATTAGGAGGCTATTATTAGACTGCAAATCAATGTCATGTTATGAATAATAACTAACGTAGAGACAGGATGAAAAGAAGGCGTCTTGTGCAGTATTGACTCAGGGCTTAATACTGTGGGATCACTGTCACACTCTTTTTAATGGACCTAATGAACAGACAAAGTACACAGAATCGGATACAATGATGGAAGACTTAACAGGTTTTTTAGTCAGGGAAAATACCCTCACTGGTGTGCATATGTGTTACCATGGTTACATGTATGCATTAGCATAAATAGGTTATGGGATATACATGGCCTTTATCAGGATCAGTTATGAGATCGCGGAGAGATTTCATCATCAGCAGATGGATTTATTATTGGTTTAGCTGTTGCTAAAATCACCTGAAATCCTGTAGTTGGTTTGTTATCTTTCACACCACAAACGTACAGCACTGTTGGAAGCAGACCGAGACCCGCTTTTTACAGCGGCCGTGGTTTGGTTGTTTGTTTGTTTGGTCCACACCAGGGTTCGATTGACAGCTTTCACACCAGCCCAAACAAACTGTATTAACTGAGCAGACCGACCTGAGTAGTTGTAACCAAACAAGTTAGGTGTGAAAGCACCCTTAGAAAGAATAAGAATTTACACTTGTCTCTGCTTTGTTAGTAGCATTCTGGAAGATTTGAATAGGAATAATTAATACAGAACTGGACTGCACGTCAAGTAAACCGATCCCAGACACTGAATCATAAATTGTTAACGGGCCATACCACTGTTTTTGCATGTTTATGCCATTTACTACAAATAACATACTAAAAACTTTACAATGCTGGTGACCATTTTCCAAAGTCAGCCCAGTGCACTCACCAAAGAAAAATTTTAATTTAAGACCTTATTTTGTAATTACTGACCACATAATTACAACATCTGTATTTCATTAATTTCACTCAGTATTTCATATTAACAACATGTATATCTTATCATAGGACATAGTAATTCATAATTACAACAGCTGTTACTATCAGATGACAAACTCATAATTACAAGATGATTCCCTCATACTTATGAAATAGGATCTTATTATTTTCACATATTTTCTCACAATTATGAGATACAGATGTGGTAATTGTGAGATATTTAGTAATGGTTCAGGGGTAATGTTGTAATTTGCCTTTGGTGAATGCAGTTCATGTTTGTTCCAAAGCATGGCTTAGTGTCTCCGATTTTTGCATTGTGCTGAATTTTCCTGAAAGAAGCCAATTGTTTTCCATTTCTTTTAATACAGGATCATCACAGCTAGCATGTCTACAACAATGATATAATAACATTTAAACACAGAGCTGATGTTCACTGTGATGGATTATTAAAGTGTCAGCTTTTTGTAAGTAGATATTGCTACTGTACACATTCAATGAAGTACCACTCCATAAGCTTGGAAAGATTATCAGCATGAGGTCAAGAATGCAGTTAGGTGTAGGTTAAAAAGAAGATGCAAAAACACTGGTATCATTCTTTAAATCGTGGCAGTATTTCTAAAGAACTGACTAATAGTCCAGCAGGTTATCCACACTGAATTGGACCATTGTCAGTGAAAATGCCAAAATGTCTGAACCCAGTTGTTGTGACGACGGCTGTTTCTGTTTTTTGTAGTCTTGTCTCAGTAGTTTCATAGTGACACTGTTCACAGTGATGATGCCACACTGCCTTTTTCATTTTCTGAGCACCGTTACTGGGGCATCATCTCAGCCTGATGACTGATGATAGTATATGGAAAGTAAATAGATGGGTCCCAGTCTCATACTGTATACTAATACTATGATAAAACCATGTTGTAATAATGTTGACAGTGCAATTTTCTAACAATGGAAAAAAAGGAAATTTATACTGACAGGAAATCAGATGTAATTCTTAACCATGCTAGCAACTTGAGTGATGGCAGTGTTGGTCAGTTGGTCCACCACTTTGATCCAGACTGAAATATCTCAACAAATAATTGATGGATCCATGAAATTTGGTTCAGACATTCATGACTCACTGAGTTCGAATTGTAACAACTGTTTTTTTTTTCTCTCTAGTTCCATTATCATGTCAACATTTCTGTTTGTCCTGTTGGTTTTATGACCAGATCCCTGCAGAGCTAAAAACATTCCCATCTGTCTCAGCTGCACTGTTAATACTGATGGGCAAATGTTAGCATGCTAACAGGCTAGACTAAGATGGTGAACATGATAAACATTATGCTGAACATCAGCATGTTAGCACTTTCACTGAACATGTTAACATGCTGACAGTAGCATTTAGCTCGAAAAGCCACTGTGCTGAAGTCCAGTCTCACTGAGTTGCTAGCATGGCTGTCAGCTCTTCTCTGTTGTCTGAACTGTCAAATCACTGTCCATAATAAAGTCTTCCAGGGGTGATGTTTTTCTGTAGGCCAGTGCGGAAGTTAGCATCACCCTGGTTCCCTTGTCAAAAAAGTCTGAGAATTATAAGATAATAAGCTCTATGACAAACAAACGTTTATGATCCTTGCACATTTTGTTCAGCAAGTGAAAAGTGGTGTTCACAAATATTAAAATACTTTTATGATTTTTGAAGCGTACATTCAGTCAAGCAAAATGCTAATGTTAGGCTATAAACAAACTACACCACAGTCGCATGACTTAATGTCGCCACCACAACAAGGCTGTGAAGTCATGTTTGGCGTGATGACATTCTGTAGTCTCATTTAGTCATTTATTAGTAACCGCCTTTCTTAAGAGATGTAAAAGTCTCTTCAGCTTGTGTTAACCACAGACCTTATTTCAGGCATCTAACCAAAAACCCACTGACTTTCAGACGAGGGAACCAGGAGTGCTAACATGCTAATTCATTTCTGAGTTTCAGGATTAATTTCTGGAGTTCTCTATTGTTTCACTATTTGTGTAACAACGGTGTCCATCGATGCATAAAAATGTGTCAATTTTAGTCTGACTGTTGACGGTTTCAACTGTACCTCACTTTGTGATTGTTTTCCAACATGTGAACATTCCACAAAGTCGTTAGAATTAGTGTACAGTATGCAAATGGGACACAGCTTTTATCTACAGGGAGGAGGGCTCAGGTTTCTAATTTACAATGTGCCAACCCTGTTTATCTCCATAGACTGACTTAGATGTTCTTAGCAACACTGTGTCTTGAGAATCAAATCGGTATTAGCTGTGCTTTTTAAGATGTAAGCATCATTACAGAGGTTTCAGGCCATCGCTTAAAAAATAAATTTGAGTTATGAGGAAAAAGTAACTTCTAAAATTAAATGCAGAATCATGTTAATGTTAGAAATGGGATTAGAATAATCAGAATTTGGGCAAAAAAATTGATTTAGAAATAATAAAATAATTATTTGTGAACTCATCTTAAAGGTTCAGTATGTCATTTTGGAGAAAGGTAGTTATTTGTTGAGTATCATTCCCAAATTGTCAAATATTGATGCTTTGGGTTGGCGGTTTGGTCCAACTACCAACCCAAGGTCATCTGCATTTGAGATTTGGGAGTGAGACTCAGCGAGCTTACTTTCTCCCACTGCAATACATTCTCATCCCAGCTCGTCGCTTTGTCAGTGAACCTACATGTCTAAATATGATGTGCAAGGTACCCCTCTGCATCAGGTTTGGACTATCAGGGACAGCATGTGAATTTATGTCTGTTAAATGCGTTGTGACTTTTCAACTACATTTCCATTTTCACAGGAAATTTACAATTTCTGCTCATAAGAGGCATAGCCTTTTCAAAATAAACTTACAACAAATGTCAAACACTACGTTTTTAGGTTTATTTTCGGAGGTTTAGCCAACAAACCTCCATGGTTATGTTTAGGCAACAAAACTCTATGGTTAGGATTTGGATAGAAAAAAAATCATGGTTTGGCTTAAAATTCATACAGGAAACGAACAGCAGGCTTCCACAGGCTCCCAGGTGAAGGTCTGGTGTTTGTTGGACCAATCTTCCTCCCTTCCTGCCCTATATGAACCAAGTTGCGACCTTCAAAGCTGAAAAAAGAGGCCAATGCAAAAGTGCCAAAAACTGCAGTTCACTGAATGGTGAAATGAAGAAATAAACATGTATACTTTTTTGTTTTTTAAACTAATACAGCTTAGGTCTCTATAGCTATTTCAACACTCATGACAAGTTCAATGTTTTTTTATTTCTCACTTGTTTACATTCTATCAAGGCCCAAAGTTATGCATATTTAAGGGCAGGGCTGCTTGAATGGCAGGCTGTCTGCGAGGTGTCAGTGCAGTCTATGATGCACCCTTGCTCCTCCACAGCTTCACCCTATCATCCAAATATGATCACGTCTGGCTCCAAACAGCTAAGATGGTGGCAGCCAAAATGCTGAACTGGAGGCTTCAAACAACAGCCGCTCTGTATATCATGGTAGTTGCAGGTGATGTTGCAACCGCCAGGTCCATATCATACAGCTGCAAAAGGTGCCTCTGATGCCAACATCACTGACAAATCAGCGATATTTGACGAGATGGGAGTGAGAACAGGCTGTTTCTTCAGAATGCTTCCTGAACCTTTAATCTCTGAATTTAGTATTCAGGGATTAATCTCGAACAGAATTTTTTTTCCACCAGCCCTAATCCTAATGCATCTTAAATGGATATTTACTGAAGGCAGTGATGACTTACTGATGCACTGTTGTGTCCCTGAGAAGAAATGACATCCAGATAGTTTCAGCTGTTAGAAGTGAGAGGGGATCAGATAACTAGCTAGCCGTTTAATTATGTTCAGTTTGGATGTTTAGTTCTTAATACAGCATACAATAAACAACTGACTGCAGTGTCACTGGAATCATTATACAGGATTGATGTCGCGTGTGGGGGGTTGTCACTCACTGTTTGTATTGTTTATGTATATTATGGCTTCCACTATGTTCAGTGTCTTTACCACTATTAGTTTCTAAAAGACTGCAGCGATCTGCATCTATACCTCTGCATCTATAAAGCATCTCACAGTGTTTAAGTGCCTCAAGGTTTGATAGTAACAGAGATGCAATAAGACATAGATGAGATACTTTATTTAAGAATGAAGAGAGTGTGAAGCAGTGGAAAACCACTGCAGCATGCTGTATATGTATATTTTTTTCCCTCCATAATCTTGATCGGTTGTGCAGCATTGGAAACAAAATATTTTATTCTTTTTTTTTCTTTTCTAAAATATATTTCCAGGAATTCTGGTGTCAAATATATACAAACTATTAAAAATGTGTTTAAAGATGATCTCATGTGCCATTGTGTTTGTTTATTAATTATTCAGTGAGTGACTGAGACCCGTCACAATAAAAGAAACATAATCAAATCTGAACTTAAAATTGTGATATTTCATTAAAATCACTTTAATATACACTTATCATCTAAAATGGCCAAAAATGAACTGTTTGCACAAACTAACCAGCATGCATGATGAGTGAAAAACCAAGGGTTTTTTCAACTCCAGGATTTCATCAAAGGGTGAGTTTTAAAAATCTAACAACCTAATTATGGAGGGAGAGTCAAATATTTTCTGGAAGTCACTCAGGGAAGCTCAAGGAAATATTTCTGTAGCTGCAGCAAGGTCCAAAAAAGCTAGCTAGAAAACCACAAAAACATCCACAGGCTGAAATCAATGCAAAAATAGTGTATTTATTTTATTTATTGATTGATTTATTTGTGCACAGAAAAAAGTGCTCAAAGTGTAGAAATGGTATAGAGTGAAAAACAGCAGAAAACGTTTCAGTCCCTAAGTATCATCAGTGCTGTTAAACAGATTCAACCATATTATTTAAAATAATGAATTTGATTTATTTTATTTGAAATTAACATAATTTCTTATAATGTTTTTACTTGTCATGCTTACTTTCATCATAGAATTTGACATCTCAAGTTACCTTCTCTAAATATGTATTTTAATTTAATAGATGCGGGGCGGCATGGTGATATGGTGGTTAGCACCATTGCCTCACAGCAAGAGGGTTGCTGGTTCGATCCCGGGTGTGGGAGCCCTTCTGTGCAGAGTTTGCATGTTCTCCCCGTGTCAGCGTGGGTTCTCTCCGGGCACTCCGGCTTCCTCCCACAGTCCAAAGACATGCAGATTGGGGACTAGGTTAATTGATAACTCTAAATTGTCCGTATGTGTGAATGTGAGTGTGAGTGGTTGTCTGTCTCTATGTGTCAGCCCTGCGATAGTCTGGCGACCTGTCCAGGGTGTACCCTGCCTCTTGCCCAATGTCAGCTGGGATAGGCTCCAGCCCCCCCGCGACCCTCAAGAGGATGAAGCGGTTAGAAGATGAATGAATTTAATGGATGCTAAAATGTGATTACAAAATTGATAAGTTGCCTGTAAAGTTAGCAAATTTTCATAAACAAGCTCTGCTGCCCCAGAAACTGATATACAAACAGAATTACCTGATGACCACATGTGGAACAACAAGAAATTGAATATAAAAATAAATCTCTTCATTCAAACTTGTTAATACTGGGGAAGATACTGATGCATAATGAATTTCTCTCCAAATTCTGCTTACCAGTTTCACCCAAAGAATTTGCAGTAGTTTTTGGTGCTTTGCCAAAGGTGGTGCTGCAGCTTCTGAGAGGTTCAGTAATCAAGGATTCAATCATCGACACATCTAACAGGTACAGTACAGGCCAAAAGTTTGGACACACCTTCTCATTCAATGCGTTTTCTTTATTTTCATGACTATTTACATTGTAGATTCTCACTGAAGGCATCAAAACTATGAATGAACACATGTGGAGTTATGTACTTAACAAAAAAAGGTGAAATAACTGAAAACATCTTTTATATTCTAGTTTCTTCAAAATAGCCACCCTTTGCTCTGATTACTGCTTTGCACATTCTTGGCATTCTCTCCATGAGCTTCAAGAGGTAGTCACCTGAAATGGTTTCCACTTCACAGGTGTGCCTTATCAGGGTTAATTAGTGGAATTTCTTGCTTTATCAATGGGGTTGGGACCATCAGTTGTGTTGTGCAGAAGTCAGGTTAATACACAGCCGACAGCCCTATTGGACAACTGTTAAAATTCATATTATGGCAAGAACCAATCAGCTAACTAAAGAAAAACGAGTGGCCATCATTACTTTAAGAAATGAAGGTCAGTCAGTCCGGAAAATTGCAAAAACTTTAAATGTGTCCCCAAGTGGAGTCGCAAAAACCATCAAGCGCTACAACGAAACCGGCACACGAGGACTGACCCAGGAAAGGAAGACCAAGAGTCACCTCTGCTTCTGAGGATAAGTTCATCCAAGTCACCAGCCTCAGAAATCGCAAGTTAACAGCAGCTCAGATCAGAGACCAGATGAATGCCACACAGAGTTCTAGCAGCAGACCCATCTCTAGAACAACTGTTAAGAGGAGACTGCGCGAATCAGGCCTTCATGGTCAAATAGCTGCTAGGAAACCACTGCTAAGGAGAGGCAACAAGCAGAAGAGATTTGTTTGGGCCAAGAAACACAAGGAATGGACATTAGACCAGTGGAAATCTGTGCTTTGGTCTGATGAGTCCAAATTTGAGATCTTTGGTTCCAACCGCTGTGTCTTTGTGAGATGCAGAAAAGGTGAACGGATGGATTCCACATGCCTGGTTCCCACTGTGAAGCATGGAGGAGGAGGTGTGATGGTGTGGGGGTGTTTTGCTGGTGACACTGTTGGGGATTTATTCAAAATTGAAGGCACACTGAACCAGCATGGCTACCACAGCATCCTGCAGCGACATGCCATCCCATCCGGTTTGCGTTTAGTTGGACGATCATTTATTTTTCAACAGGACAATGACCCCAAACACACCTCCAGGCTGTGTAAGGGCTATATGACCAAGAAGGAGAGTGATGGAGTGCTGTGGCAGATGACCTGGCCTCCACAGTCACCAGACCTGAACCCAGTCGAGATGGTTTGGGGTGAGCTGGACCGCAGAGTGAAGGCAAAGGGGCCAACAAGTGCTAAACACCTCTGGGAACTCCTTCAAGACTGTTGGAAAACCATTTCAGGTGACTACCTCTTGAAGCTCATGGAGAGAATGCCAAGAGTGTGCAAAGCAGTAATCAGAGCAAAGGGTGGCTATTTTGAAGAAACTAGAATATAAAAGATGTTTTCAGTTATTTCACCTTTTTTTGTTAAGTACATAACTCCACATGTGTTCATTCATAGTTTTGATGCCTTCAGTGAGAATCTACAATGTAAATAGTCATGAAAATAAAGAAAACGCATTGAATGAGAAGGTGTGTCCAAACTTTTGGCCTGTACTGTATATTCAACAGGCAAGTTGATGATACCAAGAATAAATGTTTGAATAAACACATGAGGGCTCACGTAAATCTGCGTCCAGTAAGATCCCTCTGGGCTTTGTTTTATGATGAAATTGTCTGGCAAAAGGTTTGGCTAGATGGGGACGAATTCTGTCTTAATAATAAAGAGGTTTCCTTTAAAATCTTGCATTGAATGTATCCGGCCAAACTGACATTGGAGAGATGTGGACTTGAATTTGAATATTGTTGTACTTCCTCTGAATTAGAAGAAGAAACAATCTGCCATCTGTTGTATCATTGTGTGTATACCAGAATACTTTTGGTGGATCTTCAACTTAATATTAGAGGTAAAACAGGGCAAGCATTACAGTTGTAGAATTAAGTAATTTTTATGTTCATTTTCCGTAACCGCTTATCCTGTTGGGGGTCGCAGGGGGGGCTGGAGTCTATCCAAGCTGACATTAGGCGGAGCAGGAACTCTGTTGCTGTGAGGCAACAATGCCAGCCACCGCACCACCAAAAGTACCAAAGTGGAAAAAGATTATTTATTTATTTATTTATTTTTGTATAATTGATTTTATTGGTGGGGAAATTTCACAGTCACAAGAGAAGGTGGGCAGACTCAAAACCAGATTTTTTACTTTTCTGTCAAGAACTGCAGCAATATGGCACCACAATGGACCTTTTTCACAGCAGATGTAAAGGCTGTGGTCGAAAAGTCTCTCCTATCATCTTTTCCTAACCAGTTTTCCTTGACCTCGATGGAAAATGTCATGAGTTCAAGGGAAGATGTGAAGAAGAATTCATAAAGACTTTGGAAAAGACAACTGCGGTGCTGAGAGAACCCGACTGCACTTACACTGGGCTACGTAATTATGCCACAGTGGATGTCATTGATGTGGGTCTGCTGTGGTGAAACTATAATGCTCTGAAGATGGTCTACAAAAAGCACATAGATAATGCACCCCGTACGTTCTCATTGTGTTGTTTCATGCAGGATATATGAACGTTGACAACATGGTGAAACAAGTTACAGTCTTTTGTATAGTGCCCAATTCTCTCTTTTTGTTATGATCCTTCCACTGTAGCTCTACAGGGAAACACTGTACAGGGGAATAAAAGGTGGGAAGCAGTAGCCTAACTTCATTGATTATTTAAATCTCCAGATACGCCAACTGATTATCTAAGCTATTTCTATTTCTTTTCAATTCAATTCAATTTATAGAAGAATGAGCTGAAGAGGAAAATTAGAGTGAACAAAAGGGCTACATTAGGAAGCTAGAATATAAGCTACAACAGAACAACACGAAGGAGGTTTGGTCCGGCATGAAGACCCTTACAGGCTATAATGTGGCCAGCCAGACAGTTGAGGGGGATCAAGCAAGAGCTGATGAGTTCAACATATTTTTTAACAGGTTTGACTCAGATACCCTGGCCCAGATAGCTCCAATCACATCTCCCCTCCTACCTCCTATGGACCTTCCTGCCTACCCCCCTATGGCCACTTTATCGCCCAGCCCCTCCCATCCCCCCCGGCCCTCTCCACTGGACTAACAACAACCACCACTGCAACTCACACTACCATCACCTTGGATGAGGTCCGGATGGAGCTGAAGAGGCTCCGACCAGGCAAGGTGGCCGGCCCTGATGGCATTACACCAGATATCATCAAGTTGTGTGCTGATGAGCTATGTGGAGTCCTCTTGTACATTTACAACTTAAGTATGTCCCTTGAAAGACCACCAGTGTTATGGAAGACGTCATGTTTGATCCCTGTGCCTAAGAAAGGCTGTCCCAGGCAGTTAAATGACTATACACCTGTGGCGTTAACTTCCTACCCCATGAAGGTCCTGGAGAGGCTTGTACTGGCTCACCTGTGACCCCTGTTGAAGGACCACCAAGACCCCCTGCAGTTTGGCTTCCAGGCAAATATGGGAGTGGAAGATGCCATCATCTACCTGCTCCATCGGGCCCACTCCCATCTAGAGACGGCAGGCAGCGCTCTGAGACTCATGTTCTGTGATTTTTTTGAGCACTTTTAACACCATCCAGCCCCTGCAACTGCAAGAGAAGATGCTGGCCATGCAGGTAGATGGCCCCCCTGGTGGCCTGGACTACTGACTACTTGACCGGCAGTCTGCAGTATGTGCGGCAGCAAGACTGTGTGTCTCGTACACTGGTCAGTACCACAGGGGCCCCCCAAGGGACTGTCCTAGCTCCCTTCCTGTTTAACCTCTACACATCTGACTTCAGTTACAGCTCAGAGTTATGCCACCTCCAGAAGTATGCAGATGACTCTGTGACTGTTGAATGTGTTGGAGAGGGACAGGAGGGGGAGTACAGAGGTCTAGTCAATGACTTCACAGAGTGGTGCAGGCAGAACCATCTGCACCTCAACATAAAGAAAACCCAAGAGACGGTAATTGACTCTAAGAAGAAAAAAACACCAATCTCCCCAGGTATTTATAAGACGGAGATTGTACCGTCTTATAAATACCTGGGAGTCCACATTAATAACAAGCTGGACTGGAGTGAGAACACGCTGGCAGTATACAAAAAGGGCCAAAGCCGCCTCCACTTCCTGAGAAGGCTCAGGTCATTTGATGTCTCTGCTCCAATGCTGAATGCCTTCTACCATTCAGTGGTGGGGAGCGCGCTGTTCTTTGCACTATCATGCTGGGGCAGTGGCATGAAGGCTGCAGAGGAAAACAAGATCAATAAGCTGCTGAAGAAGGCCGGGTCTGTCCTTGGGACCTGATTAGATCCAGTGAGTGTGGTGACTGAAAGGAGGATATTACAGATGCTTTTGACCATCATGGACAACCCCTCCCACCCACTACATGACACCCTGACCAGGCAGAGAAGCTCTTTGACCAACCGGTTTATCCTGCCTCGGTGTTCCACAGAGAGACATAGACGCTCCTTTTTGCCCACTGCCTTAAGACTGTACAACTCATCCATGTGCTGACCCCCCCCTCCCTTTTATATTTCCTATGAACAGTCTACACTTTGGTTATTACTCCTCGCACCTTGTGTCACTGTGTCCCTGTGTTTTTATTGTCTATTGTTTTGTATTGTTTCTATTGGCTGCTGTGGCGCTGAAATTTCTCCTCAAGGGGATTCATAAAGTACCTACCTACCTGCCTACCTATATAGGCTAGCGTCAAATCACAACAAAAGTCATCTCAGAGCACTTTTCACATAGAGCAGATCTAGATAATACTCTTGAATTTACAGAGACCCAACAATTCCCCCATGAGCAGCACTTGGCGATGGTGGTAAGGAAAAACTCCCCTTTAATGGGAAGAAACCTCGAGCAGAACCCAGCTCTAGGTGGGCGGCCACCTGCTTTGACCAGATGGGTTGAGAGAGAGAGATCTATATAAGCATTGCCAATGCCAATGTTTTGAGATGCAGTAGGGGCAGATAATATAGGCCTAGATAGAAGACGAAAACGGGAAAGTACGTGGATTTCCGTTTTTGATCATTAACACGAAAATCAGAAAATTAAAATAATGCATTGTAGGCTATATTTGTTTATCCTGTTATAAAACAAGTTAATAAAGCTGTGGACAGAGGGTAGCCTACACCAATGGTAGTGAAACGTTCATAGTTTGCGTCTAAGTTTAACATAGCCTAATGTTGAAAGTTCACAACATATAGCATATGAACAAGTTATGGCATGAGATGTATAATGCTTCATAAACAACGGTAACTTAGATGGTGATCTCCTTCCTTTCTCGGTCATGTTGATCTTTTTTTTTCCTAATCATTTGAGTTTGTGAGTGGTGCGTTGCTTGGTCCCTTTATATTGCCGCTGCAATGACTTGTGGGATGGAATTATCTCCTTTCCTTTCGTAAAGGATGGTCCAGTGTACCCTATGCTAAAGGAGATTAGAAAGGAAGCATTGAAACACCTTTCCTTAAAATTTAGAGAATTTGACCAGCTCTTATCATGGCTGCCACTTAGATACTTCCGGGTCATTTCACTCAGTTAGGAACCTTCCTAAGCAAAAAAGACTACTCGACTGCAGCCACTTGTCATTGTAGGCACAGGTGAAACTGATAACATGAATGATGGCTCAGTTCCATTAAGTGTCTCCATAATGTGTTCCAGCATGCACAACTCCAGGACCTCCCCTAAGTGGAATGCAGCCATTAATAATGTTATAGAACACACCTGTGCTTTTCCTGCTATGGCATGCTCTGGAAAGGTCTATAGGAGGCCTTAGAAATTAATAGGCAATAAAAATGAACCATGTCTTTGATAAATCCCATATGAACTAATGAGACAGTATGTTGGATTCATATGGGAGACTGGGGACAGTTGCAGCATGGGACGGTTGCAACAGCTCTTATTCTTCCAATCAGAAACATGATACAATGATGTTACTCATACTGCACATGCTCAGTTAGACCCTCCCCTGCAACAGGAAGACAGAAGACACATTTAACATTTGCTGCTGCATTTATTGTAAAAAAAAAAAAAAAAAAAAAAGTTTTTTGGAGATATGAAAGTACTTCTTTTTCCCCAGGAGCTGTATTTTTGTCATATTGTTCTAACCTTTTGTATGAATTAATCCAAACTTACTTAGTTTGAATCATTATCTTGTTGACTTCCAAGTGACATGGTTTGCATGTGTCCAAGTCAGTGTGTCTAGCCATCTAGGTCAGCTAACAGCCATATCAAAACAGGCCACACAAAAGTATTTTCCAACATACTCAAGACATTGTGATTACATAAAAGGATAGCTCACCCAAATATAGAAAATTTTCAACTGTTGTCTGCTACACTGGCACATTGATGCCATTACAAAAAATAAAAACAAGATTACATTAAAATGTATAGCCTACATTTATGCATGTCATTTTGAGTTACATAATCACTGGAGTTAACATGTTCATTTGATTAGTTTGTATTAAAGAAACATTAGTATTATAATGGTGTAATTAATAAATAGTAAGCCATTATTATGTATTATACACTGAATAAACTGTTTTATTCTATTTGTTTTCGGTATGCCAAAAGTGAGAAAGAGGGTTTCTAACAGAGGGGTTCCCTAAAAAAAACTCAGTAACTTTTATTTGATATCATCATATCATATATCATTAAATAAATAAATAACACTATAATATTATTGTATAAATAAATTGTATTATAATATTATTGGACAACAATGCATGTTTTCTGTAAACTCTGCTTCTTGGGACAAAAAACCCCCAGAACGTTAATGTTAATTAATGAAATGTAATATATTTTAACATGTTGCAACTATCCCCGTGTCTGCTGTCCCCAGGTTTGGGGTCAGTTGTAACATCTGACTTCTCCCATTCAAATAAATTTAGTGAAGGATATGTCATATGTGATCATGTTTAAATGGTACGGATGCATAGCAGACAGAAGTAAGTTTAATATAAATCAATTTGGCTGGTGTAGTCCAAATATTCTCTCAGTAACAAAGAAATGCAAAGTGTTGCAAGTTTCCCCAGTCTTCCCCTCCTTCATTATGTCTTGATTTTTCCCTTTTCTTTAATCTTTTCTTTGTATATATGTATCCCTAGTATGGTTAGTTCTGTGTGTGTGTATATACTGTTTATGTTAATGTATTTATGTTTGTTTAATTAATTTTTCAAATAGTAAATCTCATATATCCGAGGGTCCGGAAAGAAGCCCTATTCCTAACATTGTGATAAATGGGCTTCAATGTATTCCAACGGGGCGCCCCTCCTGGCCAATCAGGGTGTCTGCAGCAGCTTCGACACCACCCCCCAGCGGCCGCACAGGCGCACTGAGCTCCCAACTGCCATTTTGTGGCAGAGGCTACTCTGCTAAAGCGGGAGAGGGATTAAAACAAACTGCGAAGAAGCCTGCATTTCTTCTCAGCCTATTAAACTTTGTAGCACAGACTCCCTGCTTTCGGACGAGTTAAAGGGGAAGAGAAACACTCAAAAAGAGGTAAAGTATCACTACTTTTCTGATAAGGGGGGAGTTTGCAGGATCTTTAATCGGCCTCTAGGTGTCACGATGGGGCTCTGGGTCCGGGCAGCTCGTCGGAGAGTGTTTGTCTCCCTCTATCGTTATTGAAAAACCCGTCAAAATACGTTTAAATATCCGAAGTTGCGATAAATGTACACACAGCCCACTGTATTTTACATGTATCTGTGAAAATACCGTCGAGGATAAGTTACGAATACTTGGATGATTTGGTTGGAGAGTTTAGGCCGAGGCGTCCATTTTCTCGCTTCTTTGTTTCCAGTCTTTACTGCCTTGACGACATGGAAACTGGCGGGTTTAAGTTATCGCCCTTAGCTAATGCTAGTTTCTTTGCATTCATATATTCCGAGTGTAAAATCAACACGCATTCTTACGTGAACGATGCCGTTAAGTTGTGAGTGCACACAAACACCGAGTCGCTTTTTTACCCAGCTGACAGTACTTTTAAGTATGTTATGTAACATTAAACCAGAGGTTTATTTGAAGAAATCTATGTAGCAACTCGCGTTAGCCAAACAGCTAACGTTTGGTCAGTTCAGTCTAGGCCTATCCCCACCCAGTGCCTTTAGTAACATTATGTCTGATACTATCGAAAGCGCCGGAGTCCCCCCAAATTTCCACAGCTAACCTTAGCTATAGTAGTTCGTTTAACTGAATAGGTTGTCGCATCTACTTAAGGATTTCCTGGTAGCGAAATATACACACAGAGACTGTAACGTTAAGGCCAGCGCAGAAAACAGAATGACGAGGCATTCACAGCAAAACGGCGATCACAGCGGCCACTGATTCACTAAGACCAAATACTCGATTTGTGTTTTCCGTAAATCAGCCATCTTCCATGATCGAGCACTGCATTTCTCTTCTTTTATTCCCTGTCATCGCGCTGTGGTCGGATTTGGCAGTTGTTGTTGCACCCGTCGCCCGCTTGTCTCTATTCTAAACCCACCTAGAGCATCATAGCCACAGATATATATTATAGCAGAGAGCTCCCTCTACGACTCGGCTTGGAGAGCTACAAAAATACCGCTATATAAGCGCTGTGCAAGGAGGCGACAGCTGCCCGGCTGGGCGCTCAGTATCATTGCTGTGTTGTGGTATATTTGATGTAACGTTACTGTGAGTCAAAGCCTCTATGAAGGCCTATACCAGAGCCTCCACCATTTAGCAACATAAAGATAAGATGTCATGACATGCCATACCTAACAAACAGATGTTAGGTATTGTCACAAACATGACTATACAGCTACTACACTCCTCATCACTAATACATACAGGTTACATTTCCCAAGTTGTCAGTATTTATCCCGTTGAGATCGGAATACAGCTGCAGTGTTTTTAAATGAGTGAATACAGTTGGTCAATTGACATCATCTCAAGTACACACACTCAGAGTCCATCTTATTGGCTACTTTGATTGTTAATGTTAAAAGCTGCTTCATTTAAAATATGCGTCATGTCTACAACCAGCATATGACGCAGGCAAGGTTAAAGAGTTAAATCATTTTTTGACCAAATATGCAAATCATTTAACTCAATGACCTACAGGGTCTTTAGATTTAGACAGTCTGGTTCTTGCACTAGGGCGAATAAGTGGTAATTCAGCATGGACCAAACCCACCAATGAAAATTTCGTTGAATTCAGAAAAGGGCCAGCAAGATTTTAAGCTTGTGAAATGCTTGGAAATCATTTTAAGGTCTGTTGTTAACTATTACCAAAAAACAACTCAGCTTGTCTTATACAAAAAAAATCTTTTGAGAATGTATAGCGATAGAGTCAAAATAACCAGATGTGCTTAGGCCTAGTACTGATATTGGTATTTGGACAGTTAGAATTTTATTCAACACTGTGAAGAAAATGAAAGTGTTTTTATTTATTTATTTATTTTTATTTAGATTATTATACGTGCTATAAAATAAAAAAAAAATCTGATGGGCCACAGTGAAGACCTGAACACCAACTAAACATATTGCCAGCTAAGTCCACAAGGACTTTATTAATCCCCTCCCCTCAGGGATTAATAAAGTATATCTTCTTCTATATGCACAGAGCCTTCACTCTCTGCTAAACAGCCTCAACTTGCATTAGAAAAGTGTGCACTTGAAACAACCAAAGAGCTAACAGAACAATGGCCAAGAACAATGGCGAAGTAAAGAGAAAAAAAAAGAAAACATAGAATTACTCAAAAAAAAAAAAAGAAGCATTTAAGTTAGTGTGATTGTTAAAAAAATATATAGAGAATTGTATAAAAAGCTCCTACAAATATCAGGGAACTCATCTCCTATGTAATATTAATATAATCTGCTGAAACATCATGATAGCTCATTTTCCACAAACTTCCCGCAGTTATGCATTTGGGTTAATTGTTCAGTTTGTCGGTTATTCTGCACTGTTATTGTTATGCACTGAATATAATGTGGAACATCGATAAAATAGGTCACTTAGTCAGGGCTCATCAGTTTACTCAATGACAGAAAAGAGGTCCCTTGAGAGAAAATGTAGGGTACCACCTAACTATGTAGCCTAATGGAGAAACAATTTCTAAATGACCCCAAATCTAGTTACTGATCATCCAAAATATATTGGCCCAATTTCAGTGGGAATCATCCCAACATATAATAGTGTTTATTTAGTGTCCCACATTGTGTATAAAACTAAAGTTGCACATTTGAGTTAATAAGGTATGCATTTTGGTGTTATGTCCAGCTGTTAAAGCAGAAAGCATTTCGTTAAGTTATAGTGCAGGGTGTCTGTTTACAAATGTTTTCTACCCGTTCACATTAAGTCAACTTGCTGTTTTTTAACCACATGTTTAAGAAGGGTGATAAACACTCACAGACTTACACATTATTTTTGAACATGGTTTTACAAGCTCAAAATTATACAGACCCTTATTTTATGTTTTTCCGTCAGCTTGTGGAATCTATAGCCCTTTTTAAACAGGAATTGTGCAAATTTGCAGGAATGCCCAACAGTCTTCTTTCAGCATTGGCAGTATAAAAACAAAATCGGGGAGTGCGACAAAATGTTGCCTACCTACTTTTGTTTATACAGAATGTGCC
Organism: Epinephelus fuscoguttatus; assembly: GCF_011397635.1. Classification (NCBI taxonomy): domain Eukaryota; kingdom Metazoa; phylum Chordata; class Actinopteri; order Perciformes; family Serranidae; genus Epinephelus; species Epinephelus fuscoguttatus. Next base: position 3,907,509 of record NC_064755.1, read on the forward strand.
TTTTTTGGAGCAATGGGGGGCGTGAGCAAGTAACAAAACATGTAGCTCAGCATGTGATGTAAACAGTGATGCGGTAGGGAAGCCGCGGCTGGTCAGTCCTTCTGCAATTCTCTCGTAAGTTGGCCCGTTCCTCACTGTTCCTGTCATTTGACGTGTAATGGCCTCTTCGTTTGCGAGGGCAAGGAGGGCGTGCATTTTCTTGTCTCCCCAGTTGCTCATCATTACAGTGTCTGTCAGGGTTGCGTTTCCCTCTTGCTACTAGCTGCTCGTTATTTCCTGCTATCAGCTGTTTCCTGGTTATCCACCGCCAGTGGGTCGCACGTGCGGCGGCGTCAACAGCTCCTCCCACAAGTCTTCAACAGCCCCTCCCGTTGTGGATGGGCGCCTCGTTTTTTTTTGTTTTTTTTTTTAAACTAAAGGGGTTCTGCCAATATGTCTTCCCTACAAGGCGGAAAATTAGGTGCCTCGAATCAACTCACCAATCCAGCTCTGTGTGTCTAACGCTACAGCTTGCCGGCAAAACAGCCCAACATTCGCGGAAAATCTCGCAGTGTAAAAGGGGCTTATGTCTTGAACATTCCTGCTGCTTCTAGATGCAAATGAGGTCTTGCTTGGTATAAAGCTTCTTTACCTAATAAGGAAGGCACTGTGTGAATGAAAGTTGTTTTGGAAGACTGCAAAGAATCTCTTCAACTGTTTATTCAAAGTTGGATTGACACCCACAGCAAATTGAAAATTAAGCAGTCCCTTTTATGTGTGACAGTTTGAATAACCTCGTTCACCACTTCACTTAATCACTTGGTCTTGATAGTATACTCCAGAAAACAGGGGCATTATCAGCTGCTGAGCTGGAAAAAAGAGAGAAGATGAGCTGTTATGGAAGCACTGAGTAGTAGAGTGAATGTATCTGCCCAGCTCATTGTGATGATGTATTCTCCCTCCCCTCTTGCAGGTTTACAGTCAGGTAGCAGCCTAAAGCCTCACGTGAATGCAAGTGTCTTGAACAGAACATTTAACATCAGAGATGTGTAGGCTGATAAAGTCATGGTGTTTGTATGTGAAGGAAACATCTCTGTGTCTAGGTGCAGCTGTGTAACATTTTCCTCTTCCCTCTCTCAGGTTGGCAGGGACAGTCAGATAGCAGACATTGGATTCAGCAAAGCTCAGGGCTTTCAGCGGCAAAGCAAAAAGGGAGATCACCTGTCTCAAAACCCTGCAGGCTGTGGCCAAGTCTACAGAAATCATGACAGTTACAGTTTATCGTTGCTATTTCAGGTAACATTAGTAATGTAAAGTGCCAACAATTTTACAAGAATTGAAAATTTGAAATATGTCAAATTGGCCACTGATATTTTCTAAGACACACCTTTTTCACCAAACTGTGGGTCAAAAGTCAGCAGTGAACAGTTGGTTACACTGTGCAGCGGGCCATGTAAGTAACCAAAGATGTCGATCAAGAACACTGAGATTCAAAATAGTTAAACTTTGCCAGCTCGCTGTGGGTGGATTTAACTTGACACAAGTGTAAACTATGCTCAGCATTAGGATTTAATGGTTTGTTGTAACTTAAAACAGCAAGGCTACTTGCTGGTAACACCACCAGGGCTTGAAATACCACATGCATATGCATAGTAGTGCGCTTAAAATTTTAGCTGTCCATGTGATCATCCGCTCTGCATCCATCAGTGTTCATAACTTGGTACAGCTGCCAACTCATGCATTGACTGTAAGCCTCATGCAGTTGAAACTTTTCACATGCTCTCATGAAACAGTTTATGCTCAACACACATCTGTTTTTTTTAAGCAACAAAAAAAATTTAAGTGATAATGTTTCGGACCGAAGAGAGGACACTTTCTGTGCATGTACATGGACATGAGGAGCAGCACAGCATTGTGAAGTAGCACTGTAAACACTGCACCACAGTGAAGTTAGTTTGAAGTTGGATATTCAACAGTGCAGACCCAGCTCTAGTGTCTTTACTCAGTTTCACCTTATGTTGGCAACAGGAGGACAGCCCTCTGTTTAGCTGACTGAGAAATCATCACTGTATTAGGCCTACTATTTAAATAACTCAGACTGATGTTTTTCAATACCATCATGTTGACTTGCCAATATTAGTGAATATTTCCATTAAAAAAAGTAACAAAAATATCCTAAATTGGTCTCATGTAGCACACATATTTTCATAATTTTTAGTTATTTTATTCAACATAAATAATAATAATTTATAGATCATATTGGCATTTTTTTTTCAGTAACTGTATGTGGCTCAGCGACTTAAGCCCTTATTAGATAGGAATTGTGCGAATTTGCAGGAAATCCCAATCAGTCTTTTTTCAGCATTGGCAGTATAAAAACAAAATCGGGGAGTGCGGGGAATGCAGCACATTATGTTTATACATAATGTGCCTTTTTCGGCGCAATGGGGAGCGTGAGCAAGTAACAAAACGTGTAGCTTAGCGCGTGACGTAACCAGTGACACGGGAGGGAAGCCGCGGCTAGTCAGTCCTTTGGCGATTCTCGTAAGTTGGCCCGCTCCTCACTTTCCCCGTCATCTGGCGGTTAATGGCCTCTTCATTTGCGAGGGCAAGAATGGTGCACAATTCCTTGTCTCCTCAGTTGCTCATCATTACAGTGTCTGTCAGGTTTGTGTTTCCCTCTTGCTACTAACTGCTCGCTAATTCCTGCTATCAGCTGTTTCCTCTTTATCCAACACCAGTGGGTCGCACGTGCGGCATCATCAACAGCTCCTCCCACAAGTCTTTAACAGCCCCTCCTGTTGTGGAAGGCCGCCTTGGTCTGTTTAAACTAAAAGAGTTCCACCAATATGACTACCCTACAAGGCGGAAAATTGGGCACCTCCGATTAACTCACACTGTTTGTCTAACGCTCACAGCTTGCCGGCAAAACGGCCTAACATTCGCAGAAAATCTGGCAGTGTAAAAGGGGCTTAAGATTTAATATCAAGTAAGTATCACTTCACTGGGCACACAGAACACACATCATATCGTATAAAGTGCCTTTTCTATTTCTATAAATATTTTATGAAAAAATCATGAACACTGTTGTAATCATGAGGAGTTGATAATTAAGTGTAGAAGTCATTAGTCCATAATATCAATTGATTGATATGAGTAAATATTTATTAAATCGAAGAAAAGTCCTAATATGATTTTTTTTAAAAAAAACTTTTCCATATTAGGTTCAAGAGAAGCTGCCCAAAATGTCCCCCTGGTCGTATAAAATTTGAAGTAGTTCGACTGTACATTATTGTAATTTTGGTTGGATTCGGCCATGGCAAAATTCTGCATAAAATAGGGAAAAGAAACACCAAATGGTGCAGTAAACCCCTTTTTTTTTTAAAGTTACAAGCACCACTGCATACACACAAATAGTATTATAAGCCTTGTCTTTTTTGGGGGGGAAAGCTGGAATTTCTGTCATAAACAAAATTTGATTTTAAATGGAACTACAGATGTTAAGTCACAGAATGGTGTTTGTCCATATTCTAATGTAATTTTAAAGTACACTAAACAATGATTCTGAATTTTCGGTAATCGGTTTTTCATAATATACTATTACTAGTTTTGCCTCAGTGTTTATATGAAAGAGTATCAGAGCTAAAACAAGTAGTTGATTAACCACATCTTAATAGTTAATTGTCTAAACATAACACTAAAAACAAAGGTTCCAGCAACTCAAATGTGAATATATGTAGTTTTTGAAAATCTTATATGTAAATTCAATGTTTTGTGGGTTTGGACTTTTCGTCAGATGAAACAGTTTAATACAACAATCTTCAATATATGAACATAAAGATGCACATTGTGAGGATTTTATTTGGGGAAAAGGAAGATTTTGGTCTGAATTTGTGGTGAATGCAAAAGTGTCAATTTCCAGTGTTTAACCCTGCTTAGCATCAGTGTGGACCAGCAATGGGGAGAACTTGGAATCAGAGATGAGGTAATATACGGCTGATAGTGTTTGTTTCCACAATGCCATATTTCAGTTTCTACCCAGCATGGACGGAGGGCCAACAGAGGGTGTAGGGGTGGTGGAGGTCCCCACCAAAGACTTCCCCTCCATCCAGGCCGTTCACAGCCAGGATGCCATGGTGGCTGACCTCCTCCAGCAAGCTGCGGAGGCCGGGGGCGTGGTAGAGGGACAAGCTGGAGTCGTCCTGGAACAAGGTTCTTACTAACTGGACATGAAGTAGTCCTGCATTCATTATGTAACCAGAGCACAAAGTAGTAGATTTATATTTCAAGTAGAAGCAATAATGTACGTTTTCGAAGAGAATGTAGGTCAGTATTTTATTCCCAGCAATGTTGTGTTTCAGGTCACGGTGAAGGAATGGTAGCAGCCACCCAGGCCCAGCAGCAGCTGTTGGAAGCTGGGGTGGGGGTTGGTGTGGAAGGTGGAGCAGGGGTTGAAATGATGGTTATGGACTCACTGGATCCCACTTTGTTGCAGATGAAGACTGAGGTAAGCTCTCTGTTAGACAGGCTTGGTCTCACAGGAAAGTTCAATTATTGCTGATGTCACTCTAGTTTTAGAAATGAAATCCGCTAAAAGTGAGGACACCTAACATGCTTGCTGGAGCTGTTGGTTTACTCAAAGTTTCATGTAACAGCCCTTTAAAATAACACTGATTTTCAGGTGATAGATGCTGCTGTGGGGGGAACATCAGCAACTGTGGGTGTTGTTGGAGGGGTAGCGGGTGCTGCTCACCAAGCAACTGTAACAACAGTGGACCAGACTCAAATCATCACATTGCAGGTAGGTGCTCTACATGATAGCATCTTCCAGTTATTTCACAGTTTATTCCTGTGGGAGAAAAGCTGGATTCAAAAGATGTATGTAAGCCTTTAAAGGGCCACTGTGTAAAATGGGTTGAAAACCGTTGATAACAGTGACATCAGTGGTCAAATTCTAGATTGCAGGGCTCACTCGCTCACCCCTCCCGTCGGGTAAATGACAGTGGCCTTGTAGGGACAAAAAGCCTTGTGCAGACATGAGTTTTTCAGGAGTAGGTCTATCTAGCAACGAGGTGAATATTTATTTAGAAATCTAAACCATGTTACGATATTGTAATGAATCCTTCACGAGCAGGAGACCAGAGTAGCGTTCGAGAAAAAGGCCAGCTTATTTGAGCACTCCAAAAACTCCGGTAACACTCCAGGGGGTAAAAGACTCCATCCCAAACTCTGACTCTTCTGGCGTAACACACACACTTAATACACACATACTCGTTTACAATACCAAGCGGGTACCCCCTCCCCTCTCTGCTCCGCCAACCTCCAGCCCGCACACTGACTGACAGCATAGCCAGTAAACAGAGCTCAGCTGTTTATTTAGCCTAGCAATATCTCTGGACTATAGCAGCTGCAATGGACGACTTTGAACGCAATTTTGAAGAGTTTCTTGTAGCGGACACAGACCCAGAGCCATACCTGTTTGAGCCGGAGCATACAGATGAGGAACTTGGATACTGAGCGGGTGAGAAGAGAGGCTGAATCCTCCGCTCCCATTTTGCTGCACAGAATGGGATTCGGTGCTACCATCGTTGGGGAGATATATCGTCAGGAGGAAAAGCGTCGCAGAGAGTGCATCACAAGGAGTGAAGTTGCGTCTTCTTTTCCTCGCAGACGACGGTTCGGGTTCATTCTCTCCTGTTGCGTGGTAAGTGTGGTCCATTCGCAAACTTTATAACTAAAAAAACTTCCACTACTCTCTATCGACGAACTACTAACACTCTCTGCTGTTTCCTCCTCCTTCTTCCTTCCTTCCGCTGTCTTCGTTGGTTTATTTATACACGCGAAACACGTTCTCTGACTGGCTGGATTGTCCGCTCGGTCTGCCGTACATACATGGCGGCGCAAGATGGTGACCTCTCTAAAGCAAGGCCCTTGCTATATATATTTATAAAAGCATAATTATAAGGCTATGAAAACCAAACGAATTTTATTTTATAGCCATTATTACACTTATATAAACATATTAATGGGTAGAATATTCAGATTCAGATTTGACAATAAACCATGCCAAATATTACACACTGGCCCTTTAAGAAGATATAGCCCCAATAGTTGTATCCACCCTTAGATATTGAATTTGTTTTCGTAGATAACTTGTTGTTTCCCCGGACATGTGTGCTGACCTCAGGTCTCTCTGTTGTCAGGTGGTAAACATGGAGGAGCAGGCAGCTCTGGGTCTTGGGGAGCTCCAGCTGGTCCAGGTGCCTGTTTCTGCCACTACTGTGGAGGCCCTGCAGCAAGGAACCTTTGTAGACACCACTGCTATGCCAAAGGACGGAGACCCAGTCATCTGCCACACCCTGCCGCTGCCTGAGGGCTTTCAGGTACACAAACAGACTTATGGGTCAGGCTTTAACTCAAATGTTTAACACTAATGTGTGACTGAATTTCAAAATTAGCAACCTCATCAAGTTTTAGGCCTCTGGCAAAAATGCTACATAAAAACATTTGAGTCCATTTTACATAAACCTCACCATTTTAATTTTTCTAAAAACTTCTGTGTAAAACTTCCAACATGGCTTAAAGAATAACTTCTGCATTTTTCAGCCTGGACCCTATTTCCCTGTGTCAGTTAATTAAAGAGATCGATTTTTGAAACTTTTCTAGTATTGAGGGAGCTAGCAGCTTCCTCATGATATTTCAGAGAGAGACTTCTACTTAACGAGGCAGTAACAAAGCAACCGGATCAAGTGAAAGGTAAAGACACTTCAGACACTTATAATAACAATCTGAGCTGCTCTGTGGCAAAAATTAATGGACACACGGTGATGACGTTTAGTGGCCCCATGTGCTTCCATTACAGCTCGTTCCATGGCTGCTAGCTGCTCCCAGCTGCTCCCAGCTCCCTCAATACTAAACCAATTTCAGAAATTGTTGTTGCAGTCTCTTGTCTCTCTTATCAATTTGCAAGGGGAAACAGGGTCCAGGTCAAAAAATGCTGACGTTATCCTTTAAGTCTGACTTGAATGTTATTACATCGGTGTAAAGGCCACACAAGGTAAAATAGATAAACTGCTTTTTGTGCCTTCAAAAGGCTAATTTAAAGTTGTGTTGTGGTGTGTCTGGGGCACTCTGAAGTTACACCTCCAAAATGTTAATTAGTAGTGGGTTTTCTATGGGGTTTCACTGTGTTTGCAGTTCAGTTTGACTAAACTAACACACCTAAAACACACATAAACCATGGCCTAACAGTAACCTTATTAAACAAAAGTACAAAATAGGGCTCCATTATAGCTCACAAAGTTCACAGACAAAACTTTGTCTTTGGCTAGATATGTTTTTCCCACAAATACAGCATAGCATCAGCCTGTAACATTCCCCATTGCATTTCCCATTAGAAAATCTGTGTGTTCTGCAATAGTGCATCCAGTTTCTTTTTTACATTCATACAATGTAATTTTTCCTCACAGTGAAATGCACTGTATGTCAGAATAGAGAGCAGGGCTGCAGCACTAGCAGGCTGAGGTGGACAAACACAGAGTACAGTAAAGATTGGCATTATTTTAGAAATAAGTGAATGAACCTATAATTCCATCAGGAACATAATTCTCTCATACACTTCAGCAACTACAGAATAAAACCAGTCACGAGTTTCCCTAAGTGATTACTTGACCAAACAATGAATGCATTTGATGTGTAGGTTGTCAAGGTTGGTGCTAATGGGGAGGTAGAGACAGTGGAGCAGGAGGAGGGAGGAGAAGCCCACCCTGAAGAGGAGGAAGATGAGGAGGTTGGAAATCAGCTACTTGAAGAAGGGGAGGATGAACCCATTCCACCCCCGACTGATGACCCAAACTGGGCTAAAGACCCAGACTATCAGCCCCCATCTGGAGCTATCAAGAAGACCAAGAAGGTCAGCTAGTTGTGTGTTTATCAATATCTGTTGTAGTGGAAGTAAAAGTCTTCTCTGTAATTGAACTGGACTTAGACAACATGTTGACAGGTGTGTCTTGAACTGTCGTCAGCTGATGATGAGGCCTAATGAGTTGCTGTTTTGTCTAGGGTAAAAAGAGTCGTCTGCGTTATGCTGAAGGAGACAAGGACATGGATGTCAGTGTCTATGACTTTGAAGAGGAACAGCAGGAAGGCCTTCTGTCTGAGGTCAATGCTGAGAAAGTGGTGGGCAACATGAAACCACCCAAACCCACTAAGATCAAAAAGAAAGGTGAGAACCTGAGAACAAACTCACAAAAGTCAGGAAAGGTATATTTTTACACCTATTTACCTTTTGAAACGGAGAAACGTTGAACGCACCCAGAATTCAAGTTTCTCTTTTACTGAACAAAGACAAGCTTAGTTGCCTTGTGAATGCTTCGAAAAACACACTTCATTTCAAATCAACATAAACAAAATAAAACTCACCAAAACTGGTCAGTCTACAATAAACCCTTAATTTACTGAGTTAGATGGGAAAAATATGTTTTTCCCTGCAGTCTTTCTGCTGTTGCTAGCCACCTGTCCTGTACTGTTAATCCCACCACTCACTGTCATTTCTCAGCTCAGCTGCCTGCTCCACCAGTAGAGACTGGCCTCTGGTGGTTCGTGCTATGCACTACACACAGTACAGTCTTAATGCAACCTCTTACTGTGAGGTTAAGAGAAAGATAAGCGTCTGTATTTTTGATGATATTGAAAATCATGCCGTCAGGATTTCTCAATATACTGTAATAGAGTGATAAGGCCCAAGCTTCTCATATGACATCCAAGACAGGTTTCACACTACAGTTTGTCAAAAATAGAACGTTTATTGAGGACCCACTCACATGACAACCTGTGAGTCCTGGAGACTCACAACATATAACGATGCATTGTAATACTACTTTGTTCTTATCACAGTCTCATTATTTCTGTTGTCTGTGCTAATATAATAACAAAGACAACAACATTTGTTTAACCTAATCTGAAAATGAAATGCTTTTTTTTTTTTTTAAACAAGATAGAACATTTTCTTGATTATTTTGATTATGTTTATTTTGCGTTCTTACATTGCTCAATATATGATGGTTATGTGCACCAGCTTAGAGTCTAAGGGTGATTTCACACCTAATCCTTTAGGTTAAAACAAACTCAGGTCCATTTTCACAGTTAGTACGGTTCATTTTGGCTAGTGTGAAGGATGTCAGTTGTTCCCAAGTGTGGACCAAACAACTGGGTCTTGGTCCCTGTCGAAATGTGAAAGAAAACAAACCAATCACAGGACTTTATGATAGCAGATATGGAATTTTAGCAACAGCTAAACCAATAATTAATCCATCTGCTGATCATGAAATCTGTCTGCGACTTAGAATTGATCCTGGTGGAGGCCACGTATATCCCATAACCCATTTATTCAGTGAGGGAATATTCCCTCATTAAAAAGTTGTTAAAACTGCCATTATTGTATTTGACTCCGTGTACTTTGTCTATTCATTAAGTTCATGAAAAAGTGTGTGACAGTGATCCCACAGTATTAAGCCCTGAATCAATACTGTAAAAGGCTTTTGCAAGCCTTCTTTTTATCTGTCTCTGTGTTAGTCGTTTTTCATAACATGCCATTGATTTGCAGTCTAAAGCTGTTTCCACCAAACATTTTTCGGTATGGTACCTTTGGAACCGAAAGTACCCTTCAGACATGGTACCTCAACCCTAGCGTTTCCACCTTAAACCGTGCCCTTAAATGTGAGCAGGGTTGTTGTCACTCACTTCTCCATCCTGCACTTGTTGTATTTCCTCATTATCGGTGACACAAAGGAAGGTCTGCGCCTTGTTTATCGTCCACAGAACTAGGCTGCACAACGACATTTTCAGAACAAAATAAAACAGGCTGCAGTGAGAGTATCTCGCCATGGGATTTTCAAATATAGCGGGTTTGTGCATGTAGTCCTTCTCAGGCAAGCTTGGGGTGATGCTGTAGCCTGACGATACGCGACCCTTTTTTCCCTTCAAGTGAGGATTAGAATATATGCAGTTCCTATAACGCGGGTGAAAATTGATACGTATAAACGCTTGAAGATCCACTCATTACTAAAAGTGTATGTCATATAAAAACTCAAGTAATGGTCAAAGTTGTCATGTGGATATTTAAGGTGTGCTAATGGATTCACATCGTCAGCTCGTGCACTGAGTAACATTACAAGTTAATGTTCCACCTTAAAAAATCCCGGCAGTTGGCCCAGTGAATGAATTTACTTTTTCCTCCGACTCCGGCTGCTTCAAGAGGCAGCAAAACATCTTTATATTATATAGTTGCAGTCTACTAATTAAACTCTCCACGATATGAACAGTGGTTCTGCCTCAAACCAGCCACAACTCTGCAGAGTGACTGTCAGCTCCTGACACATCAACAGACTGCAGTGTTCATAGCTCCACCTTTTAGTACCAGATCTGTATGCTAGGTACCCCAACAGAAGGGGTACCAAAAATGGTAATGGTACGGCACGGTTCCATTGGTTCCATCCACAACTTTTTACAGTGGAAACGGAAAAACGTGTACCGAACTGAACCGTACCGTACTGCTCGGTGGAAAGGGGGCTTAATAATAGCCTACTTGTGATGCTTACAATCAGTTACATCTAGGGGTGTAACGGTACACAAAAATAATGGTTCGGTACGTACCTCGGTACACAAGTCACGGTTCTTTTTTTTTTTTTTTTTCTTTTTTTTTTCTCTCGGTACAGTAATGAAAAAAACAGACAACTATTAAATATCTTTTACTTATTGGTAACCTTACCAGTTAACTCTTTTTACACAATTTTTGAATGAAACAAATATATATAAAATCCTGCTTTTTCACATTGTTTGAATGAAAATAGAAATATAAAAGTGAAAAATAAAATCCTGCTGTTTTTTAAACGCATTTTTTTGAAGAAAAATAGAAATGTAAATTTCTGCTTAAACAGTTTTACTCAATTAAAATAAAAAGTATAGTGCAGCTGGTCAGCTTTAAAGCCTGCTCAGATTCAGTTTTACTAGAAACTTACTTAGCTTTCCCTCTTTGTTAAAGTGCAGTAAACAAAACATGCTTATATCTAAAGTGCAGCTTAAACAATTTTACTCAACTCCAATGGCGTTGGTTATTTCTTTAGCACGATGGTCAGGGAAACGCTCTTTCTTTTTAAACATCGTAGTTTGCACCAGATTGCTTTTTCTAGTCATGCCGGTTAACGTTCGAACTCGGGTGGTGTCGCTTTAGATGCGTTAGCATGTTAGACATGTTTCCAAGTACATACCCGACCGCTGTTCTGCAGTGCCGGCACACTGCTTCTGACTTGTCCACTAGTTTATTTCCATCTTCGTATTTTACCCTGAAACCAAAGTGTTCCCAAACGGAGGACTTAAGGTTTGCAGGTGGATCTTCAGGTTCGTCAGGCTCACTTGCCATGTTGTCAAAATGCGAGAATGCGCTGCACAAATAAAAAAAAAAGTGAAAGCTGAGATTTACGGTCGGACTCGGTCCGTCACTCAATTATGTCCGTTGGGGAACTAGATATTTTAAATGGTTCGGCTCGCAAAAACGGAATTAAAATAAAACAAAATAAGATAAAATAATATCCTGCGCCCAATAATTCGGTACAGGGTCGTGCCGAACCGAAAGTCGCATACTGAACGGTTCGACACAAATACATGTACCGTTACGGCCCTAGTTACAGCTCTGTGAGCTCTTTATGAAACCAAAGAACAGAAATATAAAGACATTCTAAGCACTGAAGTGCTGCTACATAAACTTCTGTCAGTCACCAGAATATGATTTCTCCATGTTGATCCTGATGATGCACTCATGATGCAGGATGACAAATGAGAAAACTGTCCCATCAGTAAGTTACTTGTCATTTAGAAGAACTTCATGTTTACTCCTCTTTGTTCATTTGCAAAAACTCTAAAACTAAAATGCAACAATGTATCATTTTTTTCCCTCTGGTGTGAACCAAATGAATCCAACCACAGGCGTGAAAGCACCCTATGCAGAAGAGAAAAGATTGCCAGGATTAGCTTCTGTTCAGAGTCCACTGCATTTATTGGCTGCAGGCTCCTGTACACAAAAATGCAACATGTCTTGCTGTGTCAGTTTTTTTTTTTTTTTTGTTGTTGTTGTTGTTGTTGTTGTTGTTTTTTTTGCCTCAGAATGAGATGAGTGGTCACGTATGCTAAAAGTGAAAAAATGGTATCTGACTATTCACTGTTATTGCTCATCGACTTTAAGTGAAATTGTATTGTGATGAAAATATCATCTTTTTATTGTTTCCACAAAATTCTATTTTTCAAAAATCACATAAATTGTAACTGAAGCTTAATATAATAAGTTAAAGTTTTTGTTCAGTTCTCAGGTATGCTTCAGATGCGATTTTAAGTATCTCTTATGTCTTTGTTTTGGGCGGAGACAGTAGCTACGGGAAAATGATAAAAACACTGTAATTGAATGTGAGGTGTGTGTGTCGTTGTCATGTGTTAGGAGTGAAGAAGACGTTTCAGTGTGAGCTGTGTAGCTACACGTGCCCTCGACGCTCCAACCTGGACAGACACATGAAGAGCCACACAGACGAGAGACCTCACAAATGTCACCTGTGTGGAAGAGCCTTCAGGACAGTCACCCTGCTAAGAAACCATCTTAATACACACACTGGTATACACAACTACACCTCTTCTTATTAACATTAGACTCTAATAGGACCACAACAGTAGGACAAGTTTCAAAGGAGACAGATGACTGATTCGGTTTTCCATTATAATGCGAGAATAGCTAAAATGTGTCCTTTTGTTTGTTTTTTTAATGCAGGAACTCGTCCACACAAGTGCACAGACTGTGATATGGCTTTTGTGACCAGTGGAGAGTTGGTTCGTCATCGTCGCTACAAACACACACACGAGAAACCCTTCAAATGCTCCATGTGTGACTACGCCAGTGTGGAGGTAACACAAGCTCCTGTCTGCTTTGTTTTTGATACAAAGTTTAATCTTTTACATTTGCTACACTCACTTTCACCCACATCCACTCAGTCAGGAATAAAGAACAGTGAAGGATACACAGATCCACAGTTGTCTAGTCAGCAGCTCTTAGGGAGGAAGTTAAAGAGTTCATCTACACTGTTTCAGACAGTAGATATACAACAGTTCTAAGTCTAAAATAGTTAACAGCAGCCATGTCTTTATGATGGCAGATGCATTTTTTGCTGTAGTGTTGTGATATGTGACCATGTGTTTGTGTGTGGATGTTTTGTAGGTGAGCAAACTAAAGCGTCACATTCGTTCCCACACTGGTGAGCGTCCATTCCAGTGCAGTCTTTGCAGCTACGCCAGCAGAGACACATACAAACTGAAGAGACACATGAGGACACACTCAGGTAAACTTAACCACTTAACTGCTTTTCTACCTTCAAAAGCACTGGAGAAGAACGACTGGCATATGTTAGTTTTCAGAAATATAGCACCAGTGTTTTATTAATGCCTCTGCGCTGGTGATAGCCATGGTCAGAGGCATTATATTTTCGGGTTGTCCATACGTACGTAACATTCATTCATCCTGTCTTTATGAGCACGATATCTCAAGAACGCCTTAAGGGAATTTCGTCAAATTGGGCACAAATGTTCACTTGGGTTGAACAATGAACTAAGATTTTGGTGGTGGAGGGTTAAGGGTCAAGGTCGCTGTGACCTTGCATCCATCTCATTCTTATGAGCGCCACATCTCAAGAACAGCTTTAGGGAATTTCTTCAAATTTGGCACAAACATTAAGTTGGACTCAACGATGAACTGGTAAGAATTTGGTTGTCACAGGTCAAGATCCTTGTGACCTTGTCTTTCTCATTTTTGTGAATACAATATTTCAAAAATACCTTGAGGGAATTTCTTTGAATTTTTTTTTTGACACTCACATTTTTATTGGAGTTTATTACATTTAAACAAAGAAATATATATTTGAGTCATGTATTCCATCGCAGAATTGAATAGAAAATTAGGACAGATATGTTAAGTAAGAAACAAGAAACAGAAGAATAACAGTCATGGTTACCGACATCCATTATCCCAAACAGAGTACATAAATCCAAATCAGTCAATCCTTAGTCATCATTCACTGTGTCGTATTGTGTCCATTTCTCCCACTTAGTTAAGAAGACATTTTCTCTCATTTTAAGCCGATGGGTCATTCTCTCCATGGTGTAGACCTCTCTTATGATCTCTAGCCATTGAGTTATAGTGGGTGGTTCAGTCTTACACCAATTTCTTTTTATTGCTTTTTTACATGTGACCAATAACATTTTGGTTAAGTATCTATCTTTTTCTAGAACATAATTATTCAAACTTCCAAGATACATAACTTTACATTCCCTTGGTATTACATATCCCAGAATCTCTTTCATTATGTTATGTACACTTTCCCAGAACGAGTTAAGTTTATGACATTTCCAGAAGATGTGTGTATGGTTTGCTTCTCTCTCTCCACATAACCGCCAACATGTATGTTGGGAACCAGTTTGTTTACTCTTCAATTTAGGTGTAATGAAGTAGCGAGTCAGGTTTTTCCATCCGAATTCCCTCCATGTTCTTGAATTTGTAGTTGTGTGTTGTGTTTCACACATTTCATGCCATTCTTCCAAAGTAATGTCGATGTTCAGTTCCCTCTCCCACTTCTCTTTAATGTACAGAGTAGAAGCAGCTTCTGAGTCTCTCAGATTTCGGTACAGTACTGAGACTGCTTTGAATTTAGTTCCACTGTATGTCCTGGTCATTACATCAAGTACACCATTTAAAGTTTTCACAGTTTGTATTTCCTTTATAAAATAGTCCCTTAACTGTAGGTATCTAAAATGGTCCCGGTTTTCTAATCCATAACTTGTTTTTAACTCCTGGAAGTTCATTACATTCCCATTCTTTGTTAATGTACACATGGCTGTAAGCCCTTTCCTGCCCCAGTCCCTGAAGTTGTGGTCACTTAAGCTTGGCTTAAATCTGTCATCATATGCAAACCAACTTAACATTTTTAAATCTCTCTCTAATTTGTGTTGTTTGGTAAAGTCAAACCAGATATTCAATGTGTGCAAAGTTATTGGATCGATCGTGTCTTGTAGTGACTTCATTAATTCAGCATTGCCAATCAGGGACTGGGTTGGGATACCTGCCACCGCCCTCTCAATGTCTTTCCACTTTGCAGTATAGTCTTTGTCACACCACTTGACCACTGGTCTGAGTTGTGCTGCACGATAATAGTCTTTCAAATTGGGAAGTGCTAACCTCCTTTATCTTTTTCCAATTGTAGTGTACAATATTTTATCCGTGGTTTTTTACCGTTCCATACAAATCTGGAGATCATTTTATCCCCAATTTTAAACTTTTCTTGTGGAATCCTAATAGGCAGACATTGAAAAAAATATAGTAGTCTAGGAAAAATGTTCATTTTAATTACTTCAATTCTAGAGTTAAAATCTAATGGCAGGGGCGACCATCTTTCTATGTCTCTACTAATTTGGAAATGGATCTGGTCATAATTTGCTTTATAAAGGTGAGCGAGCTGTTTTGTTAAAGTCACACTTAGATATTTAATAGTTTTTGATTGCCATTTTAATTGGTAAGTTCTCCTGATTTGTGGGGATGGGGTATAATCAAAGGTCAAGATCTGTGTTTTATTTACATTTATTTTGTATCCTGAGTGCTCACCGAATTCTTTTATGAGATGCATTAGCTGAGTAAAAGTCGTATCGGGGCTGTCTAGGTATATCATAATATCATCCGCAAATAGACTTATTGTGTGTTCCTGTCCATTAATATTACTTATTAATCCACATTAAGAACTGATATTGGTCTGAAGTTATTGCAATATTCTGTGTCTTTTCCTTCTTTGGGAATTATTGAAATTATTGCCTCTTTCCAGGATGGTGGTAAGTGGCCTTCTTTGAGAGTCCAATTAAAGGAAGCTGCAAGGAGAGGTATCAGTTCCTCCTTAAAAGTTCTGTACCACTCCGATGGGAAACCATCACCTCCAGGGGTTTTATTGGCTTCAAGCTTAGATATAGCATTGGATATTTCCTCAGGTGTTATAGGTGCTGTGAGGTCGTTGTAGTGTAATTCTCCAATAGCTGGCAAACTGAGTGAGTTGAGAAAGTCTTTTTGCCTCCTCACTAGATGAGGGTAGTTGTGTATATAGGTTTTTGTAGTAATCCTTAAATATATTTTCTATTTCTGCAGCATTATATTTTAATTGGCCTGATTGAGGGTCTCTGATTTTGTGTATTGTATTTAGCGCCTGTTGTTTCCTAATTCGCCTTGCCAGTAGTCTAGTAGCTTTAGGGCCAGATTCATAATATTCCTGTTTCACAGATCTAAGTTTTTTCTCTATCTCTCCTCTCAGAATTTTGTCTATTTCCCCTTTTATGGTCTTCATTTCCCGTAGGAGTTGATTATTGATATTTTATTTCCAGGTTTTTTAATTTTCCTGTCAGATCAAGATAAGCTGCTTGTTTTAGCTTCTTTTGATTTGATGTTATAGCTATTAATTTTCCTCTAATTACGGCCTTTAAAGTGTCCCATAGGATAGTCGGGTTAATTTCATCTGTAGAATTTTCTTCGATACATCTTTTTATTTCCTTTCTAATTTGCTCAATTATTACTTTATTGTTCATTATGCCACTGTTTAGTTTCCAAGTTGTATTTTTATGTCTATTATTCATTTTTTACAGTTAAATGAACTGTGTTGTGGTCTGAAATATCAGCCACTCCAATTTCACATTTTTTCACCTTGTGCATGTCCCAGCTATTCATAAATACATAGTCTATTCTAGAATGAGTGTTGTGTGTGTTGGAATAGTGTGTATAGTCTTTCTCTGTTGGGTGGAGTTCTCTCCATACATCTACCATACCCTGTTCCTTCAGTGACATATTCATAAATTTAGTTAAGTGAGTCTTACTTCTTTTTGTGCTTGTTGTGTCTATCTTATGATTCAGAATTACATTAAAATCCCCAGCACACATCACAGTGCCTTCTTTCTGATGCTATAATTGTAAATAGAACTGTAAAGAAATGTTTATCACTTTCTGGCGGGGCATATACATTAATTAATGTGACTATCTTGTTCTCTAATTTTCCTTTAACAAGAACATATCGTCCCCCTTCATCATTAACTTCTTTCAAGCATTCAAAATTGACTGCGTTTTGTACCATTATCGCAACCCCTATTTTACGGCTCCGCTCGCATGTGCTATAGAAAGTGTTTCTATAACCAAATTTCTTTAGCTTTTCATGCTCTTCCTGAGATAAATGTGTTTCCTGGATGAAGATGACTTGTGCTTTAAGTTTTCTCATTTTCAAAATTACCTTACTTCTCTTAATTGGGTTGTTCAGCCCATTTAGATTTAATGATACTAGTGAGATATTACTCATATTGTTTTTGTAAAATCTTGTACTTTACTTGGATCCGTATCATAACCATGGCAACCAACAACAACTTCGTAAGAACATAGAACTAGTTTGATATAGAACAGGGAACACTTTGACTTCCAAAAGTAGGCATGTATCCATATGTGTGCCTCCCACGTTACCTTCGTGGGGTGAGGGGAATATCCCACAGCATATGGGGGCCCCTCTCTAGGTAGGTTTGGTCTTATTGTCCAATAATATCTCTGCATTAACCTCCTAGCAAAAAGTATGCTCTTAGCTACTGATCAGATATAGCAAGGGAAGACAAGATCAATATTTTGACCAATTCAAGGAGTGCAATCAATATTAATCTGTCCTTAATTAGTCTTTTCAATGCGCTCACATACGTCTTTCTCCATTATTTCCTTTGAAATTCCTGAAGTCTCTGCTTGGCTCGCAAAGCAGTATCTTCTGAGTTACCGACTCGTTGCCACGGTAGTGCCCGCTGGAGTCGCTCCTCCATCCCGGTCCTGGCTGCACCTCTCCCCGGCACCTCTGCCGTGATTCCTCTCCGGCTCAGCTCTTTCGCAGCCTCCTGTGCGCTCTCGTATGTCCGCGGGCCAGTTTCCCAGTGAATCCTGATTTTCGTCAAAGGCGCCTGGAAGCGTATTCCTTTCTCCTTAAGAGCTTTTTTAATACCGTTGTATTCTTTTTCTTTTCCGGACAACCTCGGTGGCGTAGTCATGGTCGAAAAAGAGTGCTCGGTTTTGATAGTGAATTTTTTTCTTCCAGGCTTCCCTCAGCACCGTCTCTTTCACCATGTATTGAAGGAAGTTGACCACGATAGATCTCGGGGGGTTATCAACGTCTGGTTTCGGCAGTAAAGCTCGGTGTGCCCGCTGTATTTGTAGATCCATGTTTGTCGGCAGAGGGAGCTCGTTTTTCAGAAGTTGTTCAATGAATTGTGTTACAGAGCTGCCCTCTGCTCCCTCTTTCAGACCGAAGATGCGGATATTATTCCGTCTATTTCTTCCCTCTTGGTCTGTCAGCATATCTTGTAGTATTCTCTGTTGTTTTACGGACTGAAGTAGGGCTTCTTTTGCCTCAATGTTCCAGTTTTCTAGGTCTTCAATTCTCTGTTCGGTCTCAGTGATTATCGTAGTTTGTATGGTTAGCTCTGCTGTTGTTTCTGTGAGCCGCTGGTTAATGTCCTTCTTAAAAACCTCGAGTTCTTCCTTCATTTCCTTTTTGATTTCTTCTCTGAATGTGGTGAATTCCATTTTCAGCTCGGTTTTAAAGTCCTGGATCTCCTTAACGATATCTTTAAGTCCCGTTCGAATCACTGCAGCCGCCTCGGCCTCCATGTGTTCTTCCACCTCACCCTCCGTGTCATCTGCTATATCACCTCCGTCTTCGTTGGTCAATTCGGGTTGTTTTTTTCGGGTTCTTTTGGTTTGTTTGTCTTCTTGATTTCCCCCCCCTTTTCCATCTCTGCTTCAGATGTATATATTTCTATCAAGGTAATTGAATTCGGGGTTTTTTTCTCGAGTACTGATCGGGAGCTAGTTACCTATGCTGCCATCTTGGGCTGAGTCAACCCGGAAGTCCGAATTTCTTTGAATTTGACACAAATGTCCACTAGGACTGAGAATAAACTGGTTAGAAATTTGTGGTCAAAAGTTGAGGACATCGTGACCTCACAATAAAGGTTTTTTGGCCATAATTCAAGTATTCATGTGCTTATTATGACAAAACTTCACAAAAATGTCTAATAGGATAAAATAATGAAGAGATGACATTATATCCAAAAAGTCAAAGGTCAACTTCACCCATCTTGGGCGTCTACCTTGAAACTGCTGATCATCTGTTCTGTGGCTGTGAAGCATCCATGTTTTTACAGGCATACAATCGTGGGGTGACAGTTCCAGTTTTGGTTTGTTTTGTTTTTATTCTGGGGATAAAGGCATATAAAGTGATGTTTTTATGTTAATATGGTTATTTTTTAGCTCCCTTGAAAAACAAAAAAAATGATTCCAATCAACAGGTTAGGAGGTCATTTGGCCTTTTGCTCACCTCCTCCCCCATTTATTGTCTACAACAACTACAACCAACTAGAGAAGTATCATATTTATCTATAAATACTGATGGATGCAGGATTGTTAAAATCTATACTTTTGGGCTAAATCTTACATTGTGTTTCATACCTCCTACCCGTTTGTTACTTTATAAGATTATAAGAGCAATGATCAACCTGTGTACATTCTCCATCCTCTTCTCAGGAGAGAAACCTTATGAGTGCTACATCTGCCATGCCCGATTCACCCAGAGTGGAACCATGAAGATGCACATTCTGCAGAAACACACAGAGAATGTGGCCAAATTCCACTGTCCACACTGTGACACTGTCATCGCACGCAAGAGTGACTTGGGTAACACTGACACACACACACACACACACACACACACACACACAGTGAAACTTAAAGGCATAGTGCACCCAAAAAAAAAACTTAGCCATTATCTACTCATCCATATGCCGAGGGAGGCTCAGGTGAAGTTTTAGAATCCTCACAACACTTGCAGAGATCCCAGGGGAGAGGGGGTAGCAACACAACTCCACCTAATGGAGGCTCCGCAAGTGTTGTGAGGACTCTAAAACTTCACCTGAGCCTCCCTCGGCATGAGGGTGAGTAGATAATGGCTGAATTTTCATTTTTGGGTGCACTATCCCTTTTAACTTAATTCACACTGCATGACTTTCAAAGTCATTAGATGGCTGCACTGTCTACATTACACAACTGTCTGTCCTGTTATTGGGAGTCTTGAAGTCATGGTGGTTTTTGTACTGGCTGGTGAGGGTTTCACACACACACAGCCCACAGGGTATTAACTAGAAAAAATACAAGTCAAAAAGTGACCAAGCAGTGTTCCAAGTAAGTTATTGTGTGCAATAGTCTACCCTCCACCTTTTCTTTCCCTTTCCCTTTCTCTGTCACTATCACTCTCTCTCTTAAACACACACACACACACACACACACACACCTTGTAGAGCACTGCAACACTGCTCGTCTCTGCCGTCAGCCCGTGTCTTTCGCTCGTATTGGCTGTAGCTCACCAACAAGCTTTCCCAACAGGTCCAGATACAACCTTGATTTCAAAAAAGTTGGGACACTGAAAAACATAAATGAAAACCGAATGCAATTATTTGTAAATCTATTTCGACATACATCAATCAGCCAAAACATTAAAACCACTGCCGGGTGAAGTGAATAACATTAATCATCTTGTTACAGTGCAGTGTTCCATTGGGAAATCTTGAGTCCTGGCATTCACTTAAATGCTACCTGATGCGCTCCACCCACCTAAACACCGTTGCAGACCAAGTAAACCCGCTTTGACAATGGCACTTGTCGATGGCAGTGCCCAGCTGATAGGTGTATATTCACTTGAATACAGTACAAAGACAAGCTATTTAATGTTTAAACTGATAAACGTTATCTTTTTTTTTTGTTGTTTTTTTTGTAAACATACACGCTTGCCTGTATTTGCCCCTAACCTGGGACTTTTGTCAACCAAAATGTGTCATTGAGCAAAAAATCAGGGCTTAAGTCCTGTGCAGTGTGAACTAGGCATCACCAGACAGACAAGATAGTTTACACTGCCAGAGTTTTTCATTCCCCTGATGTGTTTTCCTCTGTTTTGTGTGTGCATCTCCAGGTGTCCATCTCCGTAAGCAGCACTCATTCATTGAGACTGGAAAGAAGTGTCGTTACTGCGACGCCGTTTTCCATGAACGCTACGCCCTGATCCAGCATCAGAAGTCCCATAAGAACGAGAAGAGGTTCAAATGCGACATGTGTGACTACTGCTGCCGCCAGGTGTGTGCACACTAACGTCTTTGAGTACTGATGCGTAAGGTTAGCATTCTCGTAGCAAGTAATGTCACTTGAATATTAAATATGTGTCACCCAAATGAAATAATAAAAAAATATTCATTTTTGAATTACAGCAATGATGGTGGCTCTGTGAGTTGCTCACCATCTTAGTTTAGTTTGTCTGCTGGTAGATGTTTAGTAATTTCACTGTACAAGAAAGAAGTCTGGAGATCATCAGAATCTTTAAGATTCATCCTCAAGGCACCATGAAGGCCATCCATCCAGTAGTTGTCGACATAGTGATGGACAGACCCACAGATAGATCAATACAGGGCAATGCTGGTACCATAGCTAAAACGTGATTTGAACTGATCTATAGTACTGTCGGTTTAACTGTGGTATATAACTGTGCGTCCTGCTGGGTCCAGGAGCGCCACATGGTGATGCATCGTCGAACCCACACTGGAGAAAAACCCTACGCCTGCAGCCAGTGTGAGAAGACCTTCAGGCAGAAGCAGCTGCTGGACATGCACTTCAAACGCTACCATGACCCCAACTTCGTCCCCACAGCCTTCGTCTGCCCCAAGTGTAGCAAGACCTTCACTCGCAGGGTAACAACACTCTTTCTACCTGTCACATACCTCTTAGGTGGTTCAACATGGGCTAAAAAATAGTACGTTTTAAAAGTCAACAGGCTACCTAACAGTGCGTTCTTGCAGAACACCATGGCCCGACACGCAGAGAACTGCAGCGGTGAGGTGGAGGAAGCAGAGAATGGAGCTCCAACCCCAAAAAAAGGGAGAAGAGGGAGAAAGAGGAAGATGAGGAGCAGGAGAGATGAGGATGACAGCGGTGAGAATTTTACATTGCATACAAATGTGGGCATGACGCTGTATTTGATCTGTTCTGATTACACGGTGGCCGCGGGTCCTTAAAAATCTTAAAATGTCTTACACAGGGCGTCGGTAGCTTAGTGGACAGTGCTGGCGCGCCATGTACAAACACAATGCCTCGCTGCAGCGGTCGCGGGCTCAACTACGGCTTGCGGCCCTTTGCTGCATATCATCCTCTCTCTCTCTCTCTCTCTCTCTCTCTCTCTCTCCCACTGTACACTGTCCTGATCATTAAAGGCAAAAGCCCAAAAAATAATCTTTAAAATGTCTTACACACACATTTATTAACAAATGGCCTTAAAAAGTAATAAATTGTCTTTAAATTCAGATTGATTGGGTCTCAAATGTTTTTTAGTCACATCACTGATGTAATTTTTGGTGTTGGTGCCATAGGAAACATTATTTTAACAGGAGGGAAACACTGTTCGATGGGGTACCATACTTAAACACAACAACTGTATGTGTGCAATTCTTCTTTTTTTGCCCCCCCCCACACACACACACACTTAAGAGCACGCAATGAGTCCTAGTCATTAAACTAAGACCTTGCAAGCTATGGAATAACAGGAAAATGCAAATGTAATTACAAATAGCTTAAAAAATAACAACAATTACTCAAGGTGATTAAAGCCAGAGCCTGGAAATGTTTATTAAGCAAACTGTGCTGTAGTTGTTTCAGTTGTGGTTTGGGAAATGGGAATCAGGGAGGTGGAATCGCACATACCGTGCTGTAAGCTCAGAAAGTATGGTCTGTGTTATTTGGTCTTAAATTTAATTTTAAGCAGTATTAAAAACATCTTTAAAATTCTTAAATTAAACTTCTTTATAACTGTCGAGACCCTGGACTAGTTAATCTGATTTCTGTCTTTGCTGTATCTCTGTGTCATGCAGAGGAGGATCACGCTGAACCAGATGAGGATGAAGAGGGTGAGGGTGACGAAGAAGCAGCACTGCTGCAGGAAGAGGAGGAGCCGGAAAACATGGAGCTGGACCAGGCCCCTGCTGCCATCCCAGTACCAGCCCCTGATGAGCCACCGGTCAAGAGGAAACGAGGCCGACCCCCAAAGAATGCCCCCAAGCCTCCAACACCCAGCAAAGCAGTCAGAGTGGCGACCAAGGCGACTGCTTCTGGTGAGAACACTGACAGGATTTATTAGACCTGTTGATGTGGAGCACTTTAATGGAAAACAGGATGCATTTTGTCTTGGGGTGGTCATATGCAATAAGTGTTGTGAAACATGCACTACAGCTAAAAAAAAAATAAACATAATGCTAAAGCAGTGCAGTTCCTATCAGTCATAATTAAACTGCTGACTAGGACTATCAAAGCATTGCAGCTGAGAATGACTGTTATGCATTTAGATTTCATACTGGATGTTATTTTACTGAAATGTGCATGTCATGCTGAACATGCACAAACAAAAGTTGTATATAGTGACCTATCAGGCTGCAGCTTTCAGAGAGGTTGATGTATATAGTTGTTACTGAGTGTGCCGAAGAACTGTGAAACTCAACATCTCAGCTGGCTTCTTGGATCTTTCCATCTACCTTATAATTTGCAGCATTTTCATGAAATGTCATGTCAGTTTGTCTTTGCAACTCTGTAAACAAATCCCAGTTAAACTTTACCATTGTACAGTGCTGTGCTCAGTGCGAACATGCCTTTATTTTATGCACAGGCCACACTGCCTGTGTAAGCAATTTGTGACAGCTACCTCACTGAACTGCTGTGACTCGCATGTGTGCAGTGCTCACACAGAGGGGCCTGCTGCTGTAACTACTGTATTTCCAAAATTAAAAGCCACAATTTGAATTTACAGCTCACAGATACTTACCTGGTGTTTCTGATGTTTGTGTGGCATCTAGTGTCAGGAAAAAATGTTGCACATTTCTGATCTGTCATTAGTGCCATTAGTGTTTACTGTACTATGTGAATGCTGCTGTCACACTACCTGTCCCACTGAGCCCCCATTCAAATGAATTGTTGAATATTCGTATTCAAGACATTTCTTATTTTGAGATGTTCCCCCACTGAGCAGCGCTGTTCACACTGGCGGTGTGGCTGCTCTAACCTGTTAACACTGGTACTGAAATAAAAAACAAGAGTTTCTGTGATGCACATGTTGCTCACACAGGCAGTGTGGCTTGAGCGTTAGTCACCATGTCTAAAAACAAAAATAACAGTATACATCACCGCTGAATTGTAAACAAACAAGTCTTTAATAAACTGCAAAATATGATGAGGACGGTTTCATTAACAGTGCATGTGCGCTCAATATACAAAAATATAGCATTATCATGAATAATCAGTTAACACATAAAGACCAGAGATGATCAGTCATTGTCTTGGCTCCTTCAGGAAAATTCTATTCTTTCCATCATTCAAAAGAATGGCCACTTTTTTGTTCTCACAACCCCTGAATGCAGCATCTGAATGTGTCTTTGTTGTTGTGTTTTGTAGCTGCTGCCATCATTCAGGTGGAGGATGAGAGCACCGGAGCAGTGGAGAACATCATAGTGAAGAAGGAGGATGGTGACACCTCTGCAGCGACACCTCTGGAGCAGGGAGTGGCCCTGACAGTGGAGGGGGTGGGGCTAGATGGGGAAGGGGTGGAGACTGTTGAGCTGGCTGTGAATGAAGAAACAGCGGCCGCCGCCGCCAACGGAGATCTGACGCCAGAGATGATCCTCAGCATGATGGACCGGTGAACACAACACAGCCGTACACATGCAGCTGGACTATGGGTCAGATTGGCAAATACACATTAACATTTCCACATCCATGGCCTTCACCCTCATGTTCCATCAGTGTGAGCTTGTCATGGCGGCCATTTTGCCTCCATTGAAGTGGCTGCAAAACAACCATGCACAAAGAAGGGAAGTTGCATGTAAATACGTACACACAGTAACTCCACATCCATGTACATCAACTGCATACTGATGTTTGTGGGTCACACACACACACACACAACATACCATACCCCACTGCACATACCTGTGTCATCTCCCACATCATATACAGATATCGTCCAAGCTAACGACAGACTGCTCTCTGCTCTTAAATGCTTTTTTCAGTTTGAATGTCCTCTGAATGAATCATTGTGTATTTTGCTACTTGTTTCTACCCAAAGCCACATCCTGTGGCAGTCTCTACCCACACACTCTGCAGTTATTGTTCAGCTCCTCTGTGTTGCTCTGCCAAAAGGAGACATCATTTGATCTACTTTCACTCTGATTTTCTGCTGTCCCGCTTGCTGTTCTTGCAACTATGCTGATTTTGCAAATTCCAAGCCTTTATATGTGTATATATAGATATAAATGTAGTTTTTCCTAATGAAGCGTAGTATATGGTACTTGAGTTTGTCACTGAGATACCACTTGCTTTCAGTCATATGATCTGTATTTTATTTCCCCCCAAACTATGATTTTCCTCCTCGGCCTGTGTAAACACATGGCCCATGTTGTGGTGTTTGTACATTGAGGCTTTTACAGAAGAAAGTTGTCAGAGGGATTCTTCTTTATTCATGAGCAAATGGGCACAGGTAGATCACATTCAGAGGAACTGAAGTCTGTAATTTAGCTTTCTAGTTCATCTGTTTGACATCCATGCTGCCTGCAGTCAACCTTGTCCTAATGGAATCTTGCCCTCAGCTCATGCTAATGAGATACTAGAGATAGCTGCTAATTTAGTTTCCAGTCACCAACATAGTTATTTTTCAATTGTTTTCTATTTTCTTCTACCTCTCACTGATGGAAGATATTCGTCATTCATAGTTAACGTTCCTCCTTCTCCTGTTCTACATTTTGAAGGAGATCGTTTGCCACCACATGAACTGAATGATCCCTGTCAGTTGGAGAAAATCCTGGTAGAGTTGGTAAAACATTGTACTAAAGTTGTGATTTTGAACATTCCAAATCCTTCAATTAACATGGAATTATGTCTATGCATTTGAATCATCTCACTTGAAGTAAAAGGCAGTAACAAACTCAAACATTGTTTTGCAAGCTAATATCAGACACTCTTATTTTTCCTTGAATTGGATTCACATCCCAGCTAATGTATTGCTTGGAACAGTTATCTAAGACCAGATTGTGAATCAGTGTGTAACTCAAACAGCCCTCTCCCCCCACAATAATCAGCCAACTTTGGCAGGTGGTTTGCATGTAAATACACATATTAAAACCTTTGCTTTTCAATTTCTTGTGAACCTTTATAATGTTTTTAAATAGATGATTTAAAGATGTGTTGGTTAAAAGGGATATTGAGGTTTTCATTGACATGGTAAACATTTTGGTGCCATAGCTGGTACTCCATGTCCCCAGCCTGTAAAGGTGGTTTGCAAAATGACCTCTTCATCATGCTTTCGTTCCATAGATGAGCCCCTCTTAACCAACCAAACACAACTAATCTGAACCACTATCAGTTTTCTGTGTATATTTTGTTGCTCATAGTGAAAAAAGTGTTTTCAGTTTTACACATAACTGTTTGACAGTTTTCTTTTCTGGCCAATTTGTAGTTGCCACTGCATTTCTCTGTAGCTGGTTCAGTCATATGACAGAAGCCTTGTCTCATTCTGTTCTCCTTTAACGTTTGGCCCGCAGGTGAGTTTAGCATCACCTGTAAAGGAACAAGAGGTTTTTAAGTATCTGCTGAAAGACGAAACTGTTGGGCACTCATCTAAAAACATACTGAATGAAGTTTAGCTAGTAAAACAGCCTTCTTGTTCTTTTTTTGACAGATAATATACTGTTTTTGGAAGCCGTGTGTTTTATTTGCTGTACTATGTGACTTAATTAGGTAATGAAGAGGGCTCTTCCACACTCTTCCTCAGCCCTGGATTAAAGCTATTCACTCAAGTCCTGCAGTTGCATTAACCCTGGGCTACATCTTGCAGCTGACACTGAGGTTTGTCCTCTCCAGCTCAGTCACTCCAGATAAGAGTTAGCCCTCATTTGTATTTAAAAAACAGGGTTAAGATCGCTTTGTGAATCAAGGTGAAAACCAAAAGTAATCTTCATGGTCCAAATTTCAACAAATCATATGATTGGATTCTTTTGAAGATGTGATAGGGCTTTAAAGCTCTGAAGTGATCTGATTTCCTAGTGGGCTTGACCACAGGTTGTGATGGTTGTTATGTGGCCTTCCTTTTATGACAATACCTGTTATTGTCAGGTTGAACCATTTCCTCTGTAAAAACATTGGTTAGATGCCCAACATTGTAAAACAAGGCTGTAAAGAACCATGAACACAGAAATGGTCACAGATAAAATAGCAGTGCCAAGATACTGATGGAAGGTTTCTGAGGAAATCAGTGTTTGGATATCAAATTGACACTTTTATAAGAATCTTTCAGAAACATTTATTGTACTGCTTTTGTCTGAGATCTCATTCTGTAAAACAAAAAAAGACAAAATATTCTGTTGCCAACCTATCATGGTGTTCTGCAGGCGGACGGATGGAAGACAGATGTTTGACTGTTCTCATAGCAACAGCATTGTTTTTGTTTGTTTGCACATTGCTTGTTTGTTTTGGCAGAAGAATTGAGAGAACGGTTTTAAGATGGTTTTAAACATGTCCGTTTTAAGACCGAAAAAACAGAAGAAAACTTTGACATCATTTTTGGAAATGAGACATTGTACAGCTGATGAAAAATAAAATCATCCTAATGGGCCCATGACTGCTGCATGCTTCTTTTCTTTCAGTTATACAGCAGTGGGGCAGTGTTACAGTGTGCATGTGATGACAGAAGTCTACAGGAGCACAAACCTGTCCAGGCCTTGTGTGTGTATTTAAAGGGATAGTTCAGTTTTTTGAATTGCGGTGGTACGGTTAGTTATCCATAGACAGTATGTTAAATACAGTAAATGTCAGTGTGCATGCTCTAAGTTTGGAGAGGCAAGCTGGAGTCCAACAAGCTAAGCAATGTACTGCTGTGGAAGGGTCAGCAACAAAATGTTTTTTAGCCACCTAAAATAAGTCCCACCTAAAAAACAATACCACTTTAAGTGTGTGCTACACTGGGAGGACTTCCACTGCTCTACCTTTCTGTCAGACAGCCCGTTCTGAGCGGTGAACAGCTTCAGTTCCCCATTTATACTCTCCTCAAAACCACCAGACTCCACTGAGGAAAAACAGTAATTTTAGCTCACTGGTCTACTGGTTAGTTTGTGTTCTTGTGTGAATCCAAACTAACCCTTTTAGATGTCAAAGTCGAACATTAACACAAATAAGGTAAGTGTTGGAGGCAGCAGTACACCAGCAGCTCCTGTGTTCAGACAGCTAAAATTACTGTTTCGTCAATGGAGTCCGGTGGCTTTTAGGAGATCATAGACGGGTAACTGAAGCCATTCACGGCTTCCCAGTCGGAGCTGTTTGTCTGACTGAAAGGTTAAGTGGTGAAAATATTCTCAATGTAGCATACGCTTAAACTTAAAACTAACAATATAACTATTTGAGGCAGTAGTAGACCAGCAGCTCTTGTGTTCAGCAATGTTACTGTTTTTCTCAATGGAGTCTGGTTTTCAAGAGTGAGAGGATGGCTGCATTTTCCCATTGGAAATCATTGCCTGACTACTGATTGCCTCTACTCATCCAGATAATCGGCACTTCTCCATCTTCTCCTCTTCACCACCAGCATCTAGACCCTATTCAACTATGGATTCATCCTCCTTATTCATCATACCATCTCTATGGGGGTCTAATCGTCCACATTTTTCATTCTTATGTGCACATGTTGACAAATAGCCTTTTTCCTACTAAAAAAACAAGTCTCTCCTGATTGAATTGGTTTAAATCAGCAGGTTCATTTGATTTGGAGCAGAGGAGACCTCGGAGAATAATTCGACTCATGGTAAAACCTCCTGAACGTCTGAATTTTAAGTTACCATAAAACCTCAACTAATATCCCAGGCTATTATTTGCTTTAATCACTTAAATCAACAGACCTGTATTGAGGACAGGTGTCTATATGGGACAGGCCTTTAATTTGGATTAACTTGGATTAATTTTTCGAAAAACTCTTTTGATTCTTTCTGATCTGAGGACCCTTACGGACTAAAGGAATATGAAGAACTAACAGGGTAATTGAGGAATGGACACATAATTTGAGGTAGCCATCAACCTGGTTTTATACATCTGCAGAACTCCTATAAAACAGATGAACTGCTTGACAACCAGACCAGGGGTCTTACTGAGACAGACCTTTATTTGTCAAAATGTAGCCACAGCAGGCCAGTAAAAGGGACTAAGCTTTTATTTGAAGTTTTACAGTATTACAGAAAAAGGTGAGCACACATTAGCAGGTGCTGGACTAACGGCCTGTCAGCAACAAGCTGAACAGCGTTAGAGAAACACTGATTTTAAAAGTAAAACTTCACTATTAAGTGTTTTCACGGCTTTTAATCACCTTGTCATCTGTAGATAATTCAGCTCCCTGCAAAAATCTCATGAATAAACACTGAAGGAATCCTAAACGGGAGTTCACGCTTGGCACAAGTAAGGTGAGGTCCATATTCTTTTTCTGAATTATTTATATTTGTTTGAATCACTGTGAATTAAATATGTTGGACTGCTGGTTAGAATCAACAAGACATTTGAGGATGTCAGTTTGGGCTCTTGTGATGGCTTTTGATGGTTTCTGTCATTGTAATTTTAATCAGATCATTGAAAACAATTAGTCAATGGAATAATCATCATAATTATGATTATAAGTTACTTTGCAATCTGTAAATGTTCAGAACAGTAATTAACTACAAATTTACATAAACAGATCAGTAGTCAGAACAGAAGCAGGTTTAAAGTGACTTAAAACTTTATTTTAAAATGGGGTGCTGGGATGAAAAACATCCATCTTTCTTACTGCTGACTGGATTTGGTTCAGCATTCTGCAGAGGTGGAGGCCTCTGAATCAGCCCGCTGAGGAGCTGGAGCAAACAGATCTACAGAGCTGGGTGTCCTCTGGCAGCAGAGTTTCTAGAGGGACAGACAGCAACAGCATTCATAAAAAGAACAGATTATACATAAAAACAACTACTTTTGTAAAACAGGGAAAACAATTATGGCATATTTTTATTTATTCATGGTTAATTGGTTAATTGTGTTCTTGTCCACCTGGCAGCAGCAGAAAGATGCTGTATTGTCACAGTAAGCTGATAAAGCACACCTATACTTATATTAGTATATAAGTACAGGTGTGCTTTATCAGCTATACTTATATTACTATATTGTGATCTTTTGCACATTCCTGCACAGCCCTTTCATTTTAATACAGATTGTGCATATTTTTAATAGTATATTTTTTCATATTTTTTATCTTAAATGTTTATATTACACATCTGTGTTTCTCTTCCTACACGAAGAAACACCAAGACAAACTGTTTCAGTGAACAGTTGCCTGTCTACCAGTGTTGGGGAAGTTACTTTTAAAAAGTAGTGTTTGCTCGTTACTCGTTACTTCTTTAAAAAAGTAATCCCTTACTTTACTTAGTTACCCTCTGTGAAAAGTAACTTTTTACGTTACTCGTTACTTTTACGTTACTTTTATGGTGCTTGACTTTGGGTAGAACCCCATCTCATTTCCTAAATGTTTCCCACTGGTATTTACCACTTTGGTGATAAAATAAAGATTAAAGAGTGAGAGTTAATTTGTGTTAACTAGGCTACATGAATTTGTTACATGACAGATTACTACTACTAATAGCCTATTTGCCAGACCTGCTGCATCACTGAATGAGGAAAATATTAATATTCACAGACACTATCTTTGAACAAATAGCGTCATATTCATGAATAAATCATTTTCTGTTCTGTTATTACGTGTGTAACTGTGAGACTGTGTTTGTGTAATAGACTCATACTTTGCAGTAAGCTACAGACCTGCACGAATAAATTAATTCATTTTCTCTTCTGGTATGGTATGGTAGGTACTTTATTAACCCCTCGGGGGGAAATTTCAATGTCACAGCAGCAATTTAAAATACACAAAATAGGAGCTGCTGCAACAGGCTGCCGTTCACACAGAGCCAGGAAGGTAGGCAGGTTATGATTGTTCTGTTTCTGTTAACACAATGCTGCATTTTATTGATGTTTTGGGGGTCGTTTTGATTTCCTTTGAGGTTCCGGGGTCGTATGTTGCCCATGTTTGAGGTCTGACTAGCGAGGTTAACGTTACATTAAACAACACTTACCCAGCCATACAAGTGCAGTTCGCTGTCAGTATATAGTTGGTCGTCTTGTTCAGAATCAGATAAATCCCGGTATTCAATATCTTGGACATGACCGCAAAGTACAAAATTATACACATCAAGAGTTTTTCATGCGTATAGACGCAGGGTTTCTCCACAAGATATAAAAAAATGTCCGGCCACTGTAGCTTAGGCCATTTCGTTGGGTCGGTGACCCACTGACCCGACATTAAGTACGGGTCAGGAAACCTCACTCCGTTGCTAATTGTTAGCTTATTACAATAAGCTAACCTGTCTTCGGTTGACAAACTGTTAAAATAATCCGAGGAGGCGTGTTTATCTTCCATATTCCTCATACGAGTCTTGATTTTGGCGCTCCTGTCTGTACTGTTGACATGGCAACTGTCACAGTTCCTGCCTAGTGCGCAGCTGAGGCAGACAGGCAGTGTCACCGTCAAATCTGTCCCCGTGAAAAGTAACGTTGTGCCCAACTGACAAAGTAACTACATTCTGTTACCATATTTTCAGTAGTAACGCGTTACACTACTTTTTACCCAATAAAAGTAGTTGCGTTATTTTGTAACGCGTTACACACAACACTGCCGTCTACACATCCAGTATTACAGAGCATTTATTTAACATTTATTTGGAGTCCTGTTTTTGGCCACCTGACTGATATCATTTCAATATTTACCCTTCATTTTGCTCCTTTTTATGGCTCATAAGCTGTTAAATGCTCCACTTTCTTTACCAGTTAGTCACTTTGTCTGCCATTTGCTGCTGGGCTGGTTGTGTATAGTTGGGTTTTTAAGAGCTTTTTGGCTGGAAACAGCTGCCTGCTGCAGCCAGACATTACATTTTGCTGTTTGAATATTTTGACAAGACCAGTTCACAGCTAATCTGGTGATGGTGGCACTCGAGCCTCAGCAGGACTCTGATCCAGCTCAATGTGCTGCTGTCAGGAAACTGCTGCAGTTTGTTCTGGGTGTGTCTTGACAAGATATCAGCTTCCAGGAGTGTTCACACTAGGGTTGCAGTGGTATGCTCATTTTAAGATATACTGTGCCATAAAAATTGACGGTTACCATACTGTGTACATTTGCTAATCTATGATATTGAAAAAAAATGTGACTAGATGGAGGATCTGAACTGTATTTTAGCTATTTTCGAAAGGGAGACTTTTTTCACAAACTTCCATTTTAAAAAATGGTTTCAAAAAGGGTTACTGCAGTCAATCTCAAAATTATTTTTTACACAAAAGTTCATTAAAAAAGTAATTTCAAGTTTAATTATAGTAATAAAATGTTTATTCATCCAAAAATAACCCCTCTGGTTATCACTCTGTAATACCGTGATACCATGAAGTCAGTGGTCAGCGATTTCCATCCTTCACTGCTCTTCTCAGGAAAGTCTTTGACACTGGATCATGTTCCCTGAATGACGGTGCTCTCCAGGATCTCCAGCAGCCTCATTAACTTCTGCTCAGTCTCAGACGACTTCTCTGAGTCCTGCAGAGGACAGATGACATCAGAGCTTTGACTATTAGGGACTGTCTAAACCTAGAAGCACAAATAGGGCTAAAAGTGAATATTGTTTATTTCAATGCATTATTTGCTTGCACATTTAAGGGTTTAAATCTTATGGTTTCTGTGTTTAGTAAGATTACAAATGATGGAAGGTCAGTCAATTTACATATACATCAACTCACAAACAATTTAATAAAAAAATAAATGGCACAGATGGAGGCCTCCCCACAAAAATATAGTTACAATACAGTGTTTTATATTTTTGACCTGTTATCATCTGTGTTTTATATGTTACAGATTGTTGTGCTGCTTTTATGTTTGATGTGTTTCATTATGAAGGACAATAAAGTCATATTCAAGTTCTACCTGTTCAGCCAGTAAAAATGCTTGAGGTTATTCCTGGATCAATAAACCACGTGACAACTGTTTGAACAGATTTCTCAATCAGAATAAATACTGTATGTAACTGTGACATCTCAGCAGTGAAGCTGTTCTTTTCAGTCATCCATGACTGCAGATGTCTCTGGCTTATAGGCAGAAAAATCTGTCTGTTTGTTTGTTAAAAACCATGATATGGCAGCTGCCTGGGTTCGACTCCAGCCTGTGGCCCTTTGCTGCATGTCACTCCCTCTCTCCCCTTTCACACTTGACTGTCCTATTGATTAAAGGCAAAATGCCCCCCAAAAATATCTTTTTTTTAAAAACAAAAAACAAAAACATTATACTTTACATCCTTCTGACTTAAGCTTTGTGTCAGAATATGTTGTAGGTAAGTAACTATGGATGCATATTTTTGCATGTTAAGAGTATGCTGACCTACCGTCCTAGTTAGGATATATGCTGAAAAATGAGGCAGCTGTTCAGTTATTGCTATAGCACAGATGTATCCTTTGGTGGAGAGGAACTGAGCACATTAACTCAAGTATTGCACTTAAAGGTCCAGAGTCTAAACTTTAAAGGGATATAGTGGCAGAAATTAAATACAGTAGGTATATTTTCTTTGGCGTAGTAGTAGGACTGTGTGCTTTTACCATCAGGATGTGTCTGAGAATGATGTCTGCTTCCTGCATGACATCTTCCAGCCGCCTAATCCTCCTGCTCTCCCTCTGGAGCTCAGCCCTCAGCTGACCTGCCTCAGCTGTTTTTTGAGAGCTCTGCTTGGTCACTGAGGCCAGACTCCATCTGAAAACACGAGACACAGAATCACACTGTTATTGCGGGACAGTGGGGGTATAGCTCAGTAGTAGAGCATTTGACTGCAGATCAAGAGGGCTCTGTTTCAAATCCAGATGCCCTCTGACTCAGCTTTAGTATTCTGTTATCTGCTTCCTTCTAGGAATGGAGATTAGGGGTGGGTAATATCATCATATTTTGACAGTACTTTTTGCGATAATGATATTCTTGATGATATGACAAATTAGTAATATATATATATATATATATATATATGTGTGTGTGTATATACATATATAGAGAGAGTGAGATTCAGATTCTGTATACAATGTTAATAGTTCAACTAAATAAAATCTACCACAAATTACACAATCAAAAAGCTCCCAAATACATTAAAAAGTGGGGCATTGGTAGCGTAGTGGATAGTGCTGGCGCCCCATGTACAGAGGCGATGCCTCGCTGCAGCGGTCGCAGGTTCGACTCCAGCTTGCAACCATCTCTGCATGTCACCCCTTGCTCTCTCTCTCTCACCCCCCTTCACTCTGTCCTATACAATAAAGACAAAAAAAGCCCAAAAAATAATCTTAAAAAAAAAAAAAAGTACCCTGGGATCTATATATACATATATAAATCAGTAGGCCTTTTCCTTCTTTATGCTCTGCCATTTCTCCTCTAATTAACACCCTGTAACCCGAGACAGGTTGTTATGCTACAATTACTATTGCATTTTCACATTATATATGTAGTTTTTTGTTGAGCTGCGAGGGTCTTGTAAGTTTACATTACCAAAGGTTTAATTTAATAAATCACTTGACGTATGGTGAGAAAGGAGAGGGAGAGACGCTGTGCTCCTGCCGGCGGAGCCACTGAACAAGTTCCCTCTGCAGGGAGGGCATCTCCCTGAAAGAGTCTTAGAGGTCCGGGGCTGTTCATAAAACATTCAGGATGCCCAGGCCTAACGATGCCACAGTTTGTGCCACACTATTGGACCTTCTCCTCTTTTTGCAACCACGGCAAAGTCCGTAATAATTTCGCTTTTAGCCATGCTTGTTGTTGCCATGGGTAACAGTATGATGTCAATATGTCAACAAGCCAAAATATTGTGAGTATCAGGATATTAATTTTTCATATGATATTAAAAATCATACCGATATTATCGTGAATGAGATGATATGGCACACCCCTTATGGAGATCATGAAGTTGATTAACAATTAGCATGGAAAAGGGTGTTTGAAATTGAATCATGAGGAATATAATTGTTCTTAAAAATGCATCTTATGACAGTAAATGTGAATCTGAACCATCAGTACGCCCAGTAGAGAGAAAGTAAACTTATACTTGATAGCGTCTTCTTCAGCCCGTATCCTCTCATAGGCAGTGGTGAGGTTCTTTAGCTCCCCCCTGAGCTGCTGGAATATCTTCTCTTGCTGTTTCATCTCCTGAAGAAGAGAAGATGTTGAATGATTCTGGCAAAGTAGGACAAGGTTAAGGAAGTTCTATTGCTAACTTTAGGTATAAGCATGCCTTTCATGTGTCTCCAGCTGACCACTTGTGATCAGATTTCATTACTGCCCCGTGCACAGTTATCATGCCCACACATTTGCTGGCTGCTCTGTAGCATTCTTGCTAGATAGTTGTGTCATAACAGCTGGAGATCTCGTGGCAGCAGAATCCAACACCTCTCCTTTCATAGGGCAAAACGAGCGATGGTCATGCAACACTTCATCCAACCCGACATAAAATGGGTGAGTTATAGAGCTTTTACGGCACTGTCACCCAAACAACCACCACGTCCAACACCGATGACACAGTCCTTGTCTGGGACGCATCAGGACACATCAGAGTTTACACTACAAAAGATATGTGGTCAAATGCGTCCTGGACCACCTCC
Source organism: Epinephelus fuscoguttatus (assembly GCF_011397635.1). Classification (NCBI taxonomy): domain Eukaryota; kingdom Metazoa; phylum Chordata; class Actinopteri; order Perciformes; family Serranidae; genus Epinephelus; species Epinephelus fuscoguttatus. The sequence continues at coordinate 3,943,414 of NC_064755.1, forward strand.
ATAAGTGGTTTGAGTGATCAGATACCAATGCGTATTAGTGGTCATTAAGACTTGTATCTAGTGCTGTTCACTTGTGACATGATAATATCAAGTCTAAAATGTCGGGGTGGAGGTAAAAAATCAATATCATGATCTTTCTCATGGCGATGTTGTATTAATACACGGACACCAAGTATCAATCTTTTATTATATCCATTATTAATTTTTACAAATGGGTCAGTGACAAATAAGGATTGGCAAGATGAGCAATTCAAAAATATCTTCAAAAATAGTTTTAAAAGCATGCATCAGATTTGTTAAAATGTGCATTCTGTATTTTTGTTGGTTTTATGTCATTTGAAATGACATTTGCACCATTTTTTGTCAAAAGTAAGACTGAAAGACTGAATGCTCCTGAAAATGTCAAATGGTGTAACCACGAAAGAATGATAAATATTAAATATTTTGTCCACATACAGAAGAGATTTAAGTGTACTTATAAAAAATTATTTAAAGCATTAAATTGAAATAAGATATTTTTGGAATACTATATTTAAATATTAATGCATTTTGGCAATATTGAGCAGGACATATCCTAAAAGCAACCCTTTTTTCTAAATAACGTGACAAATTATGTAAAATTTGTTAGAAAACACAGTGTTGTACTGCAAAAGTGGATTACATTCATTCCACATTTTACTCCACATTTATTTTTAACGGGATGCATTTGCCCCCGTTACCGTTTTAGCTCGTTTTGCGCCTCAATACTGAACCAATTTTAGAACGAGTGGTACCCATTAATCATACGCACACATACACATGGGGAAATAGAGCCCAGGTTGAAAAATAGTTCCTTTAACGAAGTTATCCTTTAACAAAATGACCTCTTAAATGGTGGTTACACAACTTGACACTTCATGCAGTTTACTTGACTTTCATGATTCCCCAAATTAAATTTCATATTTAGAACAATTGTATTCCATTGCCTTTATTTAAAATAAAAAGTAATAATATAAGATCATGCCAAACTAGTTGATATGATGTTTTATTGATTTTTATCGTTTTTAAAGCAGCTGTGCGGAACATTTCGTTTTCGTTGATTATAGCACCCCTTCGGCACTCGGCCTGTGGCCTCGTGCCTACGACTGAATCACAGCCGTGACGATATCACAGTACAACATCACTCCCTCTCATGTGATATTGCTTAATTAACACCTCCTGAATCCAGACACACACACTCACACACATCACATTAGTCACAACTGGACTGGATTGGATTTCTATGCTTTTGCACCTTGTTGTTTTATATTGTCCTTGTCTTCTGTTTATCTCTTTGCACTTACATGTTTGTACTTCTTTTCTTTGGTTTTAAATGTAAAGCATCTTTGAGAGCTGTAAAAGCGCTGTATAAATAAAATGTATTATTATTATTAGTAGTAGTAGTAGTAGTAGTAGTATTGTGGAATGAGCAATTTTATTTTAATCTAATTTCTATTTGTGTACTTCTTTTAACTTATTTTATCTCATGTCTATTTTAATACCACTGTATTATTGTTGACGAGGGGAAGTGTGGTTGTTGTTTTTTTATGAGCTGCTGAACAGTTGAATTTCCCTTCAGGGATGAATAAAGTTCTTTCTATTCTATTCTAAAACTGATGTTGACAAAGTTTTCCTTATATATCCCAACAGTATCGTATCATGATGACCTAAGTATTGTGATAATATAGTATCATGGGTCCTCTGACAATTCCCACCCCTACTTAACAGGCTCTCCATGTCAGTGTCCCCACCGGTCTGAAATATCCTTGTTGTGGACAGACAGAGCTGGCAATTTATTACCTACCGGCACCACAATGGTCTACTACTTTGAAGCTGACTTTTGCCAAATAGCGGCCACAACCGAAAGGCTGCACATGCTATTGTCGCACCCCAACCCTATTAGAATATACCCCACTACGCAGGGGTAGAGCATTCGACTTAAGATCAAAAGGTGTCTGGATCAAGTCCGGGTGCCACCTGAGTCAGAACTGTATCACTTCACTGCAGATACAGTCAGTGGTTGTCCTCCTACCTTCTTGCAGGTGAGGCTCTCTTGGGTAATCTTGTCGGACTCGTCATTTAGAATGTCCCTCTCAGACATAAGATCCCTCTGTTTGTCTTGCAGAACATCTTTCTCCTTCGTCAGGGTCAAGATTTCATCCAGCAAGAACGGGAGCTGTTGCAGTCGCTCAATGTGAACAGCTCTCTCCTTGTGAAGAACCTCTGAGGCCTTCCTCTCAATGCACGCGTCCACTCTGATTTGTTCCTTTTCAATCACACTGTTGTTGGAGGACAGTGTAAACATTTACTGATGAACATTTTGAAGCAAGAATCAAACAAAAGATCAGCATGAAAAATTTCCCTGCAGATGTAATGCTTAACTGTCAGTTTAACTCTGTCCTAGACTTTACTTTGTCATGTCCGACTCTGCTTCTTTCATCACTCTGTAGATGGCAGCTTCATGCTCTTCCCTCTGACTGACCAGCTTTTTCTTCAGAGGCTCTATGTTGGACACCATCTTCGTCAGCAGCTTCTTCTTCTTCTGAAGCTCTGCAAATTTTGCAGCTGAGGGGAAGAAAGGAGTGTAAACTAGGTGGAGTCCCTAAAAACTGTTGTATGCCTGATGCGTGTTCTCATTGGCTCGTGTTGGGTTGGCTGATCACTTAAGCACAATAAGCTAGCAAAACTGCAACCTAAAAAGTTGTTTATTAATGGAATCATTGCCTTAATCCCAAGATCAACCATACAGGAGACCAAACTGTGTTTGGTGTCAAAATACCTATTTGAAAAATAATAAAGTGATTATTCAATAATGAAAATTAAGGATAGACCGATACATCGGCCGGCCGATATATCGGGCCGATATTTGAGTTTTTTACTTGTATCGGCATCGGCCGATACGCGCGTGGGTTCGCGGATTTATTTTTCCCTGGCATTTTTTTCATTTGAAAGTATGTGGTTAAGTTGAACAAAGCTGTTGAATCCTACTGTGTACAGTAGTTGTTGTTTTATTTATGCTTCAGCTTAAATATTTGTTTATTTTATAAAGACATTACTGGAAGATTTAAGAGCACTGAACTCTTTTTTATTTGAATGTATAATAATAATAATAATAATACTAATATTCTACCTGTTCAACCTCAACTTTCCATCTTGATTTAGTATTTTTTACTGTTCAATAAATGTTTTTTATTTTAAACTTGAGACCTGTAATATTTGTTATCATTGTGTCATTTTTTTGATGTAAATTGAGGGAGCAAAAGCAGTATCGGCCCCAAATATCGGCTCAAGAAAATCAGCAGTCCATAATCGGTCATCGGCTAAGGGTGATGGAAAAAAATCGGTATCCGCATCGGCCCTAAAAAATTCATATCGGTCTATCCCTAATGAAAATAATAGGAAGCTGCAGCAACCCCAAGAGGGTGGAAGATGAAACAACTGAAGCTGCTGTGTGACAAACATTTTTACTGTCTCACCCTGCATCCTAATCCCTGAGTTCTGCTCATCAATCTGGTCCTGCAGCTCCTTCATCTGCCGGCTGTGCTGCAGCTTCAGGGAGTCTCTGTCCTGTTCAGCAGCCTGCTGCTGACTCTTTATCTGCTCTGTCAACTCATCCACCGTCCCCTCTTTTGCAGCCACTGAGCGTTTCAGGTACTCAGTGGTGTCTGCCTTGTCCTTCTGCAGCACACAGTACTGAGAGGCAAGGTCCTTGTTCTTTTTCTCAAACTCGTCAGATTCAAGCTGACATCTGCAGGATTAAGATGCGTTATTATATTTAAGACTACACTGAGATTGTTGTTGTTTGGATTAAAATGATAACTTACATAACTGAGAGCATCAGAGTTCTTATCATGTTGAAATTGTTACTCAGGCTTGTCCTAACATTACATCAATAGTGAGTTGAAATATAGTGATAACTCTAGGAACCAGCAGCCAGAGAGGGCCCGTAAAAAAATCCACAAAATGCTTTATTTTGTAACACAAGATCAGCAAAATTTAAATGAGGAACCAATAAATATAGATAATATAGACTTTAGGACTGATAAACCAAGCACCATACATTTTTTTTGTAACCCGAGGTCAGTTAAATGAATATCAACATTGTAGCACTGCTCTTAAATACATGAAAAAACAACAGACGTAAAAGTACGAGACCATGCTTTGCTAAGGTAAATGCTGAAATAGTGAATGTTCAAGAATTTCAGTCATTTTTTAAGCAAATATTTGGAAGTTCTTGCTTCTAAATTGAGAGTATTTGCTGCTTTTCTTTGTCATGACTGATGGTAAATTGAATATCTTTGGATATCTTGCACTGATGGTTTATTAAAACACACAATATCAATAAGAATATAAATATTTTCCCTCAGATTCTACGGAGTTATGATCGGCATTTTTCAACATTTGACAGACATAACAATTTATCAAAGACATCTGCAAATGACCAACTCTTAACATGCAGTTCTGGAGGTAACACATTACAAAAGTAATGTGTTACCTCCAGATGTGTTACAGTAATATATTAAGTTTTAGCTGAAACAAAGTACAACAACAGGATTACAGATTATATCATTACATTTACAGTGTCACATAATGTGTTATCATCTGAAGTAAACAGTTTATTGTTTTCATTTTCCATTCATCCACACTGATCCAAACCACTCCACTTCTGCCAGTGTGCCAACGGAAAAAATATCCCCTGAAAGTTGTTTTCTGTTGTCATGTCATTATACACTACATTACAGAAGTGTGCCAGTGATCAGCACATCTGGGTCATGCCATACTATTATTATGTTCAGTATGTTTCCATTAACACACCTACAACTATTATAGCGCATTACGCTCTGCTTCTGCGTCCTAAGGCTGCCCGAGAGCAGGGTAATAAGGAGTTGGCCTCCGATTCGTTTTTAACTCGTCCTGGTGATCAGCACATCTGGGTGATGTTAGTATATGTTCGATGTGTTTTCATTCATATCCCCTACAGCTGCAGAGCAACACTGGCACACTGTCCCATTGTTATGTAGGCTATATCTCTCTCTCCAGTGCTGCTGTAGCTGACCAGCACACCAGGAACTGGCAGGTGGGTCTTTCACCACTGGTGTTTCAATTTACACTTGTCATAGTTATTTAATTGCATCCCATTCTGTTTGTTGTGCTAAGCTCAACATTTGTTTATTGTGTTTCATATCATAAGCCCACAAATATTTATCTATATATACTATACTATATACTTTGGTCCTCTGCCTGACCCACCTGTTGTCAAAGGCTATTCATTTATTTTAAAAGGGGTAGCATATTTAATGGTTCTATAAGCAGGGGATTTTAATACAAAGTGGTAACCACTGTGTGTGAATGCATGCATGAATGGGTCAGACCTGCGCAGCACTGGATTTGAAATCAACTGAAATAAACTGAAGCTACTGTGCTTTGATTACCTGCTGTGAAAGAACATGACCCTCATCCATTTAAAATCAACATTAGTTCTTCTGAGCTCATTTTGATCAAACTAATGCGAGAGTAGTGTAATAAGTGACTTACTAGTCTACACAGAATAATACTGTTAAGTAACTTATTACTTTCAACTAGTGATACAGTGCCTTCCAAAAGTATTGGAACAGTGAGTCCAATTCGTTTACTTTTGTTGTAGACTGAAAACATTTGGGTTTGATATCAAAAGATGAATATGAGACAAGAGATCAACATTTCAGCTTTTATTTCCAGGTATTTACATCTGGATCTGATACACAACTTAGAAGATAGCATTATTTGTAATGGAACACAAAATTTTTAGGTGAGCAAAAGTATTGGAACATATAAACTTAAAATAGATTTAAGTGAATGAGACTTAATATTTAGTTACAAATCCTTTGCTTTCAATAACTGCATCAAGCCTGTGACCCACTGACATCACCAAAGATCACATTCTTCTTTTGTGATGCTTTTCCAGGCTTTCACCGCAGCCTCTTTCAGTCGCTGTTTGTTTTGGGGAGTTACTCCCTTCAGTCTCCTCTTCAGCAGGTAAAATGCATGATCTATTGGGTTTAAGTCTGGAGACTGACTTGGCCAGTCTAAAACCTTCCACTTCTTGCCCCTGATGAACTCCTTTGTTGTTTTGGCAGTGTGTTTTGGGTCGTTATCTTGCTGCATGATGAAGGATCTCCCACAGTTTGGTTGCATCTTTCTTTAAGTTAGCACACAAAATGTTTCTGTAGACTTCTGAGTTCATTTTGCTGCTGCCATCATGTGTTACATCATCAATGAAGATGAAAGAGCCCGTCCCAGAAGAAGCCATGCAAGCCCAAGCCATGACATTACCTCCACCGTGTTTCACAGATGAGCTTGTATGTTTGGGATCATGAGCAGATCTTTTCTTTCTCCAAACTTTCGCCTTTCCGTCACTTTGGAAAAAGTTAATCTTTGTCTCATCAGTCCATAAAACTATGTCCCAGAATTTTTGAGGCTCATCTCTGTACCTTTTGGCAAATTCCAGCCTGGCCTTCATATTCTTCTTGCTAATGAGTGGTTTGCATCTTCTGGTGTAGCCTCTGTACTTTTGTTCATGAAGTCTTCTGCGAACAGTAGATTGTGATACCTTCACTCCTGCCCTCTGGAGGTTGTTGCTGATGTCACTAACAGTTGTTTTAGGTCTTTCTTTACAGCTCTCACAATGTTTCTGTCATCAACTGCTGATGTTTTCCTTGGTCTACCTGTTCGACGTCTGTTGCTTAGTACACCAGTGGTTTCTTTCTTCTTCAGGACATTCCAAATGGTTGTACTGGCTATGGCCAATGTTTGTGCAATGGCTCTGATTGATTGTCCATCTTCTCTCAGATTCACAATTGCTTCTTTTTCACCCACAGACAGCTCTCTGGTTTTCATGTTGGTTCCACCTCTAAATGCAGTCTGCACAGGCAAAATTTATCGTACCCAATCTGAAACTGAGCTCAGACATTCAGTGCTATTTATTGTTTGAATAATTAGTGTAATTGGGAGACACCTGGGCAACAAAACACACCTGTCAGTGACATGTTCCAATACTTTTGCTCTCATGAAAAATGGGTGGGTTCAAACAAAAGGTGCTATCTTCTAAGTTGTGTATCAGATCCAGATGTAAATACCTGGAAATAAAAGCTGAAATGTTGATCTCTTGTCCCATATTCATCTTTTGATGTCAAACCCAAATATTTTAAGTCTACAACAAAAATAAAGGAATTGGCCTCACTGTTCCAATACTTTTGGAGGACACTGTATGTAATTTATTGCATTTTCAGAGTAATTTGCCCATCACTGTTTACCCTTCACTTTTTATTAATTCTGGATACTAATATAGCTTGCTATATTATATTTATTATATAGTATTTTTAATGTATCAATTATAAGAACGTATTTTATTATATTTACTTTCGCACTTTAATTCAGATGTAACTTATTAACAGTTAGTTATGATCTAAGACTTCAATAATAATAACTCTCAATAATAACTTACCCGAGGTCATAGCTTTGTTCCAGTCAGCTAAGCACGTTTAACTAAATATGTTCTCATGAAATATTGTAACAACATGGCGGTAGTGAAATTGATGTCTAAATTCGTCAATCTCAGTAAGTTAACATATTATGTGTCACAAACTGGTGCTAATGCTAACGTAGCTAGCAACGTTGATGGACTAACGTTACTGCTTTGTTTAATTAATTATAGGTTATATATTCTAAGTTTAAAATATAAAACTATTACATATATCTACATTAACACATCACTTCGTGTTTAAATAAACTACTGGGGACTTAATTCCCCCCAGAAGAGAAGCAGGTCTGCAGTTAACATTAACGTTAGCTAACCTCAGCTAAAGGTTACCGTTAAATCAGTCTTACCTCTCCAGCTGCTCCTCCAGATATTTGATTTGTGTCAAATACATCGACTTTTCTTTGTCCCCAGATATGATTATGTCTGCCATAGTGGTGCCGTTGTCTTTTTCCTGCAAATTCCTCTTGCTTTATATTGTTTCTCGCCGCTTTTTAATCCTCCTTTCAGAGTAATTTCCAAAGAAACTACAAAGAAAGCAATAGAATATGGAAAACTACGTTTCCAGTTACTGCTGCCTTCAGGGACTACTGGGAAAGTTCAAGTCTTTTCAAAGAATAATCTTAGTCTATTGTCATGTTTTTAAACATTTAAATTATAATATAATATAATATATCAGAAACAGTTTAGTTGTTGCTCGGGCATGCTGAGACTGCTTGTTATTTTCTATGCTTGTACATAAATAAATAAATAAATAAATAAATAAATAAATAAATCAACCACGATTCTCCTTTTATGTGTGTATTTTTTTAAATGTATTTTTCTTTCTTTCCTTATGGCACTTTGTAATTTCTGGTTTTACATAACACAGGCTCTATAAATGAAGTTTATCACAATTATTTATTCCATATTGTATTATTTATTAATTTATCTTTTTTAATTGTATTCATTTATTTATTGAACACATGTAGGCTTTATACCTCTGTGCCATTGTCTTGCTCACAAGGCACCACTCTTACACCAGTCCAGTGGCATGATGTTCTGATGGTTTATACCTAATACCTATTGTCATATGATATTTAAGTTGTTCTGATTAGCTCTAGGTACTGTATCATACTGTAAACTGGGGCCTGTATATAGCCCTTGTGCAAATTTTCTTTTTCCTTTTTTGCCTCCTGTCATTGCTAAACATAAGGCTCGTTTGAGATGAACTGTGCCTTTCTGTGAAAGTGGACGAGATGTATGAAATTATATTTGTACGTAAAGTTGCTGCAGGGTTGCAGAATAATCTTGTCGTCCCCGGGGATTCTCAACAGTGTCTCATCTAACTAGGTGTAGAAGGTCTCTTTTCCTTCCTCTTCATTTGGCAGTACATCCAACCGGCCTCACAACTGCAGACTACATGTACTCACGCCAGCTCAGGACCTCCACATCTAGCGTCTTCACCTGTAAGTTTGTCTGTGACCAGCCACCTGGACAGCTGATGGATTGGATTGCAAACCCAATCCCTCTCTGGTGGACATTCCTGCGTTCAGCATGCCAGTGGCACACTCCCTCAAAACTAGAGACATCTGTGGCACTGTGTTGTGTGATCAAACTGCACATCTTAGAGTGGCCTTTTATGTATCTATTGAGCGCACAAATGTTTTCATACTTCCATACATCTCAAAGGATGGAGGACTCTAGTACTTAAACCTGTAATGGGCGATTTATGTTGATACTTTTACTTGATCAAAACACCTAACCTGTACGACAAGATGTTTTTACTATAATGCGTGTTTTGGTGCCCCCTGGTGGCTGTAAGTGATTTAAACAGCCTTGCACTGGCTGTGCACGGACCACAGCACTTATCGCTCCGCAAATTAAACACCACCTGTTGGTCTTATTTGATTTGTGATTGCTCTTTTGTATTTGCGCTTTCCTGCGTGTTTTCCTTCGTAAATGAAATCTCATAAACAGTCTGAGGCTTGACTTTGTGAAACTTTTCTTGACTGTGCTGTGTCTCTCTGTGTGGGAGGTTAGAGGTTTCTGACAGCTCAGTTGTGTCTACGTTCACTTCAATAGTGACTCAAGATATGGAACAGGATGTGTGTGTGTGTGTGTGTGTGTGTGTGTGTGTGTGTGTGTGTGTGTGTGTGTGTGTGTGTGTGTTCATGAGCCAAAAATGTGTGCACAATAAGCAAGAAAAGGTGATGTGTGCATGCACGCATGCATAGGTGGAAGAGAAAGTGGGTTATATGCAACTGTGCATCTATGAGAAAGAAAACTCTGTGTGTGTGTGTGTGTGTGTGTGTGTGTGTGTGTGTGTGTGTGTGTGTGTGAGTGTGTGTGTGTGTTCACTCTGCATTTTCTGATTTCTGCTGCCACGAACCAACACCTTCCTCTTTTAGTCTCTACTCTTCAGCCAGCAGCAGATGATTACAGATTTATACCAATTGTTTTATTGAGAGAGGATTGATCTTTTTTAAGTCTTGACAAATGGATTGTTAACTACATCATGTCTCTCCATTATTTGTTGCTTTCCTAGAGATGATATGGTGTAAAACACTTAGCCTGACCGCTTTTCAGTCAGGATAGTTCACTTGTTGGAAGTGGGACACTGGAGGAGCAGTAGATGATTAGAGCTCGACTTTTTGTAAATTTTTTTACTGACACCGTTGTTTTATTGAAGTCTCTGGTATGGACTACATCTCTCAGAACATACGAGGTAAGATGAGCCAACTTCACAGCAACATCAGTGCTCTCATCTTAACTAAACAGATCAGTACAGCACCTGACCTTCAGTGCTGATAACCAGTGGATTTTAATGGACCACACCAGTGTTTTTGCTTGTTTTACTTCATATACAACACATCACACACACTCAGTTCTCTGTCTATTTGGGTTTGCCATGATGCAGATTTATCCCTGTAATAAATTATTCCTAAGCAACAGTTATAATGTTCAGTTTTTGTTCTGACTGACTGTTTCCGGTAGGTGTTAATCCAACTTTATGCTCATTTATGTATTCTGTTATATTTAATATTCCAGTATCAGTGAGGACAGGGGGCTTCAACATCTTTTCAGGCAAAAGGGCTTAGCTAAAGAGAGATAGAGCAGGGACTCCCTACTATGTATATTGTATAAAATTGAGTGACATAATAACAGGGCCTACAATAATGTGTACGGTAACCTGAAGTGCCATGTATAAACATACCCTTTTTGAGGGGAAATTACATTACTATGCTATTAAAATAATAATTTGTGGTTTCATATATTAATACATCATGTTGTTTCTTTGGTGGATGGTGTGTTGCAGCAGCTTGCTCAAAAAGTTACAAAAACATCCAATGTGCTTCACAGGAATGTCGGTACACTTGGAATAGTAATACAGCTGCCTGGCCAGTACGTTTCAATAGTACATAACTGTTGGCTAACTTAAGCAGTTTGCCTCACTGTTAAGGATAAGCACCACACAGTGATTTAGCATTAGCTAGCTAACAAGATTGCACAAGGATTCATGGGTAACAGTTAGCCTATCATTATGTTGTGAACAAACTCAAATCAAATGTCATCTAACAATAATTTGGGGCCCCCCTTAAGTAATTTTAGGGCTATGCTTAATATAAGCGTAATGTTTGATTTGTAGTTTATGGTTATAGTTTATAAATACAGTAGGTGTTGTTTTTTGACACACAACAGTTAGACTGTGAGGGGGTAACTGTTCACCAGTTGCAGAATACATATGTAAATAATTCATACTATATCATATGTGTAGTGTCAGAGAAAGACCACACACTAAAGTTTGCAGCTACAAAGGTCAAATGTGAGTGAGTCAGTTGCACTGAAGTCATTTTACACCTGAAGGCTCGCCTCTCTGCCCACACCTAACAGCTGTGTTTCCATTGTAACTGTCAGTGAGACCAACTGACAAAAAGAAGGAAACATGAATCAATCTGTCGTTTGTTAACAATGTTATGAACAGAGCAAAGGGAGGGGAACCAGCTCAGAGATGGCACCATTCTTTTTTTGTCTCAATGAGTTTATAGACAGCAGGAGCAAAGTGTTTGACCTTCGGTGTCAGCTGCACACAGCATGAACCAGTCATTGGTATGAATTGTAATTTATTCCTATTTGTGCTAGGAAAACACAGAAGCTGGGTTGGAATTTCCTCACCAAAAGCAACATTTTACAAGATTAGAACACATCATGAACATGTTAGAATTTACCTTCGCCCAATATATTTTTTTACTGAGTAGAGCTTGAACGCTTCACAATGTAAATTGATGCAACCTCCGAGAGCTGTTGGTTGCAGCCACACGGCTGCTCAGAGGAAACAATAAGCAGCTCTTCTCCTTCTGATTTCATGTTCTTTCTCTCCACATCCACTACTCTCAGTAGTGTAGTGGTAGTTGAGTGGGCACCAGAGAGTTTTTGTCGTTTTGACATGTTAACGATACAGCGTGTTTCAGGGTTCACGTGACGTCGCTCATTTCCGACAGAGCAGGTAAAGTGTAAGGAGCTGGGAGGGAGGCCGGTGGGCGGCAGGAACCCAGAAACAAAGGCCTCTCTATTATTTAGTAGGCTTTACTATGTAGTTGTGTTGTTGTGACCTTGTATAATATTTCAAAATCATAGTGGTAATAGTAAAAAAAATAGTAAAAGGTAAACTTTTTTGATTATTTCCTCCAGTATTTGGGGCGCCCCCTATGGATGCCCTTAGCATTTGCCTACACTGCCTTTGCTACGGGCCAGCACTGTGTTGAAAGGACAGGAGAGGCTACAGCTGTGGTATCTCCATGAATCCAGCTCTCTCTGGCCACCGCAGTCACTTCATTTTTTTTTTGCTATAGAGCGCAATTTTGGATTTTATTTCTATATTTGCGCTAAATAGCCTACAGAATTAAATCCTGAGTGTTTTATCTTTTCAAGTTATAGATTAATATGACAAAAAGTTATTATTTTTAATAACTATCACTATATCCTGACAGTAGTCCATGAGGCAGATAATCTGTGGGGGAGAAAAAAACATGGTCGCCTCCTCATAGTGTCCCTAATGGCATTTGCAAGAATCATGAAAACAACCAATTAGTGCCAAGAAGTCTCTAACATGGCTTTCAGTCATGTCAGTCACTGCTCTTAAACTGTGTTTAAACTGTCAATCTAGACAGCGCTCTTCAAATATGAATCAAGACTTTGTTACTGCATTGCCTATTTCTTAAATGTCCTCAGGAACATATTTTTACGGCATGTTTGGGGGTTCATGTGATGTCGGATAACTCACTTATCTCCCACAGAGAGCAGGTAAAGTGTAAGAAGCTGGGGAGGGGGGCAGCAGGAACACGGAAAAAGGCCTCTCTATTACTTTGTAGGCTATGTTATATAGTTAGGTTGTTGAGGCCTATGTAATATTTCAAAATAATAATAGTAAAAGTATAAATAAAAAATAGTACAAGATTAAAAAAAGAAGTTCTCTCCCCATTTGTGGCGCCCCCAGCCGATACCTTTAGCATTTGCCTATACTGCCTATTCCACGAGCTGGCACTGCTCTGTATTATGTCATATTCCTTAAAGCACCTGTGTGGAACTTTTTACCATTTATAAAACTGTCCCTAGTCCGTATCACCCCCCCTTGAAGATCCGCATATTTATTTGAACCCAACAGCGACAAAAAAAGTCTTTCTCTATATGGCTATTTAGCGTAGCCTCACTCGGGTCGGACACACAGCGAAGTCAGCAAACCAGAATACGGCACCCGTGGCGGAAGTTATTCTGCTCGCCCGCAGCAGCCTGCAGCGATTAAACCACAGAAGAAGGAGCCGTGTTTACAGTGTTCTTCGAGTAAGCAGTACGCAACGGGCATTGCTGAACACATAACACCTAACAGTTTTACCAGAGATGTATCTATGAGGACTTGGTTGTACTTTTGATGTCATAGCGGATAAAGAAAGAGCACCATCTAAAATTATCTGTGACTGTGACCATGAACACAAATATACAGCAGGCAGTTGTCCTCAGTTTATAAGAAATTCAGAGCTACACCAGAACATTTATGAACAGGTCTTACTTTACTACTAATTTGTGTGTAACGTTAGCATGTTTCCACTAATTACTTGGACTGACGTTAGTAGAGTTAGCTTTGCAAGCGAAGGCTGCAGGTAACAGCTTTGCTGTGTTAGGATTATGTTATGTCTTCACTGTGTATCTTCACATAAAAGAATACTCCGACGATTTGGGAGGTATGCCCTTTCTCTATCATTTTCATATTGAGACAACATGATCGATATCTTTTTTGTGTCTGTACATCCAGTGGCTGGGTCTCAGCGGTTAGCATGGCGCTTACAGGGGGTCAGTACGTCCTGCGCTGTGATCCACGGGGAGATACACCGGTGAGCAGGCACAGATGTAGCTTGTAAACAAAACTCAGCTATTTATTTAGCCTAGTGATATCTCCAGACTATAGTAGCTGCAATGGATGACTTTGAACGTGATTTTGAAGAGTTTCTTGTAGAGGACACAGACCCAGAGCCATACCTGTTTGAGCCGGAGTACACAGATGAGGAACTCCCATGTGTGTTGGCTGCTGAGCAGGCGAGAAGAGAGGCTGAATCCTCCGCTCCCATTTTGCTGCACAGAATGGGACTCGGTGCTACCATCGTTGGGGAGATATATCATCAGGAGGAAAAGCGCCGTAGAGAGTGCATCACAAGGAGTGAAAACTTTGCAGCAATCACTAAATCTGGCGTGATTGAAACTTTTTTTCATGTTCCTAAGATGAACTGGAAAAAACATTCCAGGCCTGCGGGAGCTGATGGACAGCTTTCAGTCGGGTGAGTAATATCATCCGTATCATCCCTTTGTTTGCTTTTACCGAGTGACCTAGCGTACCTGTCCCAGAGCCAGCTGCAGCTGTTGCTCACCGGTGTCTCCGCGCAAGATGTACTGACCCCCTACAAGCGCCAAGATATCCATCATGTTGTCTCAATATGAAAATGATAGAGAAAGGGCATAACTCCCAAATCGTCGGAGTATTCTTTTCACATAATAATGCGGACTCAGCAGATGACTTGTTAACTGTTTATTCCTCCTTACACCGAACGTACACGGCTGCTTCTCATTGTTTCCAGTAGCACAACAACGGTTACTACATTACCCAGAATAATTTGAGGCTCACACTACTACAGTAGCCTTAGTAGCTCAAAATACACAACAGATTAGATTAGATCAGAACAGAAACACGACAGGAGAATTTACCGAGTAATTTTGCTGTTTCCACTAATTACTTGGACTGACCTGACGTTAGTTAATCCTCTCGCTCTCCAAAACAAATGCATGCGGTAATTGCCGGCTGCAGTCAGAATTTTACGACACCAGGCTGTGGGTGTCATACCGCTTCGACCAAAGGGGCACTATAATCAACGAAAACGAAAAGTTCCGCACAGCTGCTTTAACACGGCTGACAAATATGTGGAGGCAGTTTGGTTTCCATCCTGCAATAGTCCTTAAAAACTGATGTCACTCACCCTAACAGTGAATGTCAGTCATCATGTCTGACCTATGAAAGAAGACTCACAACTCTTCATTCATCAATAACACTAATCCTCCAATAGTGCCCCAGTTATCCAGCAGCTCTCCAGTGTACCGAGTGTCATGTCCCCTCTCTGACCCAGCTGCCAGTAACTTCAGTGTCATGGAAATATAACCATGCTAACCTTAAAATTAATTCTTTCATTTCATTGCTGAATCATGTGTTGTGTCTAAGTTGATCCAGCAAGTCACGCTTCATTGTCAAGTCCTGTTGAGTATGTGCAGAGGACAGAAAAGGATGAAGGTTCAGCAGCAGTCACAATGAAAGATAGTTGAGTTGAGTAAGCCTCTCCAGGTAACAGTGGTCCTGTTTGTGTCTGTGAGCAGATCAGATCTCAGAGCTGCTGAAGCCTCACAGAGTCTGTCTGGTGACGCCTGTCGTTCTGAACCACTCCAGTCAGCCATGTGGGAGGTCGGCCAACAGGTTTGTGGTGAGTGATGGACAATTCTCCTTCTATAACAATAAACTCTTTCTATCTAAGGCTCAGTTTATACGACAATGATTTCAACTGAAAACGGTAAACTTTACACGACAGCGGTGTTTTGGGTGCCTGAAAACGCAACATTTTGAAAACGGATTCCAGAGTGCAACTTTTTGGAAACGGCAGCATCTCCGTTGTCATGTAAACTTGCAATATGCAGTTCCTCTGAAAATGGAGACTTTTCGCACATGCGCATTAGCTGTAGCAACTCCACCTCGTCATCCATGCAGACAAAGTTATCTGTGCATGCTTTCGCCATTGTGTCTTCTTTGTTTTGGTTTATAATCACCGCGTTGTAGAGGAAGGCGCTTTAGGGCAGGCGCATGGCATCATGCCGTGGTGTTGCTTTGCAGATTTACACTGCCACCCATTGGCCTGGCATGCATACTACAGCATTTCCAGTTGATTTTGCGGCTCCGTGTGAAAGGGTATCATTTCAGTAATGTTGTCATATAAACGCAGAAGTTTCTTAAAACGCAAAGGACAGACTTTTCCGTTTTTAGAGAAATCGTTGTCGTCTAAACAGGGGTTTTAGGTTTCTTATGCTTCCAGTATATAGAAACCAGAGTTTAATTGCAAAATAGATATGATATCTCAGCATCAAATGACGATTTGGGGGATATATGGGATATGGGGATTTATGGGATATTAGCATAAATGAAATATAATAACTATTTCTTTTCTAGTGTAGAATCATCTGAAAATAAGAATCATTGTGTTTTTCTTACCTTAGAATGAGCTGTTTATATCTACTGTAAAACTTCAATTAATAGCCTCATGGAACTCAGTGGGCCTTTATTTTGGACAGGCATCTATGTGGGACAGGCCTTTAATTCCTTTCACACAGTTCACACTGTTGCTCAGCAAAGATTGGGAAATACAGTCGAGTTATTTATTTAAACCAGTATGAATATTACTTGTATAAAAGATTAGTCATTACAAAGGGCTTACATCTTAATATATTTTTGGTAAAAAGCTTTTATGTAGAATGTAACATTATTTTGAGGTTTTATGGTGGTGGAAGAAGCATGCTAAAATGTGTCCTGACCTGGCAGTGATTGTAGGGAATGTTTCTGCCATCACGGCATCGAATGCAGCCAGTGAAAGACTTTTCCTCTGCTGCATTTGTAATTCAAGAACGGAGAAGCCAGCGTAATGTGAGTGACTGTGGCCTGTGTGTGTTTAATCACGGGTGCGGGTCGGGTTGTGGGACTTTTATTGATGGGTGCAGGCGGGTGAGGCTTTGACTTAGACAGAATGATGGGTAACGGGTCAGGTCTGGTATTGAGCTTCATGGGTACAGGTTGGTGCGGGTTTTTAAAACTGGACCTGTGCAGGAGTCAACCCACACTCTGCCACCCACTGGCCAGCTGTTGCAAGTGCAACATAAATTGGTAACATCAGGTAACAAGTAAAGAGTAGATTAATACAACAGTTTAAATTTCCAAGCATTGATTTTATGTTGGTATATAGGTGGGAGGAGTAGAGGAGTCAGAAAGGTTCAACATTTTTACAGTGCATTGATCAGTATTAGAATGTGTTACCAAAAATGTTTGCACCAAAAGAATTTAATTTGTACATTTGGACTGTTGTTCAGATGTGCGAATGCTGCTCCTGTGGGGGGAGCTCGGAGTCTGGCAGTCCTATATCTAACTTCTTGTCTGTTTCATACCTCTGTCTTAGGTGCTGAGTCTATGGAGAGGTTACCTGGTTATAAACAAGCAACCTGTCAGGGTAAATCACAACTGTTCTAAAACACATCTAACCAAAACAACTACACCAATTTGCACATTTTATGAAAAGTTTGAAATGTCTGGGTTTGATTTTTCTCACTGGTTTTGATCTGTTAAACTGTTAAATTTCCCATGTGACTTCCCATGTGTCACAAAATGAGAGATTGCAAGACTGGGGTTACCGAGGTGTTGCAAAAAGGTGGCAAAGTTACGCTACATGTATTTTTTTTTTCACTTTCAGGACTTCTCTCTAATTTGTACATTTATGTGAAATTGTTTGACATCTCTGAGCCTTAAAAACTTTTCGAAATCCGACTAGCCAGTAGGTGTAAATCAAAATCCAGTGAAATATTAAACGCATTATTACATCCATAGATATCCATGAACTGCTGTTGCATCGCTTCAAACGTTCATATCATTCTACATATTATCCATAATTTCCCCTGTTCTGCATATAAACAAACAGACTGGCGTATCTCAAAATGGAAGCAAACTACTGGCCTTTACATTGACACCTCATTTCAGCCAATACAGCTTTCAGTGCTGTTTGTAAGCCTCCATAGCCAACCAGGGCTTGAGCTGAAGGAATGTACGTCACTGAGAATACCTGTAGTTTCAAGCCAGTTAAAGTGCCAGCTCGTACTCGTCGTCCTCCGCTTATCCGGGTCCGGGTCGCGGGGGCGGCAGCCTCAGCAAAGAAGCCCAGACAGTCCTCTCCCCAGCCACTTCCGTCAGCTCTTCCGCGGGAATCCTGAGGCGTTCCCAGGCCAGCCGGGTGATGTAATCCCTCCAGCGTGTTCTGGGGCGGCCCCGAGGTCTCCTCCCGGTTGGACATGCCCGAAACACCTCTTCAGGGAGGCATCCGGAAGGCATCCTTACCAGATGCCCGAACCACCTCAACTGGCTCCTCTCGATGTGGAGGAGCAGCGGCTCTACTCCGAGTCCCTCCCGGATGATCGAGGTCCTCACCCTATCCCTAAGGCTGAGCCCATCCACCCTGCGGAGGAAACTCATTTCGGCCGCTTGTACTTGTGATCTCATTCTTTCGGTCACTACCCAGAGCTCATGACCATAGGTGAGGGTTGGAACGTAGATTGACCGGTAAATTGAGAGCTTCGCTTTCTGGCTAAGTTCCCTCTTTACCACAACGGACCGGTTAAGCGCCTGCATCACTGCTGACGCCGCTCCAATCCGCCTGTCAATCTCCCGCTCCATCCTACCCTCACTCGTGAACAAGATCCCGAGATACTTAAACTCCTCCACCTGAGGAAGGACCTCCCCCCTGACCTGGAGTGGGCAATCCACCCTTTTCCGGCTGAGGACCATGGCCTCAGACTTGGAGGTGCTGATTCTCATCCCAGCTGCTTCACACTCGGCTGCGAACCGCCCCAGTGAGAGCTGGGGGTCCATGTCCATAAAAGTTATGAACAGAACCGGTGACAAAGGGCAGCCCTGGCGGAGTCCAACCCTCACCGGGAACAGGTCCGACTTACTGCCAGCCACGTGAACCAGACTCATGCTCCTTCGGTACAGGGACTGGATGGCCCTTAGCAAGGGGCCACCAACCCCATACTCCCGGAGCACCCCCCACAGGATGCCCCTGGGGACACAGTCGTAAGCCTTCTCCAAATCCACAAAACACATGTGGACTGGTTGGGCAAACTCCCATGCCCCCTCCAGCACCCTGGCGAGGGTAAAGAGCTGGTCCACGGTTCCGCGTCCGGGACGAAAACCACATTGCTCCTCCTCAATCCCAGGTTCAACTATCGACCGGACCCTCTTCTCCAGCACCCTGGAGTAGACCTTACCGGGTAGGCTGAGGAGTATGATCCCCCTGTAGTTGGAACACTCCCTCTGGTCCCCTTTCTTGAAAATGGGGACCACCACCCCGGTCTGCCACTTCAGAGGCACTGCCCCCAATGTCCACGCAATGTTGCAGAGGCGTGTCAGCCAGGACAGCCAGAGCCTTGAGATATCCAGGACGAATCTCATCCACCCCCGGGGCTCCGCTGCCTCGGAGTTGTTTCACTACCTCAGCAACTTCTGCCCCAGAAATTGGACGACCCGCCCCCGAGACCCCCGTCTCTGTTTCCTTACTGGAATACATGTTGGTGGGATTGAGGAGCTCCTCAAAGTATTCCTTCCACCGCCCGACAATGTCCCCAGTTGACATCAGCAGCTCCCCGCCCCCACTGTAAACAGTGTGAGCAAGTTGCCGCCTTCCCCCCCGAGGCGCCGGACAGTTTGCCAGAACCTCTTTGGAGCCGATCAATAGTCTTCCTCCATGGCCTCACCGAACTCCTCCCACGCCCAAGTTTTTGCCTCAACGACCACCGCCGCTGCGCTCCGCTTGGCCCGCTGCTTCCGGAGACCCACAGACCAACCATGCCCTGTAGGCCTCCTTCTTCAGCCTGACGGCTCCCCTCACCTCTAGTGTCCATCAGCAGGTTCGGGGGTTACCGCCGCGACTGGCCACAGCTCACAACCGCCACCTCGACAATGGCAGAGCGGAACAAGGCCCATTCGGACTCAATGTCCCCCTCTGCCCTCGGGACGCGGTTGAAGCTCTCCCGGAGGTGGGAGTTGAAGATCATCTGGACAGGTTCTTCTGCCAGGCGTTCCCAGCAGACCCTCACTGTTCGTTTGGGCCTGCCAGGTCTGCGCGGCGTCTTCCCCCACCATCTGATCCAACTCACCACCAGGTGGTGATCAGTTGACAGCTCTGCGCCTCTCTTCACCCGAGTGTCCAGAACATATGGCTGCAGGTCAAATGATACGAGTCGATCATTGACCTGGACCTAGGATGTCCTGGTGCCACGCGCACCGATGGACATCCTTATGTTTGAACATGGTGTTAGTTATGGCCAAACTGCGACCCGCACAGAAGTCCAATAACTGAACACCACTCGGGTTCAGATCGGGCAGGCCGTTCCTCCCAATCACGCCCGTCTAGGTCCTGCTGTCATTGCCCACGTGAGCGTTGAAGTCCCCCAGCGGAACAATGGAGTCCCCGGTCGGGGCGCTGTCCAGCACCCGTCCCAGGGACTCCAAAAAGGGTGGGTACTCTGAACTGTTGTTCGGTGCATAAGCACAGACAACAGTCAGGACCTGTTCCCCGACCCGAAGGCGCAGGGAAGCAATCCTTTCGTCTACCGGGGTAAACTCCAATGTACAGGCAGAGAGTCTGGGGGCTATCAGAAAGCCCACCCCGGCCCTCCGCCTCTCACCCGGAGCAACTCCAGCGAAGGAGAGAGTCCATCCCCTCTCAAGGACTAGGGTTCCAGACCCGGAACTATGTGTCGAGGTGAGGCCGACTATAACTAGCCGGTAGCGCTCAACCTCTTCCACAAGCTCCGGCTCCTTCCCCGCCAGAGAGGTGACATTCCATGTCCCAAGAGCCAACTTCTGTAACCGAGGATCGGACCGCCAAGGCCCCCGCCTTGGTCTGCTGCCCAATCCACATTGCACCGAACCCTTCTGGATCCCTCTGCGGGTGGTGGGCCTGCAGGGGGACGAGCCCATGTAGCCGGTTCGAGCTGGGCCCGGCCGGACCCCATGGGCGAAGGCCCGACCACCAGGCGCTCGCCCACGGGCCCCAACCCCAGGCCTGGCTCCAGGGCGGGGCCCCGGTAACCCTCTGGGCCGGGTACACGTGTCCTTGTTTGTATCCATCATGAAGGGTCTTTTGAATCATTCTTTGTCTGACCCTTCGCCCAGAACCAATCTGCCATGGGAAACCCTACTAGGGGCAAAATGTCCCCGACAGCATAGCTCCTAGGGTCATTAGGGCACTCAAACTCCTCCGCCACGATAAGGTGACGGTTCTCGGAGTGCCAGCAATTTGCCAAATGTTCCCGAAGGCTTATGGGTGTTGTAGTCAATGACACTCCAAAGCTCCACAGCACATTTGAACTACTTACAGTCACCACAGACTCTTAAATGTACATTAGTGATAAACAAAAGTCTTTCATATCAGTATACAGTAGGTTTTCTAGAAGTGTTTACTATACAGTAAGCTCCTAAATAGACACTTCTGTATGTGTTGATTAGTTTTTCACTAATAATCACACATTTAGTACATAGTACATTGGAACTGACCAATGTACCATACTACTACTGCTGCAGCAAAAGAAATAGGCCCTGCCCATGGGGTACCTGCTTCGCCAGGTGAGCTAAGTGAGTGTCCCAGAATAAATAAAATCCTTGAAGGTTTTGGAAAAATCATGGAATTTATTGTGTCGGATGAAACTGTTACAGTAATATTATGCGTGGATAACCTTCCACGTAATGCAAGATAATGCTGGATTTATTTTCTGTAGCTGTTGATGTAACGTAGCTCTAATATGCATCAGTGCATTACATTTTGTTTACCATCATGTGCAGTTTGCAAATTTGCAGATCCTAGGATAGCAAGAGAATGACCCTTCCTATGTTCTCTATGATTGCCCAGTACTCATTGCATTTGTTGTTTGGATTTGTTGGTTTAGGCAAGAGAATGGGATTGGTTAGGGTTCGGGTATGAATGTCAGGGTAAGACAATCAGAGGCAGAGTGAAGCAGGCCATTTCTTCACTACCCTAAGATTCCCAAATTCATGCACGCTTCTTCTTTTCTTCCCATGTTCTGTCTCTCCCTCACTGTATGCCAGCTAGCTTGACTTGAATCTGATATTTCTGAATAATGCTGAGCAAGTGGGGCAAGAAAAATAATGTTGTGACTGTGTGATTTAACATGCAGGGTCATGACTTCCAAAAGATTCCATGCCTTTTACCTACTACTGTTTTTAAATTGTACTGCATTTTTAAAGTGCCAGTGCGTAGAGCAGAGTAGTTTGAGAGTATGCAGCATTCTCTTTTTCGAACAAGTTAACCCGTGGGCCGGTCGGCTGTCACTCCCCTACTGTTAGCGGACTGCCTATAATATTATAATTACCATTTGGAGTCAAGTATACTATAAAGTTAAACGTTGTGAATGGTCATTGGAATTTTATTATAGGCCCCTAAAAAGTCAAGGAAAAGTTTTGAAATTTTGTTCAAAGAAATGTGTGGGACCCCTGTGTACACATGCTCACTGTTTCTGAACAGAGAAGCTGCTGCTGACTATTCAAATGATTTTTTCCATGCTTAGAGCAGTCCAAATTTAATACCATCCTCTTTCATTGTATGGGGATGGAGGCAGAAATCTTGAAATCCGAGCACATCGAACCAAAATGGAGTGATAGATCTTGGCAAGCTTTTAACCACCATAGTCACTAAAACGGCCTTTTTTTAAAAAAAAATAAAGGGCCTTTAAGAAATTTGATTTACCCCCCTTCCTCTCATTTATTCTTTGTGTGTGTGTGTGTGTGTGTGTGTGTGTGTTTGTGTGTACAGGTGGAGAGCACTTTCAGCTACTTGGAGATCTGCTCCATCAACATTCACAGTCTCACACAGGTACTTTTTTTTTTAATCAAATCCATATTTCTTTATAATGTTTAATACAGTTTTTCTTTTACTTGATTGTATGTATTAATCAAATTATATTCCATTTGTTCACCCTGTCTCTTTATTCAGTAAAGCACAGGAAGCCATTCAAAACAGAAAAGACTTATTTGGAAAACTATATGCAGTAATTATTGTGACATATTGTTAGAGTAGATATTTCAGTGTCTATATATGTAAAGCTAAAAAATAAGCTTTGGTTTGTGTTTTAACTGAGAGTAAGCATCATACATGTTTGATATCGTGTGTTTCGCAGATTGTGTTGGAGACAGACAGACATACTCTGTCTTTCAGTGTATTGCATGTTGAGGATCTTGAGGCCATGATCAGTCACATGACCGCCTCACTGAAGAGGGTCTTTCCTGATTCATCTCCAGGGTGAGGCTCACTCCGCCACCTGCTACATGTCTCAATGCACACAATGAGCAGATAGGCTACTTGCTCATATTCTATGTGCACAATTTAAAATTCAGTCTTTATATACTGTATTCCTCTTTTGGGTCATTGTTCTACCACAAGCCTCCAGAACTGCTCCAGTGCTCTTTGTCATGGATTCTCCAACTGTGAGGGACTGGGATGAACAGCATTCCTCCAGAACATATTCCCTCATTTGATGATGGTGGAGGGGAGAGCTGTCTAACACGTCACTCCAACATGTAACATAGGTGTTCAGCTGGGTTGAGATCTGGTAGCTGTGAAGGCCATAGTCTGATTCACATCATTTTCTTCAAACCATTTAGGGAGACCTGTATGGAAGCTTCTGCATTCAGTCTACACTCACTCATTTCTTCTGTGAGCTGTCACCTCTCTGAGTATCAAAATATGAAGATTGCTATGGAATTCATCAAGCATATTCGTGCTCTCATCAACATAAAACCATTTGATATTGATGACCTCATGAACTTTCCTTTAGCACCACCCCCAAGGCAAATGTCACATTATGTCATGGCTTTATGGTCAGTGTCTAAATGTTTCCTAGAAGATAAATCCAAATGGCATGTGATCCTCTGACTTTTTTTATGCCTTTGTGCCGGTGACAGCCGTGGCCAGGAATATTATGTTTCTGGGTTGTCCATCCATCCCATTCTCATGAGTGCAATATCTCATGAAAGCCTTGAAGGGAATAAACTCGAATTTGTCACAAATGTTGACTTGGACTCATTGATATAGGATAAAATGTTGAAGTGATGGCATTTCATAACCAAAAAGTCAAAGGTCAACTTCACTGTGACATTATAATGTTCTGCAAAAAACACTTTTTTGGCTTTTCTTTGTATCTGATGGAAAGCAAGTCCTTTAAAAAAAAGAAGAAGAAGAATTTGTAGCTTCTTTGCAGCAACGTCTGTATTTGAAGCATTATCTCCTGTCAAGGTTACATATCAGCCTGGACAGACATGGATGTCAGCTGCAACTTGACTGATTAGAGGAGGCATACAAATGCAAGATAGTAATTCTAATTTTTATGTTTGTGGTTTTAATAAAATACATCAGCTATTGGATGAATTATAATGAAATTTGGTCAGAAATTCAGGATGAATTGTAATTACTTTGACCCCCTGATTTTTCATCTAGGGGAAACATCACATCAGAGGTTCAGTTTGTCAAATATTTTGTTTCAGGATGATGATAATTTATTTATTAATTTATAACATATATACATATATGAAGGAACGAAATTAGGTACTCAGGTCCTGGTGCAGCTAAATAGCAAATAATAAAACCAAGAAAACAAAGCACACAATGAAATACACATAAAGTATATATATACATATATGGCATCACGTGCCATTGGGCACTGTTCCGTAGTGGCCAAACAGTGCCCAATGGCACTGTTTGGCCACTACGGAAAATGGCTTCAATCAGCATGTCAGCACTGTCACTGTATGAATGTGTAACATGCTGATGTTAGCATTTAACTAAAAGCACCACTGTACAGCTTCACAGAGCTGTTAGAATGGCTCTTTGTCTTGTTATATACTGTATGTCAGTCTTTAACAGTGCATTTCTTTTCCTCCAATCTTCAGAAAGCTGTTGAAGATGATTCCTCCAGATCTCCAGCAGAGACTCCTCACACTTACTGGTGTGATAGAAGAGCAGCTGGATAGTCAACCTGGCTCCTGTGGTATGAACCCTTCATTTTACACTATATGATCCCTTGTCATACTCTAATAAAGCTGATAGTGACGCTGTCAGCTTCTTAACGGATTATCTGATCAGCCACCGTCACCTGTTATTAACACATGGTGATTTGAAGATTAGATAGTAGAAGTATTAGATTGTGTTTGAATGTTTGTTCTGCAGGAGGATTCTCTGACACCTATGCTGCTCTGTGTGATTTCAATGAAATGCCATTCAGAGAGGAGATTCAGTGGGTAAGCCACTACTGTACTGCAACATCAAATACTTTTACAGGCGACATGTACCAAACTTTCCAAAGGCTTATTTCACCATGAACTACTTAAGTGATACTTTACACTTATCAGTAAGTGAATGTTAGCAATGGTATATCTCAATCAGGCATGGCTGACTGTTTCCACAGGATGTTGACAATATCTACTACATTAACAACTGGAGAGAGTTCAATCTGCTGGACTTCAGCCACCTAGACAGCAGGTAAGATACAGTACAGTGTGCAAACGTAACTTACCTCTGTTTCATACTGTTTAAATTCTTCTCCTTTGCTCTTAGGGACTTGGCATTAGCAGTAGCAGCTCTGTCTTTCAACCAGTGGTTCACCAAGATCTACTGCAAAGAACTCAAACTGGTAAACTCTGTTGTTTGTGTTCTTTTGTTGTTAATGGTTTGAATCCAAGCCCATAAAGAAGATGGTGTTGAATATTAACAAAGTCCACAATCCCATTTCATAGAAAAATTGCCTGCACACTGACTAAAAAAGATGTTTCGTATGCAAATAGAATCAATTTATACTGTGTGCAAAAGGTGATGCAATGTAAATGTGGAGAGTATGTGGTACATACACATGATTAACTCTTGGTAGATGTGTGGTTATACAACTGCCTACTACACATCTAACAAACCTTTTCAAGGGCTTAATCGAGGCTATTTCCTCCGCTCCGTTCAGGCCATTCAGTAATTCATTCTGAAACCTGATACACTAATAAATGGGGGATGAATCTATAATCCTGGTTTAGCTGAAGCTGAAGTTATACTTTAGCATTCTGAGTCAGACAAATCAGTTGGGTATCTTCTATAGTTGTAGTGTTAAGTTTTTCCCAGATAGCATTTCTTGCAGAGCTAAGGAATAGTAACACAAGAAGGTAGAGTATTGAGATATACTGTATAAAAAGATGTATTTAAGATAGACTTGGAAATATCTGACCATCCTTCAAAGTGAGACCAGTTTATGTGTCAGATTGCAGGGCAGCAACATCAGGGCAAATACGTACCATTATCTTTGCTCTGCTGAACTTTGAAGTACCAACCATTTACAGAAAGATGAAGAATTCATTGCTTCCAAAGCATCATCCCACCAGAAGGCTGATAAAGTCTCCACTACTTTAGTCCCTGAATTCATGCATATTGTGACTCTATGGAAGATGTATCGCCACATTTCTCTGTGCTGAAGAGTTTTCACACACATTGTGTGGAACCAGACTGAAAGTTTGTTTCGGAATGCCTGTCTCTGTGTCTTTGTTCTTTAGTCCGTAGACATCCAGCAGCAGCTGATTTTCTTGCTGTCCAGATCTCCCAGTCTGAAGGAGCTCTCACTAGAGGCCAGTGGACTCAAACTGTGAGTTTGTGTGTGAGTGTGTGCAGTGACATACTGCAAGGTAGGCAAGCAAGTAAACACTTCCCCAACAGGTATGAGATGCTCAGCTTTCCATTTCTGTAGAGATGCTGCTCAATTAGCCTCAGTAGGACTAGGTAGCTGTTGGAATTAGGGATGCATGATAATCAGTATTGGCTGGTATTGGCTTAAAATGAAATATTGGAATCAGCCAAGTTGCCGATTTCTGCCGATATGTCAAACCGATTTAAAGATTTTTTAGGAAAAGAGAGAGAGACAACTGGTTGCTCATGGAGGACCAGAAACAACAGGATACACTCAAAAGCAATCTAGGCACTCCAAAAATATATAAAACAAGGAAGGATGTATTAAAAACCCTTTATTGTAGTGGCTAAATCATTAAAAGAGCCAACATATTTTGACCACTGAAGATCATCATGAGGGCTTTAAAAACAGGTTTTTACATCTGTTTTACAAATTTCTTAAAACACCACAAGCTAAAACAACACCTTTAGAAAAAGGCTTTGGATTATTATTTTCCTAAGGGCTTTTCCAATTTTAAAGGAAATGTTCTTTATAAATGCATATAAATCAAACAATGAAATTATAGTACTTCACAATGCAAACACAAATAGGCCGTATGGTATGGCATGCATCCCTAGTTTGAATGTGTGCATCAATTTAAAGTGGATTTGTGTCAGATAAAAGTTAAAGTTGTAAAGATGATTCTTAAATTCTTATAATTAGAAGGAGGCTTTACGCAGTCTGACCTAGGCTGCAGGCCCAGGGCCCTGATATGGCCAAATATTTTTTAAAGGGACCTAAGGATGCAGTGGTGGAGAGCCCTCTGTACCCTTATGCAGAGCCATGCCATCAGCCTGCCATCAGCGTCCTCGGTGTAAGACTTGTCTGCTTGTGAAAAAGGTTGAAATCTGACAATACTAAGGGCCCAACTTTCTTGGCAGTGCAACAACCAGTTCAAGCTGATATTTTCCAGACCTTTTGATGCTCTTTGCCAGTCATTGTAGTGTTTTGGAGGCTTGGACCCCAAGTACTATGTTCATCTCAAACATGAGTTTTTTCCTTGAGGAAGGTTTGCCATAAATTCTCTGATGTTGTGATGTTTCTGGGCTATTGTTTCTGTCAGATGGACTAGGAGACACTGGACCACATGGTTTGTTGTAACTAAGGGAAATACTTTAAACAACATTTTCCACATATAAATCTAAGCAGGCTGTGTCCAATTTTAATTTAAAGTCTAGTTTACAGGGAGCGATTGAGAACCTTGTTACTGTGCTGCAGGGACTTTGCACTCAAAATGGCAGCTGCCCTGCGGGAGCATGAATCCTCCACCCTGCAATCCATCAACCTCTCAGGCAATCCAATCGAAGACAAAGGTGGGCTCTTTATCTATCATATGTGAGTGGTATAAGCAGAGTATGCACTTAGTTGCTCTTGTTCCACCTTGAGCCAGGTGGTTATTTTTGGTTTGGTTCATCACAACACTGTTTTTCTTCAATGATACTAAAACAATTGACATATTATTAGTTGTAAAACAGACATTTTTTCACAGTAGACATTTTGACTTGTCAAATCAGGAGACACACAGGTGGAAATAACAACATTAATGATGGCTCCATTCCATGCAGTGTCTTAGTGACCCATGTCAATCAGTACATTTACATGACATTGGAGGAAATTGATTTATTGTGTTAGTCTGACTAAAACTGGACTTTTAGGTGTTAACATGTTTGTCCGACTGACGTTGAACGAGATTGAATTCTCAAAGTCAGACTAACGCACCCAGATAATGCAATTGGGAGTCAAATTACTCATGCATATATACAGTCAGTTGGACCTAAACTGTCTTAGGCACTCTGCACATGCTCCACAGTTTCAACCCTGGGCTTTACCCGGAAGTTGAAAGCATTAAATGTGTAACAGAAGAAGCTGGTAACAACATGGTGAAATCTACATCCAGACCCATGCATTTTTGGACAAACGAGGAGACATGCTGTGTCTGCTGAAAGAGTTATATATTTTAAAATACGCGGATACGAGGAAAAAACAGCATGGCGACCTGTTTAAAAAAAGTGGCCGAACAGCTGGACAACGCTCAATTGTTTAGTCTGTGATGTAATAGGTCAACCGGAAAAAGGTCCAATACTAACAGGATGAAAGGGGAAGTATCACCATCTATTGTAGTAAAGTTGGATATATTTCGGTCAATAAATCGTTCCCTCTCCCATGCTTGTATACTGGTACAAGGACATTAGTCCAATTAAATGGTCTGGTTGAGCTGCAACCATAGCACGACTCAACTGTGCATGTAAATGTAATGCACAGTGCCAGAGACCTGGAACTGGCCCTACTAAATGGAATGTGGCCATCATTAGTGGTGGCCAAAGAACACAACTCTATTTCTTGAGTCAAAGTACAGATACTCCTTGTCAAATATTACTTCGATACAAGTGAAAGAGCTGAGTCAAATTATTACTTGTGTTAAAGTACTGTACTTGCTTTTAAATATACTTCAGTATATATAGTACCTGTTTTTAATCTTAATGCATTGCGCACACACACACACACACACACACACACACACACACACACACACACCAGGTCCTACGTGAATCCACAGCGAACACAGTCAGTAAAAATATTTCTAACAGTGAACGACATCTTTGCGGGCAAATTCATTAACAGTTGTTTGATCGAACATAGCACAATAACTGCAACTACTACAAGCACAGACAGCTTAATATTCATCTGGAATAAAGCAAAAGTTTACATACTCCAAAATTTCTCAGGTTAGATGGCGAAGTCTTGTAGACCTTGATGAAATTTATGCGTGGCAAACAGAAAACATTTAAAATGATAGAAATCATATGTCATCTGAAAAACTTCAAACATAGACTTGTTGTATGGCCATTGGTGATCTGGTGAGGAATCTTAATCTCCATCTGCTGCTGTAGCCATAGTAACACCGCATAACCAAATACCGAATACTTTAACTGTACTTAAGGACAATACTTAAGTAAATGTACAATGTTATTGTTCACCACTGGCCATCATTAATGTCATGAATTCCACCTGTGAAAACGGTCTATATGCACATGTGATACAAGAAGAACTGGTGACTGTATTCATATCAGTTCTGTATTTTTAAACATTAACAATGTAATATTTCTTTGTGCATAAAGGGTGTACTTTAGAACGACAAACAGGTTTGTTACCATCAGTATACACACTGGGCTGGACTATATTGTATACTATATTGTGTGTGTGTGTGTGTGTGCGTGTGTGCGTGTGTGCGTGTTGTGTTTTCATTCCTAGGTGTCATAGCTCTCAGTCAAGAGTTGGGGAATTTAGCTGAAGGACTCAAGCACCTTTCTCTGTCCCGGGTATCCATGACTGCAAAAGGTATGCATGCACGCATGCATGCACACTATATGTATATATATATCTATACATATAAATATATATATATATATATATATATATAGATAGATAGATAGATAGATAGATATATACACACACATACATACATATATATATGTATACATATACATAAACAGGGGAAGCTCACTTTAAGTTTACATGATAAAATTTGTCATATTGTAGCGAGGCAGTAACTAAAAAAAGGAACATTTAATTGGAGCTGTTCTTCAACCACAGTCATGCTATAAAACCAAAACAAAACACACCTCAAAGATTTTCAGATGGGTTTAAACACCTGAACTGTACTGTACAAACGGTGAAAATGAGCTATATGGCGTATGGAAATGAGGAACTCTGGACGGCACTCTGTCAGAAGACTCGCAAATATCCGGATGGGACTGAGCTCGAAATGCGAAGCGCTGTCAGTCACAAAGGGGTTCCGCCTTTTAGACGATTTCTGCAATCATTATGCATACACCGTGCGTCCTTTCCCGCCTTCCGCTCCATTAGGTCCCAGGGAAGCTGAGCCTCCCTGGAAGTGTCGCATTTATCCAATGACTGTCTCGCTTTGCTGCATGAAAAAAACCTGCTCAGGGGCGTCGGTGGCTTAGTGGCAGAGCAGGCGCCCCATGTACAAGGCTGTTGCCGCAGCGGCCCGGATTCGAATCCAGCCTGTGGCCTTTTGCTGCATGTCATCCCCCCTCTCTCTCTCCCCCTTTCATGCTTGACTATCCTATCTATAAAGGTAAAATGTCCAAAAAAATATCTTTAAAAAAAAACCTGCTCAGCTCTGTCTCATAGGAATGCTTGGAGGCTCCGCGTCCACTGTGCTGACACAAGAATGTACGAGAGGGAGGTCACGTTTGAAAACTGGTGATAAACGGCTGATGTTTCAACATCATAGTCATGATGTGAAACTCATCCTAGCACACGTTTAATGCAATGTAAATTCTTATTTTAATGTAAATTCAATAGTGCATATTTGACCATTTCTTCTATGAAATATTAGGGGAGGTTCAGCCTCCCTTGCTAGCAATTGCCCCTGCTTGAAACCAGTATACCACTACAACCCTAGTCCATCTGTCACTGTAGTTTTATTAACTAGGAGGATGCACAGTGTGGAGAGAGAGGTGGAGGTGGAGGTTACATTAAACGAAGTTGGATGTCACCTGGACGGTGTAAATCTGTATCCTGCAACTATCAGTGTCATTTCAAACTAAATGAAATTCTCTCACAACGTTGCCTTTGCATCCTGTGATCCTCCTCCACCATCATGATGGCTGTTTCTTCATGGTGTGATCTGCCTGTCTCCAGGTTTGGGCTGTCTGAGTCAGGTGTTATCCTCCACTCATCTGTTCTCAGCATCTCTGACCCGCCTCGACCTGTCAGATAACCCCGGCAGTCTGGTAACTGAGGAGGCCACGGTACGCTCTGCTCTCTGTGTGTTCATGTCATGTGGATACATACACAATACACAAACTGTGCATACACATCCGGAGGTGGAGCTGTAACTGGGAATTTTTGGAGATATCTAGTAATTTTTGTATGTTATACTACAATTGCAATCCAAATGATTCAACCCCCATTTCAAATAAAATTTGTTTTCAAAATGTACAAACTTTTAGCTTTTTGCAGTACACAAATCAAACAAGAACAATATAAATAGCTCAACACAACTGATATTTACAAGTGATTTCTCCCAATTCATCACATATCGCTTTTACTACTGCAGTCTCAAAATTATTCAACCCCTATATGATAAGTGTCTTTAGTACTTAGTAGAGCACCGTTTTACTGTTTTAAGCTGCTGCAAACATGATGCACACTTCTGAGGAAGGGGGAAGTTTCCGGCGAAACATGTCAAGGTATGTAATATCCTAACATGTCTGAGATAGAAGAACACTAAAGTCATTATCATAAACTAAAGACATAATGAACACCATTCAACTATTAGGCATAGCGAGATTCCAGCCGCTGGCAGCATTCCTTAGGATTGTTAGCCCATTCTTCATAGTCAATGAGCTCTAGTTCACTAATATTCTTGGGTTTGCATGCTGCAGCCACCTTCTTCAAATCTTGCCAGAGATTCTCTATTGGGTTCAAGTCAGGTGACTGTGATGGCCACTCCAGAATTTTCCAGGACTTCTTCTGAAACCAAGCCTTGATGGACTTGTAGGTATGCTTGGGATCATTGTCCTGTTGGAAGGTCCAGTGACACTCAAGTTTCAGTTTCCTCACAGACGGCATGATGGTTTCTCCTAGGATTTCCTGATACTTGATTGAATCCATCGTGCCCTCTACACGCTGCAGGTTTCCAGTGCCAGAGGAAGCAAAACAGCCCCAGAGCACCCCCGAACCACCACCATGCTTTACTGTATGCAGGGTGTTCCTTTTAGAGTATGCTTCATTCTTTCTCCTCCAAACATACCGGTGTTCCATAGGCCTGAAAAGTTCCAGTTTTGTGTCATTGCTCCACAGAACAGAATCCCATTTGAGCATATTGGAGCTGACTTTTCTTTTGCTTGTGGGTGGTGTACGTTTTGGAATTTGGGTATAGAGAACTTCAGCATTTAGTATGCACCTTACTGTGAAAAGTGAAACCTCAGCGCCTGCTGCCACTAAGTCTTCCTGCAGGTCTTTTGCAGTCACTCAAGGTTTTTTTTTTTTTTTACCACGTGCCTCCTCAGGGATCAGGTGGCAGCCATTGATAGCTTCATCTTTCTGCCACGTCCAGGTAGTGTAGCCACTGTTCCTTTAACTTTGAACTTGTGGACTATGCTTCCAACTGTATCTTTAGGAACATTCAGTGCCTTTGCTGTCTTTTTGTACCCTTCTTTTTTATGCAAGGCAATGATCTCTTTTCTCTTTTTGAACAGTTCTCTTGACTTAGCCATATTTCTCAACATGCAATCAAACGTCACAATCAACAAACCCCTAGCCAGTCCAGGTATTTGATGTGTTCTGTCTCAAGCACACCTGATGCAACTAATGAAGCCCTTGATCAGTTGCATCAGGTGTGCTTGAGACAACATCTGATTTGCAAATGTGTGCACTTATGAGGGCTTCTATTAAGGGGGTTGAATAATTTTGAGACAGCAGTAGTCATTAAAAGTTGCATTTTGTGTTGAATTTGGAGAGACCTTTTGTAGTATTAATTGTGTTGAGCTATAAAAATTGTTCTTGTTTGATTTGTTCATTGCAAACTGCTGAAAGTTTATACATTTTGCAAATAAACCTAATTTGCAATGGTGGTTGAATAAGTTTGATCACAACTGTATAATCATATACTAAAGCTTTATACAGTTTTACTTTCAAGTTTCAGAGTTTTTATTTGTCACATTCTCAACATAGCTCCACATTGTGCAGTTAAATGTTCATAGTTCAAAAAAGTGAACAAATAGTGTAAAGAAAGCAAGATGTAAGCACAGTTTACCCAGAGAGACAGGACTGCAGCTGGCAACAGCAGCACCATCTTAATAAGCATAATAAATAATGATAAATATAAATGAAAATTATAAGAAATATGTGCAAAATTAAAAGGGGCACACTTTATTGATGACCTCATGAGCTGAAAGTCCTGGTGGATGTGTAGGGATGGATGTTCTACATGTCCCAGGTAACACTGACTTGTGAGAATAACAATAAATTGACTTTTCAGCAACACTTTGACTGTGCACTCTGCAGCAAAGCATGCCTAAACATCTGAAACACATACCACACAGTATAGATATTCATTATGTGTGTGTGTGTCTTGCAGTTTCTCTTCAAGTTCTTGTCCAGCACTAACTCTCTGTCTCATCTGGACCTCAGTGATACCAACTGCCCTCTGGACACGGTCAGTGACTGACACTTTGTACAAATGTTATAACTGCTTTTCTCCTCACCTCTCACTTGAAGGAATAATATTCAAATATTTTGGAAAGTCAGCTTGCTTTCAGAGGAGAAGATCAATATGAGTTTATCTTTGTGTGTCCAGAAAAGAGATATATCTAAGATGTGGTTAACCTAGCTTAGCATAAATACTGGTTGTAGGGGGAAGTGTTAGCCTACAGTAGCTCCTTCATCATGTAACTCCAAAGTTTATTTACATTTGCAAATGAAACTTTCGGTAAGCACTAGGAGCTAGGTTTGATGCTTTAACAAATAATCATTATTTCATCTCGTCTCATTCTATTTGTTTCTAATCAGAGGTATAGTAATGAGGGGGAAAGTGGAACCACCTACTCAGAAAGCCTGGAAATTATCAGAAATCCTGACATTTGTTCAGCAACTCTTAAAATTGCAATTGTTAATTAATAATTTATTGCTGTTCACAAAATAAATTATTTAACAGACAATTTCTTGTATCTAAAACAGACAGAAGTGGGGAAAAATAACAGCTGTTGACAAATTTCTTGTGAACCCAACTTGTTAGCAGTATTTCAGAATGGTTTAATATTGGCATGATCAGCTGCAGGTGTTACAACATGTTCTGTGACCACTGTAAAATTATGTGACTGAGTGATGAGAGTAACCTGAACTGATTCAGTTATTTGTAAATAGGAGACAATGGATGGTTTAAGGGGAGAGGGGCCCACTGAGGCTTCATATGGGGGGGTCCAGATTTTTGTGCTGGCCACTGTTGTTAATTGAACTAATGTGAATTATTATGGGTCACATGACTTGGATTTGAGTCAACGACTCAGCAACTCGATGACTCGACGACTCGACGACTCAACAACTCAACGAGAAAAAACACTTGCAACTTGACTTGGACTTCAACACCAGTGAGTTGTGACTTGAGCCTGCTGACTATAAAATATATGATTTCCCCAAACCCAAAGATTAAAAGGTATATTTAAAAAGTGTGTCACCAATCAATACATTTACCCTAATTTCCTGAATCAGCTAACATTAACACTATTTACTCCCAGAAAGTCAATGCTCTAATTCCTCAGATCCACTTTGTTTGAACCAATCTGACACCATCCAGTCAAGTTGCAGGAGAGAACCATGAAGAACTGACGTTACGTTATTGATCGCCAGATGGAGAAAGTGATACGAAAGATAGTTTTGTTACTGTAAAAAACAATGCAGTGGTCAACAAAAACCAAATTGCAGGATGCAAATCTTGTGGGTCAAAAATTACAGTTGAGGCTTAAATTAACATAGTTAGTGAGCTAATGCTTAGTGAACATTAGTTTAACAGCTAAGTAACTATTTAAGAAACTTTTATAAAGCATTCATGATTTTTGTACATTTAATATATTGTTACTCCATTGTTAAAACAGCAGTACATTTAGTGAGGAACACATTATGACTTGTTTAGGACTCGAAACTCAAAGTTTAGGATTAGGGACTTGACTTGGGACTTGAGTGCAAAAACTTGACACCTACTTGTGACTTGCAAAACAATGACTTGGTCCCACCTGTTGTTATGTGTTCTTCTTGTTTGTTATTCTGCACTGAACACTTTGTCATTGTAACTTTCTCTCGCAGTTATTTGTGTCCCTGTCTGCTGGATGTTGTTACAAACTGCTGCACCTGAACCTGGCCAGGAATCCTTTCAGCCACAGGTCAGTTCCACTGTTCCACTTCACTAATGTCAGAGGCTGTTTCTGAGATGTCAGACATCTTTGCAGTATTCAGACACAAGGAAGTCAGTATTATTGCACTAAAACGCTCATTATTTCTGCACATATATTTGCATACCTATCACAGATTTGGTATCATCACAGTACCTCTAAGTAAACACCTCTAAGTATACACCTCTAAGTGCACTGTATACATGTTTTCAGGTTTTCAGTATAATACAGTATTTCTTATAATTTATCTGTTTTTTTGTGCTGTCTAGTCTGATTTGGTCAAATATACATGTACAGTTTAAACTTTTGTCAATTAAAATTTTAACACGACAATCAAAAACAAACAAACAGGCGGGAAGTCTGGCAAATATTGACAGACAGGAAAGGCAGCTATATAGTCGCAGTGGTGAGCTTATCACCAATGTCTTTACATGATCAAATTGTTCCCTCCAAACATATATCCACTTAAACTGTCCCATTGTTCATTAATCATATAATTTTTCCAATTTAATCTTCCCAACATCTTTTCACATGCTGTAGTTTTCATCATTTGAACTGTCCACATATTCGATGTCAGAGTTTGAGGCTCCTTCCAACACCTTAAAATCATCCGAGCACAGGTTATAAGGCCAGTTTTCAATATTCTAAATCTAAATTTATTTAAATTCAGCACTAGAGTTTTGTCACCAAGGAAACATAGTCTTGGCAAACTGGGCAGTTCATATTCTAACCATTTACAGATATTATCCAGAACTTTCCTCCACAGGGGAGAAACCATAGGACATTCCCATCTATATGTACCGCATTCTTTTTTGCATTTCCAACATAGATCGTCTTTAAGTAGCCATTGGAGTGTTATAATATCTGTGAATTATTATTATATATTGAACAAATTTGCCTCTGACTTCTCTGATATATTACCCGGTGTTGTAAAGAATTCCCTCCTATGTTTTTTTTCATCCAATTTACAACACATATCATCCCTCTCCCATATCAGCCACAGTGGAAGCTGGAGTAATTTGATCATTTTGTTTTTTCTGTTTACTTTTAGAAAATCAGATATCGACTTCTGTCTCTTCATTTTCCCAGATGCAGCCAGCGCAGGTGCCCGCCGTTAGCTCGCGACGCTCATGCATGACGTATTGATAAACAATGCACTTGATAGGCACACTAATATCAAATCAATGTGCAGCACTCAGTGGGAGTTTTTTTTTATATCGGCAGCCGTTGGTGAGAGTGAGTGAAGGTGTGTGGTGACTTGGCTCGTAAAAACACAGATAGGCTACAACTTAGGCTTTTATTCATATAAAATAGTTTGTCAGAGTAGAGCCCTGCGCGGGACTGTTTTCTTCATAACGCTAGGGCCACACCGCCCGCGGAAGCGCCGCGAATAGCCTCGAAGCGACTCGAACGACTGTGTCGTCCACACTGGCCGCGCCGCGCCGGGAAGCTCCGCGGCAGGCTCACGATTTGCAGCGATTAGTTCGGCGTCTGGTCTATTTTCTGCGCGAGCCGCGAGGGAATCTGACAAGCCAGGCAGTGAAAAACAAGAGCTGGGAGCAGAATCGCTTGTCGACGGCATGGAGAAATGCGCGTCTGATGTGAACGGAGGTGCTCCGGCGCGCGCGAGAATTTCGGTGCGCTGCGCTTCCGCGGGCAGTGGCACGCTCCTGCCCGCTCCGCTGAATTTCTGACCATTACCGCCCGCAACCGCAACGTGTGTGTTACACTCCCGCCCGCTCCCGCAATGTGTATATCCACTCCCGCCCGCTCCCGCAAAACTCTGAGAATTTATGCCCGCGCAATAATAGAGATGCATTGATTTTGTGTCTTCTCCCATCCCGCAGGAGAAAGCACGTCATATTATAGGCTATTAATAAAGAGATTCATGGGGTTGTTTGTTTTGTTCCCCTGGTCTGCATAACTTTTGACACACCGGTCAGGAATAGCGCTCCTATTTCGTTGTTTTCATTTAGTTTTTAATGAAATAGGCCTAAAGGCTGTTTCATAATCTATTCTCCTCCTCTGTATTTATTGAGGCTATTTTTCTACCTTTATATAGCCTAATCACGCAGTGATTGAGGTTAAGGCAAGCCCGGCGCCAGGATGAAGTTACTGAGGGGGCGGTTAAAAATTAGGAGGGGGCAAATCTTTATTATGCAACATAGGTTCACACAGTGAGTTATAAAGAGCGCGCAGACGTGCGTAATAGTCGCTCGTAATGACAGCTCGTCGCTGGTGAAACACAATAAACTGCACGTCTTCTTTCATGTTTGTCTCATGACAGATGGAGCTGACAGACAGACAGACAGACAGGTGGAGCAAGCGACAAATTGGTATGAAAGCTGGTTCAGGGCATATTCGTTCATTTATGAATAAATATGGGGTGGAAACGCTCATGCATGTGCACCAAGTTCTTGTGTTGACATCCTGTCGCTAGGCTACATCTTCTTCTTCTTTTTCTTCTTCTTCTACTGTTTAATGGCGGTTGGCAAACAGCGAATTGGCCCATTACTGCCACCAACTGGTGGAGTGTGGATCAAAATGACTATTACTATTTGCGTTGGGTCCCGCCGGGTCCCAATGCAGCCCTCTATGTCAGAGTACAAAAGTTACCCGGGCCATGGCCCCCCTGGCCCCCCTGGTTCCGCGGTCTATGTACCACTTTGATTCTTTGTGGAACATTGTTGGCAGCCGTATGTAGCACTGTATTAGATTTTTATCTTGATGGAAGGGACCATTCCCTTTAATACATTCTCTTATCTGCGGATATTTCCAGAAGTGGCCTTGTCTTTCTATTTCAAATTATTCCCTCATTCTATTACATGTACAGTACCAGTCAAATGTTTGGACACACTCTCCCATTTACTTGAATGAAAAAGTGTGTCCAAACTTTTGACTGGCACTGCACATGTGTTAAATGCGTAGACCGCGGAACCAGGGGGGCCATGGCCCGGGTAACCTTTGTACTCTGACGCAGAGGGCTGCATTGGGATTGGGTCTCGCCGGGTCCCGCTGGTCCCCATTAAACAGTAGAAGAAGAAGAAAAAGAAGAAGAAGAAGATGTAGCCTAGCGACAGGATGTCAACACAAGAACTTGGTGCACATGCATGAGCGTTTCCACCCCATATTTATTCATAAATGGACGAATATGCCCTGAACCAGCTTTCATACCAATTTGCCGCTTGCTCCACCTGTCTGTCTGTCTGTCTGTCTGTCTGTCAGCTCCATCTGTCATGAGACAAACATGAAAGAAGACGTGCAGTTTATTGTGTTTCACCGGCGACATGCTATCATTACGAGCGACTATTACGCACGTCTGCGCGCTCTTTTATGTGTGAACCTATGTTGCATAATAAAGATTTGCCCCCACGTAATTTTTAACCGCTCCCTCAGTAACTTCATCCTGGCGCCGGGCTTGCCTTAACCTCAATCACTGCGTGATTATATAAAGGTACAAAAATAGCCTCAATAAATACAGAGGAGGAGAATAGAATATGAAACAGCCTTTATTTCATTAAAAACTAAATGAAAACAACGAAATAGGAGCGCTATTCCTGACCAGTGTGTCAAAAGACATGCAGACCAGGGAAACAAAACAAACAACCCCATGAATTTCTTTATTAATAGCCGATAAAATGACGTGTTTTCTCCTGCGGGACGGGAGAAGACACAAAATCAATGCATCTCTATTATTGTGCGGGCATAAATTCTCAGACTTTTGCGGGAGCGGGCGGGAGTGGACATACACATTGTGGTTGCGGGCGGTAATGGTCAGAAATTCAGCGTTCTGGTTACTTTTCAGTAACTGTGCAGCTGTGCTTGTTTTGTTGTTGGGTGTGTGTGTGTGTGTGTGTGTGTGTGCGGCTCTGCACATCAATCTGATATGAGTGCTGACTTGTGATGATAATGAATATGATGTTGATTTAGATTCAAGGCAGCAAGATGAGTTTTGGTTGTGGTTGTGGACTGGATGTACTTTGTTGTTTGCTATAGTTTCATCTGTGCGTTTATGTGTAAATAGGCTTGGCCTGTGTGTGAATGTTAGAGTGGGATCAGAGGGATTAATCTGAGCAAGCATGTGTTCGTGTTCATGCGTGTACTGTAGATGTGAGTGTGTGGCGTGAAATTATGGCCCCCCCCCCTTGTTCAGATGTGTTCCGCGGTCCATGGTTAAATGCTTTTATTGTAATCACACTTCTAACCCTAACCTGAGCACAGTATAAGACAACAGCATGAACATCATATATCCACATTTGTGACTCAAGCTCACAGACCTCTGACGGAAATTGAGTGAATAGATGTTCAGGACCAGACAGACTAAGCCAGGGCATGAACCAAAAAACAGAATCAGTAAATTTGATCAGTAGTAATACTGGAGTTCTGACACTAGTCTAGTCTACCCTATTTCTATTGTCCTTTCTGCAAAATAACCAGCTACACTAGATTCTACAATGCATTGATGGGTGATTCACTATAGGGCATAATAATTCTGATTTCACACACCAACAACTTTAAGACGAAACATAATTTTGAACGCTGTCAAGACCCCTTCCCCAGCAGACGTTTTGACTTGTCATAGCAGGAAAGGGTTGAACTCATAGCTTCAGAGATTTCTCAGTTCCATTTTAACTGCCTCAGTGACCTATGCCAATGAGACTTCGTACACAATACCAGACCTTAGGGGCACACACACCTAAATTACATTAAGCCATTAAAAAAAACCTTTTTGGTTACACTGGTGCTTCACTTGTTGTGATATGTCAAAAGGTCTGTAGTGAAAGAGGCAGGCAGATTGGCAAATTTTGTCTAACGCAGCTGAAGCCTCAACTAGGGGTGCACGATAATATCAGCACGTCATTGGTATCGGCCGATTTTGGCTTTAAAATGAAATATCAGAATTGGCCAGCATACTTTTTCTTTTTTTGCTCAATGAATGAATATTACATACATTGAAAGCATTCTGTTTGATGTCTCCATCTGCTGGTGGGCCATCATGATAAGTACGCATGCATAATAAGATGTTAATTCCACTAGAGATTTGATGATCACTAAAATTAGATGTGGGGGAAAAAAGTGGATATATTGATTTCCGTGTCGGTTTTCGGTCAGATGAGTTGTTACATATATCGGCACATTGGATATCGCCAAAAAATCCAATATTGTGCATCCCTAGGGCTCTAGTTTCTTCTGCACAGCGCAGGGTGGCGAACCCCGCGCAGAGCTAGTTTCGAGCAGCGCAACCCGAGGCGTGCTCAGTTTGGTAGTTTGGCAGACCGAGGTGCGCTGAGATGGGTGTGGCGGCGCAGCAGGGGGAGGTGTCGACAGATCCAGCTTGGCGCAGTGACAGTTTCATGCCAAAAGGCTTCGCCGAAGGTGCGCTAAAAGCTCACCAACTGAAACCAGGTCTACTGTCAGGGCAGGGGGAGCGCAGCCGGTGTAAGCCGAAGTTTGGCTGACCGGCGGACAGTGTGCACACGTCACCAAAACCTCACAGGCAGGTTTCCAGAATATCAGGCACATTAACGATGCAATAAATACCCAAAAACCACTATTCAATGCAACTATCTGCAATCAGCACATAAATGTATCTCTATATTGACTGTCCCGTCACATCTGATGTCAGATCAAAGGGGATTGGCACCGTTTGGCATGTTTGGCACGCGTAATGGAAACCCAACCTGATTTGATTAACACAGCTGCAAACTAATGAGTTCACATCCCTCTCAGCCAACCACAAACAGCCACAGCATCAGATAGGGAGTATATATTCAGCATCTGTCATCTTAGAAAAGTCAAAAGAAAAGAAACAGAGTGAGACTGCGAGAGAGAAAGAGAGAGTGCGCGCACACGAGAGAAACGCAACATTGATTTACAATTGTGGTGACCTCCTCCCAGGCTACCTTTGCATCATCAGCCCGTGGAGGTCTACTCGCAGTTCCATATATTCGGACACTGCGAGCTTGGACCTCCCGGACCAAAACATCAGTTTCCTCCTTGGAGAAGTTTGGCCGTCTGACGCTGCTGCTCTCTTCTGCCATGGCGAATTGAGTAAACTCTCATTACACCTTCGCACGGCGCATTTAAGGGCAAGGAGAGGGGCTCATTTGATTGGTGTGATGTGTGTAAAACCCACTCCACACCTTCTCTCCTCCCTCTTTACGACTTGCGCAGGTAGGAGGGACGGAGGTGGGATCGACGAGTAGCTGCGCCAGCGCGCACAGTGTGCCAAACTTACAAAATCCGCCTGGCCACACTCAGTTGGCGAAGCGCAGGTGCGCTGCACCCCCGCCGGTCTGCAAAACTAGAGCCCCTAGTCTCAACCAATAGCAACTAAGTATGTGTAGAGGAGATCATGATTGTTTCCGTGTCTAACCAGCTGATATTGTATAATATTGAAAAAGCAAACACGTGAGCACACTCAAATAGGAAAAAATGAATGAGGTGCACAATGCTGATGAAGGTTTACGGCTGAAACGCAGACATTTGTGAGCGCTGGCCTCCTTTGATATTTATTGTATAATATTGGCCATGAAAAGTACAAACTGCCCCTGAGAGATGCTGCCTGGCTGGCTGGTGTGTCAGGAGACAGACACCGAATGTCAGCAAATGGAAAATGTATGACTAACATCATATTTCCCTGTATTTATGAGCATGCTAGCTAACATTAGCTAGCAAGCTAGCCTTCCGCATCCCCATCAAGCACTGCCCACATTCAGCACCAATATCACCTCGGCAAGCGATGATCATTTGCCTGTGTGACCATGCCCTGACGTGAACCGAAATGTTAATGAATCAGTTGGCGGAATCCACTCTATGATTTGGTTGATAAAATTGAGTGAAACACAGCCTATGACAGTGTGTGTGTGTGTGTGTGTGTGTGTAGAAAGGTGCGGGAGGTGACCAGGAGCATTCGAGAGTTCTTCAGTCAGAGCTGTGAGCTAAAATATGTGGGCCTGTCTGCAACCAAACTACCTCCACAAGCTCTCAGGTGAGTTGATTCCCAAAGAATGCAATAATATAATATTCATATTTTTTATTATGGATGTCAAACTTCTTTACCATGGGAATTGCAGTTTGACAAAATAATCTTCACTCAAGGTCCACTTACAAGCCGGGATGTTTAAGAAGTAGGACTGTCGTCACATGCTCGTGCAGTGACCAGCAGCAGATGTGAATGGCGCTCACTTGTTTCGAGCTTTTGTGGTGTTATGTTAGACTGCTTTTTGTTGATTTCTCGTCAGCTTTTAACACGATCAAGCCTCATGTTTTAGCTGATAAACTTGTGCACTCCTTTGGTCTGGATGCGTGTCTTGTGGGTTGGATTTTTGATTTCCTCACAAACAGATCACAGCAAGTAAGAGTGAATGGAACATTGTCCAGCCTTCTAACATCCTCCACCGGTTCACCTCAAGGCTGTGTTTTGTCTGCCCTTTTATACAGTTTGTACACAAACGATTGTTTTAGCCACAATATCAACAGTTTCATCATAAAGTACGCAGATGATTCTGTTATCGTCAGCCTGCTTTGGGATGATGAAGTTGGTCATGGCTAGGTTCTTGTTGATTTTATATCTTGGTGTGAAGAATCCTTCCTCCAAATCAGTGTCTCTAAAACAAAGGAGGTTTGTATTGATTTTAGACGACCATCTCCAGTTCCTCAATGTAGTGTCGTTCACAATCAGCCAGTTGAGCTGGTGAACAATTACAAATATCTTGGCACTATAATTGATAACACGCTCAAATTTGATGTGAACTGTGATATGCTTTGCAAAAAGGGTCAGCAACGCCTCTTTTGTCTGAGGAAGCTCGCCAAATTCCAGGTAGATAGGAGCCTGATGAAAATGTTTTGCAGTGCTTTTATCGAATCTGTCGGGGTTTTTTTCTTTTTCTATATTTCCAGGAATATAAGCTTCTTCCTTCTGGCCTCTGCCTAAATGTTCCCCCAGCTACTAAAAACAGATACAAATTTTCTTTTGTGCCTCTCTCCATCCGGGCTCTAAACGCTGTGAATAACCAACAACTACGCCCCCATCCCAAAACATGGCCAAAAGGGCTCTCAGTTACAAGTTTATAATCTAAATTCAGACTTCCCGTGTTCCAGCGTGTCCGAACTGCATGCTGGGTAACATGCAAACTAGCTGGCTGGCGTCACGCCCAGAGTAAATTAAAGCAAAAAACAAAGAAATTAGGAACTGGCTCGTTCACGCTAAAGAGCCGGTTCACTCGTTCACTTCAAAGACCTGGTTCAAAGACTCGGCTCGTTCGCGAATGTCACATCACTAGTTGGTAAACAATGGAGGAGAAACTCGTGGTAGAGGTTGCTAGATACCCAGAGCTGTACGGTCCAACGATAGACAGCAGGTTGTCAATCTGCCCTCGGATCATCCAAAAATGTGCCTGGAAACGGCCATCTTCGAGTTGAAGCTCCTGGACCAACTGGTGGTTGTCCCCATGATCCACCCTCTATTTTATTGTCTCATGTACCCACACAGATCTCTGTTTCCATGTGCCCAACTATTTGCTGACAGCCTCTCATTCTCAACCAGAGCTACAGCAAGTACCCTCTGCCTGTGCATTTTAGGAACTAGCTACTAATTACTGTGAAAAAAAATACTGGTGGCATTCAATTACAAAAATAAAAATAGAAGGCAGTGCGGTGCGTTTTTCAACCTGCAAAACGCTTTCTGTGGGACCAGCGCCTAACGCATCACCCCCAACACTGATTTAGGGATTACAGTAAAATGACATACATACATACATATATATATATATGTATATATAAATGATTTCAGTTGGACTTGGAGATTGTTTGATCAGAGTGGGGTATTTTGTTTGTTTAATGGTGTAATGGTATTATAAGCTATGTGCAGCTAAACTACACCCTCAATCTCTCTCCTATACCTAAAAACCAGTTCTATAACATACTGCCATTGGTACAGTAAATTGGACACTTTAACACTGCCAGTGAGAG
This sequence comes from Epinephelus fuscoguttatus, assembly GCF_011397635.1. NCBI lineage: Eukaryota > Metazoa > Chordata > Actinopteri > Perciformes > Serranidae > Epinephelus > Epinephelus fuscoguttatus. The sequence goes on from NC_064755.1 coordinate 3,987,934, forward strand.
TGGCCAGCATTGTGTTTGATCTATAAAGAGCTTTAGACCTTTATTTTCTTACAATAATGGAAAGTATAGCATTGTGGCCAGGTTAAAGGTTAATGTTAATGTATGTACAGTTACAAAAGGGTCCCCAGTAACGCTACTCTATTATTTCAATTACTACCATGGACAGGAACTTGTTGGGCATCTCTGATGTAATTCATATCCCTTTTAACCCCTTGAGTCCTAGGCTATTTTGGCCATCTGTGAATCATTTTTGATTTTGCCTTTATATAACACATAAAAAATGTTTACCATACCAATGTTTGGTACCTTTTCTTTTCAGCACAACATCATCTGCATTACCTTACAGTTATCTTTTCACTCATCAGGGAAAGAAGAAGTGTGTGGCAAAGAAAGGGCAGAGTAGCCGCATTGATCAGTACTTCCTAAGAAGTCAGTCGAGTCAGTCGGATGAAGTCCAGCGGCAGGTAGAAAACCACAGTTCGCAGGATATCAGTAACGCTGCCACTGAGGAGGAGGGGGTAGTAAGAGAAGATGCAGGTGACACTGAGGCCAGTATGCTAGCCAGAGAGAGAACCATGGAGCAAAAGGTTAGAGTTAGATGGCCTAGAGCAAATGACAGTAAAGAATGGGAGATAGTTAATAGAGATTTGTCAGTAATCTTGAGTAGGCTTAGAGGAAATGCAATGGAAAGGTTAGAAAAGATGGGAGATATAATGTATTCATATGGTGTAGAGAGGTTTGGGGTGCATGAGAGAAAGAGGAGTGAGAGGGTACAGTCAGGTAAGTCTAGGCGGCAGAGAGAAATAGAGAAGTTAGTCAAGGAAAGGAGACAGTTAAGAAAGCAGTGGAAAAAGGCTACAGAAGAAGAAAGGGAGGGAATTAAGGTGTTGCAAGAGGAGTTGAGAAGCAGGCTAGCAGTTCTTAGAAGGGCAGAGCATCTCAGGAAAAAGAGGAGGAAGAAGGAATATGCTAGGACAGGTTTTTTCAGGGACCCTTTTAAGTTTGTTAAAGGATTGTTCAGCCAGGAAAAGGGAGGGCAGCTTAAAGCAGAAAGGCTAGAGGTTGAAGAATATTTGAGAAACACATATTCAGATTTGGAGAAGAATAGGATAGTAGGTTTCCAACCTGATATCCCTCCATTAGGAGGTATAGAGCATGAGATGGATGTCAGGCCACCTAGGTGGAAGGAAGTTCAGGAGGTGGTCAGGCGTGCAAAGGCTTCTTCGGCCCCAGGGCCTAATGGAGTCCCCTACCGGGTTTATAAAAGTGCGCCTGATACCCTTAAATTTTTGTGGAAACAGCTAAGAATAGTTTGGGAAAAACAAATTATACCAAGAGCATGGCGTAGGGCAGGGGGTGTCCTCATTCCTAAGGAGAAGGAGTCTGTGGACCTTAGCCAGTTCTGGATGATTTCTCTCTTGAATGTGGAGGGGAAGATTTTCTTTAGTGTAGTAGCGCAGAGACTAGCTAGTTACTTAGAAAGGAATAGCTTAATAGATACCATGGTGCAGAAGGCAGGAATACCAGGTTTTTCAGGGTGTTTAGAGCATACTAGCATGATCTGGCACCAGATTCAGGCAGCGAAGATTAACAAAAGGGACCTACACGTAGTATTTTTAGATCTTGCAAATGCATTTGGTTCAGTTCCGCACAGCCTCATTTGGAGTGCGTTTGACTACTTCAGAGTGCCACAGGTAGTTGTTAACTTAGTGAAAGCATACTTTCAGGATATTAGGTTGTGTCTAAGTACAGCAGGTTTCACAACAGGTTGGCAGAGGCTAGAAATAGGCATCATGGCAGGGTGTACAATTTCTCCGTTAGCATTTACTATGGCAATGGAAGTAATCATCAGGGCTTCTAAGTGGGTGGTAGGTGGGGAGAGATGGCAGAATGGGTTGCATCTTCCACCAGTTAGGGCTTACATGGATGACATGACACTGGTGACCACAACAATGCCATGTACAAAGAGGCTACTAGAGAAGGTAAATAAGAACCTCAAGTGGGCCAGCATGAAAATCAAGCCTAGTAAATCTAGAAGCATCTCGATATGTAGAGGAAATTAAGTGATAGGAAGTTTGTCATAGATGACGAGGACATCCCAACAATTAGGGAAAAGTCAGTAAAGAGCTTAGGTAGGTTGTACAATGTAGAGTTGAATGATAAGGAACAGGTGGTGAAATTTAGAAAAGATGTGGCTGAAGGATTGGATAGAATAGATAAATCAGAACTTCCAGGAAAGTTGAAGTTGTGGTGTTTGCAATTTGGGCTATATCCTAGGTTAATATGGCCACTGTCAATTTATGAAATTCCAATAACTGTTGTGGAGAGAATTGAAAGGTTGGTTAGCTCCTACATTAGGAAGTGGTTGGGCGCTCCTAGATGCCTAAATAGTGTTGCATTGTATGGAAAAGGGATACTTCAGCTGCCAGTAACTAGTTTAACAGAGGAATTTAAATGTACCAAGGTCAGGACAGAGCTCTTGTTAGCTGGGAGTAAGGATGTGGTAGTTAGGAGTGTGGTTCCAAATCCAACCAAGGGGAGGAAGTGGAACCCAAGATCGGCAGTTCAGGAGGCAGAGGCAGCTCTTAGACATGCAGAGATTGTAGGTAATGTTCAGTTTGGCCGGGGAGGCCTGGGGCTTGGCTCAGGTAAACCGGTATGGAATACAGCAGGCCTCAAAGATAAAAGAAAGCTGGTTGTAGAACAGATACGCAGACAGGAAGAGATAGTAAGGGGTGCAAAGGTAGTGGCCCAGGCTAAACAGGGACAGTGGTTGAATTGGGAAAGTGTAGAGAAGAGGAAGCTTAGTTGGAGGGACCTGTGGAGTATGGAGGAGAATCGTATTAGATTCCTGATAGGGGCTACATACGATGTCTTACCAACCCCCCAGAACCTAAAACTGTGGGTAAATGAGGACCCGTCATGCCCATTGTGTTCACGCATCGCAACTTTAAAGCATATTTTGTCAGGTTGCAAAGTTAGCTTGTCACAAGGCCGATATACATGGCGACATAATCAGGTGTTGAAATGTTTAGCTGCAGGCATTGAAGGGAAACGAAGACAGGTGAATTCAGAAGGTGTTAAGGATAGGAGTTTAGTAATTCAGTTTGTCCGTGAGGGAGAGAAATACAGAAGGGATAAGTTAGTGAGGAGGCAAAGGTGTGGCCGCCTAGAAGGTGCTTGTGATTGGGAAATGCAAGTAGATTTAGGGGGAAAGCTTGTTGTTCCTCAGGAAATAGTCTGTACCAGGCAGAGGCCTGACTTAGTGTTGTGGTCAGTGAGTCAACAGATAGTTTATTTCATCGAGCTGACAGTTCCTTGGGAAGACTCAGTGGAAGAAGCATATGAAAGAAAAAAGCTTAGATATGCAGACTTAGGAGCAGAAGCTGAGCAGCGAGGATGGAAGACTAGGATTTGTCCAGTGGAAGTGGGGTGTAGGGGATTCATAGCAAGATCAACTGTCTCACTCCTGGGAACTCGGAGTGCGGGACAGAGTTTGAGGAAGACAGTGAGGGAAATGTCAGATGAAGCAATTAAATGCAGCCAGTTTATCTATTACAGAAGAAATAATGTCAGCTGGGGGCCAGCAGGGAGAACTACTAAGCAGGGCACATAACTCCTTGAGATCAGGTGGAGAGATCCACTTCCTGTCAGGAGAAATCCAGGAAGAGGAAGTATTTAAGTGTGGGAGTGGCCTATTGGAATCCATTTTGTTTGAGGCCATGCGGCAAGGTGAGTGTGCTTGCTGATCCTGTAAGTCCAGTTAGCTCCTTTAACTTTAGCTTATATTGTAGTTATGCTATGTAGTGTGTGAAATAGAGTATGGTGAATGTGACAGGAAAGCTAGTATCAGCATTGCTTCTGCCTGGAGCTCGCATGTATGGAGCCTGGGTTTGGTTGAAGATGGCAGTGCTGTTTGGGCTGAGAAAGCCATGTGTATGTAAGGAGGAAATCCAGGAAGAGGAAGGTTATTTAAGTGTGGGAGTGGCCTATCGGAATCCATTTTGTTTGAGACCATGCTGCAAAGTGAGTGTGTTTGCTGATCCTGTGAGTTCATTTATCTCCTTTAACTTTAGCTTACATTGTAGTTATGCTATGTAGCGTGTGAAATAGAGTATGGTGAATGTGCTAGTAAAGGTAGTATCAGCATTGCTTCTGCCTGGAGCTCGCATAAACGGAGCCTGGGTTTGGTTGAAGGTGGCAGTGCTGTTCTGTTTGGGCTGAGATCACTGTCTAGCCTCCTGGAGGTGTCATTGTTGTGAGGGCTCGTCTTGGGAGGTAGACTGTACAGCCTAACCCGGCGGGGAGTGTGATAGCCTAACAAGGCTTCCCTCCTGGGTCTACCTCCTCTGTGGTAATATAGGTAAGGTAAAGGAGGTTGTTCGGTTAGTGTGGGAGCAGTGAGACCTGGCATTAAGGGAGTGTCTCTGGGACGCCAGAGATCACTGTCTAGCCTCCTGGAGGTGTCGTGGGACCAACTAGACGAAACACCGGTGAAAGGAGGTTCCCACCCGATGACCCCAAAGACATGTTAGTTATCACTGCTCATTGGTCTGTATAGTTAAGCCTTGCCATAATAGTTTGTCGTAGGGCTTAGGAGGTTATTCACTGAGTGCTGATCCCTTTTTATTTATTTATTTATTTACTTATTTATTTATTTTTTTTTTTTAGAGCACAAACTTCTTGTGTTTATTTGAATTCAGAACTAGCCCAGCTAGTGACTGCTGTGAACAGGGCAGCTGACAACAAGGGAAAGACCATGTGACCGCTTGGAAAGACAGCTGACAGGAGGAAAAGACCCCAATGGTGCTGGCATGGGTTAGCAACCCATGGTAGCAGTGGTGAGGCCTAGCAGCCTTACTACAACCAAAAATTAGCTACAGCCAACTTAGGAAAAATACCCCAAGAGTCAGCGAGCAGGGTGGAAGATGACTCACAGGTGGATTACACGGTAACAGACATTGGAACGGACACGACTATGACTTGGATCTGTGACTCAGTGAAGGATAGGGGCACGGACCTATCCACCAGTGCTAGAATTAGCAGCAGTCAGGGCAAGGTGAGCGCATCTGTAGAGGATAAAAGTAGCACAGTTGAGAACAAGATGCTTCAGGTTTGTCCTGCGGCTGGCAGAAAGTAACATCAGTGAGAGGCCTCAGAACTCATCAGGGAAAGAAGAAGTGTGTGGCAAAGAAAGGGCAGAGTAGCCGCATTGATCAGTACTTCCTAAGAAGTCAGTCGAGTCAGTCGGATGAAGTCCAGCGGCAGGTAGAAAACCACAGTTCGCAGGATATCAGTAACGCTGCCACTGAGGAGGAGGGGTAGTAAGAGAAGATGCAGGTGACACTGAGGCCAGTATGCTAGCCAGAGAGAGAACCATGGAGCAAAAGGTTAGAGTTAGATGGCCTAGAGCAAATGACAGTAAAGAATGGGAGATAGTTAATAGAGATTTGTCAGTAATCTTGAGTAGGCTTAGAGGAAATGCAATGGAAAGGTTAGAAAAGATGGGAGATATAATGTATTCATATGGTGTAGAGAGGTTTGGGGTGCATGAGAGAAAGAGGAGTGAGAGGGTACAGTCAGGTAAGTCTAGGCGGCAGAGAGAAATAGAGAAGTTAGTCAAGGAAAGGAGACAGTTAAGAAAGCAGTGGAAAAGGCTACAGAAGAAGAAAGGAGGGAATTATGGTGTTGCAAGAGGAGTTGAGAAGCAGGCTAGCAGTTCTTAGAAGGGCAGAGCATCTCAGGAAAAAGAGGAGGAAGAAGGAATATGCTAGGACAGGTTTTTCAGGGACCCTTTTAAGTTTGTTAAAGGATTGTTCAGCCAGGAAAAGGGAGGGCAGCTTAAAGCAGAAAGGCTAGAGGTTGAAGAATATTTGAGAAACACATATTCAGATTTGGAGAAGAATAGGATAGTAGGTTTCCCACCTGATATCCCTCCATTAGGAGGGATAGAGCATGAGATGGATGTCAGGCCACCTAGGTGGAAGGAAGTTCAGGAGGTGGTCAGGCGTGCAAAGGCTTCTTCGGCCCCAGGGCCTAATGGAGTCCCCTACCGGGTTTATAAAAGTGCGCCTGATACCCTTAAATTTTTGTGGAAACAGCTAAGAATAGTTTGGGAAAAACAAATTATACCAAGAGCATGGCGTAGGGCAGGGGTGTCCTCATTCCTAAGGAGAAGGAGTCTGTGGACCTTAGCCAGTTCCGGATGATTTCTCTCTTGAATGTGGAGGGAAGATTTTCTTTAGTGTAGTAGCGCAGAGACTAGCTAGTTACTTAGAAAGGAATAGCTTAATAGATACCATGGTGCAGAAGGCAGGAATACCAGGTTTTTCAGGGTGTTTAGAGCATACTAGCATGATCTGGCACCAGATTCAGGCAGCGAAGATTAACAAAAGGGACCTACACGTAGTATTTTTAGATCTTGCAAATGCATTTGGTTCAGTTCCGCACAGCCTCATTTGGAGTGCGTTTGACTACTTCAGAGTGCCACAGGTAGTTGTTAACTTAGTGAAAGCATACTTTCAGGATATTAGGTTGTGTCTAAGTACAGCAGGTTTCACAACAGGTTGGCAGAGGCTAGAAATAGGCATCATGGCAGGGTGTACAATTTCTCCGTTAGCATTTACTATGGCAATGGAAGTAATCATCAGGGCTTCTAAGTGGGTGGTAGGTGAGAGAGATGGCAGAATGGGTTGCATCTTCCACCAGTTAGGGCTTACATGGATGACATGACACTGGTGACCACAACAATGCCATGTACAAAGAGGCTACTAGAGAAGGTAAATAAGAACCTCAAGTGGGCCAGCATGAAAATCAAGCCTAGTAAATCTAGAAGCATCTCGATATGTAGAGGGAAATTAAGTGATAGGAAGTTTGTCATAGATGACGAGGACATCCCAACAATTAGGGAAAAGTCAGTAAAGAGCTTAGGTAGGTTGTACAATGTAGAGTTGAATGATAAGGAACAGGTGGTGAAATTTAGAAAAGATGTGGCTGAAGGATTGGATAGAATAGATAAATCAGAACTTCCAGGAAAGTTGAAGTTGTGGTGTTTGCAATTTGGGCTATATCCTAGGTTAATATGGCCACTGTCAATTTATGAAATTCCAATAACTGTTGTGGAGATTGAAAGGTTGGTTAGCTCCTACATTAGGAAGTGGTTGGGCGCTCCTAGATGCCTAAATAGTGTTGCATTGTATGGAAAAGGGATACTTCAGCTGCCAGTAACTAGTTTAACAGAGGAATTTAAATGTACCAAGGTCAGGACAGAGCTCTTGTTAGCTGGGAGTAAGGATGTGGTAGTTAGGAGTGTGGTTCCAAATCCAACCAAGGGAGAGAAGTGGAACCCAAGATCGGCAGTTCAGGAGGCAGAGGCAGCTCTTAGACATGCAGAGATTGTAGGTAATGTTCAGTTTGGCCGGGGAGGCCTGGGGCTTGGCTCAGGTAAACCGGTATGGAATACAGCAGGCCTCAAAGATAAAAGAAAGCTGGTTGTAGAACAGATACGCAGACAGGAAGAGATAGTAAGGGGTGCAAAGGTAGTGGCCCAGGCTAAACAGGGACAGTGGTTGAATTGGGAAAGTGTAGAGAAGAGGAAGCTTAGTTGGAGGGACCTGTGGAGTATGGAGGAGAATCGTATTAGATTCCTGATAGGGGCTACATACGATGTCTTACCAACCCCCCAGAACCTAAAACTGTGGGTAAATGAGGACCCGTCATGCCCATTGTGTTCACGCATCGCAACTTTAAAGCATATTTTGTCAGGTTGCAAAGTTAGCTTGTCACAAGGCCGATATACATGGCGACATAATCAGGTGTTGAAATGTTTAGCTGCAGGCATTGAAGGGAAACGAAGACAGGTGAATTCAGAAGGTGTTAAGGATAGGAGTTTAGTAATTCAGTTTGTCCGTGAGGGAGAGAAATACAGAAGGGATAAGTTAGTGAGGAGGCAAAGGTGTGGCCGCCTAGAAGGTGCTTGTGATTGGGAAATGCAAGTAGATTTAGGGGGAAAGCTTGTTGTTCCTCAGGAAATAGTCTGTACCAGGCAGAGGCCTGACTTAGTGTTGTGGTCAGTGAGTCAACAGATAGTTTATTTCATCGAGCTGACAGTTCCTTGGGAAGACTCAGTGGAAGAAGCATATGAAAGAAAAAAGCTTAGATATGCAGACTTAGGAGCAGAAGCTGAGCAGCGAGGATGGAAGACTAGGATTTGTCCAGTGGAAGTGGGGTGTAGGGGATTCATAGCAAGATCAACTGTCTCACTCCTGGGGGAACTCGGAGTGCGGGGACAGAGTTTGAGGAAGACAGTGAGGGAAATGTCAGATGAAGCAATTAAATGCAGCCAGTTTATCTATTACAGAAGAAATAATGTCAGCTGGGGGCCAGCAGGGGAACTACTAAGCAGGGCACATAACTCCTTGAGATCAGGTGGAGAGATCCACTTCCTGTCAGGAGAAATCCAGGAAGAGGAAGTATTTAAGTGTGGGAGTGGCCTATTGGAATCCATTTTGTTTGAGGCCATGCGGCAAGGTGAGTGTGCTTGCTGATCCTGTAAGTCCAGTTAGCTCCTTTAACTTTAGCTTATATTGTAGTTATGCTATGTAGTGTGTGAAATAGAGTATGGTGAATGTGACAGGAAAGCTAGTATCAGCATTGCTTCTGCCTGGAGCTCGCATGTATGGAGCCTGGGTTTGGTTGAAGATGGCAGTGCTGTTTGGGCTGAGAAAGCCATGTGTATGTAAGGAGGAAATCCAGGAAGAGGAAGGTTATTTAAGTGTGGGAGTGGCCTATCGGAATCCATTTTGTTTGAGACCATGCTGCAAAGTGAGTGTGTTTGCTGATCCTGTGAGTTCATTTATCTCCTTTAACTTTAGCTTACATTGTAGTTATGCTATGTAGCGTGTGAAATAGAGTATGGTGAATGTGCTAGTAAAGGTAGTATCAGCATTGCTTCTGCCTGGAGCTCGCATAAACGGAGCCTGGGTTTGGTTGAAGGTGGCAGTGCTGTTCTGTTTGGGCTGAGATCACTGTCTAGCCTCCTGGAGGTGTCATTGTTGTGAGGGCTCGTCTTGGGGAGGTAGACTGTACAGCCTAACCCGGCGGGGGAGTGTGATAGCCTAACAAGGCTTCCCTCCCTGGGTCTACCTCCTCTGTGGTAATATAGGTAAGGTAAAGGAGGTTGTTCGGTTAGTGTGGGGAGCAGTGAGACCTGGCATTAGGGGAGTGTCTCTGGGACGCCAGAGATCACTGTCTAGCCTCCTGGAGGTGTCGTGGGACCAACTAGACGAAACACCGGTGAAAGGAGGTTCCCACCCGATGACCCCAAAGACATGTTAGTTATCACTGCTCATTGGTCTGTATAGTTAAGCCTTGCCATAATAGTTTGTCGTAGGGCTTAGGAGGTTATTCACTGAGTGCTGATCCCTTCTTATTTATTTATTTATTTACTTATTTATTTATTTATTTTTTTTTTTTTAGAGCACAAACTTCTTGTGTTTATTTGAATTCACTATGACATACTGTGTAAATATATTGGAGCCAAAACACACAACAAACATAAAATCTGATTTGGAAAATAATGTTGTTTTTTGAACCTGTTTAAGTTACAGTAATGGCTGGCTTTGCTGCCACCTTACAAGTTGCTGGAGCCAGAAAAAGTTGTGTACAGTGATGGAAGGCAGTGTGGAGCTGAACTGAGGAAAGAAAAACAGACAGCAACTGTCAGTGACTGTGATTGTCTGATAGTTATCAATCGTGCAAACATATGGTCGACAGTTTGACAAAGTACTATTAATTCCAAAGGTTCATGGTTTTGTTCAAGGAGTAATATCTGCTATTGTTAATTTCACAGTTTTTTGTTTTTTTTGTAACAAGGTTATTACTACAGGGTCTGGCAACCAACACTCGTCTCTTTGGGCTGGAGTTGGACATCAGTAGCTGTGAGGTACACTGCACAATTACACACAAATGCAAAAGAAAACCCACCTTCATTGTTTGTAATGATGAGTTGCAGCAAACAAATAACTGTATGGCTTTGTGTGTTTGTGTGTGTGTTTGTGTGTGTAGTTACGTTCAGCAGGAGCTCAGGTGATACAGGAGCACATCTCTGAAGCTACATCTATCAGAAGTCTGGATATCTCTGACAATGGTATGCAAAGCCACACACAAACGCACACGCACGCACTCAAAGAGGAAAATCAAGACATACGCACAATTATCTCATGTCAGGACACTGCGCAGAAATGCTAACAGGAACCAAACCAAGGCTATAAGTCTTACTGCTGCAGCACCATGTTTTCACTTAGGTGATGTCACAGTCGTCTGTTAAACTGTGCTGGTTGTGGCAACCCTGATGGAGATGTTACAAGGGTGAATGTTTTGCTGATATTTTGCTCATTATTTTTACCTGTGCATGTCAGACAGATGAATTACCACTCTATTACAGTTAATTTTTTTTAAACAGTTAAGCTACATATAGCATAGAAACACAGAACTATTACAGATTACAGTAGGACCATACCATTTACATCAGAAATAAGATAAAAGAACATAGAATATGCTTATGTGGCTGCATAGTCACTAAACTATGTCAGATAATATATATAGGCCTATATAAGAATATGTTTTTTCACTGTCTTGCTGAGAGTTAAATGAGAAGATTGATACCTCTCTCATATTTGTTTGCTAAAGATATAGCTACAGTACAGCCAGATGGTTAGCTTAGCTTTGCATGAAGACTGGGAACAAGGGGAAACAGCTAGCCTGGCTCCATGCAAAGGTAACAGAATCCAATGATTGTGATGAGACAAAACCATTTTAGAATGTTGTTGAGAAAAGTTGCAGCAGTGTGAACTGGTCCGTCTAACATTGACTCAAACCGACTGATGGTGTCACCTGCAATTCAGCTGGTCAAATCACAGCAACTGGTCTTAGAACGTAAAGCACATCATCTGTTTCAACAACCAGTCGGTTTGTAGTGAAGTTTAATGTTTCTCCCTCTCTCCCCTGTCTGTCTGCCTGTAGGTTTTGAGAATGACATGGTGACTTTGGTTCTGTCTGTTGGTCGATGCCACTCTCTACGACACCTCGCATTGGGAAGAAACTTTGCCATGAAGTCCAGGTACTTTGACTCTACCATCATTTCTTCTCCTTAGATGGATTATGTATAAACTAGTCCATAATCGGGAATTGGGTTATGTATAGAGGAATAAGAAATCAAGAATAGTATATTAGAGGAGATGCAAAATCAGAGCACTGTAAATGCACTGTGTAATAAATATTAATGTAAGACAAACAATGCACACTGTCTTTAGAAACATGCTTTTTGGCAAAATACATGGAGCATAGTTTTGGTTGACGGCACGGAGGCGGTCACACAGGTACACACATAGAGGTTTCGATCCGCAAGTGTTGGAGATGAAGGCTTCCGAGCCAAACTGTGGTCCCAGCGCACATGTGCAGCTCACGCTGCTAATGGTGCTCACAGTATGAATGGGTAGTGGTCAAAAACGCGAATATAAACAGTAGAAATGTGGGAAAAATGCAAAAACGGCATTGTGGCTGTCTGCACATGACCAAGATGAAAGCCTATGTGCAAGTTCAGAGAAGTAGGTCAAAGCAGTGAGGAGGAAAACGGATGATGACAGACAGAGGGAGGGACAGAGGTTTCTCCATTTAATAGTAGGATGCAAACCTTTGTACACAGACAGCTGGAGATAACTGAAGTCATTGTGCCCATTAAGAAAACAATACTAAGTTTAAAATTTAAAAAATCACTTGTTCAGCTGCATGTGTGACAGCTGCTGGGTGTATACACTAGGCCCAAATGATACAAAGCTTCTGTGAATACCTATTTAAAAATGTAAATAATATCTATTTTTTTACAGTGCCAGTTTATCAATCAAAATATTATCTTACTAAAATCTCTCTAAGCAGTCAGAAAAGGGACTTGCATAAAATGTGTAAAAGCATAAAAATGTTGATGAATTCATCTAAGTCCCAGTTTGTTTCAAAGTGGTGCTTGTTAGACTGTCTGAGAGTTTGCACCATTATCCCCATTTGTATGATTTATTGAATCATGACAACAAAGACGTACAAAAAATGCAGAACAGGTTTAATAATTACATATAATTACACATTTCATGTGGTTGGATAACACATTGTAAAAAGTTAAAAACTAAAAGTTCTGTTTAAAGCATGAGCAGTGACGACCCTGGGTTATACCTCTCAGGGTACAAATACATTGCTCTAACCGTCGTTGATGGAGGTTGTTTGGGCAACATACAGCCTGAGTGGAAGACACTGCTCAGAGCTAGAATAATTACTGAGAGCTTATCTGCATATTTTTGGGGAATCAAATAATTTAATCAGATTTTAATTTACTGGTGGCAACAAGGTCTGATTTTACTATTGTAAGGTCACTACATTTGGATATCAATCAAAGCTGAGGCAAGCAAAGGACACTGTTCCTACAAACGTTATGGTGATTACAGCTCAATCAAACCAAATGTTCTTTTGAGTGGCTCAAATGCAGATATAAAATTCATCACCCATAAATCTTAGAAATGCACTTTTGGTTGACATTTTAAAGAATGTTTTGCAAACTGCAAAAATAATGATCAGGTAAATTGGCCAAACAACCTAAACAGTGTTTTACTGTAAGGCTACATCTCACACCTTATATTTAATCCCCTCCTTATCATATCACTCACAGCTCTCTCTAGGTAACTGTGTGTATACTGGTCTGAAGTCTGTGTGAGTTTGTAACTGATGCACATAACCAAACTAACTGACATGTGCAGTTTAAACTTGTACATGTTGTTTCTTTCTTTCCCCTGTCATTCTCTTCATCATTCCATGCTTTCCTCCTTACCTTGTCTGTCATATTTCTTGTTTTCCTGTTTTGATATGTTCCCTTTCTCTCTACCAGAGCTCTCACTGATGTTCTTCATCGTATAGCTCAGCTCATTCAGGATGAAGAGTGTGTGAGTGACACTTCCTTTCAATTAATTCACTCCCAGTCATTAATATTACCTCCCCCCAATGCTTAATTATTAGGGTTGAGCCAGGTAATCAGATGAAACAAGTATCCCCCATAGATTTTTATGAGTAAAAGTATCATCCGAGTGTCAATATCCGCACTCTTGGTGAAGGAAAATCCTTATTTGGGGAGCAGTGTTTAATCTATTACGCTTGTGATCAAAAAGTATCCAAAGCACAGTGATAATAAAAGTAGCAACTTCTGATCAAATCATTTCAGTATCACATTTAAAATAACAACCTGGTTCAGTCCCACCCATTTCCAGTTTGAGCACACCGACTTCAGATTCAACCCCTGCCCATTCTGAGTACAGATACAAATGCAGACAGTCTAGTTGGTTGGACTGACACAGAGAGATACAGATATAGATAATGGTCTACTCGCTCACACCCATTAATTATGTGCAACTTGATGATAATCACAAACCATACTTCAGTTCACTTTCTCAATGTAAATGTTTCTTCCTAATGTTCCGCCAAAAAAAAAAGTTGCAGTTTCTTATATAGCTCTGTGTGTGTGTGTGTGTGTGTGTGTGTGTGTGTGTGTGTGTGCGTGAGTGCGTGCGCGCGCACAGCCCTTGCAGTCTCTATCAGTGTGCGACTCCAAGCTGAAGACAGGGATGCACATCCTGCTGAGCGCGCTGGGTGGCCACGCTGCTCTGGCTGAAGTGGACATCAGTGGAAACAACATCGGAGACACTGGAGCCAAAATGCTGGCTAAAGCCCTGATGAGTAATACCACACTGAGGTACACACACACACACCCACACACTAGCCAGTAACCAATTTTTCATCTTAATTTATTATTATTTGTGAATTCAGTAAGTTGTATGGCGGCCGTTGGCAGTGTGAAGACAACAGCATTACATACTACCGTAAAACTTCAATTAATAGCCCAGGCTATTGTTTGCTTAAATCACATCGGGCCATCAGCTGGCCTATATTTAGGACAGGCCTTAAACTCCTTTCACACAAAACTGTTGCTCAATAAAGATGAGAAATACAATCAAACTGTTTATTTAATCAGTATGAATATTAATTTATAAAAATTAGGCTTCAAATAATATATAAATTGTAAATCATTCATTTGATCTAGCTCTAAGGAATAGGGCATCAGAGAAAGAGAGTTACAGCCCTCAATTTACAGCACCCCAGGATTGCGGTACCCAGCATACAGACACAACACTTAAACATGTTAAAACAATACTCACAACTTGGATACATTTTTATGAAAAACCCTTTTGATTCTTTAGATCTGAGAACCTTTACAGACTAAAGGAATGTGAATAATTTACACAGTAATCGAGGAATGGACACCATTTTGTTTCTTTGATTTTTGTCTATCTTGCATACCATAAATCTTTATGAATTATTCTTTGGTGCTCATGGTTTCAGTTAAATGAACTGAACACGATTGTTAATGTTAGCTCAAATGGATAGCAACCAGGTTTTATACAGCCAAAGAATTTGTATAAAAAGGAACTGCTTGGCAACCAGACCAGGCGTCTAATTGAGACAGGCTTTTATTTGTCAAAATGTGTAGCCACACTGGGTTAGTAAAAGAGACTGGGTATTTAATTGGGCTTAATTTGGCTTTTAATTGAAGTTCTATGGTATTTATTCACATAGTGCTTCTTCCTATTTGGTCCTAGAAAATCATCATGTCAATACCCAGACCGGAACACTGGCTTTTTAACACTACACGCCACACAAGTGGAATAATCTGCAGAGGCTTGTAAAATAAGACAAGCTAATCCCTTTCAATCAATGGAAATCCCTCATGACTGACTAAGTGCAGTTTGAATGCATGTGTTTTTTGTGAAATGATGTTGTCCATTATGTTGATGTTCTTTTCCTGTTTCTTGTATAATTTGTTGATAGATGCTTTGTGTGCTCCTATTGTTTTATATATTGCAATCAGGGAATCTTTGTAAAAGAGATTTACCTTAATGGCCTTCCCTGTGTAAATAATAATGATAATCATCATAATAATAATAATAATAATAATAATAATAATAATAATGATAATAATGATACAACTACTACTACTACTAATAATAATGATAAGAATCATAATATCTTCATTCTTTAATAATAAGTTAATCATTAATAATTGTTTCTGAAACACATTGTTGTGCAAATTGCTCCACTTTGTGTCGTAACAGTATTACATAGGAACATTTTTGTGCCACAACCGAACCATTATTTCTCATCCAAATGTTTCCTTTCATCTGTGAGCCTCCTATCAGCCACTAGATGTCAACATTTCATTCTTTTAAAATTAACACTCAGGTCTTGACTGGCTCAGAGTGTTTAAGTATTAGATGTGTTCACTTTGATATTAGATGTTACCTGGTTCACATGCTGGTAGGGTACTACACCTCCACCCAGACTGTGGTGTTGACTGTTTGCCATCCTCAACCAGACTTAGAGAGACTTGTCCCAGCTATAGCTTTACTTCTTGAACTGACTTCTCTCTCTCTCTCTCTCTCTCTCTCTCTCTCTCTCTCTCTCTCTGTCCCTCTCTTTCAAGGAATTTAGCATGGGACAGAAACAATATAACTGCCAGAGGTTTCCAGGATGTGGCTGATGCCTTGGAGAGGTCATACATTTACACACACACACACACACACACACACACACACACACACACACACACACACACACATTTATTAGCCAAGGTACACTGTGAGCCAGAGTTGATTCATTCTAAAAAATAGTTTAGCACTAGTTGCAGCGTCACAAACTGGCTAAATTTATAAATTTGGTAAATCTGGTAAATTTATATTCACCTGAAAATAAGAATCAATGTGTTGTGGACCTTTAAGTACATAATTTTACATTAAGTGCTTAATGTTGCATGAGGATACACTGAGTACTTGACAAATCCAAATGTTGACCTGTAATGAAAACAGTGTAGATGTAATGTAAATGAAAAGTCAGAGGATCATCAGTTATTTCAGTTTATCACAACACATAAATATGGGGGGACATAAATATGTGTGTGGTTTTGAGACATTTGACTCAGAACCCCAAACCTCAAACTCATGATGGCGCTTTAGGTAAAGTCAGTGTATCACCACAGGATTTATCCACTGGGCACCATGAATACAAACTTTCAAGGCAACCTATCCACTTGTCAGAGGCATAGCACCAACTTTTGGGCCCTATGGATAAGCAGTCCCAGTGGGCCCCCTGCCCTTCCTCTCTTGAGCCATGTATCTCTCATGTACCTTTTAATTTTTTTTTCACAAAGTCAGTTTGCTTTCTTTCCCCTTTCTTTCTCTTCTGTTTTAGAACCCTGATATAGCTTTCTTTGGGAAAGACATGAGAGTGTTCACTGGTTTGCTTCAGAGAGCCTCCACTATTTTTATACAAAGTTCAGTCTTTCAACCAATTTATTTTGTCAATTTTATTTCAGTTATGGCACTTATTACTTAGAAAAAAAAAAGTAAAAACCAAACCAGACTTTTCATTTCAGGCTTTTTGAGGGTCCCCCTCCTATTGGGGCCCTGGGTAATCAGTCCCACTTCCCCCCCTACTACAATACTCCTGCAGTCTTTGTTGAACTATTTCAATCTAGACCAAAGTGGTGGACCAACTGGCTAAGAGACCAACACAGCAAACCCTAGAGTGATATCGCTATCATGACTAACAGTAAAAAGTGAAATGTACTGCACTGCACAGTATGCATGGTGGATTAACCCTATTTGAATACGGTGGATGTAAATTTTGATGGAAGGATTCTATGTTGTGCAGGAATTTCACTCTGCAGCAGGTGTCTCTCCCTCTTGCTGATATCACACAGAGTTACCGCAGCAACCCTGACAGAACAAAAGAGGCTATGCACAAGGTCAGTGAGTGTGTGTGTGTGTGTGTGTGTGTGTGTGTGTGTGTGTGTAAATATGAGTCTATGTTTAGTAGTTACAGTTATCAGTGTGTGGGAAAATATGACTAAAACCCACACCAATTAAATTGTTGAAGGTGTTGATAACACTTTGTCATGATCTAATCTGGAGGATAATTAAAAAGGTGAATGATGTACTGTAAACACCATTTAGCATGCCTCCTCTCTGTGTCAAGTGGTGGTGAGGGGTGTGGGTAAAAATGTTATGTTAGTAACATACATGTGTAACAAAACAATTATTCAGTGTACACCTTGTGTGTGTGTGTGTGTGTGTGTGTGTGTGTGTGTGGGTGTGTGTGGGTGTGTGCAGATTCAGCAATGTTTAGACAGAAACAACCAGAGACAGTCTGAAAGAGTGGAACTTCAGCAAGTTTTTAAAGTACAACAATCTGAGAAGGTAAGAAGCATGATAGAAATAGAACATTTGGTATTGGAGGTCAGTGGACAACAGCAGTAAAATATCCTGCTGATTAAAGAAGTACTTCACTGCTGGAAAGATGGTCTTTTCATAAAACTGTCTAAATAATAATAATAGTAGTACATTTTATTTGATAGGTGCCTTTCAAAACACTCAAGGTCACCTTACAGAGCAAATGCCGACAAGTAATAAACAGAACAAGAGACATGAATTGGACAGACACATGTAAGAGCTGGGATAAAAACAGTTATACTGTAGAGATAAAAGGGAAACACAGAGTGTTAGAGTGTACAAGCCAGTTTGAACAGGTGGGTTTTGAAGTGGGATTTGAATGATGTTAGCCTGTCAGGCTGTTGAACGTGTGAGGGTAGGGAGTTCCAGAGCCTGGGGCAGTGCAGCTGAAAGCCCTGGCACTCATGGTGCTGAGGCGTGAGGTAGGAATGGATAGGAGACCAACAGAGGAAGAGCGCAGGGACCGGAACAGGGTGTACTCCTGGAAAAGGTCAGAGAGATGAGTTGGGGCTAGGTTGCGGAGGGCCTTGAAGGTGAGCAGAAGGTTTTTGTGGTCAATCTGGTACTGAACTGGGAGCCGGTGTAGTTGGATGAGAATGGGGGTGATGTGGTCAGATGTTTTCATTCAGGTAATGATCCGGGCAGTTGAATTCTGAATGATCTGAAGCCTGTTGAGGAGTTTGGTGGGAAGGCCAGAGAGAACTGCATGACAGTAGTTAATAGGGGATGTAACAAATGCGTGGACCAAGCCCTCAGTGCTGGATTGGGACAGTGATGGATGGAGTCTGGAAATGTTGTGAAGGTAGAAGAAAGTAGTCCAGGTAATGTTTTGTATGTGAGGTTCAAATAATAAAGTGCTGCCCAGAATGGTACTGAGGATACAGGGAAGTTATCAATGATGATATGAGGGACATGGGTGCTTTAGATTTTGGCCAGGGTATTTTTGGAACGAAGGGCCTCAGTTTAGCTTGCTGTTGAGCTTAAAAAAGTTCTTGCTCATCCAACTCCTGTTGTCCTCAAGGCAAGTGGTAAAGGGGTTGGTAGGAAAGGCAGAGGAAGGTTTAATGGAGATGTAGACCTGTGTGTCATCTGCATAACAGTGGAAACGGACATCATGGTGACAAAGGATGGTGCCCAGGGGAGGTAGATGATGAATAGAAGTGGACTCTACAACTACAAACTGTTGTAGATAAGATGTGAAAGAGAAAATTGCGTCACCAGTGATCCCAATGCCAGCCATGCCCTCCAGGAGTAGTGGGTGGGAGATGGTTTTGAACACAACACCACGGTCAAGGAGGATAAGGATTGTGAGCAGTCCAGAGTCAGATGCATGGAGGAGGTCGTTGTTTTTTTTTTTTAACCAGGGTTGTTTCAGTACTTTTGGAAAGCAGATTGGAAGGGCTTATGGAGGTTGTTTGGGTAGCAAGATGCAAATACTTTTTAAAATTAGTACTACATGACCAGAGAGAAGAAAGAAAAAGGGTTGTGGCATTCACTTTTGCTCAGGAAGTAGAAAACCTACAATTACCAGAATGCACTGGACCAATAAACACTCCCACTGGTAGATGATGTAATGTGAGCTGCCCATCCTTAAACAATATAGTGGCCGGCTGGTAACAGTTGCCCTTTTTTTTTTTACAGTTAAACACTAAGCTAAAATACGTCTCTGAAAAGATTTAGGCAAAAAAAAGGACAACGCAGTAACAGAAACTTGGTTTATGTCTGATCAGCATTGCCTAGTTTTACCGTTTGATCATAGTTTGGTCTGAGTTTAAGAGAGGGTTGGGGGGGTCGCTCTCTATTTTGATCTGCTTCTATTCTTTTTCTGTCCTAATAAGGAAAGTACAATCTGTCGTTTGTGCAACAGTCGTAGATAATAGCTGGCAGATCTGGGCACCGGCAAGATGGAGTGAAGTGTACCACAATTCATTTACACATACTACCGACTGTGTTATGACACAAAGCTGGTTCAAAATCGGTCAAGTATCCCTTTAATATAGTATAATAAAAGTAGCACAATAGAAAGATAAGTCCGAATCAGGCTTCACCGGGATACAGTGTAGTATTAATTCATTTTACAATAAATAAGTAAAATAAATAATCAATCAAACTAAGTTCTATCATATCAGAGGTGGAGCTCTGTGACTGAAGCACATCTGATGGTTAAAAAATAACTATATTGTCCACATATACCAGTTTCTGTCTAGGTCAGCCCTATCTTGGTTGTCCTCCATTATAGCAGGTCAAGGGTATGTGTCGGCAGTTGGAGGACCGCCTTCAACGTTTAAACCACTGCAACATTCAGGAGGTCCAGGCCGACATCCTGGCAGCACACGAGGCACTGCACAACGCCAGGGAGTCCTTCAAGGTACAAGCTACTCAGATGGGTTTGCATAATCGTCATGAATTATACAAGTTTGGGCCAAAATAATCACAACCAGGCCTTGCCAGATTTCAGTGGGCCCAAAGTACATGTCAACAATATGTTAAATAATAATGCAATTGTAAATGAGATATATACACTTAGTGGCCACTTTATTAGGCACACCTGTAAAATTTAAGTTTGATGCAGCAGGTCAGCTTTTACAAAAATATTAATGTTCAGGTTTGACTGACAATGTCAGAGAGGCATTTGTGTAACTATATATTTATTGTTGAGGTTGTAGTTTGCAGTGGTGTTGAACTGGATGGCATTGTATAAAGAGGTGTCTCTAATGTTTTGCCCATTTACAACCATGAGGGGGGAGAATATTAAAAACACATTTCAAAATAATGCAGTCGAGTACAACACTACTAACTATAATCTCAGTAATTAGCATAAAGTTGAATTAACACATTCAAAGTTTTAATAAAAACTGTAAAAATAAAATGGCCATGGGGCGTAGATGATGTTTTATGTCACTTACGTTTTTGTTGGCTCTCCCTGTGCAGCTGCTTCCCTCTCTGTATGAGGCAGGCAAGAAGTGTGCCTCAGATGGAGACTTGGTGAATGGCATCCTCACTGACACTGCAACTGTGCTGACGAATGAGTTCAACAGAAGCATACAGGTACACAGTTAAATAACTGTACACCTAATCACAAGGGCCAAATCACAGGGCAGCATACTGATAATCACCACAAACAGTATTTATTTAAACATTTCCCAGCTAGTCAGTTTAAATTGCAAAAAAATGAAGAGAGCGTGTGCAGCAGGCTTACCTGGAATATTATTCATCAAAGTGTGCACAGAACGCACACTTGATTTATGTGGAAGATAGATTTAGTGTGCACACAATAAAGCTTATATTGATTAAACAAGTGTACACACCCACATACAGGTATCTAAGTGTTTATTAATTGATGAAATTTGCCTAGTTTAGGCAATACTCTGTGGTTTCCAAAATAAGGACTCATGAAGCAGAATGCTAATAAATCATCAAAAATGCACTTCAATTACGTGCATGTATGTTATTCATGCAAGATGTTCCATTAATCTTTGACAGACAAGCCTTTCAAGTACATTTGGTACAGCAGGCAGAATGGAGATGGGTCTATAATGGGTTAAAATGACTTGGTCATCAACAGTGCTTGGTCTTAAGCATGCTCAAGCCCCAGTCTGTGTGTTCCAGGAGTTGGCTGAAGGCCTGATGAGAACAGCAGAGGCAGCGTGTCCACGGGTGGTCCAGCGGTCAAGTGTGTGCGAGTGTCTGTCAGAGTGTGTGTCCAAAAGAAGCAGACAGACACACACATTCTTGAGAAACAGTCTGGTGGAAAACACAGGGCAGATCATCAGCAACAGACTGCGGTAATAACACAAATATAGAACAGTATCATTTCAGACTGTTTGATGAACTCCACAGATACTATATGATCTGACTGACTGTTGTGATTGATGAAAAGATGATGAAGAGGAAAGTATGTAGATGTCTTTGGTAGAAACTTTGCGTGGGGGCAAAAGTTTCCATGGTTCAACCAGGAAATATGAAATAATGGTCAGCACATTATATCAGTAGATTCCCTTAATAGTATAATAATTATTTACTGCAAATCTCTGCAAGAAGACCTTAATGGATCAATGAAGTGCCTGATTATTTACTGTCATGAAGATTCTTCATGCACTGTAAACCAAAAACATTTAGAACTGAAAAGCTACAGATGGAATTTGTTTGCCTTCCCCTGTTCTGACCCAAAAGAAACCGTGCTGGAAATGTTTTGCCAACATTTGGACATTTATACAAAACCCAGGTATAAAAAAGTTAGCCCTGTGCTATTTGTTGACAAACAATCTGCACTGCGTCTTTGAAGGCATGTCCACATAGGTTCAGTTAATTCTTGGATGTGTCATTGACTAATTTGCTATCCAACAAGAAACAACTAACCTAAGCTAAGCTAAGCTAAACACACTGTGGATGAGGCAGACAGACCGATGTGTGTCTAATATATTTTACTGCTCTAAATTATGCAGTAGATGCAGTAAAGGTGTTCAAGTCCAGATAATATATGCTATATTAAAATCTAATATTATATTTGTATTACTGTAAATAGCCCATTGATTCATTACAGATATAGCCTTCAGTCTGGTGTAATCAAATGTGTGTATTTGTTCTTTGTTTCCACCCATCCAGTGAACTGAGACAAACACTGAGTGTCTCTCTGGCTGAAAGCATCTTAGAGCAGGTACAACAGGATCTGACCATGGCGCAGGACAAAATGGTAAATGTGACTCTATTGTACTTTGTATAAGTGTGTGGGGGTGTGTGAAGTGTTATGATGGTTACTCCATACATGTAATATTCATTACAATAAGGACCAATTTTTGAGAAATGTCCTTGTTTACAGTCTTATGCACATTCAGATGGAAAGGTAGTTACACCTCTGTGTATCCAGTGCACAGATGAGCCCACGTTGTCTTTAATCTAACTAAACACAAACACAGGAACTGCTGGCTGCATAAAAAGTGAAATACAGTACAAGCTTATTATAAATCCAAAGCTTTCTCTTAACGTTACACTGTAATGACCTTATTCCTGAGGGCGCTATTGTAGAAATGATTATGGGTACAAGTAGCAGTAAGCTAGTTAGTCCCATTGACTGCTTACGGTTAGTCTCAGTGGCTAATCTTGGTGGCTAACTGCCAACAGTGGTTCTTTTTGAAAGTAATTTGCCTTGAATTTGGCAAATACTGTTTTGTTTTTAACAGATATTGAACTGATGTTAAATTAGCATGTTCTAAAATGTCCATCAGGAGCAATGGTACCTGTTGTGCTGTCCACGTTGTGTTACGTTGCTGTTGTGATGTTTTCCTTTACTTACTGTGTAGGATTGCCTTATAAAAGAAAACGTATGCACTGCTCTGAAAGTCAATGTCCCAGAGATTCGACTGAGTGAGACTGACTTCCCAACTGATGACGTAAGAGACACACACACACCCACCTACCTGTCCATTCATCTGTTATTTACTCATTCATTGATGTGTTGGATTCCCATATTTTGTTCTTCCTCTTGCTTTATCTCTCTCCATCACCAGTACAGTCCAGCATTTTGGAGAAACAGTTTCCACTCCAAGAGCCTGAGGCCTGCCCCTTCTATTAAGAGTAAGTATGAAAAAATGTGTTGTGATATGGTGATGGTCTTAGAAAACAGTTGCCTATTAACACATCCAACAGACTGTGTGTTTGTGTCCAGCAGAATCCAATAGTCTATCTCTTTTAGCTCTATTTTTGATCTCAACCAAGTCCTGAGACAAATATGACTCTTTAGCTGCTAAATGCTTCACTATGCTCACCAGCTAGTTCCTGACTGTGTCTGTCTGCTGTTTGATGCTTAGCAGGTAGTGTGCAGTGAGTTAAACAGAGCTCTTGCATGCTGCTGCTAGAGACCAGGTTGGTGACAGTGGTGAGACTAAACCAAACAGTAAAGTTGTGGGCTGTAACCACCTGTTACTTCACTTTCTGTTGTTACTCTAACTGTAATGTTATTATTAATAATAATTAATTTTAATATTAATTTTAATTAATTGCAAGCTAGAAGCTGAGTTTAGTTTGGAGGTGTCTATGAATACTGAATTCATCCTTTTGTTATAATTCAGAAGCAGAAATGAGGAAATTTGACAGCACAAACTATTAATTTGACAGTAATAATTAATAACTGGTAACAACAGTTTGTTCTGCCCCCATCACCATTCTTCTTCTTCTGATAATAATAATAATAATAATTATTATTGTTATTATTATCATTATTAATATTTTATTAAAGAGCAGAAGGTTAACATCACAAATTATGACTTTAATTGTACAAATTAAGTAATTGAGAGGACTGATTAATAATTTGATAACATGAATGAGGACTGTGCACAACTTTTTTTCCCATGACACCTCCATGCCAAAATGTTGGAACTAATGTGCAACACAATGACACTAAACTAATTAACAGATTGACTAATTAACTAATGACTAATTAACTCATTTGTGAGTCACTCTGTGTTACCTTGACTCTGTGAGGAAAACTTCCATGGAAAAACAGCGGGCATTGATCTATTGATTGACTGGGGACAATCTTTAACAGCAAAACTATATCAAAACATTGATTTACAAACTGTCGCACAACTTGTGCATTATCATTGCGCATTATACATTAGAATAAAACACTGGCAAAAACAATACAATGGATTGTGGGTGTTTTGATATAGTTTTGCTGTTGTTAAAGGTGGTCCCCAGTGGTGTAATGGAAGGTATACGCAGACAAAATTACTGCATGGTATTAAATCACAAGATCAAATCATGAGTGAACAAATAGGCCTAACATTTTTCATTTATTCATGCAATTTTGATGGCTATTTTAATCATATCTTGGTTAAATTGTGTGTTGAACTGAAATAGTTCAAAAGTAAATGGTTGTCAACTCTCAGTTTTCCAGTCATACCCAATATATGTAATTCCAAGTCTGTTTAGGGACAACTGTATGTAGAAATATTTAAAAAAAAATATATATTGGAGCATTATTTCCAACAAGATAGCATAACATTGTAAGTGCCAATGGATGCATTCGGTTCTCTAGTATAATATGATACCTGTGTCTTCACTGCAGCTTTAAAACTGAGCCCAATACAGCAGGTTTTATTTGCTAAAATTGAGTCTGCCTCACTTCTCACTCTAAGCACTGCCTGTCATACCTGCTGCTTCTTTACTTTTTTTGTCAGACATTTGACCATCACCTCTTTGCTCCTTTCATTTTCCTGTTTTCTCTGTACGTTGACTTTTCCTTTGGTGGTCCCTGGTTGTTGCTGAGAAATTCTGACTTCACTAGTCAGGCTGCAGTCCACCCCACATGTTTACATTAAATGCACTTGTGATGTCAGATGGACTGAACCATTTCATAATATCTGCAGGGCACAATGAAATGTGTTTTTGTCATATCAATACATATAAATATTATTGTCAGTGATTTAAGTCAGTAAGTAAATTGTTGTACTCGAGCAAATTTATAGGTCAACCATAGACCTGTTCATGCCCCTCCCCCGTTGGCTGGATCGAGGTCACTTGTACCCTTTAACCCCCCTGTCGGCGGGCCTATGGTGAAGTGTTCCTATTACAGTAGAGGGGTTAAAATGTTAAAGGTGTCCAGAGGATGGCGCTAAAAGAAAAGTCCTAAAGTCCTAAAAAGTCCTTATATCGAAACCACAGAGGACCATGAGCTTATCAACTTAGAATAAAATAGCACCCTCAGTTTTAAATAAAACTAGCACACATATTCAATAATAATTACATAACTCTATTGGAGGTATGTAATAGCTTGAAAGATTTTATTAGTTTTTGTTTTTGTTTTTTTTCATAGACACATACTTGAGAAATAATAATCAGGATTCAATTCATCACTGATGATATTACATTGTCAACAACATATTGAAATCTGTTCAGTTTACCACAGAGATCCAGTATGACATCTGAACTCAGGTAGAAAACTAAACCTCCTATCATGCATTTTATCTCTTGTCCTGTTATATTCTTCATGTGTGCTGTGCCATGTGGAACCATTCTGTGTCAGACAGACACACACACACCACTGTTTGGCTAATTGGAGCGTGGCCTGTTTACTTTCACACCAGTGACTTTCACCATGGGAGAGATGAGATGGGGAGAAGATGGAGGAGGGGATGATGAGGGAAGAGGAAGAAATGTGGGGGGATCCGGGGCACTCCGGCTCACAACCCCCCACTCCCCACTCCTTTTGTTTGATTGGAGAATAGCTTTTAGAGAATAACAAAACGAAAGAAAACATACTATGTGTTTCTATATAGTATTGTTTCATAAGAAGAATTAGGTCAATATTTCTTAAGTACATGTATAAAGAATCTAAATTTAAACATTCTGTTCTAAAAATATATTCATCAATTTGCATTTCAAAGGCCTCTTAGTGTTAAGACCAGCTAGGGACCCTGTAACTGAAAGATTAATAACAATGTAGGTTTAACCCTACCATATTTTACCTTGTTTTGTGTGACAGGCTGATAACTGTGTTCCTGTGTGCAGTATGTGTGACTGCAGCATCCATCTGCTGCTCTGCTTCCTCTCTGTTTCCTCTCTGCATGTCTATGCTTACCTGATTATTTCTTTCTTTCTCTCTGCCCCCTTTCATACCCCCCTCCTTCCTTGCTTAGTCTCTCCTCATCTCTCTTACCCCTCTATCCAATTCTCTAAACGTCCCCCCCCCCCCCCTTTTCCCAATTACTTGTCTCTCCATTCCCCTGTGTCTTTCCTGTACAGCTCTGACTGCCCTAGATATCCATACATACAGTACATTTCAGCAGAAAGCATGCTTACTGCGTGGGCTGGATTCCCCATATTTCCCTGCCTCCCTCTCTTCCTCCCTCCATCCTTCTCTCTGTCATTATCTCTCCTTGTGCTTCTCCTCATATCAGTCACACTGCTTCACTCTCAGGTCTCCTGGATGCAGACTGGGAGCAGCAGGCCAGGGATGGAGGAGCAGAGAGAGAGGGGGGAGGAGGCACTGGAGAGAAAGGAGGAAGAGGAAGGTGTGGCCTCCCTCTGTTGCCGACAGCAACCCCCTTGTCAGTCAGGTTTTCAAACCCCTCCCCTTCCCCGTCCCCCTCCCCCCCAGGACTGAGGGGGAGGAGGCGGAGGGAGGGAGAGGTGGCAGCAGTGGATGCTGCAGCAGCAATACCAGGAGCGAGAGGAGCATCGTTCATTCCTCCTCCCAGTCTCCCCCTCCTTTCCTCCATCTCCGCTCGAGCTCCAGAGGAGGAGGCTGCCGGCCGCGGAGGCTCACCCAGACGACAGGCTCCCTTCCCCGGCTGCGGCTCCAGCCTAGGCCCCCTCCCCGGCTCTGGATCCCCCGCTTCTCCCATGGAGCCTCTACCCACCCAGGGACAGACTCTAAGGCATTACACCGCCTCCCGACCACGGCCGCGACGCACACATACACAGCCCCCCTCCTCCAGGCCTCAGGTAAGAACGCACATACATACCCATAAACACAAACCAATGACTTTACACACACACAAACACACAACATGAGTGAGCATGTAGAAATTACACAGCATTTGCATTTATACAGACACACAGTAATACATAGAAAATATGCTTTACACAGGCATATATGCTCAGATAGAGAGCAGGATGAAAGGAGAGATGGATGAAGGATAGAGGGAAGGGTAGGAAGCTAATTGTACGACTACAGAGGGATCCCAGAGGAGAAACGATGGAAGTGGAGGAAATTGAAACAACTCGATAGAAAAAAGGGAGTATAGAATATAAAGTATAGAGAGGAGGAGAGGGGAGGAATGGAAGGATGCAGGGTGTACTGCTCATATGATTGGAATCCTTGGGTTAATGCAGCAAAACACACATTACATCTATCTATCTATCTATCTATCTATCTATCTATCTATCTATCTATCCCTCTTCCCTTTGCTGTCTTGCTTTCGTTTTTATGATGCTGTAGTAATAATGGTAGCCATCTTTATCTTTGCATTCTCTTGCTCCATGTAGTCGTGCTCAGCTGTGTGTGTGTGTGTGTGTGTGTGTGTGTGCGTGCGTGCGTGCGTGTGTGAGAATAGGCACATGCATTTTGGGAGTGGTGTTCCCTGGGTTGTTCCCAGTGCCGATTTCTCTCTCTCTCTCTCTCTCTCTCTCTCTCTCTCCTGGGAATGCTTTCACTAACTCAATTATTCATGTTTTCACATTAATGGGGGTCTCTTACTCTGTGCTGTCACTGTGTAAATGGAAAAGGAGTATTTTTCTTCGTCTGTGGTGACCTTGTGTGTATGTAAATTGTATATGTGATCTCTCTTTTAGTAACTTAGGTGTCAATGTAAGGTGCTGTTGTTTTTCACAAACACAATCACATGCTGCTTTTGCTTCTATAAGAGCCATTATACAGCAGATGATGTAGCCTGCAGTCTGGTTTAGATCGGTCATCCCTGTCAGTGAGTGATGAGCAAGTGTGGGCCTTCAGTGATTCAATTTTATTCACGTATCACGACAGAAATACAAGCCATTACTGACGTTGGCTGCCAGCATGATACACCTGGTTATTGTAAAAATGACTTGAAGTGGCTGCAACATGATGGAAGCTTTTTCCGACAGTAGATTAAAAGACAAGAGAAGAGTAGCCTAAATGATTTATTCAGCTAGCATGTCTGGCTACAGGAGCAACTGAGCTGACGTTACAGAGTGAGGACACATAGTATCTGGTGGTCCAAATACAGGCAGCATCAACAAAGATACTGTTGGAACCTGGTTTGTACACAAGAAAACACAAGATTAGCACTGTAACCATGGTGCAATCTTGTGTGGTAATACAGTGTACAAATAGATGAGAGAGTGGCAGCAGAATATTGTGGCACAGATGTCCTCCTGAACATCACCATAAAAAAACACAGGTGGATAACAGCTATGAAAAGGAAGAACTGGACACCGGGGTTCCGACTATCATATCTGCAGTACACATTCAATTTCAGGTAAGTAACATCAGCTAACACATGAACCAGTCTTCTTTAAAGTGAAAATTTGAGATGTCTTTATAACATCAGTCAGTGTTGTTACATTTTTTTTTCCCCATTGTCACACCAAAGACTTATCAGTTGCATGCCTCAT
Organism: Epinephelus fuscoguttatus; assembly: GCF_011397635.1. Classification (NCBI taxonomy): domain Eukaryota; kingdom Metazoa; phylum Chordata; class Actinopteri; order Perciformes; family Serranidae; genus Epinephelus; species Epinephelus fuscoguttatus. The sequence continues at coordinate 4,016,403 of NC_064755.1, forward strand.
GTCTCTGCATTCTTTGCATTTTGCATTTTATCTTTATTTTTTTTCTGTTATTTAAATTTGTAGTTCTCTCCGGACTTCGTGCGGAGTATGTACAGGGCTTTAGCTGAAGATTATCACTTTTATGAAGGTTATGAGTCATTACCACGATCGTCCGATCCTGATGTGCAGTTCTTCCTTTTCACAGCTGTCATTTACCTCTGTTTCTTTGTGTAACGTTACCAACCATGTTCAGATAGTAACATCGCTGGCACCCTGCCTATGTAATGCCCACAAGCAACTACGTGAAGTTTCCTTAGAGTGTGGATTGATCACTGTTTTACTAAATAGTTTATTTTTATTGATCTGTGCAGCATGGCAGATCACCATGACCAGCCACTGCTTTGCGATTTTGTTTGATGACAGTGATGCTTTTGCCCATCAGTGCTATACGTGTGCGTGTTTGCTAACAAACACCAGTTGCCCCAATAGAGGAATGAGTCCCAAAACCTCCAAATGACTTTTCATTTCAAAGCGTAGGGTTCCCTCATTTCAAGTCAATGGGTTTTTTGAATGGGTTTTTGGTTATGAGCCTGGAATAAGGTCTGTGGTTAACACAAGCTTGAGGGATTTTCACATTTTGTTCTGCAAAATAAAACAAATGCAAATTATGTGTCAAAAACAGCAGTTGCTAACAAGTGGCTAAATGAGACTACACAGCTTTACAGCCTTTACATCATGTGACCGTAGTGTAGTTCGTTTATAGCCTAACATTAGCTTTTTAATTCTGTTGATTGCATTCAGACTTCAGTAATCCTTTTTGAAGAATATCTTGCTGAGTAAACATGTGGGTATCATTAACGTTTGTTTGCCACAGATAATTTTCTGCAATAATCCAAAATCCAATGGAAAAGTCCCATAGGCTTTTTGACAAGGGAACCAGGGCAAAGCTAACTTCTGTGTCCGCCTACAAAAAGCATCATACCTGGGTACTGGGTACTTTTGGCATTGACTTTAATGGAAAGTAACATCTGCTAATTACCTGCCAACTTCATTTTTTGCTTCATGAGAGGAGAGCCTCGCATTAGCCTGTTAGCATGCTGGCGTGATTCAAGAGGATGACGTTGTAAAATTAAAAGTATTGCCATAATGATTTTACCTCCATCAAATATTATATCATAATGAGGCTATGCCTTTTACAGAACATCTACTCATCTATTTGAAGCCTAGTCTACACATACAAGGGTATTTTTAAAAGCAGCGCTTTAAAACTAAATTTACGTTCAGAAGAGCGTTTTGGCACCATTTCAGGAAAAATTCCCGTCCTAATATGCCTGAAGCATATCACATTAAAAAATGACTTTACATGCGCATCCCGTTATAAACGAGGACACTCATGATGAAGCAGAGAAATGTGATTGCTGCTCACAGATAATGCATTTGTCACTGAAACATTTATAACAGCATACATGTTTGTCTCACTTTTTCCATCATTGCAGTTCAATGTCAGTTTGTGTCTTACATATAAGTTTTCCAGCATCAGTTCTGTCAATGTTGTCACATAGTAGGCACCTGTAGCAGCAGCATATCCACGTTTTATTGCTGTGTGTGTGTGTGTGTGTGTGTGTGTGTGTGTGCGCGCGCGCACGCACGCGTGTGTGTGCCGTAATTAATTGCAGGTGCATGCGATTACCATTTTAATGTATTGCGCACTGGGATTGGTTTATGTAGCCTATATGAGCTCACGGGTAGCTGCACATATGTGCAACATTGTGACAGAATGGCTGAGAAAGAAAGGCGCAAGAGAAGAGCGACCTTCACGTTCAGGAAGAACTAGAGGTGATGCTGGACGAGGTGGGGCGCAACAGGAGTATCTTGTTCGGATGCTTTAGCAATGCCAATTTGAACAAGGCAAAGGCTGCTGCATGGGCCAACATTGCCCAAAAAATGGCTCCCTCCAGCTATGGTCCACCCAGACAATGGACAGTGGTCCGGAAGAAGTGGCAAGACTCTGCCAGTTTGGCCAAAAGAGAAGGGGCGGCAGTTCGCCGAGAGGATGCCAAAACCAGTAGTGGACCCAGGACTGCTCCCACCCTCACCCCGGAGGAGGAAAAGGTCCTGTCAATCATTGGCCACACAGCCTCCCAAGGCATCACGGGGGGCATTGATGTCCGTGGTGGAGAGGGACCATTCACCCCCCAGTCCCCAGCTGTGGGGTGATTCACTCCGCAGTTCTCTGGCAAGGGACCAACTCCACCGGTGCGCCCTGACCCCACCTTGCCACCCCGAAGTTCCTTGTGCTCTGGCTCTCCCCCTGTTCCACATGACCTCTACTTGAGAGGTGTCCGCAGAGCCACACGTACAAGAGGTGGGATGTCGAGGACTGCGTCACTGCGTTTGGTTCAGTTGATTGAGCGCAACGATATGCTGTAATGCAGCAATAATCTCGTCTACAATGAAGCAAGCAGAGGTGACGCGCTTGATTGCCTCTATAGCTGGTGCCGCCCACTTGATTACTTTCCAGCCAGCCTTATTAGACTTTGATCAATTGTCAAGTATCTGTCAGATATTCAGTATATAGTGGTAGGGTACAGCCAGTAGCCTCATCAGAAAAAACACATCCTCAGTTAGTTAGCTCCATTAGATAAATGAATGAATAAATGAATAAATAAATAAATAAATAAATAAACCTACATATTCATAATATTCAATATTCATTATTATTTTTCATTAAGTTAATTTTAAACTAATGATGTAATTTGCACAAGGAGTCTAGATGTGAATTATACTGCAACTGTCCATTTAAAAAGCATAATTTTGGCCTAATAAAGCTAAAACTGTGACAGGATGAACAGAGTGCATCACTAAGGGACAGCTTACGAGGGGTTCAGACCGCCTTTCTTAAGATATACCTTTCAGAAGATAAATTTAACTATGGAGACTCTTGGAAACAGCCCTTAAGGTCAAGGGAGACCCTGAGATACAACTTTGGATGCACATAGTGCTACAAAAGGCCCAGATCATTTTACTGTTAAAAATACTGAAATACAGTTAAAAATAGTAAAAATAATGTCACTGGACTATTGATCATGAGCTGCAGAAAATCAGATGAAATCAGATGTATTTAAAACAAGGCAGTAGTGGTTTGCAGACCAGGTAGGCTTACAACAAGCTATCAAATCATACCTGCATTCGATCTTTTTTTGCACAACGGATCTGAACCCTGGTCATCCCACTCCTTGCCAGATTAGCAAACTTTCTGTTGCTGCTGATTCTGGAGCCAGTGTTCCCCCAGCAAGCTGTCAATTCAATGTCTTCCTGGTTAGCACAAGCTAACACAGCAGCAGAAACTCACACCGACCCAAAATGGCTCATCGCTGTCATTACTCGTTATAACCTTTAGGTAACATTAGCTGTGTGATGCTAGCAGTTAGCCCTGTCACTGTGTATGTGCACCCTTGCCGACTCTCACAGCTATCTCTGCTGTGGAGCTCACACTCCCGCCGCAGACAACCCATACAGTCTGTTGTGTGGTTAAATCGAGTGCAGTGTAGCCTGTTTGACGGAGTTGGCAGTCTAGCGTGCTGAGATGCCGCTCAAAGCTTAACAGTATGGCTATACTACACATAACTCCATTCACGTATTTGTTGGCACTGGTATCATTTTAAGGGTATCAAACCGAGTTTTCCGCCTCTGTGAATCACCTGACTTAATCAGGGATCTTCCTCATGACTCCTGCTCATGTGCTTATAGTTAGTTAGGTGTGGCACTGGTATTGGTATAGGTATCGTAATGCACTTTTATTGTAACGATACCTAGTCCTAGTAACTACCATTTCTCAAAAACTGCAACAAAACACAAAGTCAGTTGGATGTTTCAGTGATAAATGACACGCGGGCACTTATACTATATCAAATAAGAAAAAAAATGGGAGCCTGTTTCATTCACACCAACATACACCCAAAGAAGAGTGATGTTTCGTTAGTGGTGTTGAAACACTGCATGCATAGAAAACTAATTATATTGGGAAAAATATAAAAAGGCGACTCAGCATAATGAACTGACTCTGTTAGCAAGAGGGTATTTTTGTAGCAGAAGTCTTTTCCTCAGGCTTGTACCATAGCAGAACCTTTTGTGCTGCTAAAAGCAACCCTTTTACAGGGGTTCTCTACAGCATCATGCTCAAATGGTTTTACATAAATGATTTATGTTGCCATGAAGAACCCTGTTGCACACTGACACAATTTCAAGACCACAGTGAGGGTCTTGAAAGTGTCTTTGTATTTCTACAAAACAGGGACTTTATCAAGTTATTACTGTTTTGTTGAATGTAAAAGCCAATCCTGAAAAATAACACAAGTTTATCTCATATTGATAGCATAAATATGCTTACAATCTAGATCTCATGCAGTACTGACTGGGCCAGCAGTCTGTGGCATTGTAGAAAAGGATGTAAAGAGACAGCATTGGCGGCAGGATCCCGTTCATTCCTGTAAAAGTTGCTCAGTGGCTCATGAAGCCAAAAAATCTCTATTTCCACGGTATGAAATTACTTGGATAATCAGCACTGCTTCCACATCAATGAGTCCATAGAGCAAGCGCACTTGAGAGCACCTCAGAGTTGTCAACTTCCACCAGCCAAGCAGCTGATTTCTGGTTTATTGCTCTGCTAACTTGAAAGTATTTAATTTTGTGGCTCTCTAGACTTTTGAAATGTTATCACGGTGAGTGAAATAAATCTTGAGATTTTGAGAATGAAAAAAAGGTATCCACTGATTTATAGGCATCTCTTTCCCAGTGTAAGTCTATGGGAAAAAGTCTTTTTAGGCCAGTGGCATTATGTGACGGACGCTGGAAATTGCAGTACCACTGTTTGGCCATTACAAAAATTGGCTTCAAAGCCCAGCGTACCTCCTGGGGGCCAGCTTGTAGCCAAAAGGACAGGGGTTGATTCCTGGTCCTTCCTGTTTGGAAATTTCCCCCATACCTATGTTCCACTGGGACTCCTTTCATTGTCAGGTGAACTGAAGACAAACTGTATGAATCAGAAGACTGTCTCTGTTATCACTGTGACAGACTGGAGGTCAGTCATTAGTTTCTCCCTGCATTGTATCCATTAACACTTGGAGGGACTCTGTCAACCTGAAGAAAACAAATTGTTTAGGGATTTTTTTTTTTTTTTTTTTTTTTAAAGTGACATTAGTTCAGGCAAGACTTGGAAGTCATTTGCTCATCCATATGCACACCAGTAATAACAGAGTCAGGTCGTTTTTAGATTAAAGTGATTATTTTATTAGTATTTTAAAAGAATGAGCAGGCAGGCTAGCAATATTCAGAATGAGGACGTAGGCAGGCAGCAGGTAACAGATGGCTAGAACATAGGCAACATGGAGGGTTCTGGCAAATGCATGAGGAAACCCTCCCACTGTACTGTATATTAAGGAACTATAAGCACATGAGGAAGGTCCCTGATTACAAAGTAAGTCAGGTGATTAGCAGAGGTGGCAATCTCAGTGAGGCTATCTAGTGGACAGGTGTGGTACAACCAGGTGAGAAAAATATATACCACACAAAGGAGGACAGAGGACCTCTGAGGAAGACGCGAGGGTGGCAGAAATGGCACTGATGTTGTCTTCATGTCTTCATATGTTTATCAACTCATTAGTCCTGCATCTGGACCTCCAGTAAGATCCAAGTAAATTATGAAAAATAAGGTCAATAGTGACAACTGATTTTCATAACAAGGTGGTCAGTTGTATCAACCTCCTCTTCCACTGTTTCATGCATCACTTATTTCTCCAGCCCATCTGCTGCCTGGTGAAGCTTTATTTCCACCTGCTCTAGTGTGCCCATTCAGGCCTGTGGTGTGTACAGTGTGCTGCTGCCCTGGTTTGTCTGTCTGTGCACCCATGGGAGGAATTGTGTTTGCTCCCCTGCTGTTCAGTCAGCATGCCTGCTGGGTAAGCAGAGAGCAGCTTAATGCAGAGCCATACACATAACTGCATCAACATTTGTTGATACAGTAAAAACTGTAAAAACCCGAGACAGGATGTCAAATGTCGATGGACACAGTTTAAATTGAACAGACCGGGTTATGACCAGCTATGTGCAGTAGCTGTAGATGACATGTTATTATCAGCCTGTTGTAAGAAGGGCTATCCATATCCACAACATGGGTGTGTGGGTGTGCAGAATGGTCTGTGGAGAAAGCTCTGTTGCCCCTTGGTAACAAGTGTATGTATTTATGTGTGTGCGTGTGCGTGTGCGTGTGTGTGTGTGTGTGTGAGTGAAAGAGAGAGAGAGAGAAAGAATGAGAGAGAGAGAGAGAGAGTCTGTATGCCAACAATTGTGTGGCAGAGAGTCATGTTGGCATGTAGCACATAGAGACAGGTGGCCGTAAAGGAGGTGGCAGAGAGTGAAAGAGAGGCGCATTATTTTCCCTGGATGATAGAGAGAGATGGAAAGAGCTTAAAGAAGACAAATACTGCATTCAAGAACAGGAAAATGTCCTATTGTTATGACTTTGGAGATCTCATGTATTATCCCATTTTGATTAAGCTTTAGTATTTTAATGAAAAATAAAAGAAGTCTTTGTCAAATACAAGCCATTTGCTTATTGTTAGTTTTAGTCAACAAAACTAGTTTTCATCTTCGAAATTTTAGCCTTGCTGCACATTTTTTTAGTTTGAAGAATTTTAATGCTATAGCTGTTGCCGTCTTTGATTTGTACAGTTTTAATTTATATTTGGGGCTTTTTATGCTTTTATTAGAGACTCTGATAGTAGAGGAACAAGTAAAAGGGTAAAGAAATGTGAATGACATGCAGTAATGCTCTGCAGGTGGACTTGAACCAGAGACATTGTGGGTTTTTACTAGCTACTAAAAACAGTTACCACAGTTACAGCTGTAAGCGGAAATGTCTTACCTACGTGTTCTCAAATGCAAAGCAGCGTGATCATTGAAAAGCTGGATTCACTTACCTGCTCACTAAAATTCCATTTTGGGGGAGAACACTTTGGTTGTCACATTCATTAGAACTCACTCCCTATAGGGCACTGTTAAAATAATGATGCAGAAATTTTCAGCATTGCGGTCAGAGGTCACCTACAGAGTCATTTCAGGACACTTTAAAGACACTTGACAATGAGAGGACTTCATGGCAAAATGTAAATATCCAGCTTTTCAGTGTTTCTCTTCAGGACTTTAACACAATGGCCTCTAGTTTCCCGGTGCGGCGCAGAGTGGCGAACCCCGCGCAGAGCTAGTTTCGAGCAGCGCAACCCGAGGTTTGGTAGTTTGGCAGACCGAGGTGCGCTGAGATGGGTGTGGCGGCGCAGCAGGGGGAGGTGTCGACAGATCCAGCTTGGGGCAGTGACAGTTTCGTGCTTCGCCGAAGGTGCGCTAAAAGCGCGCCAGCTGAAACCAGGTCTACTGTCAACACAGGCGGAGCACAGCCGGTGTAAGTGGAAGTTTGGCTGACCGGTGGACAGTGCGCACACGTCACCAAAATCTCACAGGCAGGTTTCCAGAATATCAGGCACATTAACGATGCAATAAATACCCAAAAAACCACTATTCAATGCAACTATCTGCAATCAGCACATAAATGTATCTTTATATCGACTGTCCCGTCACATCTGATCAAAGGGGATTGGCACCGTTTGGCACGTTTGGCACGCGTAATGGAAACCCAACCTGATTTGATTAACACAGCTGCAAACTAATGAGTTCACATCCCTCTCAGCCAACCACAAACAGCCACAGCATCAGATAGGGAGTATATATTCAGCATCTGTCATCTTAGAAAAGTCAAAAGAAAAGAAACAGAGTGAGACTGCGAGAGAGAAAGAGAGAGCGCGCGCGCAAGAGAGAAACGCAACATTGATTTACAGTTGTGGTGACCTCCTCCCAGGCTACCTTTGCATCATCAGCCTGTGGAGGTCTGCTCACAGTTCCGTATATTCGGACACTGCAAGCTTGGACCTCCCGGACCAAAACATCCGTTTCCTCCGGGGAGAAGTTTGGCCGTCTGACGCTGCTGCTCTCGTCTGCCATGGAGAATTGAGTAAACTCTCATTACGCCTTCGCGCGGTGCATTTAAGGGCGAGGAGAGGGGCTCATTTGATTGGTGGGATGTGAATCGGCTGTATAAGACCCACTCCATGCCTTCTCTCCTCCCTCTTTCCGACTTGCTCAGGTAGGAGGGACGGAGGTGGGAAAGAGGAGTAGCTGCGCCAGTGTGCACGGTGTGCCAAACTTGCAAAATCCGCCTGGCCACACCCAGTTAGCGAAGCGCAGGTGCGCTGTGCCTCCACCTCGCCCGGTCTGCGAAACTAGAGGCCAATGGGTTTATAATAAAACAATTTTTACCCTTAAAAAGAATGAAGGGAGAGCTCTAGTTTAGATTTTTTTTTTATTAGCTAGTCTAAAACATGTCATTGTTAGCTTAGTTGTTAGCAAAAAGTCCCAGTTGGGGATGTCAAATTCTTTTTAGGGTTGGTTTTCACATGGCTGGATTAATAACTGACAGGCTGTAAGGGAGAATGGGGTTGGTTGTCACACTTTTTACCTTCATTTGAATCTCTCTCTCATATTTCCGTTTATTTTATTGTGCAACAAATGCACATGGTTAGGTTTAGGCAACAAAAGCACATGGTTAAGTTTAGGAAACAACATCATGGTTTGGCTTTACATTTATATGGGAAGCAAACACGGGCCTCCTGGATGGAAGCCTGGTGTTGTTGGACCCATCCACCACCCCTCCCACCCGCCCAATAGGAAAACTCTCCAGCTCCTTAAATTACATTGTTGTCTGGTGGCGCTTTAAACTGATGCCATTTGGTGGTATAACATACTGCTGCAAAAGGATGCCTGTTTTTCATCGGCGTCTTATGCGGAAATGTGTGACCAAGCAGTGGTACAACTTTGGAATGAGAACAGGCTGTGTGAACAGAATTAGCTTAAGCATGGAAGGGTCAATCCATTCTTACCTGACACTTAAGGCCCCATTCAGATGTAGCGTCTAAAAGCGCGTGGAAAACGCCAGCTGTGCCGTTTCCATCCTTTTATCCAAGGCGCTTCGGAGGTTGCGCTACTGTTGCTCCTGCCGTTACTAAGCAACCAAAACCGCCTGTCACTCACAGGGCACAACCATTAGCCATAAAAATAGCATATCATCATGCTCACCAGTTATCCCAAGCTCTGAGCTGATAATTCTCCAGGCATTGTTCCTTCTGTTGGAGTCAAAGTAGTACGACGAAGACAGGTCATATAACTCTGGGTATCCCTGGACAAGAATGATCAGTCGCTCCTCCATTACTTGCTGCCTTTCACACCACCGGATGTTGTAAAGTCCGTTGGACGGAAAGGAAGAAGCACATCCGTGGAGCTGATTGGTTGATTCTTATCACATGACATAGCATCCATCTAAGTTATGAGCTATTTTTCCCTGGAAAAGCTCTTAATTGCAGCTGACTTTTTTTCTGCAAAGGAGAATAAAAGTAAGTGAGGATAAGTAATGTGACTGACACCAGAGCCACACAGAGGCATGTAGATAAAGGAAGCACTTCCATACAACATCACATACTAATCCTTCATTTTATTCTGCTTGCTGCTTCGCTATTGGCTTTTCTTAGCCTGCCTACTCTGCCTCTGATTGGCTACACTGCACTTCTTCATGTGTCTGTCACATGACTTGTCCAGCGATTGTACATATTTGGTGGATTTGCAGTGAACACTAGAGAAATAGACACAGCAAGGGCCAAGAAAAGAGCGAGAGGGACAGACAACAGTATGAAGAAGGCAGAGAGGAGAGAGAGAGAGAGAGAGTGACATACTGATGTCACGTGTTATTTGCAGGACATGTTCATATGTTAATGTCCCAAAAAAGGAAAAGTTTTCATTCAGGTCTGTTATTTTTATTGTTTAATTAATGTCTTTTATGTATTTATTTATTTATGTATTGACTGAAAAATATATTTTGGAAATCTCTTTTTGAATGACTGACAGAGCCAGAAAGCCTACTGAGAGAGGCCAAGACAAAGAAATGCATTATGTAGAAAGAGGTGAGAGAGAGAGAGTGCAATAGGCCAACTGATGATGGCATGTTATTGGAGGACAGGTTCAAATGTCACAAAGTCTTTGGATGATTTGACATAGTCAAGTCAAGTCAAAAAATAAAAGTAGCTTTGCTTGTAGCATGCTACTTTTGCCATTTTCTCATAGCTTAGCATGCTACTTTTCTGTGGGGATAGCTTTAATGAAACTTTATTTTGATGTCTAGTAGCTGTGAGCTATTTTGCTATTTTCTAAATATCTGTATTTATTGTGGTAGTGATAATATTGGTTCTGATTTACATTAAACCGCCAATGATGGTAACTTTGCAGACATCTGTGCAAAGAAATTTGTGGACAGAAAATTCCCATATGCCATCTCCTATGCATAATTACAACTCAGAGGCTGACTTGAACTGTTTTGTCCACTCAGGTGCTCATATTTACAATTGATGCAATATTAAGTGAAGATGGTTGGCATGTTGCTATTTGTGACTGTCTTGTTTCCCTGGAAATATATGTGGCAGTCCTTCTATTTGACTCGTCTTCCTACTGTAGCGACACTAAATGTATCTGTCCTGCCTCTGTGCTTCCCCTACACTTGAAGTTTTAGTCTCATATATGTGCCTCATGTTTTGGTGCCAGTGTACTTATTTCACCTCAGTTAGAACATTTAAATAAAAAAGTATTTTTCAGTGCTGTGAACTGGAACAATGCCTTCATGATTAAAGTTCAAGTGATCCGTTCCTGTGTGTTGCTACATGTAGAAACAGACAAAACAGTGGAAAACAACATTTTCTACATGTGAAGGGTTAGCAGGAGGCTTTATATCCACACAACTGCAACTCCAGTAGGCTAATATAAGTGAGTTTCTGCAGACTGGGTTTGACCCAGTTAGAATATTGCTTACACATGACAACTGTCCTGAACTGGAGCTACTTATTGCTTAGTCCACAGCAACCTGAGCAGGTCCATATCAGAGCTCAACAGAAGGCTTTTAAGTTACAGCTGCATTGATTATGACAAATAGAAATTAGCTCAAATGTATGTGATGGATTATGTAGTGTGTTTCGTTTTTGTCAAATTACTACATTGTATTACAGTAAATACCCTGCAGTTAAGGAGTGGTAAGTGGATCCAGCGTCAGTCTGTGTGCAGATGCAGAAGGCATTGCTGGAAATACAATCTTGGGACTCATCTGCTGTTGTCTGCTGACAAGTTAGCTTTACATTAGCTTTAAATTTATCTGCATACAAATGCAGATATCTGTTTATAGAGATTGGCCAAAATGACCCATCCATGGAAGAGGAAGCCATGGCTTGGATATCCACTGACTACACTGGATCAGCTTGGAATATTGCCCTTTGCCCCCAGAGGCTTTATCATCATCAGACAATAGCTGATGGCCTCTGAGATTGGGTAGTGTCTTTCCCTCTGTTTCTTTCAGACTCTGTCATGCACACATAAACCAATGCAAACAGGGTTTCCTAAATGTCACTCTATTAGATAGGAATGAGCAGACAGAGAAAATGGACAATAACTTACTAAAGCACACATAATCTCTTTGTAATTACTACCTTTTTTATTTATTTTAACTTTATTTAGATTTTTACTCTTTTATTGTCCTTTTTTTCTCACCCTGTATAGGTATCTGAGCCTGTGTATGAGTTAAATGTGCTGTTTCCTTTTTCTGTTTGTTGAGAAAATCAATAAATGTTCAAGTAAAATAAAAAGACAAGTACATGTTAACTAAATTAACTTTTTTAAATACATCTCTCACAAGCACTTGCAAAAACTTTTGTCACTCATATTTTGGTTTCTTATGCAAGAATTAGATTTTTTGTGTATTTTTTTTTCCTCTCCAGAAAGCAGGCAAACACACACACACACACACACACACACACACACACACACACACACACACACACAATGTAAGGTGTACATACTGTGTCTTATATTGTGTTTTTTGCCACAGGAGCCAGTTTCAAAGGTAGAAAATGAGGCCAGTGAGGGGATGGGCAGAGTGGATGAAGGAGTAGAGGAATTCTTCACCAAGAAAATTATCCCTGACTATGCACTGTGAGTTGAACACACACACACACACACACACACACACACACACACACACACACACACACACTTTTTCTTGGACTTACTGTTACTGTTATGAATGAATGAAAGCCATGATTGACTGGCAGTACCAATCAATCTCACAGACTCCCTTCTTCTACTCACCTGCTTCAAATAGTGATTGACAGTGGCAGCCAATCAGTGAGCAGAACTGATCCTATTGCTGATTTTCAAATTGAAAAGTCATGGCAGCTTGGACATAAATGTTCATGTATATGTACATAAATGTACATAAAGAGTGCCATAGATTTGTCACATCAGTCCAAAGTTCAGTTGTTTATTTATTTATTTTTAAATAGCATTTCACCACATTAAAAAAATCTGCAACATTTATGTACACTACATTTTACATTAAAATTGAAACAAAAAAGAAAAGCATAAACAATAAAATCACCATATTAAAAACTTTGCTCATGCAATTATGCCACAGCTAATGACAACAAACAAACAGCTCACGCTTGGTGGATGTTATAGTAACAAAACACACTTTCCAGCTCAAAATTTTTTTCTGGAGCTCAGCATTTAGAAAAATCATGACTTTTCACAGTAACTGGTGAGTAAGCAGAGAGCCTCTACTGCTGTAACTGTATATTTTGCATCAAGAAGGCGAAGACTAAAGCTCTCCTGAAAAGGTCTAATAACTACTGAAATAAGAGTGTATTGTTTTTGTTTTTGTAATAATTGTGCTTGTGATTTCACTCCTGTAGCTGTATGTGTAGAATGCATGGTAAATGTTTCTGTAGTGTCCATCCCGTGTAGCACCACATATACACACATCCTTGTCTATAGTATGTCCTGCCCCTGCCTGAGTTTGCTGTTTCAGTTCACTGAGCACAGAATAATTAAGATAGTTTTTGCTGTTTATTTATCTATTTATTTATTTATCAGGTCAGATATCAAGAATGAATTGCCATTTTGTCATCAGTCAATTAGCCAGCCTGCCACTGTTTGGGAGTGTGTAAATTTTCCCTAATCACTGTGCCTCCATCCCCTGGATGTCATTTTTAGTTGACAGCAGTGGCTACAATTAGATAGCTTCCTGTGTGACAAAGGGCCCCTTAAAAGAATTTTCTGGGGCTTCCAACAGTATCTCACAGTCTTCATCAGTGAATGTAACTGGTTCAAGCATCACCACAAAACCTATCACATCAGTGTGACTGTGATACTGACACATCAAATACAGTGCCATATAACAACTTCAACTCAAGTTAGACTCCATGGCCCAATCCCAGTGTCCCCTTTGAACATGATGTCGAAATGGTATAAATAGGAAGGTTCAGTTGTGGGTTTGGCACTTGTTATTATGTCTCTGCACTGGCAATAGCCGTGGCCAAAGGCATTATGTTTTCGGGTTGTCTGTACATACGTGCGGGAATTTCTTCAAACTTGGCAAAAATGTCACTTGCACTCGAGGATGAACTGATTAAATTTGGTGGTCAAAGGTCAAGGTCACTGTGACCTTGTCTGTCTCACTCTTGTTAATGCGATATCTAAAAAGCGCCTATATAGAATTTCTTTAAAATTGACACAAACATCCACTTGAATTGAAGAATAAACTGATAAGAATTTTGTGGTCAAAGGTCAAAGTTGGTATGACCTCACAAAGTATTTTTTGGCCATAACTCAAGAATTCATATGCTAATTATGACAAAACATCACATAAATGCCTAATAGGATAAAATAATGAAGTGATGATATTTTGCATTCAAAAGGTCAAAAATCAGCTTCACTGTGACATCATTATGTTCTGCAAAAACATTTTTACGGCCATTACTCAATTCATAATTTAGGAAGAGAGGGGGAGAGACTTGGTCAGATACTGAATTGGTGACACTAATCTTGGGTGTCCATCTTGAAACTGTGCTGATTTTATAGATTTTCTGTGCTGCTGGAGGGAAGATGTATGTGAGGCATCCACGTTTTCACAGACATGGATGTAAACTGTAAGGGAAACTTGTCTGGTGTGTGGAAGCATACATCTGTGGGGCCGTAATTCTAGTTTTGTTTTTTACCTTCGTCACAACTAAGGCACTACAGGGGTCAGTCCCTTATTTGAATGTCTTCCAGGCTCTTGTCTTACAGAGTGGACAAGAGGTAAAAGTCAGATAATCAAAGTTTGTCAAAACAGCCTCATTCAGCACAAATTAAAAGACATGGCTGATGAATGTGTCAAATAGCCTGTGCTTGCATGCCTCAGATTTGGGGGTTTTTAATGACCATCTTAACCACATGTTTTAAAGATCCACTGTGTAGGATTTAGGGGATACATTGGCAGAAATGGTATAGAATATAATAAGTATGTTTTCTTTAGTGTATAATCACCTGAAAATAAGAGGCATTGTGTTTTTGTTACTTTTGTTATTTTAGAATGAGCTGTATCTATGTAGGGAGCTGGTCATTATCTACGGAGATTGTCATGTTACACCACCACTGTTTCTACAGTAGCTCAGAACGGACAAATTAAACACTGGCTCCAGATATGGACTTTTGCATTTATTTATTTATTTATTTTACATTTTTTACGCCTGTTGCGATTTTTGCATTGTTGCATTAGCCACTATAGTTCGTAGATCCTCAAAGAGAGCATAGGTTAAAACACAGGTTTGAAGAGTGAAACAGCCTTATTCGGAGTTTTAGCTGTCTTAAATCACCAGGTCTGTGTGTGGAAAAGACTTCTGTGGATAATTTGGCTCACGGTAAAAACCTCCTGAACGTCTGGATCAGAAATAAGGCGAACACAGATTAAGATAGCAGAGAAAATAGTTGAGCACACATTAACAGGGGCTGGGCTAGCAGAGTTAGGGTTAGAGTTAGGGACCTCTGTGGATATAATGCAGGTAAAAACCTCCTGAACAATAAACACTGATGGAATTCTACCTTCATTTGGTCACAATCTGCAATCCTTACCACTATCTGCCACTAAATTTTACACTGTGTTGTTTTAACGTCACAATTAATTGTGGATAATTCCCACAGGTAACGTCTGCAGAAATGCAGACTTACAGAAAGTGTGCATAAAGGTCTCAAATTATGAGCAGGAGAGCCCTCATGCACCTGATGATTTAACAGTGGGACAGCACTAAGCCCTCTTTGTGGGATTGCACCTCAAAGTCCATGGGTCTGTGAGTGAGGAGATTGGGATTGGGCTCATGTCTGTGTAGCTGGCAGTGTCAGACATCAGAGCAGTATGAACAGAACCATGTTCGCTGACTGCCCTGCTGTTGGTATCCATTTAAACATTCTCATTTTCACCCATTATTGACAACAGCCACAGAGCAAAAGCAGCACATCAGCAGCTGCTGTCCACTACAGCTGTTCATCCAAAGAACCGCCATCCAAGTTTTAACAGAATTCACAGCCCCATACACAATCCTGTAGTTCCACCTGTACTATGTGAAGAAAAAAAGATTTGGAGCCTAAAAACCTATCCACCCCCAACCAGTGTAGGCAGCAGCAGTGGTTAAAATGGAAGCATAATCTCTTCTTCATGGATGGATTTATAGAACTGTACATGGTGCCAAAACTGACATTGACAAAATTGAAACTGACAGTGATGCTAGACCAAGTTTCAGGAAGTAACCAAAATAATTAATGGGCAATGAATATCAAGACAAATGTCGTGATAATTTGGCCAGCAGTCATGTAGATACCTTGCTCTGGACAAAGGATGTCAGGTTCAATTTATTTTATTTTCAAAATGCTGACACCCATTAGCCAGTAACTAATTTCAAAGCACTATCAATTTAGAGGTGGAGAAATTTTAATGTTTTCTGTGTAAATGTTTTGCCTTTTATTATATTTTTTGTTGGCAGACAGCCAGCCAGAGACACATGTCCACTGCACAATCTCCTGTCTCGAGTGGTAGGCTATTTTGGCTGCTCTGCACTGCACGCCATGTGGGTTGGGTGGGAGCTAATGTTAGCTAGCTAGTGACGTTACTCATTTGACAAAAAGCACGTTGCTGTAGAAACATCGTGCCCACCCTCTGGTCTCCCCCCAAGTCACCCCAGTGAGTAAGCACCTTCATTTTGAGCCTTAAAACCCTTTTAGCATTGTAAACTATGTTAGCACCACTAGTCGTGTTGAAACTGCTAATGGTGCTAACAGAGCTAACACTGATAACACAGTCAATGATGGTTTTATGGCTCAAAATTGAGCCACTTACTGCGGTGAGCAGGGGGAGACTAGAGGGTGCGCACAATGTTTCCACAGCAACACCGTAGGGTCGGGACGGCGTTACTGGCAGTGATTGCTGAATGAGTGGCATCACTAACAAGCTCCTACCAGTCCTGGGTGGTGCGCAGCAAAATTAATCAATAGATCGACATGCGTAACTGATTAACAGTAAAGTTTTGACATCTGCACTGCACAGATTGACAGACTGACCATCATCACCATGCCAGGCCTCTTCTGTTGTGGAGCAAAACGTAGCACTCACCGTGAGATGTTTTTGCTCTGTGTGCTGTTTGCATGACCCTTCTTGTTTTGTACCTTAACTGAGCATGTGTCTTGAGTCCTGTAGCAGTAGTAGTTGTAGTACTGAGTGTCTCTTCTTGTCTGTTGCTCTTTCTGCTGTCTCCCTGCTGCAGAAAAGGCCGGTGGGAGGAGTCAATCCCTGCCCAAGCCACTCCCTCAGAGTCAAGCTCCACCCCCTCAGCCTCAACCCCCTTTTCCTCTTCGTCTGAAAATATCACCTCCTCTACCACCACCACTGTCACCTCCCCCTCTGTCCCATCTACTGACACATCCTTTACATCCACTGATGTTCCACCCGTCTCTACATCCTCCACTTCCCCCACCCCCTCTTCTGTCACCACCACCACACTTCCCACCAAAAACATCAAGAAAAAGTTTGGCGACTTCTTTGCCTTCAAGAGAGCTCGAGCCAGCCGAGCTGCCAAGGCAGGAGGGGGTGAGGGAGGAGGAGGAGGAGGAGAGGGGGTGAAGGTCAAAAGGACCTCCATTGCAGACCTCATTCGACCCCTACGCGAGGCCAAAGAAAGGGAGAGAGAGAGGGAGAGGGACAAGGAGAGAGAGAAGGGGAGAGGGGCAAGGTCAGTGGAGGATGCTAACGTTTCTAATGATGCCACCACCACAGAAGGAATCGTTGCCACCAGCCACCATCTTGCAGGCGATGCGAGGGGAATGATGGCGCCTGCCAAGACATTAACGATGATGACGCCTTCCAGTGAGACCACTCCCTCTTACCCCACCATCGCCACCAGCCCTGACCTCACCACTGCCACACTTTCCAACCTGGAGGAGGAGGCAGTTCCTGTCTTGCCAGGTCGCACCCCAAGTCCTGTGGTCACCTCCCCTCTAACTGAGCAGGAGAGGAGTGCTGCGCAGATGCAGGAGATGAAGTTGGGAGGGACTCCATATGGAGAGAGGAGACTGAAGGTGACCAAGAGGTCACTGCGAGAGGGCAAGAGCCAGAGTCTCATACTGCTGACGGGATTAGAGCCTGAAGACAAGGAGGACACCCACAGCAAGGTCAGTCCGCCAATACACTGAACACACATACTGAAGAAGAGAGGGGCGACTCCAGCAAACACCAAACTGCTAGTACTGTCAAATCTTAAATACTGCTGAGAACCAGGGACCAGTCGCACAAAACACCTTAGGTTTTCTCGTTAAGTATGACACTTAAGACTTAGCTTCTTCTTAGTTTAGATTTACACATTTGCAGAGAATCCCTTCAAAGGTTTTCTTAGTTAAGGAAAAATATTAACTAATTTACTGCATTGATAGAGATTATACAGCTGTAAAAGTTTTCATGGAGATTGTTTATTTGCTTGAACTCACACTTGTTATGCCTGTTATCATCTTACAAAGTTGGCTTATAGTTAGTGAAAAAATGGCAAAAGAAAAGAAAACAACAAAACCACATTGGTCAGAGGAGGAAAAGATTATAAATCTGGAGGAATACAATCCCAATCCCATTGTCCCCATCACTCTGCCTCCTAGGAGATACCACACATTTATTATTATAATCATTCTTATTATCTTATTACTATTTAGCTTCTCTCTCTCTCTCTCTCTCTCTCTCTCTCTCTCTCTCTCTCTCTCTCTCTCTCTCTCCTCTCTTACATTTACCCCACAACACCACACACACACACACACACACACACACACACACACACAATCCACCAAATTGCACAACCCAACTTCCAACTCCCCACCCAATCCTGTGCCCTCTGGTGTGTGGGGGTGGCTCAGCGGGGATGGCCTTGGGCCCGGCCATTCACAGTGGTTTCCTGGTGGTGAGGCTGGCGCTGTGTGGCCAATGGATGCTGGTCTCCCCCATGCCAATTGGCAATGACAACAATAAAAACAAGGAATGCTGAATTGGATGAGCAAACCACCTCCTGAGGGTCTGGGGGTTGCCCACCAAGGTCTTAGCCTCAATCATTCAGAAGAGTGGAGAGAAAAAAAAGCATAATAATGGAAAAATACATTAATAAATAAATAAAAGGCCCACACGTTGCGTTGGGAAATCTCTGGCTCCCCTTTGTCACGCTGCTGCCATAACGTGCTTCAGGCCTCTGCTTTGATGGCTGGGTCTGGTGCCTGCCCTGCTGCCCCACCACCACCACCACATGCACACGCACACACACACACACACACACACACACACACACACACACACAGACACACACAGACACACAAATGATATCTCTTATCTTATCTCCTCTCATCGTCTTCTCCTCTCCCTTATTTGTTTATTTTGTACTTTTTCTTTCTTTACTGTCTTTCTATAAGTTGTAAGCTGCCAAGTTGTATAATCTTGTCTATCTGTTTATTGTGTACTTGTCTCTTTTTTTTGTGAATGTCTTATTGCACAATAAAGAAAAAAGGAATACAATCATAGAAAACACATACTACAAAGTAAATCCCTAAATATCGGAAAACAGAAAACAATTGTAGGAAGAAATTGAAAGGAAAATCAGCTCAGTCAAATCTGTAGTGTAAAACCAAAAGCATATCCATTGGGTCCTCCTGGTCACAGAACACTCTTCTCAGGGTGTGTCAGGTTTTTCATTTATCACCATAAACTCGGTCATGTTGCAGTTAAGATAGAGTCAGAGGTACCTTAAGTGTTTTTTAACTTGCTTTAGTTGCTAAGTTCTTTTGTGCAACGGAGAAAACCATAAATAGTGAACATTTTAAGGAAATCTTGAGAAGACTTATTGACAAGTTTGTGGACAGCTGTTGTTAGTATGCTAGCCCTGCTAGCTCCTGCAGTTAGTGTTTACAACCCAACCATTGCCTCCTGTGCCCTCTGCCTTGGGCCACACAGCAAGAGTACTTTTCAGCAGGTGCATTTGCAGTCTGACTGTAGGCTTCAGGTCTGTTTGGGTGTTCACAGGCTGTTTGATTGATGTCCTGCAGACACTCATGCTGATTTTGTTGCACCAGCTGCGGTGGGACAAATGACATCTTTATCATTCTAATGAGTTTAAATAATCCTGGACCTCACTTACATTTCAGCAAAGTTTTTCATGGTTTGTCAAAAAGAGCACAGGTCTAATCAGCTAAAATAACTAAAACACCTGCGGAGGTGTACAGGGCCAAGTAGAGGAGACGGACATCTGTGAGTGATTAAATATAATCTTTCTGTAAAAAGAGAAGATATGCAACGGTTTTTATCTAAACCCAGGTCATTTTTGTAAAGATCTATGCCAACACCTAAACAAAAAGAGGTCTAAATTCCCACCTCATCATCCTCTATCATACAACATACTAAGTGTGTTCCATAGCCAACATCTGGCAAGAAGTGGGGCAGATAGTCTGGTTACTCTGAATCATCTATCTCACTTATACAGTTATAATGCAGACCAGCCAACAGTTTTACTGTATATTCTTTTCCTGTTTCTGTTGACAGACAATTGAACAAGCATAAAATAGTGACTGCACCTCATATCATATTTTTCTTTACTAGGGAGATATTCCTAGTTGTGCTCTATTGCTGATTAAATTGTTACATTACAATCATCACATCTTTACAAAATCAACATAAATACAATAAATGCTCTTGTCAGTGTCAGTTGATGGGTGGAGTGTGCTGTCTCTGCCACAACTACTTTTTACTGAGAACATATATCCAGGTTAATGACAGCTGCTCTGTTATATGTTCAGCTGTATTGCCACTTAAAATGCGTGAACACAGAGAGAGTTTGAGGCAACAAAATTATGTAATTTAAGCTCTGCTGCCTCTCAGATCCTGTTCCTCACTGGGCAGGTTTATATCAATGTTTTACAAAGGCTTATATTTCCCTGCACACACTAAAACACCAAGCTGGCATGTTAAGAGTTATCCATGTTAGAATACATTTCAGAAAACTATTATTTGCATGAGAAAAACACAGGCCCACTCTTGACAGAGGTTCAAAGCAGAGTAAAAAAAATCACCCTTTGACCCTCTCAGGGTGGTATCTGTGTCATCCTCAAGCTTGGGTCCTCTACCAGAGGCCTGGGAGTTTGAGAGTTCTGCACAGTATCTTAGCTGTTCTTAGGACTGCACACTTCTGGACTGAGACTTCAGATGTTGTTCCTGGAACCTGCCAGAGCCACTCTCCCAGTTTGGGGGTCACTGCCCCAAGTGCTCCTACTACCATGGGTACCACGTCAACTTTGACCTTCCACATCTGTTCCAGCTGTTTCAACCCTTGATACTACTCCACCTTTTTCATGTTCCTTCTCTCTGATGTTGCTGTCGGCTGGTGTTGCCACATCTATCACTACTGTCCTCCTCTGGTGTTTGTCAACCACCACTATGTCCATTTGTTTAGCCAGCAGCTGTTTGTCAGTCTGGAAGCTGAAGTCCCACAGGATCTTAGCCCTGTTGTTCTCAACCACCTTTGAAGGTGTGTCCCATCTGGATTTGGGTACTTTGAGTCCAAACTGGGTACAGATGTTCTTGTACACTATCACAGCCACTTGTTTGTACCTCTCCATGTACGCTAATCCTGCCTGCATCTTACACCCTACCACTGTGTTTTGGACTGTCTCAGGGGCATCTTTTCACAGTCTGCGCCTTGGGTCTGATCTGCTGTGGTTGACCCTGGCCTCTATGACCTTTGTGATTAGGGTCTGTTCTTAAGTTGCAATGATTGGTGCCTGAAGGTGGTATGCACTGTGTAGGTGCTTGTCCCTCCATGTTGTTTGCTCCTCCACTCCTTTGCCCCCCTCTGGTTTCTGTTGTTTGAGGCATTCACTTAGTAGCTTATCCTTTGGAGCCATCTTCTTGATGTACTCCTGGATTTTGCATGTTTCATCCTGGATAGTCGCTCTGGTCCTCGGCCTCCCTCTTTCCGCTTAGTGTATAGCCTCATGATGCTGGACTTGGGGTGGAACCCTCCATGCATGATGAGGAGCTTTCTTGTGTTGATATCTGTGGCTTCTGTCTCCTCCTTTGGCCAGTTTATGATCCCAGCTGGGTATCTGATGACTGGCAGTGCGTCCATATTGATGGCTCAGACCTTGTTCTGACCATTCACCTGACTTCTCAGGACTTGCCTTACTCTCTGGAGGTATTTGGTTGTGGTCGACTTCCTTGCAGCCTCTTCATGATTTCCATTAGCCTGTGGGATCCCAAGGTACTTGTAGCTGTCCTGGATATCTCCTATGTTGCCCTCTGGTAGGTCACCTACCTCAGTTCTGATCATCTTGCCTCTCTTTGATACCATCCAGCCACACTTATCCCACTAATCCCAATGACATACCTATGTCCTTGCTGTAGATCCTGGTGGTGTGGATCAGCGAGTAGATTTCTCGCTCATTTGTGGCGTACAACTTGATGTCATCCATGTAGAGCAGGTGGCTGATTGTTACTCCACTTCAGAATCTCTCAAGAAAGTCTTCTTGATGATCTGACTGAGGGGATTCAGGCCTGTGCAGAACAGCAGTGGTGACAGTGCATCCCCTTGGTATATGCCACATTTGATGTTGACTTGGGCATTCGGCTTTAAGTGGCCTCTAGGGTTGTCTTCCACATTCCCATAGTTCCAGACATACTAGTATCCATGTATGTGGCATTGAGTCGTAGGCTTTTTTGTAGTCAATCCAGGCGGTGCACAGGTTGGTCTTCCTGCTCTTGCAGTCTCGGGCGATTGCTCTGTCAACCAGTAGCTGGTGCTTGGCTCCTCTGGTGTTACTGCCAATTCGTTTCTGTGCCTCGCTCATGTATTGGCCCATATGCCTAGTTGTCTTAGCTGCTATGATGCCTGACAGGAGCTTCCATGTTATGGAGAGACAGGTTATCGGTCTGTAGTTGGATGGGATGGTTCCCCTCTGGGGGTCTTTCATGATCAGGACTGTCCTGCCCTGTGTCAACCATTCTGGGTGGGTCCCATCCCTTAGCAGCTGGGTCATCTGTGCTGCTAGGCATTCATGGAGTGCAGTTAGCTTCTTCAGCCAGTAGGTATGGATTATATCAGGGTCCGGTGCTGTCCAGCTCTTCATCTTTGACACTCTTTCCTGGATTTCTGCCATTGAGATGGTTACTGGTTCTTTTTCAGGGAGGTTACTGTGGTCAGCTCTTAGGTTCACTAGCCATCGAGCATCGATGTTGTGTGATGCTTCTCTTTCCCATATGCCCTTCCAGTATGTGTCCATCTCAGCTCTTGGTGGGTCTGACCTGCTGTTATTTCCCTGCCACTGAGAGAACGCCTGGCAAGTTCAGTGGAGAGCATCCTGTTTATTCTCCTGGCTTCTACTTCTTTGGTGTATCTCTTCAGATGGGGAGCTTGTTGTATTTCCTTGGTACCCCTTTAGTCACCATGTTACCTCTGTGTAGCTCCTCTAGTTGGCTAACATCTCTCTGTGTTGCCATGTTCTTGGTCTGTAGCCGTCTGTTCCATGGAGGCTTCTGGTTCGTATGTACCATGTCCTTCTTGTATCCAAGCATCTCCAGGATTACTGTTGCTGTACTGTGATGGTCCTTGTAGGGATTGTATTTAGGGCAGCATTCACATCTTCTAGCAGATCATCTGAAGGTACTTGGCAACAAGGGTGTGTGTGTGTGTGTGTGTGTGTGTGTGTGTGTGTGTGTGTGTGTGTGTGTGTGTGTGTGTGTTTGTGCATTCATACATGCATGCGTATGTGAAAACTCACACTTATTGATTGTTATGTCTGTGTATGGTCTTCCAGAAACATGCGTCTGAGAGCTCCTCTAGTTTTGAACAGAGGCTTCAGGTGGTGCTGCACAGAATGGGCGTGGCCAAAACTCCACCTGCCGACACCAAGGCGAGCCAGGTAGGATGGGTGTGAGTGTCAGTGTGTGTGTATGTGTAGGTTTAACAGATTTAGACCATGTTGGCCTGTTAGATGACGTGAAGTCTGTGAAGGTTCCTTGATGTGGGTCTAAATGTAGCACTTTAATCTGATGTGATGAACAATAAGAAAATGTGAAATTATTGTGTGTGATGTCTAAACATCAACTGCAACTGTGAGTTTTACACACAGGAACAATTTAAAGGAACAGTATGTAGGACTTATAGCATTAAATAGCATCTAGTGGTGAGGATTGCCAATTGCAACCATCTTAAACATCTCTTGATTGGAATTCCTTCATTGTTCATTGTTCAGAAGGTTTTTGGGAGACAAAGTGTCTGCAGAGGTCGCTTCCTCTCCAAAACAACACACCTGGTGAATGAGACTGGCAGAAATACTGAATAAAGTAGTTTCACATTACAAATCAGTGTTTTACCAATACTGCTCAGCACACCACAGACTGGCTGCTAGTCCAGCGCCTGTTAATGTGTGCTCACTTTTTTTTCTCAGATAACTTAAGATCCAGACGTTCAAGAGGTTTTTACCAGGAGCCAAGTTATCCTTAGAGGTTTTTTCCTCTCCGAAACAAACAGATTTAAACAACAGTTTAGCAAGACACAGACAGGCCGGTAGGCCATCACTATGTGTGCTTACCTTTTGTTCTGATAAATTAAGATCCAGACGTTCAAGATGTCTTTACTGGGAGCTGCATTATTTTCATAGATCTCTTTCTCTCTAAAACAGACTCAGTGATTTGAATTGGTAAAAACATTGTATAAAGCAGCTTGTCACAGAGGGGCTGCTAACTATGGTGACTGATGCAAAAATGCGAAAACACCTAGGGTCAGTGTTTGTTTTGTCTTCTCTGGGCTACTATAGAAACATGGCAGTGCAACATGGCAATCTCTGTGGACAAGGACCCACTTCCTATGTAGATATAAACAGCTCATTCTATGGTAATGAAAACATAAGGATTCTTATTTTCAGGTGATTATACACTAAAGGAAACATACTTATCATATTATATTCCAATTCTGGCAATATATTCCCCTAAATCCTACACACTGTACCTTTAAAAATAATGTAATGATGGACTGTTCATTAGTCCTATCAGTAATCAATCAATCAATCAATCAATCAATCAATCAATCAATCAATCAGTCAAACAGTCAGTCAATCAATTATATTTATAAAGCCCAGTATCACAAATCACAATTTGCCTCAGAGGGCTTTACAGCATACGACGTCCCTTTGTCCTTAGGACCCTTGCAGCGGATAAGGAAAAAATGGTAGAAACCTCAGGAAGAGCAACTGAGGAGGGATCCCTCTTCCAGGACGGACAGACGTGCAATAGATGTCATACAGAACAGATCATCGTAATAAATAAACAGTAATCCGTATACAAAATGATACATGAAGACAGACAGACAGTAGTGACAGTAGCTTACAACAACATTAATTTAAGTAATAATATTATTATAATAACTACAGCTATTGTGGTACAATATGTTGTTGGTATATACTGACATATAATAGTATATGTATTTGACAATAATCATATGTGTATAATAATAGTAGAAGTATGACTAATGATAACAGCAGCAGTAGGAGGCATCAGGCAGGACCACGGCAGCAGCACAACCACACACGTCACACCATACAGGCACCGCTGTGATATGAATTAACCTGCGAGACAGTGGAGCACAAAGGCTCCAGAGAAGAAGCCGAGTTAGTGACATGCAGTAGAGCCGAGTTAGCGAGATGCAGAAACAGGAAATGAGTGTTAGTAAAGGAGAGAGAGAGAGAGAGAGAGAGAGAGAGAGAAGGTGCTCGGTGTATTAGTAATAACACCATACTCATCAAAACTAATAGCAACATTGTGACATCACTAAAAAGCACTCAGGAACACAAGCAGTCAGACAGATCTGAAACAAACCTCCAGGTAAGATTAATTTAGTTGTAAGAGAAAACGAAGGTGACGGTGTTTACCATTTGCTGTAAAGGTCCATCACAGTTTACTGACTCACTGTAGTTGTGTGCAGTTTTCCTGTGTAATGAGGGATTATAAGCAACATTAGAGATGTGCTCAGTTTCAGTTTTACCTTCAAATAAAGTGGTTTAGATCATCAGAGTAAACAATGGTTAGGTGGTTTGTTTCCAACCTGTGGAATCATCTGACTGCCGTGTTTCTCCACCTGTCAGGCTTTGTTGTAGTGATGTCACTGTCTTCCCAGATCTCAGCAGTTAGCTTTGTTGGGTGGAATGGCATCATAACTGATAGGAAGGATGGACAACACAGCCAACATACAATTCAAGTTGTAGGGATGGGAAATGATACATTTTATTGATACCAATGTCATTATCAATCTCCTTATCAGCATGAATCTTTATCGATCCTCTTATTGATCCCTGATCCCCCTGATGATGAGATGCTAGCTGTAGCGTCTAAAATGCTACAGCTAGCATCTCATCATTTAAAACGGATAAAATGAAATTCGTACATTTATTTTCATTTAGAATCTCTTAGTCAAAAAATATGTGCAAAGCCTACTTGTGAGGCGCTAATTTATTATAGCAGAGAATGTATGGCGACACAGTGGTACAGTGGTTAGCATTGGCGCCTCACAGCAATAGGGTTCCTTGCTCGAACCTGGGTGGGGAGTTTTTCTGTGTGGAGTTGCATGTTCTCCCCATGTCAGTGTGGGTTTCCTCCGGGTACTCTGGGCTTCTTCCACAGTTCAAAGACTTGCAGGTTAACTGGTGACTCTAGAGTGGCTGTAGGTGTGAATGTGACCTGTCTAGGGTGTAGCCCAGTGTTAGCTGGAATAGACTCCACATATATTTGTGGTGTGTTCTTGTAACAAGAAGGATAAGATCAGCCATTACAAAATGCAACAGCAAGTTATTCATCAAAAGTTTTGGTAGTTTAATATTGTCTGTGTGTCTGTTGTAGAATAAAGATGAGGAGCTGAGAAAGGCCAACTCTGAAGGTAAGTTGTGTGTTTTTAGACATCAATAATTTATGTTTTAAGCAGATCATTTTATACAGTATCTCTCTTCAAATCTGAACTTTCAATACTTTCAGACTACACTTTGATTTTTTCCCCCCAAAATAACTTATTTTAGAGTCTTCATCAATGAACATCACAAAATCAAATGAAAAAGTATGGGAAAAAATGTAAGTGATTTCAAATTTGCCAGTAAGTGTCAGGTTTTAATGTTGAATGACAGCACTTTGTTACAGCCGCATCTTCAGTAAAGCTTCAGCGGATCTGATAACAGCACTAGACCACTTACAGCCATGAGACTTCATTAGACTGGCTTCAGCTGAGCCCAGTGTTCATGTTGTATTCATTACATGCAGACCCTGGATTAAAATTGACCCTTGACTGTGGTCCTGTCTCTGTCCCTCAGGTGCTATCCTGGACAAACCTGTACCACCTCCCACATACATGAAGCCCAGAACCATGTCCACTTCATCAGGTATCAATATTATCTACCACATATCTGGATAAAAATGATCACAATACTACCATGTGCAGGCCCAAACCAATAATGAGTTACGCATACTAACTTGTAAGTCTTTGTATCACAGATGTATTTTGGGGGTCAAACAAAACTATATTATCACCCAGGAGACTGCAGTTCCTGTCCCGTTTGACACCAAGAGTCAGAGCTGTTTAAACATTACGTTACAGGTTTAATACAGTTGTTGCGCACTGTTGTTAGTTACTCAACAAACACATTTTAACCCAAACTATGATGTTTTTTTTCTAAACCCAATCAAGTATTGTTGCCTAATCCTAACTCTTGTCAGGACTTAAATACCAGAACGAATGAGACGGGACCCACAATACAGATCAGTGAAAAAGTGCTTTATTTACAAAAAGTGCGTGCTCTAAAATATCCAGTGAAGTGGCAAAAAACCCAAAGATAACGACTGGTATTCTGGGCAGATGAAGAAGTCCAGGTGAGGGAAGACATAATGACGGGGCTGGGCGAGGCAAGGCTGGGGGCAAGCAGGTGGCAGGGCTAGGAGGTAAGAAATACATACAAAGTTAGTTTGAGGCGACAGTATCCAACACACAATCCAAAAACGAGCATAAATTCGAAACCAGTCAAAAATCCAAAAAAAACACAAGAGCAAAGATTAACAAGGCCGAGAGCATTACCACTAAGGTTGAAACAACAAACTGGCAAAGAGTGGAACGTGAAGCTGGGTTTTATACTGTATGAAGTGGAGATGTGAAGTAATCAGGCTGGTGCTTTGCAGGTGTGCAGGGGAGTGAGAGCAGGAGACCGGTGGCCCCACCCAGCCCTGGGGATGACAGACAGGGAGAACAAGACAACACAAACACATAGCTCAAGGGGAGGGAAAACACAGGGAAAAAACAAAGGTTCGGCTGAATCCTGACAACTGTGACTGTTTCACAGCTTTACTCACATGTTACAGTTTGTTTCAGCTGTGTGTCACATTGGCATTTTTTACACAGAGATCGTATATTAGAGATCGTTATGCCGCCTTTGCAAAAACAAACAACAGCAGCATCATGTTGCTCCAGTGTGTGATTTTAGACAGCATCCTCGCATCACGGAAGCAAAAGAGGCGTTGCACACAAAGCCCAGTTCAGACCAATGATTCACGACGAGACCAAACCATTTTAGAACACTGCACACTGTTTATTTTTCCAAGCTATTTAAGGAAATTACAGAACCCCTTTTTATACCAAAACTGTATACGTGCGGGGTGTTCTTAAAGCCTTCAGTCGGGACCAGTGGGCTTAACGGAGCTGAGAACTGCAGACAGGAGGTCAAAAGGTTTTTGGAGACAAACTAACACGTTGTTGATTTGGTCTTTTCATGGGATTTGTTGACAATATAAAAAATATGGAATAACATCAGAGTTTTCCTTTAAGGCTTAAGAGGTTTATGGGGAAAAACCACCACAAGGTTTTATTGGCAATAATTCATCTTTATCGGCATGTTTCCATGAAAGCTGTATGACACTCGAAGATTAAATTAATTAAAAAAGACAACAAAATTTTGACATGTTGCACATAAAGTATTGGAATGTACAGTGTTTCATGTTGGTTTTAGTCACTGTAATTTACAACACATTTTTGTCTTAGAGTGACACAGTAAAAGAGCCAGTAACATCATCAGCAGGCCCCTGACCTGGGCTGTGTGGCGACGTAAATGGACTGCGCTTGTATAACGCCTTTCTTGTCCTCCAACCACTCAAAGCACTTTTACACTACATGTCACCACATGTCACCACTACATGTCTACCACTGATCAGGGATCGGCTGTGACTCAGAGGTAGAGCGGGTGGTCCACTAATTGGAAGATCAGCGGTTTGATTCCCAGCTCTTCCAGTCTGTATCCTTGATCGAGATACTGAACCCCAAATTGCTCCCACTGGCTGTTCCATCAGCATGTGAGTGTGTTTAAAACCGAATAGCAGGTGGCACCTTGTATGGTAGCCTTGGCCACCAGTGTGTGAATGTGTGTGTGAATGGATGAATGTGACTTGTAGTGTAAAAAGCGCTTTGAGTGGTCAGATGACTAGAAAGGCACTATACAGGTGCTGTGCAGGTCAATTTATCAAGTGTAGGTCCATCATCTGACTAGAGAATGACCTGCTCTACCCACCACAGATGCCCACAGTCATCTCTGGGCCTCTGATGAGAGAACTCAGGAGGGTCTCTGCTGCCGTGCTACATCTGTCTGAATATCTATCCAACCTGGAGTCACAGACTGGACCAACCTGCATCATTCACAGAGTGTCCACTAGTGATTTACAGTCTCTCGCACCCTCTCTCCCCAGCAGATCCCAGGCATCCTATGAGAGCGCTGGATCCCATCCGACCAGAGCCTCCCCTTCACCCAAAACCTGCCCTCCCCGAGCGCCCCATTGGCCCCCTGCCACCCAAACCTGCTATTGCAGCCAAGCCTCCCATCCCCACCCCGGCTTCTCCTGCAGGAGGAGGAGTTCGTCCCTCCTCTGCTCCTCCCTCCAGCAGCTCTGCAGAAAGAGTCCAGCTCCGAGCACACACTCATGATGGCAGGCCAGGGGAGACCACAGGACAGGTGATACAGCACTCAGTCCCAACATTTAGACGTAAAACTTCATGCCCAGTGGCAAAGCTATGTATTTCTTTTTTAATATTCATCTCAAATGTTTGTTATAAACAAATAACACTGCAGAGAAAAATGCTCCAGAGCTCATGAATATGTGACATTGTCAGTGAAAACAGTTGAAACATTATACAGCTAGTCACATAGTTAAACCTCTTCTACTCTGCTGGGACGCCTGCGTCCTCAGCCAACATTACTCTCTTTCAGCGGCTGTAACAGGCTGAGTTTTAAAGCTGGCGAGAAAATAGCTTGTTGGGAATGCAGTTAAATAATTCATTTTTGGTAAGGGAAAAACCTGCATGGCCATTTTCACAGGGGTCTGTTGACATCTCACTTCAACATATCTGAATAAAAATGGGGCCTATGGGTACTAAGTTTCCCCTTTACAGACATGCCCACTTTATGCTAATCCCATGCAGTGTTTTGCATGCGGTATAAAGGTGTTATTTTTACCTAGTTCCTAAAAAGTGTTGGAATTGTATTAATCGGGTATGACTGGAAAGCTAAACAATTTGTGAATTAAATGAGCCCAATTGTATTATGTGTGATGATGTTAGTCCCCATAGAAGCCATTTTACTGTAGTGACACCATTTTTTTAAAACAGACATCACTGTATAAATGACCTATGGTGACCTCTAGGATAATTACACCCTCATGAACCTTTACAGCCACAAACTAGAGACCTTGAGCTTTCAGGGGATGGATGGCTTTCATAGGTATATGGATAATAAGGGGGTCTCTCAGCAGTTTCCACAATAGAAGTGTTAGCCATCCATTAATACAAAACAGCAATTCAGGCCAGACAGACACCAACACAAACACTTAAAGGAATCATGGTATTCATAGGTTTCTTTTAATGACAGCAGTCAATATAACCACTCAACAATTACTTGAACTGCACATTGAACTGTACACTGGCAGGGGAAACACTGCATTGACTGTTGACCTGCTATCAACCCCTAAAGATTCCCTGCCTGTATAAGACAAAATGGGTCTATGGTAGAGAGGGATAGAGTGGAAGAGGTGAAAACATATAATTAAGAAGGTAAATATGAATATAGAAACATAATTTGTTTGTATTGTGGATAAAAATTGGGAACTGCACTAGTACAGGTCACAGGTAGGAAGTCATGTTTAAGCCAGAGTTACTGGTGGCACAGAGAAGTGTTGTGCAATCCACAGGGTAATTAACATATTAATGTAACTAAAAAGGGATCTTTTTATGACATCATCAGCAACAGTCTATAGACATTTTAGGCACCGCGTGTGTTTGTGCACAAAGCAACATGAAGAGACTGGAAATGTAAGATTAAAATACTGGACCACTGCTCCCTCAGTAAAAACACAGATTAATGACTGACATTAGTTCTGAAAAAAAACCTCACCAGCACCTCATGATTTTTGATATGATACTTAGAGAAAGATTATGCAGCTCACAGTAGTGTGATACACAGAGTGGAGCCCTCTGTTGCACCACATGAGAAAATCAGTTTGAACAGTAAATAACAGTCAATAAAATGTTGTAAGTATCAGTTATCTTTTCATGCCTCTGCACCTGCAATATCTGTGACCAAAGGCATTATGTTTTAGGGTTGTCTTGCTCTGAAACAACAAGGGAGGCTGAACCTCCCCTAATATTTCATAGAAGAAATGGTCAAATATACACTATTGAATTTACATTAAAATAAGAATTTACATTGCATTAAACGTGTGCTAGGATGAGTTTCACATCATGACTATGATGTTGAAACGTCAGCCGTTTATCACCAGTTTTCAAACGTGACCTCCCTCTCGTACATTCTCGTGTCAGCACAGTGGACGCGGAGCCTCCAAGCATTCCTATGAGACAGCGCTGAGCAGGTTTTTTTCATGCAGCAAAGTGAGACAGTCATTGGATAAATGCGACACTTCCAGGGAGGCTCAGCTTCACTGGGACCTAATGGAGCGATAGGCGGGAGAGGACACTCAGTGTATGCATGATGATTGGAGGAATCGTCTAAAAGGCGGAACCCCTTTGTGATTGACAGCGCTTTGGACATAGACCCCGTCATCGTCGCATTTCAGTCAGAGTTCAGAGTTCAGTCCTATGCGAATATTTGCGAGTGCAGTCTTCTGACAGAGTGCCATCCGGAGTTCCTCATTTCCATACACCATATAGCTCATTTTCACCGTTTGTACAGTACAGTTCAGGTGTTTCATCCCATCTGAAAATCTTTGAGGTGTGTTTTGCTGTGGTTCTATAGCATGACTGTGGTTGAAAAATGGCTTCAATTAAATGTTCCTTTTATAAGTTACTGCCTCGCTACAATATGACAAATTTTATGATGTAAACTTAAAGTGTGCTTCCCCTGTTTGAAAGACCAGTGGCCGCCACTGGTACATAGATATGTCCCATTCTCATGAACACGATATCTCAAGAATGCCTTGACGGAATTTTTTCAAATTCAACAGAAATGTCCACTTGGTGGTTGCAGATTAAAAGTCAAGGTCACTGAGACCTCACAAAACATGTTTTTGGCCAAACTGCAAGAACTCATACACTGATTATGACAAAATTTCTCATATGTCTAATAGAATAAAATGATAAAACGATGACATTTTATATCCAGCTTCACTGTGACATCATAATGTTCTGCAAAAACACTTTTCTGGCCATTACTCAATGTCATATCTCAGGAACAGAAGGGGAGACATTTGGTCAGGAACTGAGTTGGTGACGCTAATCTTGAAACTGTGCTGATTGTACAGATCTTCAATGCTGTCGGGGGGAAGATATGTGTGAAGCATCCCTGTTTTCACAGATATGAATGTAAAATGTAACTGCAACTTGACGGGTTCACAGACGCATACAACCGCAAGGCAGTATTTCTAGTTTTCTAATGTAATTGAAGAGCTGCTAACCCACTTTTTTAACTATTTAATGAGTCACTGGAGAGTTTCACTGTTTCTTGATGCTGTAACTGCTGTTTCACAGTCATTTCCAGTTGTGGGAGAAACAATGAAAACTTTCTGTCAAAAGTGAAATAAAAGTAGAAATAAATACACTCTGTTTTCAGTTTATTAGGTACAGCTAGATGTTGAATTTAATGTTTCGTCCACCCCATTTATATCAGTGAGGGTAGACTAAATGTTAGAAACACCTCACACACACAATACAAGTCAACAGCAGCACAAACGAATGAATAATTGAATAATTCATGAAGTGAGGATAGGGGCGGCACGGTGGTGTGGTGGTTAGCACTCTCGCCTCACAGCAAGAGGGTTGCCGGTGCGATCCCGGGCATGGGAGCCCTTCTGTGCGGAGTTTGCATGTTCTCCCCGTGTCAGCGTGGGTTCTCTCCGGGCACTCCGGCTTCCTCCCACAGTCCAAAGACATGCACATTGGGGACTAGGTTAATTGGTAACTCTAAATTGTCCGTAGGTGTGAATGTGAGCGTGAATGGTTGTTTGTCTCTATGTGTCAGCCCTGCGATAGTCTGGCGACCTGTCCAGGGTGTACCCTGTCTCTCGCCCGATGTCAGCTGGGATAGGCTCCAGCCCCCCCCGCGACCCTCAAGAGGATGAAGCGGTTAGTAGATGAATGAATGAATGAAGCGAGGATTTTTTGCGCGCGTCGTTGGATTTGACTCTGCTCATTTCCATATTGGCACAATTGCTCTCTGCATCCATATGCTCAGTCCTGACATAACAGTCATGTTGTTCATGTCACAGCCCACTGAGCTCTCTCTGATCTTCATCCCTAGATTGAAAGCCAGGAGCGGCCTTGGAGTGCAGCCTCAGCCCCGTCCTCCAGGAAAGAACTGCTTCCTCCGGGCCCATCTCCATGGAGGGGTCCCAGCACACAGGATCGCTCTGAGAAAGCACAATCATTGACCGACGGTACGTCTAGATAATCTCATTCAAACCAGTTCATTCATCCATCTTAGACTTGGGCTGATTTATTACTTTAGGGCTATGAGCTTCCATGAGAAATCAGATGAGGTTCAGGTAGAGGAGGCTCATGGCAATCTGTACCTTCACCATGCTAACAGCCACGCAGTTAACATCTCTGGGTCATTATCACCCTGATGTAACATGACAGACATCAAAGTCACATGTGAAACATGTGAGAGTCACATTAGTAAAGGTGTGAAATGCTGTAAAAGCACCTAGGAAGTGATGAAAATGTACAGGCAGATAAATCTATATTTTACTCAGTAACATTGCATTCATTCAGGTTTGGTTGCACATGTAACAACATGTAACATTTAAATGTACATTTACATAAGATTAATCACAATAATAAAAATTGGACTGCAGCATAATCATAACCTCACAAAGTCACCATAGACATACACATACCAATGTCATGATAGTTACCGATACACATACAAAAATCATCCTTAGACATATGTAGACATAGCAGACGTACTCGATCACATGCACATACATATACTAGAAGGAGGAGGGCAGACCAGACTGCCTGTGACTGGGACAGAGAGGCCACAGTGCGTGGGATAAGGTGCTCGTTCATTAGCCATTCACAAACATAATGGCTTGTGGAACAAATTAAAACTTAGCTCTATTTTTAGTGAACAGAGGGGGGCAATATTGTCGCCCTGATAGCAATAAATTCAGTGAGGAGGCGATGGGTGGCCTCTGGTCACCCACAATGTTGTTTGCCTTTCTCATCATTCTGTCTCTATAGATGCATTCCATACTTGGTCAAATAATCCCTAGTTTACTAGTGGTTGTAGCAGTTCTTCTGACTTCTGTGCCTCTGTAGCATCACCAAACCAGCAGATGATGCAGAAGGATAAAACACTTCAAATAAAAGCACAATAAAACATTAAAATATAACAATTTCTTTAGAAAGTACATCCTTTGTTGTGCCTTAGTGCTTATGACATCAGTCTACAGATCCCATATAAGCTTTTGGTCAAGCATGATGCCTAGGTACTTGTAATCTATAACAGCTAGAAATGTTACAATATGATATAAAAATGTATGAGCCATCGTTTCAGGGTTCAGGGTGTCTCTCTCTCTCATTCTCTCTTTTTAGTTTGTACGGTGAAATTGACAGATTAGATTTATCATGTTACACCTTCTGTATTGTAAAATTCAGTTCGGCAAGTTTCACATTGAGTATCAACTTAAGTAAGTCTGTGTGTGTGTGTGTGTGTGTGTGTGTGTGTGCATTCATTTGCATACTTTCAGAGAGTCTTCCTAAGCCACGGCAGCACCTGAAGCCCCTCCCACAACGCAGAGCTGTGTCCGTCCATGAGGATGCTCCAGGCCTGACACAAGGTAAGACTTCTTTAACAAAGTGTTAAATGAAGACATTAAAAAATACTGGTAACACTGAATACGAAAAGCACTAAGAGTAAGGTAAGGAATATAAAAACTGTGTAAGACCACAGTCTGTGAAAGGTTGATGATAGATAAATAAATATAATAAATCTGTAGCAGTGATAAATGACTACTACACATTTGACAGCTGAAGCTCAGTAAGCCTGACAGAAACAGACTACATTTATGAGCTTAGTTTTCTGCTACAAGATTCAAGTTCGAAGAATGCCCACTAAGAACTGCTCCACATTGACTACAGCAGAAACCTAGACGGTTAATTTACTGTTTTTGGTAATGAATGCAAAGAGGATCATGAAGAAGCAATGCAGCTGGGCAACTGGGGAAAGGCTCAAGGTACACTGGAATGTCTGGAGATGAGATCCTGTTCATGTGATCAGGTCCTTAGGGTTTAATTGGACCAGGTTCTCTGGAGACTTCTATGTCAACTTTAATATACTTATCATAAATTACTCATAAGTTCCTACAACATGACATTGTCTAGGCTGATAATGGGCCAATGGTCAACAGTAGCTTTCACATGGTGACATCAGGAGCAGTAATAAGCAACTTTGTTGTGTCACAGGTTTTCTAGAGAAATGAATAGTAATCTGAAAAAGAACTAAACAAGCCATTGTGCCGCATTCTTCCTTCCTTTGGCCACCTGCATGTTACCATTTACAAATCTCCTTCGCTACGGAAAACAACAACAGCAACCTCCAAGCTAACAACTTAAAGCTGAAAATGTCACGTTTTGAGGAAGACTTGGATCGTGCAAAAGCATGCTGTTGTTTTGGTGAATTGTTATTAAGATCTACATTGAATAAAACAACTTGTGAACACACCTCAGAAAAGCTCAGACTCTGTTTCAGAGGACTGTCATGTCCAATGCTGATCCATTTTCTGACATGGCCAGTCAGAGTTGATTTGCAAACATCTTTTTACCCTGGCAGCGACATACGCCAGCAACGGCGACTTTACAAATATACTGATCTGTTCCAGGGCGGCACGGTAGTGTAGTGGTGGCCCAGTTGTAGATCAAAACAGAGACAATACTGAGTAGTCTGTGAAGGTATCTCTCCAAATTCATATTGCTCTGGTAGGTCCAATGTGGTCAACACAAAGACATCATTTCAATGCATTTAATTTTTCATTAACATGTCATAAATATGGAACTATATAGAGTGTGTGCTTCCAACACAAAGCTTTCAGGACATTTTTAATTTCAGACCTGTACATTCTACATCATTCATGTAAAATAAGAACTTTTGCTTACTGCTGTAAGGTGCATGCGCAAGTACTTGGTCGGCAGAGCTTCAACTGTGATGATATGGATATCATGCAGACCACTAGGGCTCACGGAGCAAGGAGAAGGAGCTGACAAAATAAACACAAGTCTTCAAAAGTGAAAGTATTTTCCATGACTGTTGGAAGGCGTTGATTGAATGGATACATTTGGTACATATTTCACCGGGATTTGCAATATTAACTTTCAACTGAGAAATTTGGATGTGATTTCTTAGTTAGGCTCCAAAATGACTATAGAGTATTACTTGCACACTGTTTTGCATAACAACAACATGTGAACGTTCAATCAACGTCTTCAAATACTCGGTGAAAAAAACTTTCCCTTTTGAACCTTTTCTGAATGTCTTTTCACCAGTGACCATAAACATTTTTTAAAGCAGCTGTGTGGAACTTTACATTTTCGTTGATTATAGTGCCCCCCTTGGTCGAAGCGGTATTACACCCTGAGCCTGGTGTCGTAAAATCTCGACTGCAACCGGCAATTGATGAACATGCATTTGTTTTGGAGAGCGAGAGAAAAATTATAAATGTGTGTATGGTGTAGCTCTGAATTTCTTATAAACTGAGGACAACTGCCTGCTGTATATTTGTGTTAATGGTCACAGTCACAGATAATTTTGTGGTGTTTGTTGTAACGTTACTAGACAAAAGCGGCTCACATCAGCTAACGTTACATTTAGCTTGCTTATAGTCTGAGTGGGAGGAAGTTTGCTGCATAGATCAGCCTCTCATTGGGCGGAACGAGCCACCCGCTGAAGTCCCGCCCTACCACCTCCAGTTGTGTAGCAGTTTTCAACCGTTTTCAACATGTCCTTTACTAACTTTTGCAGTGTTTGATCTTGCGGGGATGTAGCCATTTTTATGCCATGGTTCACATCCTGTAGGTGATATTTTTGTGGGCGTGTTACACCAAAACTTGTTTCCCCCCGGCAATATTTTTGCAAGCGCACTGTTGCTGTGGCACCGCCCAGAACGATTGTGATTGGTTGAAAGAAGTACAAGCAGCCGGGGCATTTTTTCTCCAATCTTAAAGTGAGAGTCGGCCCAGCCAGACCTTTCTTTTCTTGAGAAAGGTCTGGTGAGTGAGACTAGCTTGCTTATAACTTCCATGTCGTCATATATTGAAGTGAAACAATGTCTAACAAGTTGCGGTATATTCTCTAAATAAAAACAAAAATTACATACCTGTCGATTAGGAAAAGGGCTAACTCGGGATCAGTTTTAAAACCTTTCAGATCACTCAGCTCTCTCCACTTGGTGAATGCCCGACCGAGGTTTACACGTGTTTGGGCTCGAGCCCTATCACTGTCTCGTTTAGCCTTCTTCTGTTCTTCTGTTCTTTTTCTTTTAGATGGTGCTCCTTCTTTATCCGCCATGACATCGAAAGTACAACCAAGTACAACCAAGTCCTTATAGACTCTGTAAACGCGGCTCTTCTTCTTCTCTCAATTTATTGGTGGATCGCACACAACTTCCAGGTGCATACCACCACCTACTGTACAAGAATCAATCAATCAATTCAATCAATTTTATTTATAAAGCCCAATATCACAAATCACAATTTGCCTCATGGGGCTTTACAGCATACGATATCCCTCTGTCCTCAGGACCCTCGCTGCGGATAAGGAAAAACTCCCCCCCAAAAAAACCTTTAACAGGGAAAAATGAATGTGCAACATCATGTCATTTAGCCTGTTTCTTAAATCCTACTCGTGAACATGGCTCCTTCTTCTTCTATGGCTGCGGGCCGCTGCGGGTGTGCAGACTTACTTCTGCCTCCGGGTGCCGTATTCTGGTTTGCTGACTTCTGCTGTGTCCAGCCCGACCGAAACTACGCTAAATAGCTTCATTTATGGAGGGGGGCACTGACGGCCATGTTGGGAACCAGCGACTAAAAAACACATATTTCACATGGACTGTTTTGGCTGAATCCACTAACTGTGTCTTCTAATGTATGGTTGGCATTTAGAGGTTGTTTTCACACATGCTCTTAAGCCACTCTGTCTCCTTCTCTCTCAGAGCTGAAGGCAGTGTTACAGAGGTCACCCATCCGTTTCCGGGGCAACAGAGGGGACCTGCCCACCTGCACTGAAGATCCATCTAGTGGGGAGGAAGTACAAAGAGCTCAGAAGGGTGAGAGAGGTGTTTATCACTGTCTTAACTTCAATCTCTGATTATCATATCCTTTGATTCTGTTGTTCTTGTTGTTGATCTTTCTTTCTGCAATCTAAACACATCTGTCTGTATGTTCCTCATCCATCCAGCCACTGACACAGGGAAACAGACAACTGAACAAAAGAAGGAGGCCACTCAGAAGGAGGAGCTGAAGGCCGAGGGGGGAAGGACCGGCTGTGAAGGCACGTTAGCTGAAACCAAGCATCCCCCTCCAGCAGAAGAGGAAACCCCAGGCTCAGGATGTCCCTCCTCTGAAGCTCAGGCTCAACTAGAAACATCAGTACCCCGACTTGTCAGTCCAACTGCAGCCCTTGACAAAGCCCCTTCCATCCTGGAGAGGCCTCCGGCACTAACCCAAACCCTGGAGAGGCCCCCTGTAACACCCACATCTGAGAAGAAGAGCCCCAACACAGCCTCAGCTTTGCCCCAAACTCTAGAAAAACTGCTGGTGTCCCCACCACCCCAAGAAGAGACCCCCAGCACAATCCCAGCGGCATCTGAATCACCAGAAAACCCCCAATTGAGCTCTCTGTCCCACAAGAAGAAGAGCCCCGGCACAGTGCCACCCACAGTGGATGTGAGAAACAGCACACAGGAAAGAGGAGAGGCGGTCTCTAAACAGCACACAACGAAGGCAGAGCCAGCAGACCAAAGAACTGAGCCCCCTCTGTCTGAATAACACACACACTGACTTACCTGAGGAGAAAACGATGCACCTGGGATGGAGGGGAGTTAGGGGTCTGTGACATCATTGAGATCAGGAGCTGGGAGGGTAATGAGGTCCGAAAAGAGCATGAATGTTGTACCCTCCTGTAGAAAACAGCTGCTGTGTCCCAAGTCAGAGGTGTGGAAAGTCTGAGAACTAAGTGCAGAGTATGCAGCTGGTGCATATTTTTATTGCTAGCTGGCCGCTAACATCTGTGCATTTGTTATACTGGCTGTCAGAGGTGAATAAATACAGACTGCACAAACGGTTTTGTTGTGGTCTGAAAATAAATGTTCTTTTAAATGTTGTTGTTTTTTTTTTTTATCTCTATGAGTTGAGTACTGAATTGCAGCATCTGTTTCAGTTTGTGTGAGGCACGCATTATTGGTATCAATCTGACCACTGGGTTGCTATTGCAGTTGGTGCTTATTAAACAGCAAATGTACAGATGTCAGCTGTGGCTAGCTAGCAATATACCGTGTGTCTGCAGAGTGTG
The DNA here is from genome assembly GCF_011397635.1 of Epinephelus fuscoguttatus. Classification (NCBI taxonomy): domain Eukaryota; kingdom Metazoa; phylum Chordata; class Actinopteri; order Perciformes; family Serranidae; genus Epinephelus; species Epinephelus fuscoguttatus. Next base: position 4,055,985 of record NC_064755.1, read on the forward strand.
TCTTAGTGTGCTGACTGTCATCTAACTGATGTCAAAAATAGGAATTTTATTATAACTATATTCTCATCTCTGTGCAGCGATGAACTAGCACTGTAAAACTGCAGGTGAAGCAGTAACTTTTCACTCAAGTTGAAACATGTTGAACTCATTTAAAGGTCCAGTGTGTAGGATAAAGGGGATATATTGGCAGAAATGGAATATAAAATAATAGTTATGTTTACTTTACTGTGTATTCACCTGAAAATAAGAATAATTGTGTTTTCATTGATTTAGAATGAGCCATTTATAGAGATCACCATGTTGCACCGCAATGTTTCTACAGTTATCGTATCCTCATAGAATGGTTAGCATGATATCCTGCGACTCAGCGCCCCACGAATGACGTTACATTCTTAATGTACAGTTATGTAATTACATAAAGTTAAGAGGCAATCATTGTTACTGTGGTTAGGTTTAAGAGAAGAAACATGGTGAGGACATAACATAAAATGAGTTTACACAGTTCCGATCACCAGTCTCCTGGGGAAAGTCCAGTGTTTTGTGACATGTCTGCTGCCCCAACCTGCCTCCTCACAGACTGCCTGGGACCGCTTCCTTGTTTACTAGCATCAGCACATTGGTCACGTGATAGCAGCCTTCCAAAATATGTGGGTTATGCACAAATTACTGGCTCATGTAATAGCCCATAACAGAAAAACTTAACACCAGCTCTTGATAGGGCCATTCGTGCTTTACGTTTTTGCATTTTGGTGTTGGCCACCGTGGTTAGAAGCCCATCTGCGACCAGCAGCATCAGAGAAACACTGATTTGTATAGTCAGCACGTTTATGTGACATTAGAGAAAATCGATTTATTCTGTTATTCTGACTAAAACCCGACTTTTGAAATACTTTATTCAGTGTTTTTACCAGTAAAAAAAAAAAAAGGAATCCTAACCAGGATAACTTTCAGCTGGTTGAAATCTACAATCCTCACTGCCAAATGTTCCTAAATCCCCCTAAATCTTACACACTGCTCCTTTAACTTACTGTCTCAGTTCACGCCACTCAGGGTGAATCTGCATCCACTTGCACCTTTGCAGTGACTAATATGCAACTGTTTCATTCCCAACATTGGGGGTGAAACAGTTGCGCTGAGTCTGAACACACCTTTAAAACTCAGTATAGTTTATGCCTTTAAGAAGGCCTGAAATGGGACACAGCTAGCCACAGCTAAATGAATGAATTGACAGGAGCATCAGCTAGGTGGTTGTGAAATCTTTATTGTTCGCTCTCCACAAAAGGATGGCTCATTTAAAAAATGTGAGTGTAGTTCATTAACACATTAGGTTTCAACACATCATGTCAAAGACAACACATTTATATCACCTGCTTATACATGTTATCATTATGATTTGATAAGGGGTTACAAGGCCCACAATGTACTTTATGATTCTGTGATTCACTTTGCCTTCTTGATTTTTTCCAGAATATGACCGAGTTTCAGGAAAAAGACCTCTTCAGTTATATTGACACGTTTCATTGTGACTTAGACTTCGCTGATTTAGCTCATTTGCTCCCATTGATTTTTTAATTGGGGATTTTTTTTTTATGTTTAAATCATAATGACTCAAAATTTTGTTTGCATGATGTTTTAAATTCCACTTTTAAATCCCTCTTAATCATCTGCTTATTCCCCCCCCAATTGGCCTGATATTTGTATTGAATTGCCATTTTTGACTCTGACTTTTGTTAGCTTTGTGGGAGGGAGGTTTTTTGCCCCAAACCAGTCACTGTGACATCCATCCATTCAATGCTGTGTTAACATTAGCAAATATCAGTTAGGCTGTATTGATCTGTTTTGCAACATAACAGTCATGTTCATATAACTTCTTACTACTACTGAGGTCCTGCAGTTTATGTCACAGTCCCTAACAGCTGCCATACAAGAGGCAGAAATAAGCTTTTTGTCCTGTTAGCATAAACCGACTGCTGAGGAAGCTAGTTTTACATTAGATTAGTTTTTCACTATGCCAGACACTCATTGTGTAAACTGTAGAAGAAGAAGCACAGTACCAAATTCATATTTCAGTTACCTTGTTTCCTTTTTAATTAACATCAGTGAGATTTATAGATATCAAGAAATAAAAGTGCCATGCTCAGGGAGATAAAGTTACTTCATAAGAAGGGACCATAATGGGTTTTGTGAGCTCCAAAGAGTTCACAAGGCTTGATACCTTTATGCAGTGAGTTTGAAGTTAGGGTTTATTGTGCTCATACTATTTTTGGATGCATTTGCTCAATTTAGCTGTTTTCATTTCACATGATAACAAGAGAAATAGTATAGTTATCATAAAAAAATCTCTTTTTTAAAGTAAAGTTTCTTGTTATACCTTGACAATATCTTATATAAAAAAAAAAAAAAAAATTGTGAAAAACACCTTGTTATAACAGGAACCTTTTTATGTTATTACCTGATAATGATCAGTGTTTTTTTCTGGTATGGCTGCAATACGCTTCCATACTTACTGATCAATATACAGGTATTACAACATAATATTTTCATAGGTAACGTGCACTATGCTATCTATAGCCAAATGAAGCATGTAGCAGGATGTATGTATGTTTGTCATTTACTGACTAAGAAGCACATTGTGTGGGATGAAGTCATCAGGAGAAGGCACATCAGCAGCTGCACATATTTTTTCATAATGTAGTTTTTTTTCTCTTTTTCATTACTTCATCAGTGTACAGGAGGTTCATCTCCAAGTCGCTAGATTCAGCTGTGGGTATGTTTTGCTATTTTTAGGCATATAAACAGGTGTCCTTTGCATTGCTATATAAATGACACCCCAGATCCATTGCTTCCGTCACTGCAGGACCTCAGTAGTGCATAGTCCTTGTCCAGCAATACACTTTGAATACCATCTCCTCATGTACCAGAGAGGCCAACTGTAAAATTCAAGGTTTGTGAAAACCAACAGGTAGAACAGTATGAATACCTTTCCTTTGAGGAAATGCCTCCTGTTTAATGTTCTTATTTAAGAGTTGTTTTTTCAGGGTCCATTTACTAAAGTCTTGAAAGCTGCATCACTTTCATCCAGTCTGGTCACCGTGTTTGTTTAGATTCTGCCGATCATGGCACAGTTAAGGCGCATTTATACTTAACGTACAAAATAGATTTGTCCCTTTCAAATGTAAATGTCACTGCTCTCTTACTTCCATGTGTCCTGTATGATGGCATAGATACAGCCAAGAGATGGCACTAAAGGGCAGAGTCAAAACTTTTACGCAACAACAAACATGGTGATGTTGGAGGAGGTCGTTGGAGGAGGTTGTAATAATGTACCCATAAACAGAGGCAGTGTTGTAGAGAGTGGAGAACTGTGAGGCCATTAAAGGGATAGTGCACCCAAAAATGAAAATTCACCCATTATCTATTCACCCATATGCCGTGAACTACGTGAACTACTCCTTTAGGTGGAGTTGTGTTGCTACCCCCTCTCCCGTCGGATCTCTGCAAGCGATGTGAGGACTCTAAAACTTCACCTGAGCCTCCCTCAGCATGTGGGTGAGTGGATGATGGCTGAATTTTCATTTTTGGGTGCACTATCCTTTTAAATACACCTTTTAAAAAATGTCCTCATTGGGGCACCCAGTAGCTCAGTGGTCAGAGCGGTCATCCCATGTACAAAGGCATTGTTCTTGCTGTAGCATCCGCGGATTCGATTCCAGCCTGCAGCCCTTTTCAGCATGTCATCCCCGCTCTCTTCCTCTATCATGCTTAAGTCTGTCCTGTCAAATGAAGGCAAAGCCAAAAAATTGTCTTCACCAACTCCTACAGTTGTATTTCACTTGCTACACTGCCTCCACAATCACAGCTGGTACCGCTTTGTTTCACTCGTATCCATAGGGCTAATTTATGCTCAACGGTAAATATGGACACATATGGAGCCTATAGTCCACACTCTGCATTCATTTTGCCTGTATTTGTGCAAATTTTCTGAGAGCTTACTGATACAGACGAAAAGGAGCAGTAGCACTGGAGATTGTGAGGCAGTGTAGCAAAGTTCAAGCCAGATATGATTGTAGGAGTCAGTCAACAAATTGATTTAAATAATGGTGGAATGGAACCAATCAGTAATATAGTGAAAAGAATTTTCTGTTCACATGTCGGGATGTAGATCATGGCTGCACAGACCACCACCTACAAGGCATAATATTATGACCTCCTCCACCGTCACCTTGTTTGTCGTTGTCTGAAACTTTGACTCTGCTCCCTCTAGTGGCATCTGTTGGCTGTATTTATGCCATCATAAAGGACACATAGCAGTGGCATTTACAACGTTTGAAAACAGACGCATCTATTTTCGTACATAAATGGAGAATAAATGAGCCTTCCGCTTTCAGAAAATTTGCATGAATATGGATGAAATGAACGCAGAATACGGACAGAAGGTTCTAGCCATGTTCATATATGTGTCCAACGTTGAGCAAAATTAGCCTTTAGGCGATTATTCCAACTGAAGTTATACTCACAAAGGCTTTGACTGGCTCATTTTTTATCCAGTAGGGGAAACATCCAATCAGGAAAAGCCTTTGAATTGGTCACTTAAATTTTAAATTTGGGTGGCAATTTGGAGGTTTGGAACCAGACTAAGATTAAGCTACATAAAGCTTAAGGTTTTGCTGTAATTAGATATTTATAGATTTTTCGAACAATACCTCCCATATTTTCTTACAAATTCTGCAATAACTTTAGAGAGGTGAGGTGGCTCCCAGTATCTTGGGAAAAAAAATACAATTAAAGATATTAGCCCAATTTCTCACAATTTGTTTACAAAGAAAATGATGTCAAATCCATTTCCTTTACACAATGTCTTGGTCCCATCATGTTATCCAGGTGAAAAAAATATCTCTTGCCTTGTTAAGATGTTTTCATATTAAACCTTTTAGAATCTCCAGATTAACACATGGGACACTAAAGCTCTGCATGTTTCTGCATATTTCTGTGGAATCGCTTCAGTGTGTGACATTGAGATCAGTTCAGGTTCAGTCATTTCATTACACAACCCACGCGTGTAATAACCATATCCATCATGTCACAGGAGAACCAGATAAGATCCTCATAAAAGACCAATATATGATCAGATATTGTAAGATAGCAACAGAGTGTAATCAGTCTATCAAACTCTCAGGGTGGCTGTGGAGAATGGTGTGTGTTTTGTAAGACCTCAGTTCAGCTCCCTGTGGTGTCAGCGACCTGAGCCTCCATCTCAGCCCAAGGGAGAATTTATTTTCTACCGTCATGTTTATCTTTGCCTTGCACGCACAGAATATGTACAAAATTACATAAAGCAAACAAAAAAGTTATGAACAGAGTGTAAATCCATAACTATACTTGTTAATTATTAAAATTATGAGTTGTGTCATAATTTTGTACTCTCTTTTTTTATTTTGGGTGTGTTATTTAATATCTTGTGTCTCTTTGGGGAAGCTTTGTCAAGTCTGAGAAAATAATTGTGATGATGTCATAATGATGTCAGCAGGGTTACATTCACTTTAAAAACAAAAAACCTGCATTACAAAACTGGGGAAATGTTATTGTCAAGAGTCTTGGAGGTTTCTCCATGTGGATATATATGTTCAACATTGGAAGAAAAAAAAAATCTAAAGCAGTGGCTCCCAACTGAGTTCAGATTTTTCATTAGTCATTGTCAGTTCAAGGTCCACACAGTTTTATATATTCAGCGTCATTCTTGGGTTTGGTCATGTTGTCCAGTTAGTTTGCTGTCTCTGTCAAATAGTTGTCCATTAGTCACTTACGCTACAGCAGGAAACTGATACTTCAAAATAAAAGCTCTGTGACCGAAATTGACTGTACTTCAGAAGTGGTTTTTTTTTTGTTGTTGTTGTTGTTTTGGTTTTTTTTACAAACTTAACACATCCGTGAACCACTGTAGCCTGTTAAGAAAGGACCAGTTGGGAACCACTGATCTTAAGGCCATCCATCCATCCATCCATCCATCCATCCATCCATCCATCTATTATCATCCACGTATGTAGGTGTGGATCGAGGGGGCAGCAGGCTAAGCAAGGCATTCCAAACACCCCTTTCCCCAGCAACATTTTCCAGCTCCTCCTGGGGGATCCTCAGGCCTTCCCAAGCCAGATGAGATCCAGTGTCTTCTGGGTCTACCCCAAGATCTTCCACCAGTTGAACATGCTCAGATACCTCTAAAGGGAGGTGCCCAGGAGACATCCTGTTCAGGTACCCAGACCACCTCAGCTGTCCCCTTTCAACACAAAGAAGCAGTGGCTCTACTCCGAACTCCATCCAGATTTCTGAGCACGTCACCATATCTCTAAGGCTGAGCCCAGCCACCCTGCAGAGGAAACTCATTTTGGCTGCTAGTATCATTCTTCCTATCACTACCCAAAGTTTGTCACCACAGGTGAGGGTTGGAGCATAGATTGACTGGTAAATCAAGAGCTTTGCCTTCCAACAAAGGACCGACACAATGCCTGCAGCACTGTTGATGCTGCACCGATCTGCCGGTCTATCTCACGCTCCATTTTACCCTCATCGTTATACTTAAACTCTTTTACTTGGGGCAGTATCTCACTCCCAAACCAGAGGGTGCAATCCACTGTTTTTCAGCAGAGAACCATGTGCTCAAACTTGGAGGTTCTGACTCTCATCCCGACCACTTCACACCTTGCTGCAGTGCACGCTGGAGGTGATGGAATAATGAAGCCATGAAATCCCTCAAGAGACTGGTATTGACCCATCTGAAGGACATCACAAGCACCTCACGTGACCGTGCAGTTTGCCCGCTAGGAAAACAGGTCAGTGGATGATGCAGTCAACGGCACTACATCCTGCAATACCTTGACTCTCTGGGGACATATACAAGGATCCAGTTTGTGGCCGTCATCTTGGCGTTCAACACTAGCATCCCAGACATCCTTTACACTGAATCCAGCTCACTATCCCAGCTTCCACCGGTTGGTGGATCATAAACCTGTAAGCAGCAAGTTAAGCTGAGGAAAATCACTTCCAGCATCTGGACCATCTGCACTGGTGCGCCCCAGTGTTGTGTGCTCTCCCCACTGCTCTTCTCCCTCCACACCAATGATTGCACCTCAGGAGACCAGTCTGTCACAAACTCCTGAAGTTTGCAGACAACACAGCAGTCATCTGCTTCATCCCCCACTGAACAACACTGTTTCTGCTGTGGCATCCTTCACATTTCTGAGGTCAACCATCCCTCAGGACATAAATTGGAGAACCAACACTGACACTATCAGGAAAAAAAGTCAAAGTCAAGATCATGTCGACAAGAAAACGTCCAGAATTTTTTTTTTACTGCAAAGTGGCAATTATTATCTTGGAGGAGATCATTGCACTTGGTTGACTATTTTTCTATGATCTTAGATGTAAATATTGCATGTTTCTTTCCGATAAAACACATTTTTGACTTGTGAATGAGGCAATGGAATTTCTTGGAATAATGAAAAAATACTGGCTATCATGTCCGCCTGGCACAAACCACATGTTTTGGACAGCTGTGAAGTGACAGAATGTCCCAGCATCATGGTTCTTATATTGCCAGATTCCAGAGAGTCTCCCCTCTTCATATATGGCAGAATATGTCAACTTCCAACTTGCTATGATGAGATACATGTAAAAATGTAAGAATTTAGTAACATGGATTTGTTTTTTTCATTGATATAAAAATTAATATAATTGACAACTGACAGATGAAGAGAAGCACTTCCTGCTAAAGAATAAGTGGTTCAAACATAATTATAAATACCCACAAACAAAGTTTGGTGAAAGGCAATTTCGCTATAGTATGAAGTGGGAAGAGAAACGTGATAAGATGGGATTAATCTAATATGATGTGTGTAGTTCTTTATAGATGTAGCCTCTTAATTTGGCTGTCAAAGTACACCAGATTGAAGGCTTTTGATATATAATTGACAAAAATTTCTGATCCCCCCACGTGCACCACGACTAAATGACCTCAGTATTTCAAAAATCCTGCGTACGGCCCTGACCTCACTCTCAATGTCATCTACAAAACATACCCTCCCAATCTGGCAGTTTAAGCTGCAAACATTTCCCAGCTCTCCTTCTACCTTGTCAGTGCAGCTGCTGCCCTGCATCAGTATTGCTGCCTGCTCTATCAGCTCAACCTCCACCCTAGCACCTGCAGGATTCGGCTAAAGGGGGAACATATTTGATCATTGCTCCTCATGTAAACATGTTTGCAGGGAGAGGTGAGGCCAAAATCTGGATACTAAATTCAAACTATGTTCTGCCATTGAAATAAACATTTCAAAGGTTAGCTGTCTGACTGAAGTACACTTGTAAACCATTCCATGCTCAAACATGGTGTTTGTTATGACCAATTCATGACTAGGACAGTAGTCCAATAACAAAACATTGCCCAGGTTATGATGCCAGTTGTCAGCTTGCCAGGCCCCAACCTTTGCTTTCCGCCAAGTTTACACTGCACTTGACCCCAATACCCATCCCTGCAAGGTGTGGGTCCAATTGGTGGCAGCTTCATGAAGACTTTTCAGGCAATGCCTGGCCAAACCCCATGGGTCAAGGCCTGACACCACAAGCGAGCTTCCCTACCAGGTCTGGCTCCAGGAGTGGGCCTTTATTCTCTTTTCCAGGCAAGGTGCAACATCTCCTCTCTGGTTGACTCATGTAGACTGTTCAGACTTGACAATATAAACATTCTGCATGGGTCTCTTTGTATTTCCTGCTGGTATGTTTGTCAATGCAGTAGTTCACAGGAAGTAAACGGTTACAAAAGCTGTTGCTCTAGAAACAGAATAGCAATGAAATGGTCTATTGGGTTTTTGAATCACTCTCAGTATGGGCCCTTCCCTCAGACCACTTTGCTCAGACCCTACCAGAATCTACTGCCCCTGACAACACAACTCTCAGGACCACAGGGACATACAAACCTCTCCATCACATTAAGGTGGTGATTCTTGGAGGATAATCTAAAGCACAGATTTACCTAATTTTGCATTGACTTTAGCTGAGCACAGCCAGGCCCCAAGAGGATAAGCCACTTTGACTCTAATGACCCTGTTACCTTTCTCCTACACACTACATATTTAGCCCCACTACTGGTGTAATCCTCACTTGATGTTTCTTAGAGTAACAGATGAGTCAGAGGCTTCTGGCACAGTGGGTACTGTAGGTAACATGGCCCATGTAGAAAATAGCTGTAAATTCTCACATTTGTCTTCATATTCTTTCTGCTCGTTTTCACTCACAATATTAGTTTTAGTCACAGCATGTTCCACACAACACAATTCCCCTTGTTTTAATCTTAACTATGCTCCATTTCTGTCATACCTCCCACTGGGATTATTATAGTTCCAGTTTTTGAGCTTGTCGTGTCAAAGAGCAGCCAGGCAGCTCCCAGTTGGTGGCCTAGAGCTGGGCTCATGTTAAATACTGTACAGTAGGATGATACTGAAAGACAAGACCGCTGCAGGCCTAGGACACAGCGTACAGATGGAAATACACTCTGTGTTGATATATGAGATTGTCCTTGGACTTCATCTTCAACTAGACTTAAAGCCTGTCAGCAGAATCCAACACATCTACTTCAACTGGGCATAACAAGGGAGAGTAAAGCAACACTTTGTCCAACTCAACATAACATGGGTATGTTGTAGAGTTTTTGGCCCACTGTCAACCAAAACAACCATTACATCCTGCACTAATGACGTAGTCCTTGTCGGGGACGCATCAGAACACATTCCACATAAGATATGTGGTCAAATGTGTCCCAGACCACCTTGGCAAGTGGTTTGAGTGATCGTATCACAATGTGTTTTGGTGGCCATTTAGATTTATATTTAGCGCTGTCCACTTATTATCAGATCACCAAAAATGCATGTTAGTACCAGGTCTAAACAGGGCCCTAGTCACACATTATTATCTGGCCTGGATATGAGCTGCAGTTAAAGGAGAAGAGGACTGATTGAAGTTGTGACTTCACAGTAGAGAAGGAACGTCTCACCATTAAAACTTCTAACCAAGCTTAAGTATTGTCCATTGTGCAGGGCATTCACATTTTCAACAGACTATGCACTGAATTAAATGTCACAAGCCAAGTAAACAAGCCACACAGGGGGTTATCAGCATCTCAGTGAAGCAGGTTCAGTCATCTTGCTGACAGCACATGCAGATTCAAGCTGGAACTTAGCTTTCAAGAGGCTGGTAAGAGGATAACTGGGATACCATAGGATGGGATCAAGGCTGACTACTGTACAGTAATTAACCCTCTGTTTCTGCTCAGCTCTATTTTTAGGGAACAGCAGGGAACAAAACAGTCATGTGGGAGGAGATGGGGAGGGAGGGAAAGGAAGCAGCAGACAGGTGCTAAAACTTAATTAAAAACTCTCTCTCCTCTGCTGTTCTCATCACCTGATTTGAAAATGTGTCCAAGCGAAGCATCTTTCAGTGTTCTTGCAGACTCATGCTCCTGTTTTAGATGTATTTGGTCATAGAGATTATGGACACCAAGGGTTGGATCTGACCTGAGGGCACAATCTCGACATGCAGGCATTAATTCAATTTTATTGAATACACTTTATTTGAATGTGCTATGGTACAGCCTGTGTGTTGTATACAAATGTACTTTGTTCAGTCACAAAAACACCTATACATAGGATTTATATCTTGTTGTCTGCAGGGACAGAGTAGCGGACAATATACATCAACTTGCATGAGCAATAATACAGCAGCAATCACTGTGTATGTGACTGTAGTTGTTGCTCAAAAGTTTCAATGGCAACCAGTAAAACAGACTTGAGGCCTGTCTATCAGTGGCTTGCAGTCTCTGCTCTTGCAGACATTCCATGATGCCAGTGAACACGTCACAGTATGTACGACTGAGGCCCTCGAGGGCTAAGTCAAGTCCAGAGGGTGGACATTTGGATTCAGCTAAACTGTCAGTGGTTCTCACTACAACCAAAACACTGATGATGTTTTATCCAGATTAGCACAATAACTGCACCAAAAATAACACATCAGACAACTCTGCCATTTAAACACATTTAATGTATCTTATAGTTCACAATAGAGTTGGCAGCTATACAATAATATAAAGGAGTATACATTTAATATATATATCGTGTTTTAGAATCTGGACTCTTTGTTTCCACAAGAGTATCTCATCTTTGAATTATAACTCATCTGTCTGCAGTTTCACATTTCACTTCTAAAAATAAAACTTCTGAAGGGATTTATGAAAAACAACAGGCATCTAAAATTCATTAGGTTTTTTTTTTTTTCTTCTCAAAAATACAATTGTTTCCATAGTCACAGAAAGTGAAGAACAGCTCTTTGGCTAGCTTTCATACAATTTCCTCTGCTCTCATTCAAAGCAGAAATGACACATATCTTAATCCCATCATGAAGAGCTCCAACACACTGTAGAAATGTTCATCCTCAAACAGAAACAGAGAGTAGAGTTTTAGCTGTGAACATAGAACTCGTTTCTGCCGTAAACTGTTTTAAATGCAACCTGCTGATAGTGAGGTCTGTGGATTATCCTGAGTTACAGTAAATTGGATGGTGTTTTTGGAAAGTTCAGATTTTCAGATGTCATGTTCAAAGCTTTGCAGATTACAAACCAAATTCCATTTACCTCTGTGCTTTAAGTCTCAAAGGTGGAGACCTCGAAGCCTCAGCTAATCAAATCCAAATTGTCTGGGTTGATATATTAGGATTGGTTTGGGTATCAGGTAGAAGGTGCTGTGTGATCTCAGTTAGCTGTGTATGTAGTTTGTGTTATGCCAACTGTATGATATACTTTACATACTTTCATGCGCACCATTAGTGAGTCCTTTTAAACATGCATGTAACCAAACAAACACACCACCTCTGTTACCCCTTCTTTACCACAGCTTTGTTGATGACACATCCTTGATTACAATGGCTCTGAAAAAACTGGTAGAAACGCAGGCTGGTTTGCAAGAGAGCACCGAGGCTTCAAGAGTCCTATAGGAACCAGTTCAAGAACCAGAGCTAATTTGGTGGAAAATGGGTATGTGAAGTGTATGAGGTTAAGGTTTTGTGTCAAAGAGGTGCTGATTTGTTCTGGAGCCAGGGATTGTCAACACAATGGCTACAGCATTCTGTGTGTGTATGTGTGTGTGTGTAGTGCAACTCATTACTGATCCCATTAAAGTCTGGCACCGGACTTTAATATGATGTCAGACGGACGTTAAATTTTGGTTGGAATGAAAATCAGGTTGATGATACTTTAAATGTCTGATGACATTAGAATTTCACGTTGTGTGGATGTTAACAACACGGTTTCCCGAATATTCATTTATTTGTGGCGGCCCGCCATGATAAAAACATCTGCCACCACAAATAGATTTTCTATTTTTGGATCTGGACCGTTCATTAAGAGTGCTGTAGGAATATATAAACCGTCTGGTTATTTACAGCACCACATTGTCACAGTACAGAGCATACTTGGGGCAGAGACTGAGCAGCACAACAGCAGGCACATTGAAAATGAAACTTAACCATTCATTCTGCTGGGTCCAAATGCATTCACTTGCAGCAGCTGCTCCTCTCATACATAAATCTGACCTGATCAGCTCTGAACGAACTGATAGATCAATTATTTATCCCGCGAATCACAAAGTGCAGCTGAGGACAAAAGGAACTCATGCAGAGTTCTGCATGCCCTGTGTTCACTGACTCCCAAAAACCTGCGAATTTAGAGAGGGGACACAGAATGATAGAAAGCAACACACAGAATAAATGTTGTCCTGACACTGAATTTTGGTCACCCAAAGTCAACCTAAATATAACCAAATACTGTAATCTAAGCATGCTGGTGGCCAGCTGGGAGCTTTACAAAAACAAAACCAACAGTGCTGTGTTGTACCTCTGTTTGATTACCTGACCATTTTCAGTTTTTAGACTAATTCTCCACCTTTCAGACAGACATTAGTTTTCATGTTGTCTCATTATAATATGAAAATCAACTTGCATAGACAAACTGGCTGCAGATACCACAGTTTATCCAAAGGAGCACTCACTACATTTACATGTACAAAATGTTTGGGTTCTGGCCTCATTCCAAAAACAACAATATTCCCACTAAGCTGTTTAAATGGCTAATGAAAATGAATATTCCACCAATATCCCTTTTTATCTGTTGTACTGTTTTATCTATTGTACTCTGAGTAACATGCCCTAACATGTTGTTTATCATGTCAAAAAGTAGGAAAGTGTAACGACTGGAGCAGCTTGTGCCATTTTGCTTCTCTGCATCAAAATGGGATTTCTTTTCTAAGTTTCCTACTGGTGGTGGACTTGTTGGACCATGCGAACACAGCCTCCCTTTTACTCCTTAAGCCACCTTTATGAAAAGGCTGCCATTGCATTATTTGTACATTTTCAAAAACCTGTTGATATCCAAGTCTTCCATAACGTTTAAAAGTTGTTCCGACCAGAAATGTGGGCTTTTCTTCTCTTTCTTCTCTACACCAACCTTGCAAACTGTTGGCGAGTTGGTTTGTGTCAAATGTAGCCATGACAACACACATATCCAACTGTAAATCACAGACTGTATGTAATAATGGCCGTAGGGACCTTGACATCACTCTGGATTTGACTTACAGAGGGCTGCAATGCCTTGCAGACAGCAAGCTCAAGTGGCCCTGCTCTAAAATATGCATAAGTTGGGCCTAAACAAAATGTAAATGGATGAGTTATAAAAAAGATTCACCCCTGTACAGCTGTCATGATATGAGCTAAGGAGCATGTTGATATGAGCTAAGGAGACCGAACTGTTTGTTGTACCAGGCTGTAAACATATTTATTTCTGCTGTTAAGTTGGGCATTTTAGCATGGGAGTCTATGGGGACTGACTGGCTTCTGGAGCCAGCCTCAAGTGGACATTAGACATGTTGGACATGTCTTAATCAGAAAATGCAAAATTCAGAAAAAGGCTTAGTGTGGAATATGCAATTTACAAAATCCAACAAATACAGAATATTGTCAAATCGGAATATTAGTGGAATATTAGTGTAGCATGTAAACATAGCCAGTGTCACATGTCATCCCTCCAGCTCTACATGAACCATCCATGAATGAACAATTAAACAGCCAAGCTCACTGGAAATGTTCCTATTTGTGCAGATTTGATGTCCTAGTGTAAAGAGGTGTAAACATCTGTTTTAATATTTACCTTTACTCTGTTTGGTGTTGGCAGTGCTCTACAGCACCCCAAAGCAAGTTGGTGTTCATAGTGTACTGAAATAAACTGAAACAAATGTCTGAGTGGAAGGAAACTCATCTACAAAGTAACAGTTCTCTTTGGAAAGTGGTGAGCAGTAAAACACTGGTGATTTGTAAGTCAACAGAATAACAATAAGGGGTCCTTTAAGTTGCCTTCCATGTACTCTGTGCTTTGTTTTCACTTTGACTAAACAAATCCCAACTTTCCATAATTCACCTCCCATCAGAATACGTAAACAGGAACAGGTTGGACTGTGTGACGTGAATATTTGTAATAATGACGGCTGTCTCAGGAATTGAATCTGTTTCCACCTCTATGTCTCCATGGTCACTAAGCCTCATCTTCACTGTCTGAATGAGCTGGCTCTTCTGGCTGGAATAAGGGATTGTGGGCCAGTTTGTGCAGATCTTCTGGAGCAATCTCTCTCATCTTTCCATCCATACCGAGCTGCATGGGCTGGATCAAATTGGTCCTGCAGGGAGAAATGGTTCAAATGTAATAATGTGTGCATGTGTGAGTAAAGACTGAGTTGAGTATTGCCACCACATGCCTCCGGTTATCATTTCTTTCTATGTATTCTTTATCATTTCAAGTTATAACAAACTGAGAGATACACATATGCATAAAATCAAATCAAAACTCAAATCAAACTACTCTGTTTTTCTATTGTGAAAGACAACAATTTTGAAATTAATTCATCATTACAGCTAAATGTGCTGTGGATCTCTGCAAACTGACCTCGTGTGTTGCATGTGTGATTGTGTGTGTGCGCGCACGTGTGTGTGTGTATGGGGGTTGGAAAAAATCTAAATACATGCACACCAGTACCTCAAACATGGATCTGCCTGCCTAACTTGCACTCCATCTAAGCCCCTTTAAGGTAGGAATTTTTAAGATGTTAATCTGCCTCACCATTCTGCATAAAAGCTACAGTTCTGGAATGGGGGGAGTTATCTTGCCTTTCAGCTGGTGGAGGAGGTAGTCACAGAGCCGAAATGACGATTGTTTACAGGGGACAGCGGGCAGGATGGGGCCATGGGCAGTGTTATGCCTGCAACATTTTACATCTTATACTTGCATAGCTTACATTTTAACTCATACAATAATTTATTAAACCACACAATAGCCTCAGAAAGACTAAATAACAACAGCACAAGCCTACTGTTTCAAAATCAAAGAATGCATTTGTTAATCACAGTGCCAGCCTGTGGCATAGGCAGTATAGCTGAATCCTAAAGGTGCCGTCTTCTATGGGGGGCACCACAAATGGGGAAGAGAAAAAAATCAAACTGTTTATCTTTTACTATTTTTTTTACAACTATTATTCTGAAATATTACATAAGGCCACAACAACACAACTACATAGCAGAGCCTACTAAATAAGAGAGAGGCCTTTTTTTCTGGGTTCCTGCCGCCCCTCAACCCCCCTCCCAGCTACGCTGTATAGTCAACATGTCAAAACCACAAAAACTCAACTACCACTACACTACTGAGAGCAGTGAATGTAGAGAGAAAGAACATGAAATCAGAAGGAGAAGAGCTGGTTATTGTTTCCTCTGAGCAGCCAGTGGCTGCAACCAACAGCTCATGGAGGTTGCATCAATTAACATTGTGAAGCGTTCAAGCTCTACTCAGTAAAAATTTGTTCAAGATAAATTAGAACATTCTCATGATGTGTTCAATGTAATCTTGTAAAATGTAGCTTTTGGTGGGACACTTCAATAAATCCAGCTGTTTGACTGAGAAATGTGTTGATGTTTTTACAGCACTATAAAAAAGATATTAGAGAGCGAATTATGATGTATGATACATAGTAAAAATGCTTTTTACTAATCTTTTTAAAGATGTTTTTCATGTGAAAGAAGGTTAAGCAAAAGGTTGTTTCATAAATGTGTATTATTAAATTTGTGCTCATTCTAAGGAAGTGTAATGAAGGACTGAATGACTTTAAAAGTGTTCATTTACTTTTTTTATAGTGTAGATTTTTGTGTTAACCTGGAACAAAAGAAAAACAAATGTCAAAACACCAATATAAAACCATCAGCATCAGCTATTGGTGCGATTCTTTTTTTAAACACTGGTATCACTATCAGCCCAGTATTTCAAAATCAATGCATCCCTGATTCAATTAGAAAGTAAATTTGTACGTTTTATTATTATTATACAATGTCAGATATTATTTATTGTTTAGTCTTCTAAACAAGTTCATTTGTATTTTTTTTAATAGATTCTTGATTTCAAAGAAGCATGTGGTATTTTTATCTTATTTTTATCACCTAAGGAACCAACTGTGCTAGAACTGTCACTGGTTAATCACAGCACTCTCTCTCTCAGTGCTGTCCATGGTCCCGAAACAACAGCAGCCCTAACCGCTATACTGAAACATAAAGTCCCCTCATGGAGCCAGCTGGCTGACAAATGCGTGATATTTACAATGTAGGTCTAACATTAAGTAAGGAGAAACAGCCACATGTGTATTGTTTCATATTGATTTAGTATTGTTGTTTTTTCAACTATGATTCACAATCTAACACATGGGTCATGTATCAAATAAATGCTTTTATTCTTTTTATCCCCCAACCATTAATAACTATTTATCACATCATTACTCCTACATATTACATAATAAAATCAACATATACCTGTAATATTTACACACAGGGTGCAAAATGAACTGTCAATCTATTTTTCTCTCTCTCTCTTTGGATAAATACAGCCTTCCCAGAAGAGTCTATCAAGGGATTAGGTGGGAGTGTTACATGGTCTGGCCTCATAGTGCTTCTCACCTGCCGGCATCAGCTTTACTCAACCCTGCACTGAAATGCCACGCCTGCCTCTACATGAAACTAGAAACACTCTACTTTCAGACTGTTAGGTTTAGTGTCAGACAGTCCATAGTGCAGCGCACCTTACCATTGGAGCTTTACTCAACACCACACCTGCTCCTACATGTGACATGTGAATTTTCTTTGTCAGGTGTAGTGTTGGTGTGGCGTATGTGCATACACCGTAACTTGTAGCATGGGTGTGGCACAGGTGTTAATGTATTAACACTTTACCTAAATTAAACACACATCACCTACGCCACATGTGTATGATGCCTGTGTAACTATTCTATGTCTATGGAAGAGGTGTCAGAGGTTGGTAAGATTGCAGAGGTCTTGTTAGGCACTAGTCTGAGGTACTAGTGAGCATGAACATTGATATGTTCCACCATTCCACCTCGTGTGTGTGTGTGTGTGTGTGTGTGTGTGTGTGTGTGTGTGTGTGTGTGTGTGTGTGGGTCCTGCTTTTATAGACCTTGACAGTTTGTCAAACATGTTGACCAGCTTCATGGCTTCAATTTCCTTCTGCTCCTCTGTCATTCCCTCCATGGGATTGGGCTGATCCTCTTCTACAACTCCTGTTATTGGGTTTATACTGAAGAAGAAAGAGAGATGGAGAGAAATGTCAGAGAAACAGAAAGTCCGGTCTGTTTTGTGTCCAAAGAGGGGAGAAGTCTCGTTCTGAAATTGGTGGTGACTTGTTGCAGGAAAACAATGGTGGAAAGTTAGTGAAAGCTGGAAAGAGGAGTGCTGGGAAGAGTTTATTGTGCTGGAGTACATAAAGTGTAGCTTAGTGTTACCTAAAAAAGGGCTGAATTTCAAGCTGATTTAAAAAAAAAACTTCTCCTTAGGTGAGACTCAGTTAAACATACTAACAAACAGAACAGAACAGCTATTGGTAAAGAAAACCATTTCTCTGTAGGGTCATCTCTCTAATGTTGTCAGACACTAATAACAATTTGAGCATGTCAGTGACAAAAACAAGCACTGTTAGTGGAAATACATTGACAGTGCACAAGTGCCTGTAGGGATTACACAGCAGCCTGTTTCAACACTGCAGCTGCGGCCAAGACACTCAATACTGGACCAATTTCAAAAATTGTTGTCCCCATGAATCACTTTGACACTAAAATATGGGAAAATAGGGTCCAGGTTGAAAAATACTGCAGCTGTTCCAGAGCTTTTGATCATATCCCAAGATCTTCATCAGGTCATGACTGAAATATGAAACTAAACTTTTAAGCCAGCATGGAAGAGAAGTCCTTAGAATGAAGGAAAACAGGGACATTTAGACGTAAGACAATTGGACAGATTCCATCTGCCAGTGAAGATCATGTGATATGGGGAGGCAGCATTCATCTGGGCAACAATAGAGAAACCTCCAGCTGGCTGACTGGGAGAAATGGCTGGATTGTTCTGAACCAGCATGGTGTTTCTATTGGAATCCATTAGAAGATATGGATTATCTATAATAAACACAACTCTTTAGCATAAGGTTATTCATTCTGAGTACCAAAACACTTAAGATGATGATCTAGTTGCTGCTGTATCATCAGATCTGAAACCCTATGTCTTGGACAGGAGAAGACCAGTCAGCCAATCATAATCTGAAGCTGATAAAAGGACCTGATAAAGCAAAATGTGAGGTATTGTCTGCAAAATTTTCAACTCCCACCTGCTGAAGATTTTTTTCTGCTTTCTCAGAGAGATTGATCACATTGGATGTGATTGAGCCAAGTATAAAGCCTCCATTGCAGAGGCAGCCTCTTGTAGTTGTGCCCAGAGCGTCAGAAGTTATTGCCGTGGAAGAATCCTAAAGAAGTAGTGGCCTTTTCAGGCTTGGTTAGCCCAGGGTCATAGAATATTGGAACAGAAAGGATACTGGATAGATCATAGGAGTTTGCTTTGTGGACTTAGGTCACATTGTCACAAATATGTTTCTTTTTTAAAACTGCGTTTTAGCACCATTTTCTGTCCATACAAACACACCTGAAAACATGACCATTTACACACACTAAGGCATGCACCGGCGTAAACAAAAAGCAGACTGTCTAACTGTAGTTGGCCCCAAAATTGAAGCGAAACACCTTGATTGCCCCCTGGCGTTTGGCTCCATGTTAGTGAATGGGACATGGGCCAAAATCAAAGATCCAGTAACACGTCAAATAATTTTTTTTTTCCAAAGATGATTTCTGTCATTTTAGGTAATTCTTACCACAGTGCTGAATGTTCAAGTGTTCATTTTTCTGATAAGTTTGGTTCAAATTACTTATTTGATGCTATAAAAAGGGGATGTGACATTGTGATTGACAGCTGTGTGAGAAAATTGGTGTGCTCGTGATTAGTGGCGCTGCTCGGGATTGGTCAGATGAATGCATGGGTGTGAATTTGATACCACAGAGATTGCTGCCCTTCAGACTCTAAATGACGTCACCAGCACAAGGTGATGGCACAGGGATATTTTGGCTTCATTTGTGTACAGCAGAGAGTGTTGTTATGTTGTCTGCCTTTTCATACAGTGAATGGCTAGCACAGGCGACAAGATGGAACTGTTACTGAAAGTAATGTGAGCATGTTGGTCGAGGCGGTGGAAAAACAGATTGGGAGCTGTTACGAAGCAAATTTCATGACATATCAGAGCAGTACAAGGAGTATTATCCATTGCCAGAGGAAGCCATGACTATGGGAAAAGAGTACCACACAAGAAGGATAAAATCACTTGACAAGCTGTGACTGATAAGACCTAAACGAGAAGCCAGCGTGAGCATCTAGGTCATCGTTTTCTAAAGTCTCAGTTTCCGCCCAGACTAAAACACAACCCTGGAGTTCTCAAATTAAAATGGGGTCTGCAATGCTTGGCGTACACATAGCAATAGTTAAGAGTTTTAATACCACAACAAATTAGTATGGCTGTAGCCTAGAGAAGGCTGATGACCATGTTCCTCCAAGAGCTGTGTCCATATTCTCAGCATGATTTGGTCATGCAGAGGGAGCAAAGCCTGAGCTCTAGATTTACCATTGACTTTACTTTCTACTGCATACCTTACACATACCTATGATGCTTGGGTTAGTGATGGAAAGAGCAACATTTCACATAGGAATGGCCTTATTAAGCTTCAGGGTGGCTGTTCTCAGAGATTAGAGATAAGGTAGGTAACCACGAGTAGCTGAAGAACTGCTGCTCCTTTGGATCCAGTTGAGCTGGTTTAGAACTCTAACCAGGATGCCTCCTGGATGCCTCCCTGTGGAGGTATTCTGGTTATAACCCACAACACTTTGGAGGGCTTTCTATCCTATCTAGTCTGAGAATACCTTGAGATACTGCAGAAAGACCTGTAGGCTGTCTGAGCTACATTACTTGGACTGCTGCCTGCTAGGTGTGGGGGAAAGAATCAATACAGCATAGTATTGTGACCTTTTATGACATACATTATTCATTTTTGCAAATACAGATTTTAATACAGCTTTTGGCGCTAGAATAAGCAGAGGTCTTAGTCAGCAGCATTTGGCAGGAAGTTCATCAGAACAAAGATGGAGGCACCAGATAAAGAAATCAGAAATGTGCCATTTAAATCAAACATCTGGACTTATTTTGGATTTTTTTTAAATAAAGGGAAACAAGGACTTGGATATGACATGTAATTTGCAAGCAGTCTCATAAGAGAATAAAATACTCTAGGAATACTACCAACACTGGACACACTTAGCTTGACAAAAACTGCTATCCAACTCTGAGAGGGTGAAGAAAATAACACAATCCATCACCTACTTCATGTGCAAAGATCTGCATCCATACAGCACTGTTGAAAATGAAGGCTTTTGTTATATGCTAAAAACACTAGAACCCAGGTACCTGACTCCGTCCTGACGTTTTTTCACTGACAACAGCTGTACCCAAGCTCTTCAGAGAAATGAAGCATAAAGTTAAAGGAGCTGTATGTAAGAATGTGGCCAAAACGGTTACTGCACTCAAATTCAAAATACTGCCGCGAGTCGTGTCTGCCCCCCCTCCCCTACAGATTCGAGGTTGCTGGACAGCGGCACGCTGGAGACTGATTTGTTTGCCCACAGGCGGCTGCCGTGGCAGGGCCGCGTCGCCGCGTCCTTGATCTTCGGTTTTCCAGAGGACCATTCAAGCAAATCCAGCTTCTCTGTTGCTAACGCTGCTGCCGGGATACAGCTGAGGAGCCGGCTGCTAATGCTATGTACCGGGACACTGCTAATGATGCTTGCCGTGCTGCTGTAGCTCAGTCGTAACTGTAACTGATGCTGAGACTCTACTGACTGCGTGACTGGTAGACGGCGGTGGGTGGCACAACAGGCCAAAACACAAATTCAAAACATAAACATGATTTGCGGACCGTAAAATATTTTTTTAAAATGCGAATATTCTGGCTGTACTATTGTTGTCGGTGAGATCAGTACGTTATATGAACATTATTCCTTGGTCTCTGTGACATATTAGGAGGATTTTACGACTATTTATTTACAGCAGGAAGGGTGGCATTAACTTGTGACACCTGGACTTCAAGTTCAAGGTCAAGGTTCAAGGTCAGTGGATTCATATGTGACTATAACGGCACATTATTTCACAGAGAACTGGTGACTGCTGTCGCACATTCTCCAAACTAGAGCAGTGCATGAAAGTCACACCGAAGCAAACACTGCAGACCTCCTGCAAAATACAGCACAAGATTGGGGGATTTTGGTTGTAACAGAGCGCTTCTAACATGGGTGTTGCTATTCAGTCTGCGGGATACCTGCATGTGAAGTGTTTCGCTCACGTGCTTAATCTGGCCTTGCAGAGGGCATTAAATCTGCCAACAGTTCAGTTTGTCAGGTGTATGCAGCATTTCTGACAGGTTCTATGATGGTGGTGGTCAGTCTGTCTCCTTTACATCACATTATACTGCAATAAAAATTATTAAAGTCAAATAAATAGACTGAAAATTTTATCTTATGAGGTCAAACTGATGTTGACAAAGTTTTCCTTTGGGGAAATAATTTGCAGTTGGGAAAAAAAGGTAATATATCTCAATATATTTTATTGCAATACTCAGCAATTGCAATATTGCAATGATATCATATTGTGACCTAAGTATTGAGATAATATTGATTTCCACCCTTACTGCCTGGTGATATTGGTGGAAAGCGGAAGAACTACTCTAACGTCAGTCTGTCAAATTCACTGGTTAAAGCTGCACAATATAATTTCTGTAAGGGGTGCAATGAAACACACTACATGAGATACTGAGTTCAGGTGACACAGCGTTGTGGTGGTACTGACTGGGCCTTGGCCTCTCTGTACTCTTCTGTCTCAGAGTCTTCATCTTCAGAGTAGATCCCGGAGTCTCTGCCCCCCCTGAGCAGTCCTCTGGCAGCCAGCAGACCTGCAGCATTACCGTATCCAGTGTACTTAATGAACCTGGAAACTGGATAGAGCATAGAACATATTACTGTTAATATGGCAGTATCTGAACACATTAAAAGACACCAGTACATTGACACAATGTCAACAAAACCAGTTCCCCAAGTCTGTGGTTGGAGCCATAAACTTATTCAATTTAGATCTTTACCTCAGCCATCATGACAGTTCAAGCAGCACTAGCCAAGATTTTCAGTAAAGACAGATATTTTTAACTACTGAGCAGATTAAGAAATGCTCTTTTGTTATAAGGAATCTCTTGCTGTCTGATCACTGGTCAGTGATCCAATCGGACCGACGTTAAAGTCACATACATATTTGTTTCACCATTGGTAGTTTTAAAATGATGTGTGTATAATTGATCAGTCCAGATGGTTAATGTCTTAGTGAGCCGTGGGCTTACAATCAGTAACACAGAACTTGCCATAAATGATTGAAACATATCAACAAACAGGAATTTCCCTCACCACTTTCTTTGCAGAGAACAAAAAGGAATTCGGCAGCACAGTCCTTGACGTCAGTGTCAATGTGTGTCATAATACGGACTAGTTTGTTCCTCAGAGTATTGCCCACCTCTGGTCTGTTCTTCACATCACGCAGTGGGGGCAGCACCTAAACACACATACACACACAAACACACACACACACACACACACACACACGGATACCCGAGTCATCAAAACATCAACATCTTTTAATAAAGGATTCTCCTCCTCAGCCCAGTACTGACCTTTGACCTGAGGAACTTCCTGGTCTCTCGGTGGATTCGGGCACTCTCAGTCAGCAAGGTCAATGATGGGAGAAGGGTCTCCTTCAGCTTATGTCCCTGGAGACAAGATAAATACATTCTATCAGCTGGACCGCAAGCATCCATCCAAATATGGGGACATACATTGTGCGTAATTTGAAGGTAATATAATTAATCACAACTTTATTTTGAAATATGCATGATATGAACACATTATTAATTGAAGCAGGAAGCTGGTCTGTGACGGTTTATGTTTTTTTTATAAACTGTCTGACGGTCTGACCTCCAGCCAGATTCTGTTGCGAACACCACGTTGTTGTAACTGATTGAACTGATGACCCAAACTACATCAAATAAGACCTACAAAGCTGGGATTATCCTTTATGTACAATATAAATGCAATTAGCTTTTTTCCCCACACCTGACTGTTGGGAACATGGTCCATCTGGTCTTTCTACTGATGCACTTACTATAAGTGTAATAATAAAACAACCAGTTGTATTTGTAAAAACTCATTTAAAAGTACACAAACCTTTTACACATGGAAACCTATTATTCATCATTTAAGGAAAATGTCACTGCTGGAAAGATAGTCTTTTTTTAAAACTGGGCTGTCTATACAGCAGAAAGACACAAATACTTTTGAGACTGGTGCTACATGAGCAGAGAAAACAGAAAAAGGGCTGTGGTATTCGCTTGCGTGCAAGAGACAGAAAACCTACAACTGCAAATACAAATGTCCTACGCAGCTCCAGACCAATAAATGCTCCTGCTGGTGGGTGACGTAATGCAAGTTGGTTTGATTTTTGCTGGCAGATGAGCAGGGAGATAGAGGTGCTAGCAAGATTGAACATAGTGCACTTGCACATACTACCCACATTGTTATGATACAAAGCTGGTTGAAAATTAGCAAAATATCCCTTTTAACTCCTTGTAACAAAGATTACCTCCCAGAAAATAAGTCATAAATATAATTTAACTAAATAAATGTCATATCAATATTAATCTAGCGTAATTTAAAACTATTGTTTCGTGTAATTCAGGTTATAATTCATGCCTTTTCACTTATTATTATATGACTGAGGTAATCAACTTACACACAGAGTCTCGTCTTACCCGGTCAAGTCTTTTTTCCATGTATTCCAGCAGCATGTTGACAGCGTCCATGTTGACCCCCATGTACTCAATGGAGCCTTGTTGCACTTTGGGCATCAACAGTACATCCAAACAGGGCAAAGGGAGGTTGCCTAGCAAGTTAACAGTATGGCTGAGAAAAAGAGGGGGAGGGAGAGTAAAAGCAATGACTGCATGAATCAATGAACAGAAAAACAAGCATACATTGAGATGTGTGTTGTCCTACCTGTGGAACTCCTCGGTCCGCTCCTCCCCGTCTGCATGGCTCATTAGACAGTGTCTCAGTATGGCTCCCAAATGTCTGTACTCTGCTGCGTCTTCCTTCACACACAGACAAAACAATCACATAGTTCACGTCTCCTATAAGAGCTTTCATTGTCGTAAATGTGTGTTTATTCTGTATGCTTTGCTTGTGTGTAACAAGCTGAGGAAACTGACCGACTAAGGTTCTGTTTGTTTTCTGATATTAAAAACAAGGAAATGTGTCTTGCATTGCAGAACATATCTTCCAAAGGACAGTGTAAACGTGTTCAGCACAATTTGGACCAGACTGAATTGTCTCAAGAAACAGGAGCTGCAAGGACTTCATCATTCCCCTGACTTTTCATGTAGTGCCACCACAAAATCGATATTTCTGGTTTGAAGTGATATTTCTCTATAACTATTTGATGGATCACCATGAAATTAGGTTAAAACTATTTCAGATCTCCAAAAGGTAAATTCTACCAACTTCAGGAATCCCCTACAGTTTCCTCTTGCAGCACCAACAGGTCAAGATTTTCATTTATCCAGTTTAATATCTAAAACTCTGCTTGATGAATTGGCACATAACTCGATTCAGACATTCATGTCCCCCCCAAGATGAATTTTAATAACTTTGTGACCCTCTGACTTTTCATCTAGTGCCATCATCAGGTTTGTTTCAATTTGTCCAATTCTTTACTTTATGACCAAATACCTGCAAAACTAAAGACATTCAAATCAGCCTCAGCTGTAGTTTTTGTTAAGAGCTAAGTGGCATGGAATTATTGTTACTATAGATGAATCTGGGAACTATGGGAGGTAAACAAGTCACCATTACCTCAGTGGTGTCTCTCTAAAATACGCACATGTTTGAATGCAAGCTGTCCTAAGAAGTGTACAATTTTCTACTTCTACTTTCTATTCGATGTTACTTTTGACAACATCTGGAAGAACTTGTGCAGTTCTCAGGTGCTCCAACAGAAGTGGCAAACTTCACCTTTGAAAAAAATGATACTAAAACAAGTGCCATCAGCTAAATTAAGACTGCTGTGGTCCCACAGAATAAATTAACTTAATCTATCAATGTGGGGTTATTGTGAAATATAACATCGGCCACTCTACCTTGGGCCGTGACCACAAAGTAAACATCATTCAGTCAGCATCACAAACAGAACATGCACAATGGTGTCTAGTGTTTTGGTTTAACAGGTGAGTGTAAACTCTTGACTCTCAGCTGAATGTGTCAGGGTTGATCATAGTGACAACAGCTGTTAAAACCACGAACAGAACATGTAGGTGTCTTCGTAAAAGCTTTCAATTTTACTTTGATCGATTTCAAATATCATACTCATCTGTTCATTATCTACACTAACCACTTACATGAGTTAATGGAAGCCAACACATAAGCATTCGGCTGAAAGTTTTAACACAGTTGTTAAACTGAAAATGAGACATCTAAGTTTAGTAGGAGTGATTTTTTTTAACAATAAAAAAATAGCTGTTATAGAGCAGAAAGTTACTGTTACTGTCAGCGGGCAGCAGCATCTGGATTGACATATATTAGCACATTTACCTCAGGTGGTGAACAAAGCACTACTAGCGTAAGCACAGCTGAGGGAAGGCTGTAAACCGTAGACTATAGACTCTGGCCACATCGTTTAAATCATGATGTTTGTAAATCACATCCAGTGTGTTCTACAGAAAGAGGATACAGTCACCTGATGTACTAACCCCTGGAGCAAATGTGATATAATTGCTTTAAGCAGCTTTTTTAAACAGCTGACGCCTGCCAAACTGAAATAAGACTGTGGCGTATCCTGAAGAGTTGATACACAAAGTAAACAGACAAAATGAGTAATTCTGTTTTAACCTACAGTATGTGGATTTTAGATGAACTATTATAATCACTGACTTTTGACAACAAGATTCACAGTTATTAGTATAATATTGATTACAACATGGCTAAACTACCACAGAAAACTCCCCTAACGTGTCATTTTCTTCAGTACCTCATCGACCTTGCGTTTGGCTGTGTCAAATGTGATGTTGAAGAGTATTTTCAGTATTTCCATGGCTAGTTCTGTCTGCTGCCGGCTCAGTGGGGGCAGCTGTTCAGGGGGGGCGTCCTCAAACCCTGACCTTGCTGTCTCCAATGTATCCGGCCAACATAGACCCAGAGTGGCATCCAACTGGTTACCTTGAATATACACGGAGACAAGAAGTTAACAACTTATACTCTATAATGTAGTACAATACCACCATCTGTTTATAAAATCATTTGCTTCTTGTAAATGCCTAGTTTTATTTAATTATTTTTCATACATCGTTATAGATTTATCCTGAGTTGCTGCACCTTGGAACGTCCTGGCGTTACAGACACTGGTGACCTGGAAAGTGAGTTGCCTCTTAGCATTGGATACCCTGGGGACTAGGAATCTAGAAAGTTTCCCCAGTCAGTAGTTTGACTGGTTCGACAGGAAATCAGTTACCTAGCAGCCTGATGCCATGAAGCTCCTGAGCTAGCTGTGCCCGGACATCCACTCTCAGGGCTGTCAGCAGGAAGGTGAGGCGCAAGTCAAAGAATCGCACCTGGACAGAAAGCAGACGTATGGAGATGTATTCACTCTCTATCTGCTTTTTCTGTCTCAGAGTGCAGCCAATGTCTACTCATACTTATTTGCTATGAATGTGTTGCACGGAGTATCAAAAACTGTAAAGTACCAAAAGCAGGCACTGAGCGCTTGGTCAGTCAGAGGTGATAGTTATTCTTTGATTAGGTATTTCCTGTCTAACAGTAAGTTATATGCCGACTGTATCTTTTAGTCCTGCTCAACTGCTTTGGGACAGCATTAAACATAATTGTACAAACAGGTTTGTAAAAAAAACACATAACAAATATACAAAAAATTAAAAAAAAAAAAAAAAACATGATTATGTCCTTCCTCAGTGAAGTATTAAAAAATTCATTTTTTGGTATTTGTACCAAAAAGGCCTATTGAATCTTTAAAAAAAAATCATATATTCTAGATTTATATTTTATATTTAACTAATTTCCAGTAGCAAAGATACATGTGTTGTTTCTATGATTATGTTAAGTCAAGTCAGACATGGTGGTTAAAAATTTAGAAGTTAAGACTCAATTCAAGCACAAGACAGGACGTTTTGACTTACTCATTAAATGCCCACTCTGCTGGTTCAACTGGTACGGTACAAGAATGATGAAAAACAGATCTCATGTGACGGACACAGACAGAGACTTTGTATCTTCCCCTAACCTTTGGCGGGTTAACTCTTATCATTTGACAGCCACATTAAAACATTTATCTGTACTGAAGTCCATACCTCGTGGTTCCAGGTGGGATCATGACACTGCTTCAGCCTCTCTGAGACACCCTTTATCAGCTGTAGTTCTGCTGCTACCACCTGCCATCCATCCATCCATCCATCCATCCATCCATCCATTTTATAAATTAGCACCAACCAAATAACATTTGATAATCTGAGGGATTCATGTAAACGTAGGTATGATGAGACACACAGCTGACCTGTCCTGGCTCGTTGTGTAGCAGGATGTTACAGATGGACTTGAGAGCCTCAATAATCACTTCCTGGTCAGAGTTTTCTGAGGGAGGGGAGGCTTTCTCCACCTCCTCGCTGGATACTTCTGCTGCCTCTTCCCCCTCTCCTTCTTCACCCTCCACTAGGAAGAGAAAGAATGGGACAAAAGATAAATCAAGCTGCTTCTATCTGTAATTCATCTCTTTATAGATTTTTGTTTGTTTGTCTTTATAGATTTTTTGTTTGTTTTTGTTGTAACTCCAAAATAAAAGTGAGCTGCACTGTCATGCACGTAAATGGCTCCCTAAATCTCTTGTTGTGAAACATTTTCTACATGAACCCCAAAGAATTGTGAACAGCACACTCAGCAAAACTTGTCATGGGTGAACTTGAATTATTGCCCTGTGGCTGTATCCCTCCACGCACCTGTCAAGTTTCTCTTACAGTTTACATCCATGTCTGTGAAAACATGGAAGCTTCACACATTTTACCCGCGACAGCACAGAGGATCTATACAATCCCCACAGTTTAAGGTGGGCACTCAAGATGAGTGTGACCAAATAGTTCGCCCTCTGTTTCTTACATATGACATTGTATAATGGCCAAAAAAACATTTTATGCAGAACATTATGATGTCACAGTGAGGCTGACTTTGAGCTTTTAGATGTAAAATGTCATCACTTCATTATTTTAACCTATTAGACATTTGTGTGAAGTTTTGTCATTATTAGCATATGAATTCTTGAGTCTTGGCTAAAAACATATTTGGTATTGGTATATTTTTCACACTGACCTTAACCTTTGACCTTCCACCATAAAATTCTAATCAGTTTATTTTTTAGTCCAAGTGGATGTTTGTGTCAAATTTGAATAAATTCCCTGAAGAAATCGTGTTAACGAGAATGAGACAGATGCAAGGTCACAGTGACCTTGACCATCAAAATCTCATCAGTTCATTGTTGAGTTGAAGTGAATATTTGTGCCAAATATGAAGAAATTCCCTATCAGTATTCTTGAGATATAATGCTCACAAGGATAGGACAGACGGACAAACGGACAGAAGGATGGACAGATGGTCGGTCAGACAGATGGACGGATGGTCGGACAGATGGCCGGATAGACGGACAACCCAGAAACATAATGCACCAGCACAGAGGCATAAAAGAAATACCAGATTAATGGATAATTCTGGTTTAATGCAATTTAGGTCTCTTTTGTTGTTGTTTTTTTTCCCCATGATTTATCAGTAATATGAGAGAGTCTTTAACAATATAATAGTAATGGCTGACCAGTTCTTTTCATAGTATCAGTTGCTCCAAGCTGATAGATGGTACACATATCAAACCTTTCGAGGTTTTTTTTTGCAAAACATGGTGTCAGTTCCTCTGTAACACTCCACTGACGTACATGCACATTTGACAGCTAGTGCTGCCCGCCCCACAAAACTTCTCTTCAGGGCATTACAAGTCATTATGTAAAAGTTTAATGAAGATAAAATATTAATTTTGATGCACTGATTCAGCATCCCACTTGTACTGAGGTAGTTCTATGTAAGCTCAATAGGATGTTTCAGAAATGTCTCTAACCAACAATTGATCGTTCTTTCAGGGGCTAGAAGCAGATGTCCCAACTACCTCCACAGCCTTGTGCTGCATTCATGTGGTGTCAGAATAATCTGATCGGTTTCCTTTGCTCTTTGTTATCAACGTGTTGTTTAAATGGTCTGAGCAAAAAAACAAAACACAACTTCTTTTTAGCTTCCATGTTGTTTCCACATTACAACTTAAAGCTCATGAAAGCTCATTCAAGTCAGATTCAATCGGTTCTCGTTGCAGGCATGCTGAACAGTACCCTGCAATAACTAATCAGAGATTCAGGGGCACGCAGATGTTCCACAGGCTGATTTGATACATATCAGACAGAGTTGTTTAAAAGATCTGTTCGTTCATTTTCGCCTGTCATCGCAAATGAATCGCTCTGATCTGGGAATAATGTGTCAGATCAACAAACACAAGCAGTCAGACAGACACAAAGGTTGGAAACAAGCCAACAATTAATCCATATTATAAACCTGTTTTTTTTTAGGCCAAACTAAAAGTGAGAGCACCTGAAATGTTGCTAATAATCCCTCACTGAACAGGAAAACTGTATGAGCACAACTACAGTAAGTTCAGCGGTCAAAGTTAAAGCAGCAAGTAGGCCTTTAAACTACAGAAGATGTTTATTGCATTCTGGTTTGAGTAATAATTTTACTGTTCACCTTCAAGTAAATGTGTCTAATCTGGAGGTTTGTTTCCAAACTGTCTGATCATCTGACTGGTTGTGTTTCTGACTTATTTTTTAATGACATCCTTGTGTTCCCAGATCTCAGCAATTACTATGGCAAGTACAGTAGTTTTATTAATAATAGAAATGCTGGCTGTTTCAAGTTATCCTTTTGTGTGAAAAAACCCTCTTTTTGTGCTCTGAATAACTCTTAGTGCTAGTATAGGCCTTTAAAATGGTATCAGAAAAAACACAGATGTAATTAATATCAGTAATTTTGACTGCATCCCATTCAAGTTCTTGCTTGTTTATTTATTTAAATTTATTAACATGTTTTTTATTCCTTTAGGTGTCAGGGGATTTAGGGGAGTTTCATAGGAGAAGCAACAAAACAGGAGCACCAGGACAGAAGCCTTTGAATCTAAAACCTTGGAGACACCTGGGAAAGCTGTCAAAAATTACCTTGGCCCTCCACCAGCTGGCTGTGGGTGGGTGTGGCAGCACTGCACACGGCAATGCCGGCATAGCGGGCGAGTGTGGCCATGGCAGAGCGGCTGATGAAGGGATCCAGGCAGTGTTTGTCTCTGGACAAGATCCTAACTGTTTCTAGACAGGCCAGCTGACAGGAAGGCTGCAACTCCCTGTTTAGGTAACTGAGCACCAACTCCCCCAGAAGCTGCGTCACACAACAAACACATCAGGTTATAACAATATTTATATTAAAGGTTTGAATCTTATAAGTAAATATAAGTAACCTAATTTGGAAATTTACTTTAACCATATATCTGAATTTATGTGGTCTTCATTGCCCACTTAAAAAATTTCAATTGTCAATTTTAAAGGTCTCATATTTTGCTCATGTTCAGGTTCATACTTCTCTTTTGGCTTTCCACTAGGTTTCTACTAGGACCTATAGGTTGTGACATTTCAAAAACATTATAGTATATACAGTGCATATATTCTCAACATGCTGAGGTACCAACTGTTTAGATATAATTTTTACATCTGGAGTGTGTTTAACCAGAACAACAGGGAGTGGACTTAACTTGAATTTTCAGATCGAGCTCATTGAGCTCATTGAATATAGATTCTGAATATTGGTAACTTGGATTTTCTGGACTTGTAAAACCTAAAATATATTTTGTAAGTTTTTCAAATTCCAAAATTTGAAACTGACTGAAATTTGAAATAGTGGAATTTAGACCACATACATAGTTTTAAAAGTAAAATATTTCATGCGTTTAAGTATTCTGTTGGGATTATTTTTCACATTTAGGTATTCATTTGCTTATAAGATTCAAATCAATATATATTTCACTCACTACATGTAGCATTCAATGACAAGATAATAAATGACAAATTAAAGCTGTGGTAAGCAGATATTTGGAAAAGGCAAAAAAAAAAAATTAAAAAAAAGGTAAAATATGAAAACACAGAACACCCTCCTCTGCAGCTCTCCCCTCTCTGTCACAAGCCCCTCGCACTTCCCACGCCAGGGTTCGAACCCCCCTCCCCTGATTCAAACCAGCTGTTGTCACCTCTTGCTGTGAGGCAACAATGCTAACCACGGCACCACCATGCCATCCATGTTTCCCACAGCCTACATAAATTTCTTTAATCTTATTTCATTGTAGAGTTGCCTGCAGCTCATTCACTTAGCCCCTGCTTGCCATGCTCTCTCTCTGTTAATCAGACCACAAATGAGACAAGAATTTGTGGCAAGCTACCCCACAGTCCCTCCACTTTGCTCCCTGCCGCTGTGGACTGGCCTGGAGGAGAGCAGGCGGCAGCTCCAGAGTCTAGATCTCTGCTTAGTGGTTCTAATGGCTTAAATTGGGTCACCCTAAAGCCCCCAGAGCTGGTGTCACAGCAGGCTGGTAGCCACTGAGAGCAACAGGTATATCACCAGCAACAGGTTGTTTGCTGATCTGGCGGGGAGTCAGGCTGTCTGGTCCCCTCCAGCTGGTGTTTGTACTGGCTGGATTCTGGTTGCTGTGGCCGCTGACTGGGGGTCTCTCTCTGGAGCTGTTGCCCACTCTCCTAGCAGCGAGGTGGTCTGTGGCGGTAGGGAGTTAAGCGAACAAACTGCTGTAATTCAAGGCTCTAGCTGATATTAGTTACATAAACATGAACTTGAAGCCACAGTCATGAGCCTTTGGCTTTGGCTAGCAGAAAGCTAAACTATTAGCAAAATTCTCTGTCCAACCTCTGAAATACTTCACCAGTTTTGACACGTTTTTTTTGTTTCAATTGTTGTCAGACCCTGTTTTAGATGAGTCCATCCTCCTATTTTAGGTTGCTTTGCAGTGTAGGCAGTTTTTCCCAATTCTGGAATAGCCTCTTACTCTGTAGGATTCTCCATCATTGAATCAGGCTTTCACAATCTGAAGGGACGTGCACATGTCTAGATGTGTACAACAGCCAATGGGAATGTCATGGGCTAGATTTTCTGAAGCCTAAAAACAGAGGAGGTGCAGAAATCTAGTGTCCTCTGAGTCCACTTATGCTATGCACTCTGTTTAAAACTTATAATGGGATTTTTGCCCAGTGACACCAAAACAAAACCACCTACCCCAGCTTTAACCAGGTTACAGCTTCAACTGCTCAACAGATTTTAAAGGCTACGTTCAACACTGAATTCAACAGCACAATATTACTACTGTGCTGCAGAATCTACGGAAAAGGTAACAGCAGTTTCATACATTTGTATCATGACATAAACTGACAACTCCTATTAACCACTCTAAAATGGTACATTATGGTTAGTGATTACCCAGAAAAGAAAGTAATGAAAGTCAATTATTATTTATAGCAGTTATTCTTTGATGACTAATGCATCGGCATTAACATACCTTGTGAGACCATGTGACATCAAACATAATGTGTAATTTATCTCTGCATAAGCATCCTCCTCTACAGCAGGAGCAGTGCACTCAGTGTTGGTGCATTTGCCTGGCAGTTTCTTCACAACAATATAAAGAAAGCTGGATTTAAGCAGCTGCCTGTCTCAGTATTACATACAATAAGAGTTTTACATAGCAGAGATGTTTCACCAATAACAGTGTGAATGTTCCTGTTCTTGTAAATGCAGCAGTGACCCTGACAGCGAAGGGACAATTCAAACCTTTTCAAACTCACTTATGTCTTCTGGCTAATGTAGTGACCATATGCAGGCAGCTAAAACAGGCCCTGATAAATACGTCTGCTAAGCTGTCTTGCATAATATCTTCCTACAATCTGTGCACAGGTGTACGCCCAATGTGTGCACATGTCTGTTGGATCATGAAGACACGCAACTGCACATAAGCTGCACCTGCACTTGACCCTGAATTAACATACCTTTCTTTTTTGCCTCTGTGCAGTCTACAAAACTTTCTCTAGTACTGTAGGGGTGAGATGGAGATATAGCGACATGACTACGATCACACCTTCAATTCATTTTTCTCTCTCTGTCTTTAGCTTTCTTTCCCTGTTTGTCTCTCCTCTCACAACAACTCTCTGGGGAGCTGAATGAGTTTGTTCCCAGCCCGATTCTCTTTTCCTGTGTTTTTCTGTCTCTGTGGCCTGACTCCTCCATCCCCTCCATCTATACAGCTTCACTGAGCTGTGGTCATACATAGAATTAGAAGACCATTGTAAAACACATTTGTTGAGAAAAGATTAGACTGAAGTTACTTACTTACTCACTTGTATTGTATTAAAAATATGCTGTATTCATATCTTTTCTATACCACCTAATCCTTAAAACGAACTGACTGAACCTTTATCAGTACAATTAACTGCATCAGTAAGAACTTTTGGAACTTCTCACTGGTGGCTTAAGTTGCCATTGTCATTGAGTTGTGATACACAGTTTTGTAGGCTGTTTGGAGACATTCAAGAGGCTGCTTCTTTTATTACTATATGGATTTTGAGTTAAAAATTTACCCCTTTTCTCCAGAAAGGAGGTGGTTCCACTTGTCAATGTGCCTGATGCTCAGGTCTGTGTTCCTGAGATGTGGGAGGTGTGTGTTGGCTCCTCTGTGAGCCTGGACAACCTCGAGTTCCTAGGGCTGTCATTTCTTTTGCTATATTCAAACTACTGTTTCATTGTGGGTATCAAAAGAATCATTTAATCTATAATGATCTATCTGGATTCAAACATCAGGCCATGTCTTCCTTAATGTTTTACTTCTCATAAGCATACAGAGAACCATAAATTTAGCCTCAGTGACTATGGATCTTTGAAAAGGACTGAATGAAACTACTAAAAGTGATTCACAGTTTTTATGTCTATCAGTCCCTCCATGATTTTTCAGCTCTAAGTGCCTAATTTCACCACAGCTGATTGAAAAAAATCCGTTGTTGCAGTCTTTATAGACGTGTTTTGTTTTGGTTATTTTGAAACTGAGTTGTGATGCTGTCAGCGATTCTGAGCCTATTATTATGATCATTAAGAGTTTCCCATTGCCACTGCCTCTCTGCCCCGTTAGCACAAGCTAACACAGCATGGCTTGATCTCATCCCTACTTGTCATATTTTGCCACTTGGCCCGAAGCTCCGCAGCAATAACTAACATCCAACACCGAGCCGCTAATCCCACAATGACCCCTCAACGGCCTTGACTCTGTCATTAAACCTGTTAATAACTGTTGGGTAACGTTAGCCATGTGATGCTAACAGTTAGCCTTTTCACTGTGTGTCTGACTCAGTTGCAGAGCTCCAGTCCCACATCAGCCGTTTAATGATAAACAGAGAGAGAGGCAAAAAGAAACTGACAGTGTGTCTCAGATTGTGTAATTCTGTACTAAACACTTAATATTTTGAGTGCATAAATGCACTATGTGCATTCACACTGTATAATACAGAAAAATGCAGTGTACTAATGGTGCACTCAAACGTAGCTTTCGCTATGTCACAGACTTACATATTTATGAAATTTGAGACACACTCCGAGTGAATGAATACACTGCACGCAGCTATACAATTAAATGAGATTTTACTCATCTTAAATAGTCAAATTTGTGATTGGACAGAATTGCAAGGTCACACAGAATTCACGCAGATTGACTGAATTTACATAAATTGTTGCAATCACAACATTGCAACATCCTGGAGGGATTGGTTTACAACAGACAAATGGTTGTCAGGTCTCACCCTAATAGATGAAATTAGATTTGAACATTCAACCCGTCCTTGATTTACATTCATGTCCGCTGGTCAGTTAATGATATTTCACTACCAGTGATACTCAACATGTGGCCTGCAGGCCAATTCTAGCCCACACAGTGTCACACTGAAAATAAATTGATTCACACTGGGAATTGCTTCTTGTTCTTTTAATGTAAATCAGGTGCCAGAGTGCATTAAAAAAAGGATCAAAATAGAGCTTGTTTATTTTTTAAAAAGTGCCAGGGAAGGATCCCTCGGACCGAGGTGCGGGCTGATAATTTATATATCAATTATTAATTTTTAATTGAGTTGAGTGTAGTTGAGTATCCTGTCTGTAGACCATCAGCAAGGAGTTGGAAAACATTTACAAATGTCACATGAGAAGTTCATCTTTGCTGCAGTTTGTACAGAAGATTAGACTTTGCTTTAGTTGTGTCCTCACTGATGTCTTCATCAGATTCATTATAGGCTGTGGGGAATCAGACAAAATTTTGAACTCTGTCGTAAGTTGATGATAAACTGTGGGCTCTGTTCTAAGGAACAACTATAACACAGCGGTCACTGCTTATCCATACCTTTCGTAAGTTCCCTTCCTAAAGCATGGGCAGGCGCACATAGAGAGAGACAGATCATACAGAGGAGGTGAGAGATTGTTAGAAAAGACAAGAGTGAATTTACATGTATTCTTTTACTGGTGATAGATGTACTGCAGTGGAAACCTGCCCATTAGACATTTTTCTCAAACATCTATGAGCTTCAAAATTTGGCATGTGTCCTTGAAAATATTCATTACAAAGGTGTATTTCAAGCCTCATTTGAAATCTTTCATTTCTGTGGCAAAAACATCCTAACCAACCAAAATGAGGAAAATAACCTTCAAGCAGGGCTGGGCAATATGGCTTATAAATAATATCTTGATGTTTTCTACACTGCGATATACAATGCATATCTCAGTATTTTCAAATTTTCTTTAAATTAACTGTTCAATTTACCACTTTGATGCATTGATCATACCACTTTGATCATTGCAAGAACATACAGTATCTGAATTTAAGGGGAAGCACAGGTCATATATGTAAGGGATATTGCCCAACGAGGTGCCCATTATCACTTTTAAACAGCTGACGTGGAGACATGAACCATTCGACGCCCAGCAGACGGTTGCCTCCATGAAGGCTGTTAAAGTCATAATGGACACCTTACAGGGCATTATCCCGCTTATACTATGGTCACTTACCAAAGAAATAAAACATACGTATATTAATTTATATTTTTATGCTTTTTGCAGTCAAAATCTTAAGTTTTTCACAAGCCATAACTCGGTTTCCTTGGTAACACCTAAAGGTTTACCTAATACCTGGAACAATCATTACTGCCCAGTGAGGTTCTCCTGCAATTGAAATGTTATTTGCTGCTCCAGTGAATAGGATGAACCTTAGATACAACCTCAAAAAAGGAAGATAATCTAGTCCACCCAGCTAATAGCACCCTTTGGTCCAGCTATTAGCCAGAAAGCTAACGTTGTGCTAGCAAGATTCAAAGTCAGTAACACTGCATACAGTTTATAAACAGTAAATAAAAATTGACAGTATGTTTAACAATAAGACGAGCTAGCTCTCTAGCCTGAAGTAGGGAGTTAAATAGCGGACGAGATGTGAAATGATTCTTAAGTTCAGAGGGGCAATGTAGTACCTGCAGGGTGTGTTGCAGTCTCCCTACTGTGGTGATCTGAGGATGAAGCACTGAAGGACTAACGGTACTCCTAGTGTTGTAAATTAATTGTAAACAGATTACTGATATTATTATGGAGTCGGTAATGGTGTAACGGTGAACAGACAGTTTCACTGAAACTACTTAGCAGGTGTCCATGATCATGATCATGATCCATGGTTTTTATTGGACACTCTGCAGCCACTCAGAGTCAAGCATTCAGCCTGACCATGGTATCTACCTTATTCCTAGCCCCCATGATCCCTTGTGCGAATTATGTGCATGACTTCTGGCGTTGAACCGAAACCGGCGATTTCCAATGGTAACAGTTTATTTTATTTATTCTTCTTTCCAAGAGCAACTGGGGGATAAAACGTGGAACACACCACCTGTTATAGCTCAAACGGCATTATGTGATCATACCTCTGCCATCTCTGACAGCCATCTCAAAGCATTGGTTTTTTTTTCCATTTTCAACCAAGCACGCTAGCAATTAGCTTGCCTTGCTGCGTTAAAACATTGTTAACTTTAACATGGCCCGAGCTAGCCTAAGGTCAACATCTGCTCTTTCTAATGATGACTTATTAAGAGATACTAACACATTTAGCAAACATTTAACATAATTCAGTATTAACTGTATCCCAGCTAATCGTCAGTTCGTCTGCGTTAATGATGCGAGGTTTACGTGTTTTTTTTTTAACTTCTGATTTATTAAAAACTGCTCTGAGTGAAACATGATGCTGAATTTAGCAGCAGACTTCAGTAATAGTAATATAACGTGGTAATAGAAGAAATCATTTTTGGCATTCAATTTTTTCATACGGTAAATCAGTAACACATTCTCTGCCCTAATGACTAAATACATATTTCAAGGTATGTTGCTATGTTTATTTTATAATGAGCAATTTTCTAATGTAGTACTAGGTTGAGAATAAAGTCAGATGGGCAAAGACAGGGATATCATGTAAGCCACTGACGTTGAATGACGGATCTGTCAGTCTAGGTGTCATTCTCTTCTGCAAATTCTGACTTAATACTTTTTTACTATGCCTCGTGAAACTCTTGTTGTCTTATTTCTCATAATAATGGTACCTTTGGCCACAGGAACAATCCCTTTTTTTGTTCTGGTTAGATGTTAAACACACAGTTGCTGAAGACAAAAATTTAGCTGGTTGTTAGGCGTAAAAGACACAGAAGACACTCGGCTTCTTCTCCGGAGCCTTTGTGCTCCACTGTCTCTCAGATTAACTCATATCACAGCGGTGCCTGGACAGCGTGACGTGTGTGGTTGTGCTGCTGCCGTGGTCCTGCCAGATGCCTCCTGCTGCTGCTGCCATCATTAGTCATTAGTCATACTTCTTCTGTTATTATACACATATGATTATTGTCACACATGTATACTGCCAGGTATTAATACATACTTTCAACATATTGTACCGCAGTAACCAGAACTATAACTATAATATTATTACTTCCATTAATGTTGTTGTAAGATACTGTCATTACCTGCATCTCTCTCTCTCGCTCTCTCTCTCTCTCTCTCCCTGTGTCATATGGATTACTGTTAATTTATCATGTTGATCTGTTCTGTACGACATCTATTGCACGTCTGTCCGTCCTGGAAGAGGGATCCCTCCTCAGTTGCTCTTCCTGAGGTTTCTACCGTTTTTTTTCCCCCGTTAAAGGGGTTTTTTTGGGGAGTTTTTCCTTATCCACTGTGAGGGTCATAAGGACAGAGGGATGTTGTATGCTGTAAAGCCCTGTGAGGCAAATTGTGATTTGTGATATTGGGCTTTATAAATAAAATTGATTGATTGATTGATTGATTGAGAGTGTAACAGGTACCAGAGCTCCGCAAAGACATTTTAGAAATTTCTAAGTTAACATTAGCTAAAGATTTATTCGAAAATAAATAAGTATCTGCTATACTGAAGGCAAATAGCTTTTGAAAAGAACCAGCGTTGGCAGTTAGCCAACAGACTAACCACAGACAAGTCTATGGGACTTTTTTTTTCTACAGTAGTGCCCTCAGGAATAAGGTGGATATGATATTTTAAAGAACTTCAGCTTTGAAATTCCACATCATAATGTCCTGATTTTGTCTGAGTAACACTCTGAGCTGGTGTATGGTCATTCGGAAGTCAAATTGGTCTTCAGAAATGTATTCTGTATTATTCAGTTTGACTAAGTATTCACACACTTGAAATTAAATATTTTTCTGCAGGCGGTGGTTATTATTTCCTAAATTTTCATTCATTTGAATTATTTTTTTAATATTAATTCATTTCATTATGTATTATATATTCAATTACGTATGTATTTTTATCAATTATGAACAGACTGACTTCGCATGAATGTGAAATTGCTTATGTCAATGGAAGGTTGCTGTATTTTGTAGTCAGTTCTTAATGCTCTTACCATAATGCCTAGTATACTGCAAGACAACATGTGGGCTACTTTGACCACCTTTTCTGAAGTGCAGCTTGACAGCAGTGTTCTACACTGAGTGGTGTTTCAAGTTTTAAGTGTATTGGATATATGTGATATATTGCCCAGCCCTACCTTTAAGAGAATCTCATCTCAACTACACATGCAGGAGGTTTTCACTAACAGCAAATGAGAAGGATTCAGTGTTTGGATGGTATGTTTGGAATACCTCTCTGTCCTGCTCATCTTCCTTGCTGAATGTAAAGCAGTGGTTCATCTGAAGGAAGGAAAAGCAGAAGGACCAAATAAAGATGTGAGGCAAAGAAGGAGAGTCAGAGCAGAAAAACAATAATGACAAGAGGCAGAAGACATTTAGGACAGGCATTCATTATAGTAGCGCCTTTAA
The DNA here is from genome assembly GCF_011397635.1 of Epinephelus fuscoguttatus. Taxonomy (NCBI): domain Eukaryota; kingdom Metazoa; phylum Chordata; class Actinopteri; order Perciformes; family Serranidae; genus Epinephelus; species Epinephelus fuscoguttatus. The sequence continues at coordinate 4,096,164 of NC_064755.1, forward strand.
CAGGGGAGGTCAGGTTGATGGGTGGCTAAAAGAAATGTCTGATTTTGACACCGGAGACTGAATTTCATCACATCTTCAAACAAAAGTTCAACATCAGTTTCTTTTAACCATGTCCACCATGTTTCACAGGCATGACCTGACCTACTCTGCCTCTGATTGGCTTACCCTTACATACTTACCTTTACATGACCAATCTCACCTCTCTTGCCTAAAGCTACCCAACAAAACTGCGACAAAACTCTGACACAGCCAGTAAAGACACGTTGACACAGAAACTATTTCCTTCAATAGATTTCCACTGGAATATTATATGAAAATACTGAAAACTTAAAACTGAAGCTGAAATTTTTCATTGCATTCCTTTCTTGTTTGTTTGTGTGATTGTTTTGATCCCTTGGGGGCGCAGAACAAGATGAAAACATGACATTCACATATTATCACCTCATGAGGTTTTATGGTGAACATGTAAGCAAACAGTCACATATCCAGCATTAACACAGAGCAGTAATAGCATTCACTTGGAGTTGTGTTTGAGTCCACCTGATAATTGTAAGTTCACTTCAACATTCACTCTCTATTAGCTCTGTTTTAGTCTCCATCAACCCACTAACACTCGCTAATGTCTGGCTTATATACGTAATGCGAAAGGTTACAATCTACATGCATACCTGGGTCAAATGATTCTGCAGTAGACACAGGTATTTATTGGCTCTGGCTCCAACTGGAAATAATGGAAAAGCAACACCAGGGTGGACATTCTAATTTTAGCGCCTTCACCAGTGAGACGTAATTACATGCCACACACTGTCTGTGTCCGGCAAAGCAGTGCTCAAACACCGTTCCAAATTATTTTACACCAAGTTTGAAAGAGAGAGATAAATAAATCAAGTAAGGAATATATAAAAAGAAGTAGCCACTGTAAAGTTTTCACAGCACTGGCCTCCATGCTGCTTTCTACTGTCTACTAACCTTCCAGCCCGTCCGAGAATGTGACACACCAGTACAAAAAATTGAAAGTCATGCTCATCTGTTGCAGAGCCCTGTATACAGCTCTGGTCTACTGGCAATGGGTAAGGAGTCTATAGCCTATTTTAAGTGGGGTTACTCATGTTTATTAAAAAAAAAGCATACATGCACTAATTTTGGTGGAAAAGAGGTTCACCAGCTAGCCTCTAAAACCCCTTTTCCACCAAAATAAAACATGTACACGGGTTTTTTTTGCTATGTAAACGGCTCTGCAGCTGTATGCCGAAAAAGTTAGTTAACAGTAGAAAGTAGCATGGAGGCCAGCAAAAAATCTTACAATGCTTACCTCTTTTTACGTATTTCTGACTTATTCAGTTTATTATTAAAAAATTATTTTCTACTTATTCAGAATTTGCACATTCATGCGGGTGTTATATTTCCATCACTGCCGATAGAGATAAATACCTGTGACTACTGCAGTCATTTGATCCAGGAATGAATGTTGATTGTAACCTTTCCAATTACATACAAAAGCCAGATGTTAGCAGGTATCCGTCTGCTGTTTGCTGCTATGCAGGTAGTGTAAAGTGACTTTATCTGAGCGCTTTCCAGTTAAACAGCTGCAGTTGAGGCTGTTGACAGCAGAGTTTAAGGGCTGAAAAACAATGAGCTAAAAGAGGTCGCTCTCCAACAAAATGCCATATGTAAACAAAAATATTAGTTAAAACAGGAAGGTTAAGCCAGTACTGGTTTGTTGACTCCTGTTTTGAAGACTCAAGTTTGGTATTTTGACAATGGCTAGCTTGGTTTGTTGGAGCCAGAAGTGACCGCATTTGGATGAGAGGGTGAAGCTCGCCCTGAAGCTTCTTTCCCACTGTACAAAAAAACCCACTAACACCTGTTAACTTCTGGCTTTTTTATTTCATGGGAAAGGTTAGAAATGGCATTCACTCCTGGGTCAAATGACTCTGCAGTAGTCATGGGTATTGATCAGCTCCAGCTCCAGTGGACTTTGATTAGCAGTGATGGAATTATGACACCTTGGTGGATGCACTAATTTTAGCCCCTTTTGCTGGTTAGATGCTGGCCTCCATGCTACTTTCTGCTGTTTACTAAGCTATTTTCCACCCTGTCTGTGATGTAGAATGTGACACATTAGTAAAAAGAAAAAGAAAAAAAAGGCTCTGGTCTACTGCCAATAGGAAAGTTGCCTATCACCCTGTTAGCAGTTTTCCTGTGTTTAAATAGCCTGTGTACATACACTAATTTTGGTGGAAAAAGGGGTATGACTGTGAGCTAGACTTGCACTGATTACAATTTTTTTGGGCCGATATTCAGTCACTGTTTATTTTATGTGTGCCTTCTGATGTTAGGACATACTTAATAGTTAAGAAATGACTCAGATGCTTTCATGCCATTACTTTCTTGTAAGGAACATGTAATATAGCAGGCTGAATAAACCAGAACAGGCTACCAACAAAGGACAACTGAGCAAACTGAGGAAGGTATATAAGGGAGACCTTACACCACAGAGTCTCCTACAACACTAAGCTCCTCATCTCTTAAGCGGTTTAGTAGAGTGGGATAAGACTGGACCAGAGTTGACTGTATTTGTGTATCAGAAAATCTAATCCAATTGCCTTCAAGATCAACTCTCACACAGCTAAAGAGGCAGAGGAGCATGCAGCAGTGGTCACCTGGGCTTGGCAAACAGCATGTTGTGAAGCTCAGGTGGCATTTAGACAAATGAAGATTGAAGGCTCTATTTTTGTGAGAGCTGCGGCACAGATCATAGTCAAGTAAGCCTGGCCCAGTGCGTCTGGGCGAGCCAAACACACTTTTGGTAATTCAATCAATTGCTCAATCAATCATTTATTTGTCACATGAAATCACACAAGGTACAATTCCAGTGAAATGTGATCCCATCATCTCCTCATACTTGTGCATTGCAATTTTGTCCTTTGTTGCCTCTTCTTACTACATTGCTGCTTTGTAATTGTCCATGTTTCCAGACTGGCTGCAGTGTTCTAATTAAGCTATCAGCTTTTAAATTTAGCTTGAGGTTGTTTTATGCATGGGCTAACTAACAACAAAGATAATAAAGATGAATACTTCATTCAAAAATATGTCTTCTAATGAACTTTCCTCCTGATACATCAGAATGTTCAGCTGAAATCAGGACATGCACCGTGGACCACACAGGTCGCTATAGCAACAATCAATCAATCACTCAATCCATCAATCAATTACTCAGTCAGACGATTGGTTGCGTGAAATCATATGAGATACAAGTTCCTGTCCTCTCACATCACTGAGGGCATGCTTTGTAGTTCGTTTACATATCTTGACCTCAACAAAACAGCTGTATGGTCACACCACCTGAACACGGGCAGTGACTCCGCTCCGCAGTTGCCTCTTAATGGCATATAGCAATGATCCAGAGTGTTTATGCCCCTTGTGGCACAGAGCAAGCAGGAATGGGACAGCATTTCAATATTCCTACTGTCACACCAGTCCTTATAAAGAGCACGCTTCCTGCTGTTTTCTCATCAGAGTCCTCTGCTGCATCAGGTCGGAATAACACTGCAGTATTCCAGGATTCAACCATGCTTCAATGAAACAAAAGACCCTGATGGGGGTCGCAGCCAGTGTTTCATTCCTACAAAGGTAGCTAGCTTTTAAGATTAAGCTGGCTAGCTAATCAGCTAACTATCTCACGAGATGAGTCTTCATCGCCCACAGAGCCAATGTGCCTCCTCTTCAGATGCTAAGATGTGCTCCCATAACAGGACTTTTTTTTTTGCAGAGTTAACAACAAAATGCGCCCACTTTGGGGATTTTTGGTTGTGATGGTGTTGCTATCGTAATAAGCTATGTCACTATGGTCGTCAGCAGTGACTCACATCATAGCCAGTTCCATCACCTACGAATCGATTATCAAATTCACTGGCAACTAACTTGGTCATTGATTTTTGTTGACGTCAGTTATTCATTGCACCCCTCATCCAGATCTTTCTCACTCCCAACTCGTCAAATATCCCTGCTTTGTCAATGATTTTAGCCTCTGATACAGACGTTCAGAGGCACCTTTTGTGGCAGTAACATATGTACCGGGCAGCGGCTATTTCTGATGCCACCAGCCGCAACCAAACTCATCAAAAAACAGCTACATTGTCAGTGGATGTCTGCGTCAGACACCAACACACCCAGACACTCATTGCGACATTATGATATTCACAGAGCTGCAGCTATATCTGACACAGCTGCCAACTGCCATAGTGTAAAGAGCAAGAAAGTTAGTAAGAGCCAGAGTTTAATCCCCATCATGATGTTTTTATCTAAACCTAACCATGTGTTTTTGTTGCCTAAACCTAAAAAAATTAATTTAAAAACAAAGTGTTTTACCTCGTAAGTTCATTTTGAAAACAATGTAAAAAAAAATGGATAAAAATGGATGTAAAGAGCAGAAATTGTACGGAAATGTATTTTGAAAAGACACAATACATGTAACAAGTGTCAATGTGAGAACCATGACCCAGCTAGCTAGCAGAAGTTAGCAAGAGTGGCAACTAAATTGATTTCCATCCATCCATCCATCCATCCATCCATCCATCCATCCAAAGCCAACCACAAAAAGCATGACCAACACTTGCAAAATAGACATAGGAGCCTAACTTTGTAAAGTGAAGTTGAACTGACTCAGTACTGTACTAGGCAATATGCACAGGCTGTTTTCACAGATTTTTCATATGTTTTCCTACGAAAAGCAATGCACCCAAAAACATACATATCCCATGTATTTTGAAAGGTTGTGATCACCTGACCAGTGTGCTGACGGCAGTAAACAAGGAAGCAGTCCTGTGCGCTTGTAAGGAGGCAAGTTAGAGTGGGTCACAAAAAAAAAACGACTTCTACTCGGCACTTTCCCCTGGAGTTGCATGTTCAGATCTGTGTGAACTCATTTTAAGGTTTGTCCTCACCATGTTTCTTTTCCTTAACCTAACCACAGTAACTTTCATTGGCTTAACCTAGCCTCCATAACTTAATTACGTAACTGTACATTAAGGGCATTGTCAAAAAACCCCAAAACTAACTTGCGCCCGGGACTTTTCCTGGAGTCGCGTGTTTGGATCCATGTGAACTTTGAGTGCCTGAGTCATTTTAAGGTACTTACTCACCATGTCTCTTTTCCTAAAGCTAACCTCTCCAGCTATTTATTGCCTAAACCTAATCTCTGTAATTTAACATTAATGACGCAACTGTACATTAGGGACATAACGTCATTCATGGGGCACAAATTTCTAGGATATCATACGAACTGCTGTACATGCATTTTTCATAGAATAACATGCGAACCGTTCTATAAGAACGCATTAAAATGTTAGCTTACATTAGCTACCATAATAACACCAGAACAAGTAAGGCTGTCGCAAATAATCCTAATTCTAACTGAATTGAGCTAAATTTGAATTAGACTTTTTGTTTGCAAAAGGAATAACACATTATTTCTCATGTCAAAAGTTCCATATTATCCTTTTTCAGGTTAATTTCAGTATATGACTGTGTGACAGTTGGTCTGTTTACAACTTGTCTGATTATCTAAGCCCTTGTTTGTCTCGCCTCATTGTTGCTGTATCAGGGTCTTTCTTAATCTCAGCAATTGCCTTGGTAATTACAGCGTTATCATTGGTAGAAATGATGACTAAAACTACAAAAATAGGACTTAAACAGTGATGAACCATAACGTTCCTTTAATGTCCTTAGTATGTGAAGTGAAATTAAACAATGCACCCTCTAAACAATACATGCTGAGCTGGAATGCATTTACACTATGTTGGCCTGTGTTACTCCTAAATATATAGCTCTTGATTAAAATTTACAAAATATATAACCTAATATACGCTGAGTAATATTTTTATTAGACACACCTGTACTTTAAGATACTTAATTAGAAATCCTACAGCCCAGGGTCTTTGTAAGGTTTTATTTGATGAGGATGATATGTAAACAGCTGCTGTATTTGCTGTGTTGAAGTGGTTTACTCATATGACCTAATGTGAGAAAGCTGCACTCCTTGTAGTGCGATTGATGTGGACCATTTTCAGATACAGACACAACCACCACAGCAGGTTCAGTAAACACTTCTGCCAGACACACCACAAACAGTTATTACTCACAGGTATGAAGCATAATCATAATCCACAGATCGATATTATCCAGACAGAAATGCTACTGACACAGTTCTCACACATTCCAAATAGTCCAGATGATCTAAATCCAGCAAAATATTTTATCCAAACACATTATCACATCTACAGATATCCACAAACGTTCGTGTTTCTTGACATACTATCGATAATTTATTTTGTTTGCATGTAAATACGGTGACTCTTCGCTGTCAAAATGGAGGCAAACCCCTAACCTTTTGATTTACAACTCACTTGGGTTAATAGGAGCTTCCAGTGCTGTTGCTCTAATATCTCCCAGTTCGAGTCATCTGCAGGTTTTTTTATCAAGAAGATATTTAGGCGAACATAAAAAACTAGTATTTCAGTGTGTTGAAACTTACATAACACAATGACAGAAGCACTTTAAGTGATTCTGACTGTTGGGGAAAAAACTAATGCTCCCTTTCAAATGAGACCATGCATGTACATAAAGATGGAAGAAGAAAAGCTTTCAATTTACTTTGGGTCTGCCTCACATAGAGATTTTTTGGTGAAATCAGGTGATTTTTATAGGATCTGTATGTTTTGTCCTCTTCATGTGTATGAGAATGAACAAAACACTACCGCTAATAGAGAGGAATTTCTTGGAAACTATTTTGACCAGATTATTTCCATTCTAGTTTGAGTATCAGTGTGAGATTATGTGGGGGGTGTAAGGCTTCAAGTAGGGCAGACTCAGTGGTACTGACATCCATACTAATGGGGCATAAAAAATGCTTTCTTCCTATCAAGTGTGTCCTCCTGTTTTGAGTATCACCAAAAAGTCACTTTTACTGAGCTGAAATTTCTTTGAGATGGTTTCCTGTTGAGATCAGTTCTAACACGTATTACTGTTGATCATACTGTAGAATATAAACAGGGGACTAGGTTTAGTTGTCTCAGTTGCCTCAATGTAAAATCAGTCGCATTATTACATCATTTCAAATGAAAAGATGTTGGCAGCTGACCTAAGGCTATTTATGCCAAACAGGTAAAATTGTGATGAACATAATGTTTCCAAACAGAGGCTCCGTCCCGTTATTATGCAGCTGATGCAAAACGTTACCTCCTTGTTGTAGCTCTGTAGAGCCGTCAGAGCGGTATCTTGTTCTCCCGTCTCCATTTGTTCTATGATGACATTTAAATCCATCTTCATCGCCATCGAGCTAGCAGCAGCAGCAGCTTCCTCCCCAATTCACGGTCAGAACAGGGCTGTGCTTGTGTGTTTGTCACTCTCAGTGTATAGGCTACACACACTATAGCTTGTCACCACCCACCGATGACTGCATGATGTCTGAATCCCTTCCAGCCGGGAGAAGCGATTAACGGACAGGATTTGTGTAAACCGAGTGATGCGTTCAGGTGTCCCAGGGAAAGGCAGGAGAAACGCCTTTTCTGATTAAATAGCGAGAGCTATTTACATATTGGTTGAGGCTCTCCAATTTACGACTTTTAACAACAACAATAATATTAATAATAACTATGATAATAATAATAATAATAATAATAATAATAATAATAATAATAATAATAAATTATTATTATTATTATTATTATTATTACTATATAAAGGAGGATGGGAGTTTTTAAGTAAACCTCTTCAGATAACCCATGTATAAGTTATGAAGGCAAGATGCCAAGTTATGTAGGCCCTACTTATACTTTTTTTCATGTCTATTAAAGAGTGTAAAATGTAATTGTAATAGGCTACGTTTTCACAATAGTGGTTGTTTAAAAAAACAGGGGAAAAAAAACCCATGTGTATCGCCACAATTGTTTAAATAGTTTGATAAATCAAAGACTTTCTATGGGACAGGAGGAGACCAAGGATCAACATAAGAATCAGAATCAGAATTAGAAATACTTTATTGAGAAATATAGGGAAATTATTTATGTTACAGGTGCTCCTTGCAAGAGAGGAAAGATACGTGAAAATATAAGAAATTTAAACAATAGTATTAACAAATATATAGTTAAATAAACAGGAATTATTAACAAACATAAACGGAAATAAATATATATATATATATATACATATATATTGTAAACTGAACAAGATTATTTACACAAACAGAATATATACAGTCAGAGTGAATGGGGTTATTGCACAAGTTAAATTAAATTATTGCAGTGTGTGAAAAAGTCTCAGGGCCACTCAGAGGGAGGAGTTGTACAGTTTGATGGCCACAGGCAGGAATGATTTCCTGTGGCGCTCAGTGGTACATCTTGGTGGTAAACAAGCAGGAGCGACTGCAACAGGCTGCACGCGCGGGCGCATGCGCACTAAAGGCTAAGGACAACGTGGTCACCAAGGGATGTAGGAGGTTTAGGCCTCCCCAGTGCAAGACTGTACAACCTAGCAATAGAAATGTCTGAATTGAATATGCACTGGAAGGCAACGGATTCAGAACTGAGCTGAATCAAAACTGGACAGGAGCTAGCAGTCCCTTCAAACCTTTGGATTACCTTTCACATGGTTTAAAGACTGTGAGACCTGAAGACTCTGCAAACCCAGTGCTGGCTAATTCTAAAGCAATCTGGATAGAAGTATACAGGATTTTCAGTGTGTCTTATGCATCTTTGTGACATAACCCAGCCAAATGTGTTTACTGGAATCAGTGGCTTAAAAAAGGGATTCATAAGATAAGTGACCTGTACCTGTATTTATGTCTTTTTCAAAACTGCAAAAATATGATATGGACTATAAAGGTCATTTTTGAAAGTACTTACATATCAGAAGCTGTATCACTAAGGGCCAGTTCATTCAGGATAAAAACCCTGTGTTAAATGTTTTTGGAATTACCTGGTATAGCATACAGGGCAGCTATGTTCTACAAAGTCTTCATTGGGTTACAGATCTAAGGATAAAAATCTGAGGATCATTTGGCAGAGGGACCTAGGGTGTGGATTAAGCAATGAGGAATGGTTGAAAATACTGTCAGATACTGGGAAACATATAAAGGAGGCAAAGGGGAAATTTACTCAATATAAATTAATTAATACTCCTACTAAGCTCCACCGAATGGGTCTATGTGCTAATAATTCATACTGGAAATGTCAGAAAGACACAGAAACATTTCTACATGCAATCTGGGGATGTAAACTGGTTAACCCATTGTGGGGAAAAAAGTTGTGAATCACATAGGGAAATTACTATTTGAGTTCTGTGTAGTAATGTGTAGCTACCAGGTGCCTGTGGTGATATGTTGAGATCCAGTAACAATACTGTCAGTTTGTTCAGATCTGACTCAGTAGATAAATAAACATTTGAATTATAAAAAACAAACTTATGGGTTAACTGGACACACTTCATCTGGGGGCCTCTCAAATTTACTATGTTGTAATGTGTTTGTAAAGGACCTGTGACACCACTTATTCTCCCCATTATATTTATTGATTATATATTATTTATTTATATTTCTTAGTTACCGTATTCATGTTCCTCTCTTCTGTCTGCATGTCATCGCTTCTTAATGCGACCTCATCGGCTCTTCTGCCACCAAAGAAAAAAATCCCACTGTCTCTGTCTTTCCCTGAAGTTAGTAAAAACAATTATGTCTTGCATCTTATTTACTTCATGTCATTATATTCCATTAGGCCATTAAATTTAAAGTTTGTGCATTTTGTGAAAAAAAAAATCTATCTTGGTCCTCACAGGATTTTCCTTCTCATTTCCCAAATCCAATAATTACTTTCTTTCCAATAATTACTTTATTGATTTTTTTTTTTTTTTTTTTTTTTTACTTTTCAGAACAGACAAAGTAACAGACAGAACAGCATTGGCGTAATTAATAATGTTAACAGTGACTGAATTTCATTAAGCTGCCTCAGTTTCAGAGTCCTGGTATTGTGCATGCTGACTCACTGCCAAACTGCCATGGTATAACCTGGTCACACATTGCTTACATTAACCACTCATTTGTATAATCACACAAATATATCAATGAGAGCTAGTACCTCTTCATACAATTCTCCTGTGACAGAGGTGGGTGCCATTTTATTGTCCATTTACTATTTGTTATGTATGAGTGAGACACTATTCTGTTTTATGACAGTACGCTGTTTCACGTCAGTGTTGTTGAGCTTTACGTGTGTGTGATTGCTTTGGCAGTACAAATGGCACAGCGAAGCAAACGGCAGCTGTGTTTTCATGCAAGACTGAAACCGAGTGAGACTCGTTATTCTTACACCACACAAGAATATAACATTTGGCGAGGATGATGAGGATAGCCTCCACCGGCACCGCTTTTGTCTGGATGGCTGGAGGATTTCAGTGTCTACCTCGAGGCCATGGCTTTGGACGACATCCCGGACAAGGGGAAGGTGGCGATGCTCCGTCATTGTCTCGGTACGGAGGGTCAGGATATTCAGAGCCCTCGGCTACGCGGAGACCTACGAGGAAGCTGTCGCCCTCCTCACGAACCACTTTTGCACTCTTCCGGACAGAGACCTCAGATGTTGTGCCTGGAATCTGTTGGAGCCACTCTCCCAGTTCGGGGGTCACAGCCCCGAGTGCTCTGATTACCACAGGCACCACTGTTGCCTCTGCTCCCCACATCTTTTCTAGCTCCTCTCTCAGCCCTTTTTTTCAAGCTTTTTGTGTTCCTTCTTCCTGATGTTGCTGTTGCTCAGGATTGCTGTCACCATTGCCTTCTTCTGTTGTTTGTCCATCAACACAATGTCCGGTTGATTATCCATCACTAGTTTGTCAGTCTGGATCTGGAAGTCCCACAGGATCTTAGCTCGGTTATTCTCAACCACCTTAGGAGGTGTCTTCCATTCTGACCTTGGGACTTCCAGCCCACACTCAGTGCAGATGTTCCTGTGCACTATGCCAGCCACTTGGTTATGGCGTTTCATGTAAGCTCTTCCTGCCTGCATCTTACACCTTGCTATAATCTGCTGAACTGTCTCAGGAGCATCTTTGTACAGCCTGCACCTGGGGATCTGTCTGGTGTGGTAGACCCCCCCATTCCTATTGATCTTGTACTAAGAGCCTGTTCCTATGCTGCCATGATTAGTGCTTCTGTGCTGTCTTTCAATCCATCCTTTTCTAGCCACTGGTAGAATTTCTTGATGTCTGCCACTTCTTCAGTCTGTCGGTGGTACATGCCGTGCAGGGGCCTGTCCTTCCATGATGGTTCATCCTCCTCTTCTGCATTCTTAGGTTTCTGCTGCCTGGGGTATACACTTAGCAACTCGTTTTTAGGGCCATGTATTCCTGGACATTGGTCGTTTCGTCCTGGACAGTGGCTCTGACGCTCACCAGTCCTCAGCTCCCCTTGTTCCACTTAGTGTACAGTCTCAGAGTACTGGACTTGGGATGGAACCTTCCATGCACTGAGCGAAGCTTCCTTGTCTTGTTATCAGTGGCCTCTATCTCCTCCTTTGGCCAGCTTATTATACCAGCGGGGTATCTGATGACTGACTGGTAGGGCGTACATGTTGATGGCTCGGACCTTGTTCTTTCCATTCAACTGAATTTTCAGGACCTGCCTTACTCTGTGTGGGTATTTGGCTGTGGTTGACTTCCTTGTGGCTTTCTCATGGTTCCCATGTGCCTGTGGGACCCCAAGGTATTTGTAACTGCCCTGAACATCTGCAATGCTACCTTCTGGTAGTTCAACACCCTTGGTTCTGATAGTTTTCCTTCTCTTGGACACCATCCAACCACACACTTATCTAGTCTGAATGACATTCCGATGTCGTTTCTGTAGATCCTGGTGAGGTGGATCAGTGAGTCGATGTCTCGCTCACTCCTGGCTTGATGCCATCCATGTAGAGGAGGTGACTGATAGTTGCTCCACTTCAGAGCTGGTATCCATAGCCACTCTTTGTGATGAGTTGGCCAAAGGGGTTTGGGCCTATGCAGAACAGTAGTGGAGACAGTGTATCATCTTGGTATATGCCAGGCTTGATGGTAACTTGTGCAATTGGCTTTGAGTCATTTTCCACAGCCCAGTTGAGTTCTTAATGAAGGCTGTTAGTGTCCTGTTGATGTTGTACATTTCCAAGCATTCCAATATCCATGTGTGAGGCATCGAGTCGTAGGCTTTCTAGTAGTCAGTCCAGGGGGTGCACAGGTTGGTCTGCCTGGTCTTGCAGTCTTGGGTGACTGCTCTGTCGACCAGTCGCTGGTGTATGGCTCCCCTGGTATTACAAGCAATTCCTTTTTGAGCCTTGCTCGTGGATTGGACCATGTGCCTGTTCATCTTAGCCACTATGATGCCTGACAGGAGCTTAGAACAGGTGGATAGCTCAGTGGTTAAGGCTTGTGACTTTGATGCGGAAAAGTGGGGTTTGAATGCCTGTCAGGTAACACATATCTCTGCACCCTTATGCAAGGCTCTCTCTCTCTCTCTCTCTCTCTATGTATATATATATATATATATATATATATATACAGTACAGGCCAAAAGTTTGGACACACCTTCTCATTCAATGCGTTTTCTTTATTTTCATGACTATTTACATTGTAGATTCTCACTGAAGGCATCAAAACTATGAATGAACACATGTGGAGTTATGTACTTAACAAAAAAAGGTGAAATAACTGAAAACATGTTTTATATTCTAGTTTCTTCAAAATAGCCACCCTTTGCTCTGATTACTGCTTTGCACACTCTTGGCATTCTCTCCATGAGCTTCAAGAGGTAGGTAGGTAAGTACCAGTGTAATGTACAGTATATTGTCAAGAGATCCACAGCATTGTCACTAACTCATCACCACAACGCAGAAGCCCACTGGTTACAATAACTTATTGGGACTCTTGAACTGAACTGTCACTAACTCATCACCACAACGCAGAAGCCCACTGGTTACAATAACTTATTGGGACTCTTGAACTGAACTGTCATTAATGTTATGTAATATTATGTTAATGTGCTTTTCCCACAATGACAAGTCAAAATGTCTGCTATAACTGTCATCAGCTGCAGATGAATGTCATCAACTGCGTTTTTGTGTCTCTGTAGACCTGACCTGTCCATTGAGATGCATGTTGTTTATTTATATTATACCCAGTTCAGAAGTAAAGTCAGGTCTGCATGTACATCATTTTGTATTTAATAAATGAAAATGTTTCTTACTGAATGTTCTTATGTCTGCCATTCCTTACTCTGCACTATACAATTTATACAGAGTGTAAAAGCTACTAAGCCAAAGTTAAATTCTAAAATAGTTTCATTGAATGGGAGCAATAACATGTTCATTATAATAAATGTGAAGAGGAACAATGTATTCTTTGTAAATTAAGCAACCTTCCTGGCATAAACTTGAGGGTTTTTTCTTTTGTTTACATTAGAAAGTTCACCTGCCTGTAAATGACGAGGTCAAATATGCCATACCAAATATGAGCATGCCTTTAACGGACGCATTAAAAGAATGTGATGATATATGCACATGTCCGTGTCATAACTGAGTTTGACTTCCTTCCTCTTGCACTCCAGAACTGATGGCAAAGATGTTCTTTCTTAGTTTAAAGATGATGTGCAACCAATTGCAGTCATTTGAAATGCACAGTAATATATTTTTTAAGACTTTAAGTGGACTAATATCTTGAAAATGTTAGAATTTACAAGCAAAACACAATTTGTTTGATGTTCACAAAAAATGCTTTTAAGAATTTTTTTAAATCTCAGTGTTTCATTTACATGTAATCATTTGGCAGACACTTTTGTCCAAAGCGACAGAAAATCATACATAATGCCTGGTCAGACTATCCTTAATTTTATTAAAAAATCATGTGAGCTCTTCTCTAAATGTTTTTCACACTGCTCCTTAACTGTTCTGCAAATAAGAGATGGAGTGTCATATGATAGACCATCTGATTTGATCGAACTCTGACCTGTATTTAACTGTTTAACTTTGGCTTTGAACACTGTACATACATACTTGCCTATTGTACTGTGCATTCTATACCGGTTTATTGTTGAGCATGGAATTTAATTCTTTACCTTGCAATCAATTTATTAAGCTGGAATTAATTTACAGGTTTCACTGGCTGTGGAAAAGGCTTCCTAGGCTGTATGTTTTAGAGCTAAGTTTTGATGAAGCACAACCATGGGTTTGGAAGTCAAGACAATATCTCCCATTGATGGGAGAACATTTCCAAAGAAGAACCAGACATGTGTTGTTCATTACATAGGTATGCTGCAGAATGGGAAGAAGTTTGACTTTAGTCATTCATTTTTTTTTTTTTTTTAGATATTTTTGGGCATTTTTAGCCTTTATTTGACAGGACAGACAAGCATGAAAGGGGGGGAGAGAGAGGGAGTGACATGCAGCAAAGGGCCACAGGCTGGAGTCGAACTCGGGCCGCTGCGGCAACAGCCTTGTATATGGGGCGCCTGCTCTACCACTAAGCCACCGAAACCCCAGTCATTCATATTTTTTATACCCTGGTTAGATGCCAAACTGCATTTGATAGTACTTTCAGCTATTTAACCCTGTGTAATGATTATAAATAATGCATCTAATCCAAATTAATCTAAACATGGAGTCTGGGTTATTGCGATAACTAAGGTTCTATTGCTGGTTTGCTGTAAGCTTACATTATGAAATAAATGTAATAAGAATAGCATTATCACCATCATCATCATCATCATCATCATAAATAAAATCAAAATGTTACATTGTTGCATTATAGATATGGAACTATATAAAACTGTATTTATCCTGAGGGAAATCACTGTGCAGCAGTTGCAATACAAAGTTAGAGGAGTGCAGATACAAAGCGTGCAATATTAAAGGACTAAATCACAAAGTAGAAAAAGCGGTGTATAGCAAATATAAAACTAAATATAAACTAGTTAATAGTAAGGTAGATGATATAAAACTGGCTAACAGTAAGGTCGATAATAAACCTAAAGTACAAAATATGAAACTAGTTAACAGGTAGATAATATAAAAATAACTAACATAAAGGTGCAAAAATATAAAACTAGCTTACAGTAAGGTGCAAAATAAAACAAAATCAGGGAGACAGATAATATAAACCTAAGGTATACATATATTTGCAGTTCAGACGGGGCAAAAGGTGAAAATCTTCTCAGGATACTGTATGTCTACTATCACTAGCCTTCAGTAAATTGGGCGTTACTCAGCGAGCCAAGGGCGTGCTCGTACTGTGCCAGTACGTTCGATTTGTCATGCCAGGCAAACGTGCGAGCGGGGTTAATGTTTGACAGTGACCGATTTTCATCAAATTTGATCATATAACTCATGACATGAACCGAAATTTATCCTTACTTCTTCTGTGACTACACGCGTTATCTAAACATCTACAGTTGATAAAGCTGTACAAACTCCGCTCTTCCGGGCCACATAATATGTATTCCTCGATTAAATGACGCAATGAAATGGCACGCTCTGTAGCCAATAAAACCGCAAGGCCTGGTTTGAGCGACGGGTCTACAACCAATAGTTTTGCGGTGACAGAGTGAGTGACAAATGCCGTAGCTGTAGTGGGGGAAGGGGTCGCTGAAGTTGACGGAACCGCCATCTTGAAAAGTGCCCTCCGATGATCTACCTTTTCGCGCCTGTCAGAATCAGTTTTAAACGCTTTATTTTCCTTACCGGAATTTCGTGTTTTCTCAGTGTTTGTTTTGTTAAGGCCTGGGGCTAATGGCAAGATAAGCTACATGCTGGAGACTCGCCGTTTGCCGTTGTCTATTGGTAGGTACACTTGCCAGCCCATGCACTTGGTTAGTGCTGAAGAGACGATTAGCCAGCAGTCTTTAGATAGCCGGCTAACGTTAGCTGGCTAGCAAGAAGCATACTTGGCCATCTTAACACTGTGCTGTCAGACACTCTTGGTGAACCTCTAACGTTAGCTAGGACTGTGGTAACGTTAACGTTGCATGTGAGTGTTACTAGGTACCGGTAAGCCATATCGTCATGTAGCTCACCAACTTAGAAGCTAAATAACGTACGTCTCAGAGCTCACCGATACCGATTGAAACGACGTAGTCCTAAACGGTAGTTTGATGCTGGTTTTAGGTGTTCAGATTAGCTAACAATGGCTAACGATGGCTAGTGACGTTAGCCAGTTTGCCTGAGCCGGTGCGTTTCTGTTAGCG
The DNA here is from genome assembly GCF_011397635.1 of Epinephelus fuscoguttatus. NCBI lineage: Eukaryota > Metazoa > Chordata > Actinopteri > Perciformes > Serranidae > Epinephelus > Epinephelus fuscoguttatus. The sequence goes on from NC_064755.1 coordinate 4,112,416, forward strand.
GTAGTCTGTTTTGGGCCCTGGTATGTAAATGATCTGACGTTACTACAAACGTAGTATTTCAACTGCAAAACGCAAATAATGTTAGTCAGTGGTAACTTATTTTGGCAAGGTAATAGTTTGAATGATCTGATTTTGTTTCCCTGACGTTTTAAACCACTTTCAGTCGAAATTAAAGCTATTACTGACGTTCGGTGTAATCAACTGTAAAAGGGCCATCATGTTTATTGTTTCAGGAACGCTGACTTTCCGTGCGATAGGTGGACTAACTAACTTAGTAACTTATCGTCAGAATGGGCGGTTATTAACGTCATTGCATTTTGAGACAACGCTGCGTCTTCAACTGGTTCAGTCCGTTGGTTCGGCATTAGAAACTAAATTACTGGACCGTATAATTCTCAGAGTAGGCATTAGCAGCTCTGTTCATTTAAGTAAGAAAACGCTGTAGTCTTTTAATTTGGCTGTGCGCATACAACATAGGTTGGAAATCTAACAGTGAAATGTATTTAGACTGACAGTAATGCTAGCTGGTTATGTTTAGATCGATTTTGTTGGGGTCTCGTGACAGTGACCGGTGGACTGTGGCATCCAATCAGGCACTGTGTTATTATAGCTGTAGCTGTGTTATAAAGTATTTTATGGCTTTTGGCCTTTGGTATACGCTTCACTGTTATTTTGTTGCATTGTAGAGGCACGCATTTTGTTCACTGATTGAGTCTTTTAATGGATGTATTTTATAGTTGCAACACTTATGCTAGTGGTGGACAGCAGTTGCTAAGGTAATTCACATAGAGAGAGAAAACCACAACCAAAATCAAAAGAACATGAATGCACTTTGTATGATCGTGACTTGCCACATTGTGGTATTATAAGTAGTTTTGAGCTCATAGTGGTCATGTGTATTTGTTATGTGTATCAAACGTAATCATTGCAGTCTCTCAGTACCATTTCATTCTTCTTCAATATAAGTAGGCACAAGGATTATGCACCAGCGCACGCTTTACCCTCTCTACCTGTATGCTTTCCAAAGTAAATCACTGTGTTCACATGTACACAGGAAAACAAGTTGTCTGGGAAGTCTGAGGCAGAAAACATGAGAATAGGTGTACATACATGGTAGTAACCTGGTTAGCGTAAAACTAGTTTCCCTGCAGCTGGCCGGTAATCAGACTTCTCAGAGTACTCACCACCTAATTTTAAAATTAAAACTGGAATATTTGATATAAAAAGCTGCACACTGAGTACATTTATATTTTTAATTTAGTGGTGCATTTGGACTGGTGGCACACTGAAAGATCAGGCAGTGAGTAGACCACACAGTTTTTCTTACAGAGTGAATGTGTCTGACATTTACAAATACTGTTCAGCTGTATAAATGGTTTAGACTTTGTGTATCTCAGTTGTAGTCTGAGTTAGGGTTACAATCATTTAGAAAAAGCTATGAATAATGATCTCTCTTTATATCTTACAGCATAACATTCCCTGTACTGTCTCATATACATGTATTCTTGTAAAAGATCCTATAAGAAACCCAACTAAGCACTAAGCATATGCATGGCCAAGAAATGAGGTTTCTCCAGTAGAAATCAAACTGTGTTAATTGTGATTTATGTAATCCCTTAGTCTAATTAAGGAATCAGTACTTAGTGTAAAGCATTGTCTGGCTATTTAGTCTGTTTGTATTGTGTACACTGTGGCACTGAAGGAATTAAATTTATTTTCCTTGTATACTTGTATATGGAGAAAATGACAGCACATTAGAAAATCTTAAATAGCTCTGTATTATGTAAGCAAGCCTGCATCACAACTTTTTTATTGGTGTCCTGTATGTATTGTGTGGTACAGTGTATTAAATTTAACTAATTAGGGTCCTACAGTATTTTATATTACACCTAATTAGAAGAGAGAGTACATTTGGATCTGTTTTAAATCATACAGCTTGTAATCTTACCTAGCAGTGGCAAGCTGCTGTGCAAACAAGCAAAGGGTGAACAGTCAGTTTTGCCTCATACAGCTAAAATACTTGTACTTATCCGTGGGAAACTCATGATTCGGTTCGACTGCGATTCTTTGGTGTCTGATTTGATTCAAAATCAGTTCTTAATGGGATAAATAGAAAAGGGGGCACAATTTTCAGTCTGTTGCTCTAGGAGGCTTTACCACGCACCAAACCATTTACTCGTGTCATCATTCCACTGAAATATAAAATGAAACATAACTGGCAAGTAAGATAAATGGTCAGCAGCCTTTTTTATTTTAAAAAAGTTATCTGCATTAATTAATGAATGAATTAATTTGAAAGCTTCTCACATTCTCCTGCCTGTACGATAATAACAAAATGAGGGGCAGGCTATTAACGCTTTGTCTCCAGTAGTGGAGAACAGCCTCTCTGCTGCATTGTTAGCTCCTGGGAAAGCCAAGACTAGACTTATTTTCTTCACCACAGTGTTGTTTGAAGTTGTTAAATGCTACAGTGTGTGTTGATCAGCCAGTTTTGTTTGTTGATGTTGTTGAGTTCTGCCTTTTTTTATTCTGTTAACATTATGTTATTGACTAATATTTAGATTTTTTTAAAAATGTTTTTATTTCTGAATCGATGCTGAATCTTCCACAACAACACTGTGGTGCCTCTAAGACTTGTTTTTTTTTTTTTTTTTAACCACCCATTCCTCATGCACCTAGGTTATTTGTTTGTAGACATCCCTTGAGTATAAAGTAACAGTCAGGCTAAGGAAAACAAGTGGTCAGCATTAGTGGTTTGTGTATATATAAGTTTAAGCAAAAGGCTTTATTGTTATTTGCCACAGGTATAGGGGCTGTACTGTAGACTGAGAATAGGGCTGCTCGATTATGGCAAAAAACATAAACATGATTAATTTGGTTAATGGGTGGCACAGTGGTGTGGTGGTTAGCACTGTCGCCTCACAGCAAGAGGGTTGCCGGTTCGATCCCGGGTGTGGGAGCCCTTCTGTGCGGAGTTTGCATGTTCTCTCTGTGTCAGCGTGGGTTCTCTCCGGGCACTCCGGCTTCCTCCCACAGTCCAAAGACATGCAGATTGGGGACTAGGTTAATTGGTGACTCTAAATTGTCCGTAGGTGTGAATGTGAGTGTGAATGGTTGTTTGTCTCTATGTGTCAGCCCTGCGATAGTCTGGCGACCTGTCCAGGGTGTACCCTGCCTCTCGCCCGATGTCAGCTGGGATAGGCTCCAGCCCCCCCGCGACCCTCAAGAGGATGAAGCGGTTAGAAGATGAATGAATGAATTTGGTTAATACTGAGATACTGATTATTTAACCCAGTACTCACTGACATAAGGAAATCTTTGAACTTTAAAAAAAAGCTTGTCTTTTTAACAGTAGATTGACTTGAACTTCAGATAAAACTAACTCTGGTGGCTTGGTGGCCATAATTCTTACTGTAGCAGTTAAGGGACTCTTATACTATCATATTTTCAGTAAGAAAAAAAAAAGGATGTTGGTAATGTAAAGTAATTCGCCATCACGAGACTCTGACCTGTTGATTATTCCTGAACTGCAGCTTGCACTTGCTTATACAGAGCAGGTACAATACACTGACTAAAATGCAGATCTAAATTGTAGCAGGGCTCAAGTACTTTAACCAAATGCTTCTATTTGGTATTCTCCAGGACGTGCAGTAGCCTATATAAGAGTTTGGTGGGATATCCACAGTGATTAATACTCTGTAGCAGTAGTTATTACTTGGCGCAATCCAAATCTGCAGTGGGAGGCTGCCTGAACACAGTTGTGGAGAGAAGGACTGGCCTTCCAGTCTGTGTCTGTCTTGTTCAGCTAATCGACCTTCTAGGGTTTTGCCTTCTTAAATCTAATGTTAACAGCCATTCTGAGAGCTCCACTTTGTAACATAATGATGGTCCATTGGGCTGCACCTGCAGTGGTTGCGGCAACAGCAAGTAATTTTGAAAAATAAAGTCACTAGAGGGTCTGAGAAGTCACTAATTCCAGCAAGAAAGTCAAAAGAGACAAGACAAAGCAAAAGCATCATAGTGAAACTGAATGTGGAACAATAATCATTTTATCACAGTTATCTTGTTGTCGTTGTTTTTGTTGGAAGCCAAAATTGCAATTGAAAATGAAATTTGATTAATTGCCAATCCTCACTGAGAATAGTTTTATCAAGGTTGTTTTGGTACTTACTTACCATCAGCAGAGGTTTAAAGATGTTGCTTGTAATGCTCACAGAAAGCTTTTTACAGTTCTGAAAAGTTCTCACAGCAGCAACTACTATCTCTTCTGTTGCAGCAACAGTCACCAGATAAAACATAAATACAGTTTTGCAGCACCTTGCTGAATGATGCTGCTTTGCTATACAGCAAAAGTTCAACTTTTTGTAAGGCAACGCTGTGTTCTTTTGCCAGGCACCCATTCTGTGTCAAGGGCCAGGTTCTATTCAAATTAATGAGAGAGCTGTGTTTTTACATGCAGTGCTCAAGTTGGCTTGAATGCAGCTTTAAGAAGGAATTTTCATGCTTTCCCCTGATGCTTTCCCCTGATGCTTTCCAGTGCCATTATTTAATTGGCCATAAAGGGTTATTGTTAGGGTTTGGTATCATTCACATTCAAACTGACACTGGTTCCGGTACCTGGAATTTGGCATTGGTACCCAACTGTACCTTTTTTTGGTATTGTACTTTGTTGCTACCAGGCTGCAGCCCGCTTTGTGGCAGTCCCGCCAGTTGTTCAAACCCAGCATTCTTACACAAATGCGCTCTCAGATACCAACATTCAGCACCAAGTAGCACAGTAGTACCAATGTTATTTGCTCGGTACCCTTAATTCAAATAAACACAAGAAGTTTGTGCTCTAGAGAAAGGATCAGCACTCAGTGAATAACCTCCTAAGCCCTATGATAAGCTATTATGGCAAGGCTTAACTATACAGACCAATGAGCATTGATAACTAACACGTCTTTGGGGTCATCGGGTGGGAACCTCCTTTCACCAGTGTTTCGTCTAGTTGGTCCCACGACACCTCCAGGAGGCTAGACAGTGATCTCTGGCATCCCAGAGACACTCCCCTAATGCCAGGTCTCACTGCTCCCCGCACCAACCCAATAACCTCCTTTACCTTACATTACACATGGCTTTTTCAGCCCAAACAGCATTGTTTACTTACACTAAAAAGTACAGCATTCCGTACCTAACCCTCATTGTTGTATGTTGTAACAGTAACGGAAATCTAGTGTACTTGCATGCAAATGTGCTACATCTCTGAATGTGATGTTTATGAGGAATACTGGGCATTGTAGAACAGTAGAACCAAAAATGCATGTACATGGGAATGTGAATAATCTGTGCTATTTTTATTATTAAGTAGTAATCAAAATTGCTACAATATCTACATGAAAAGCTGTAGAGTCTTGCTTTAACAACGTGTCTCCATCTGTTTTTTGCCTCAGGTGTGTGCTGTTGAACTGCTGTATGTGTGCTGTTGGTCAGTCTGTCCATCACCACTGTCTGCCTGCTTGTCTGTCCATCCGGCTAGCCTGGAATGGGCCACAACTCCCAAAGACTAAAACACACCTCTTTTTAGCCTGAGCTCCACCATCTGGACTCTAACATACTCACAGGTAGGCAGAAGAAAGAGCTGTCAAATAATCCCTCAGCTAATAGTTACAGCCGTCTATTCTGATGTGGTTACCTCTGATGGAAGACCTTATTTTGGATTGATTTTAATGACATGCTGTTGCTGACGTTTGCCCAATTCTCTTAGAGCCAACATGTTTTGGAAATTTGACCTCCACACCACATCCCACATTGACACGCTGTTAGAGAAGGAGGATGTGACGCTGACAGAGGTGATGGATGAGGACGACGTCCTGCAGGAGTGCAAGGCCCAGAACCACAAACTGGTCGACTTCCTGCTGAAACCACAGTGCATGGAAGACCTGGTCACCTTCATCACACAGGAACCCAGTACTGATGTTGAGGAGAAGGTTAAATACAAGTAAGAGAAAATGGTGCAAAGGATAAGGGAGCTCGAAATGGGGGACTTTCTTTGCTTCTATTCAGGAGAGATTTGCAGTTTGACAAACACTTATGTAGACACCTCTCTGAGTCCTGAGTCTTAACCTATAACCTGTTTCAATGGGCTATTTGAATGGTGCTGTGAAAATCCAGTTTTTTTTTTTATTATGCACTGCAATGAATGATCATTAATCCTGTTGGTACGTGTGAAATTTTACTTGACACTTTTTTAAATTGTTCTTTAGATACCTTAATCTTATTTTTTTGATGGTTTATTTCTAGCATCTCCTTTATGCTCAGCCCAAATGTGGGACTGAGAAACATAGAAAAGAGCAAAGCAATCATAAGCAAATGAAACTGAAAATAGCAGAACCATATCTTGCCACGTTTTTATCCGCAGTTCTTTTATCCATCCTAAAACAAGCTTAAACTCCAACTTTGTGTCGCCTTCATTTGTTTCAAAATAAAGTTTGAAGAAGAAGTTAGTTTACAATAGGGCTGTAACGGTATGTGTTCTTGCCAAAATGTAGCGGTTTTGGGGTTAAGGTTTGGTGCACGCGTCAGCAGGTAGAATACAAGGTATGTAGATTGATGCATGCAATGCAGAGCCAAAGATCACAACCACAATTTGTGCCCAAAACTTACAGCACTGTGCCATTAGGAACGTGTAGTGCTCATGGGTTACCTTTAAGTAAAGTGTTAGTTCAGTGTTTGTACAGTGCAATGCAGAAAATGTTTGAAATGTTCCTTTTCTTTTAAAAATGAAAATAGTTTACCAAAGTTGCCACTGGGCAAAAAATGCTACTTCAGCAACAACATTGAGTCTGTCTTTAACACTTGCAATACTGTCTGTTCAAAATAAATGAAAAGATTTGTATACTTATCTATAGTTATCAACTTTTCTTCTCTTAAAGGTATCCCAACATATCATGTGAGCTGCTAACATCAGATGTGGGCCAGATCAATGACAGACTGGGAGAAGATGAAAAACTGCTGATGAAACTGTATGGCTTCCTCCAGAATGAGCCACCTCTCAACCCACTCCTGGCCAGCTTCTTCTCTAAGGTCCTGTCCATTCTTATAGGACGCAAGCCTGAACAGGTAAGTTAGCGAGAAGAGGGGTTGTGTCGGAGAACGAGATACAATTTGTTATTTGATGTGATTTTTCTAGAAATGATACCAAAATGCAATAATCCACATTAATCAGGTCACATGCTCTTGTGTTGCACCGTGTACTGAAACTTAGGTCCTTTTCAATAGTCTTTGGTTAAAAATGGTTTAGTTTTAGAACATCTCAACATTCTGTATTTGTTGCAGGTCAAATATATCTCTGGTGTTAGTGATGACAGGATGAAATGTTTAATTTGTCTTAATTTCCATTAGATTACAGTATTGGCAAAGTAGCCAAGTCAGATGCTTGTACAGTCTATGGTCAGGAAACATGCAACTGTGCATTCATCCTCATTCATACAGTGTGAGCCTCACCTTTTATTGAGAGAGAGAGCAATACCTCTGCTCATTATGTCTGCTACTGACAACAACAGCGAGTTATGTTCAGAAATAAAACTGCCACGCTCTGTCCTGCCTTCCAAAACAAGCTGCCAAAGTTGTCTGTTGAACTACTTTGCCTAATGTTACAGAGCCGATACTGACATAATGAAGCCTGTATACAGAAGGTGCTATAAAACAGTGTTGAGCAAGGGAGGAAATACTTCAGACCTTAGCAAGCACCTCAGTGACAGACACTAATACCTCTCCAAGGAGTACAACACACAACATGTTAGAGAATTCTCTAGCAGGCTAGCCAGCTGGTAGGCTGGTGATGAGCTGCTAGTGCTGAAAAGGGTTGTTCCGATGGACCAGGGCGATGGCAGTCAGTCATCATCTACTAAGCCTGTCATCATGATTTAAAAGCCCCCGCCCCTGTATGTTCATCCATCCACAGCATCTGGGGTGCAATTTTGCAGTGGCACTAATGGCATTCATTTCAAGCTTAAACAGTAACAATTCTGATTTATCCATCATACAAACTGAAGGCTGCCAGATGGGTGAAGTGGAACCTTTTTGAATGACCAAGTTTGTCGCCACCATCGTGATTATTTGCCACCTACACTGATCAATATCTGTTCACAGCCATGTGGCTGACTGCCTTTTCCTTTTGAATTCAGTGGAAAATGGATATATCACAAGCTCAGGCAGACAGGTCAAAAAGTGTCAAAACAGTGTCTGCAAACATTGCGTGCAGTAGTCCACCTTGTCCCCTCTGCTTTCTCTCAAACACACACACACACAGAATATGGTAGACCTGTAGGAAACAGCGCACTTAATCCTCTGTACTGATTTGAGGGTGTGTATGGTTTGTTTGTCTGTGTTCATAGATAGTGGATTTTCTGCGAAAGCGAGAAGACTTTGTAGACTTGATGATCAAACACATTGGGACATCTGCTATCATGGACCTGCTGCTCAGAATGCTCACCTGCATTGAACCTCAACAGCTTCGTCAGGACGTTCTAAACGTGGGTAGTGGGACAACACTTTGTCAGCTGTGCTATAAATGATATCTTCCATCAGTTCACCTATCACGAAGTGTTTTTACATGTACAAGCCTAGCAGGTGTGTCATTGGGCTGTGCTTCTGATTTTCAAACTAGAAAAACAAAAGTAGCTTTAAAGTGTGTCTAAATCCATTTAAAGGGAGAAGGAGACTCTGCAGATTCCAAAACCATGCTTTAATTTGTATCTACCTACCTAGTTCTGGCTGGGTTAGTCAGGTCTCAGTCGGATAAAATCTCAGCAAAAGCTGAGGTTGCATTTTTTAGGCTGGTTTTGCAAGGCTAGCATCATGGTACGATGCCACATGGGTATTTACTCAGTTTGACCATTTGACTGCACATTTACAATATACAGTACAGGCCAAAAGTTTGGACACACCTTCTCATTCAATGCGTTTTCTTTATTTTCATGACTATTTACATTGTAGATTCTCACTGAAGGCATCAAAACTATGAATGAACACATGTGGAGTTATGTACTTAACAAAGAAAGGTGAAATAACTGAAAACATGTTTTATATTCTAGTTTCTTCAAAATAGCCACCCTTTGCTCTGATTACTGCTTTGCACACTCTTGGCATTCTCTCCATGAGCTTCAAGAGGTAGTCACCTGAAATGGTTTTCCAACAGTCTTGAAGGAGTTCCCAGAGGTGTTTAGCACTTGTTGGCCCCTTTGCCTTCACTCTGCGGTCCAGCTCACCCCAAACCATCTCGATTGGGTTCAGGTCCGGTGACTGTGGAGGCCAGGTCATCTGCCGCAGCACTCCATCACTCTCCTTCTTGGTCAAATAGCCCTTACACAGCCTGGAGGTGTGTTTGGGGTCATTGTCCTGTTGAAAAATAAATGATCGTCCAACTAAACGCAAACCGGATGGGATGGCATGTCGCTGCAGGATGCTGTGGTAGCCATGCTGGTTCAGTGTGCCTTCAATTTTGAATAAATCCCCAACAGTGTCACCAGCAAAACACCCCACACCATCACACCTCCTCCTCCATGCTTCACAGTGGGAACCAGGCATGTGGAATCCATCCGTTCACCTTTTCATGCCTCACAAAGACACGGCGGTTGGAACCAAAGATCTCAAATTTGGACTCATCAGACCAAAGCACAGATTTCCACTGGTCTAATGTCCATTCCTTGTGTTTCTTGGCCCAAACAAATCTCTTCTGCTTGTTGCCTCTCCTTAGCAGTGGTTTCCTAGCAGCTATTTGACCATGAAGGCCTGATTCGCGCAGTCTCCTCTTAACAGTTGTTCTAGAGATGGGTCTGCTGCTAGAACTCTGTGTGGCATTCATCTGGTCTCTGATCTGAGCTGCTGTTAACTTGCGATTTCTGAGGCTGGTGACTCGGATGAACTTCCTCAGAAGCAGAGGTGACTCTTGGTCTTCCTTTCCTGGGTCGGTCCTCATGTGTGCCAGTTTCGTTGGAGCGCTTGATGGTTTGTGCGACTCCACTTGGGGACACATTTAAAGTTTTTGCAATTTTCGGACTGACTGACCTTCATTTCTTAAAGTAATGATGGCCACTCGTTTTTCTTTAGTTAGCTGATTGGTTCTTGCCATAATATGAATTTTAACAGTTGTCCAATAGGGCTGTCGGCTGTGTATTAACCTGACTTCTGCACAACACAACTGATGGTCCCAACCCCATTGATAAAGCAAGAAATTCCACTAATTAACCCTGATAAGGCACACCTGTGAAGTGGAAACCATTTCAGGTGACTACCTCTTGAAGGTCATGGAGAGAATGCCAAGAGTGTGCAAAGCAGTAATCAGAGCAAAGGGTGGCTATTTTGAAGAAACTAGAATATAAAACATGTTTTCAGTTATTTCACCTTTTTTTGTTAAGTACATAACTCCACATGTGTTCATTCATAGTTTTGATGCCTTCAGTGAGAATCTACAATGTAAATAGTCATGAAAATAAAGAAAACGCATTGAATGAGAAGGTGTGTCCAAACTTTTGGCCTGTACTGTACATGTGTGGGGTAATTCACTATTAAGTTCTTGTGAGGTGCTTTCTGAAAATGAATTAGTGGGCTGAATTGGCAACATGGATTTGGACTTTTTTGATATTGGTCTGTTTGTGAAGCTAATGGAAACTAAAAAATGTGGATCTGTAACTATGAATTTCTTCTTAATTGGTGCACATGCCCGAAAAGCCAGAATAAACTCTGTTATGTTCTAAATGTTGTTTAGTACAAAGAATCTTCCCACTTGCTCTATGGAAGCGATGATGAGTTGGTAAATGTATCTTTTACTTCAAATTAGAGGTCTTGTTCACATGGTTTTTCTCCTAATGTTTTGTGCTGTCTTGACCCTCTCTGCTCTCTGTCCTCTTTCAGTGGCTGAATGAGGAGAAGGTGATTCAGAGACTGGTGGACATGGTACAACCTGCTCAAGATGAGGATGTGAGTTTCACACATGTTCCTGTTTCTCCCATCAGTCACCAGGATATTGTAGTCAGCTGCAGGTTCTTGATGATCCCGGGAATGTTGTGTGTTGTTTTGTTGTCATTAACCTTTTGATAACATTAACATGTATCAAAATAGTGAGAGAATAATGAGAATTTTCATGTCCACTTCTTCATTTATACCAAACTACAACAAAGCCCATAGCAGCTGAGCCCTGCAGACAGAGTATATTTTATTTAATTAGACGTTTTTTAAATCTGCGTGAAGATGAGTACCAATGTTTATTTTTTAACTGTTCAGGTATTATAGAACTTTGATTGAATGATTGAATATGCTAAGTTTCTTGTGAGTCAGACTCACGACTACAGATTTATGGTTTGTTGTCTTTTTTTTTTTTTTTTTTGGTCCAACTTTGTTGACTCAGAGACACTCCAATGCCTCCCAGTCATTGTGTGAGATCATCAGACTGAGCAGAGACCAGATGTTCCAAGTGCAGGGATCCTCAGAGCCTGACCCACTTCTGGCCACACTTGAAAAGTATGTTTGTGTTTATCTACAAGAACTTTTACAGTACTGACTATAAGAGTTCTCTTAATTATAGGGATGTAAGCATATATCAAATTTCACATTGTCACGATTTAAATAAAAAGTCTCAATACTGTTTTGGGACTGTGATAAAGTGTACCAGAGTATTACATGTCTTTGTCGACAATATAGCTGCGTTCTACTATCTTACCTCCTCGAAAATTTTCAGGGCTTGACATTAACACTTGGTGTCTGTGTTCAAGCAAGAATGCCTCATGCAGACGGCCAATCAAGCAAGTGTAAAATAAATGTGATGTGTCATGTATGTAACGTTACCTGAAAATTGACTGCATACTGTATTGCTGAAATTAAGCTTTTTCAGCTGAGCTGAGTGCGCAAGTCTGTCTCATCACCCGGTGTTAAACCAGACTGATGATTTTTTTTTTTTTTTTACATACTGGACAGTGTAGAAGTTAACTCCTGAGTTGACAGTGTCACATACGACATAACTTTCCTAACATCAAATGTCTCTGGAACACTGCATGTGAGAGATAAACTTCTTTACCCAGAAGCTAACCGTTGTGCTGCCCCGGTACAATTGTATCCTTTCCTGAAGCTTTGTTATCCAGCTTTGAACTATGATGTCTTAATGAAGACTTTGTAAAATAAATCCGGAATGATGAATCCCACTCAGAATGCCCTCTTATTATTTATTATTATTTTGCTAAAGATGTTACTCCAGTCACCCATAATCGGCAAGGTGCAGGCAAAACGGGCAACAAAATTAATTTAGAACAGTCCCCTCATGTAATTGTTACCTGTTGTAATTGTATGTTTTGTACATTAATGACTTAAAATAATATCCAAATCCCTATTGATTTTATTTATATTTTTTTAAAGTAAAAGCTTAATGTCAAGCCCCGACTGTATTGTTTTTGCTAGAACACAGCAGAGGGCGCACTTGTACTGGTCAAAAAGACAGACTCTCAGAGACAAGCTCAGACCCAATGAGGAAATTTGTTTCAAATTATTTTTCTCAATTTTTTAATGTCATGATAAATATTGTAGTGGACTTCTTAATTGATATGGATACATCCCTGTTTTATGTACTTTACTGAATATTCTAGGGCTGTAGTCAACCAAAGAAAATCTTGGTCGACTAAAGTCGCACATACTCTTTGACTAATCAATTAGTTGTGGGGGGAAAAAAAATTTGCACGTTATTTTTACTTCTGCGGTGGTGTGTCTGTGTCACTCTGCAGTTACACCTCCAAAACACTAGTCAGTGGTGGAGGACTGTGTTAAGTGCTGTAAAGTTTAGTTCAAATCAAACTTTGTTTATATAGTTGATTCAAAACACATATTAAATATGGCTTAATAGAGACCATTTTAAACACAAGTACGCAAATTGGCTTCACTATAAATCGCAGAACTGACAGACAAACACTTGTCTTTATCTGGACACATTTCCCCCACAATACAACATGCTAACGTTATTAGTACAAGTCTATGGCATTTTACATTGTATAAATTAGCCTAGCATCTAGCGATCTTTTCCTCTTCTCAAATAAAACCAGGGACAACAGCAACATGTAACAAAGGTAATGGCACATAATTTGGCTCCATTACAACTCACAGCATTCACCGACAAAACAACTGTCTTATACTAAACACGTTTTCCAAGCAAATGCAACATGCTAACTTTATTAGCACAAGCCTATGGCATTTTACATGGTATACATTAGCCTAGCGACGAGTGGACATGTCCTCTGCTCATATGCAGCTAGGATAAATCCCGAAGTATAAATCCCTGAAGGGTAAATGACACACAAGACTTAAAATGCTATTTTAGTGGAGGCTTGTCTTCACAATTTATTGTTTCTTATCTGTGAAATACAAGTAAATACAGCTTACAGAAACAGACAGGAGGTCTGCATCACCGCAACGCTGAGTGTGAGGGTGGGCATGTTCAACTTTCTGTCAACAATGGGGGTGTTCTGAAAACACCCCCATTTTCACAGGTAAATTAGCCTATCCCCCACCGCAGGAAATAATGGATTAATCCTGGAAAGCTGTTGATGTAGCACTTTTCTCCCTATGAAAGTAACACGGCGATTATTCGACCAATGAGAATTTGGTCGGACAAGAGCATAGCGACCAAATAATCGACTAGTCGACCAGGACACTACAGCCCTAGAATATTCGTTAGGTTCTAATTGCTGTACTGTTGATTTCCTTGTAGATCAGTTATTTAGCCTTTGTTTGTTCACTACTTAAATTCTTTGTTTAGTTTATTTTGTACACTGGGTCACAATACATTTATTCTAACAATGACTGTTGTCATTTTTGCCAAGTAGGGTATTGAAAACAAACTGCCCTACAGATTTGTCAAGTGACTTTGAAGCCTGCTTTCCCTTCATCTTCATGTGTGTTCCCTCCCTAGGCAGGAGACAGTGGAGCAGCTGCTGTCTAACATCTTTGACAAGGAGAAGAATGAATCTGCAATTGTCAGTGTTATCCAAATCCTCCTCACATTGTTCGAGACAAGGAGACCAGCGTATGTCCTTTGGCTGCTGCCACTCTTGATATTTTGATTTGACGTTGGATTTATGATAGATCATGGGATTGTTTGAGAATGTAAAATGAGAAAAAACATAATATAAGAATAGCTGAAGTTGAGAAATAAGTTAAAGTTTTGATTTTTGTATGTATATTAGTTAATGAATTCACAGATTTTATAGTAATTTGTAGAAGATCAGTTTGGTTTAATACATTATTACTCTGTATACAATATTGCATCGGCAAGTAATTTCTGTAAATGATCAGTATATGCTTTAATATCAGATTCTTGACCCATCCTGATTCTGCTAGTCTGTAACTTAAGCACAGTCTAAAAGACCTGATACTACTACACTGTGCTTGGTGAGCTACTTCATGGGGTTAGGACTTTCTGTGTGTAGGTTTGAGGGTCATATGGAGTGCCCGCCTGGGATGTCCCACCCTTCATTTTCAGTCAACCACAGCATCCTGGAGGCAGTGAGACCCCGACTCAAAGATTTTCACCAGCTGCTACTGGAACCCCCAAAGGTAAAAACCACACAGACAGCTGTAAACACTTTTAAAATAACTGAATGCCTTGTTAATGTAGGTTACAAGGTTACACTCTCCATGGACTGTTCGGTCCCTTTAAGCTGCATTTCCACCAAACACTTTTGGTATAGTATCCATAGAACCGGTACGTAACCTGCACAGACACTTACCTAAACCCTTGGTCTGTCTGGCGTTTCCACAGTACTCTTAAATTTAGGCAGGGTTGTTACCCAACAGTTAATAACTGTATCACTGCTCCATCCAGCTCTTGCTGTATTTTTTTCTTCATGGACGATGGACAGGAACATCTGCACCTCGTTGGTGGTCCATGGAAGGGGTCACTTGAAAATTTAAAGGTGTATAATTTGCCTAACAACCTAAATGTACAGAGAGTTATAGTGAAAATGTATGCTATGTAGGTCTGTCAACCTTGGCCAAAAAATGTCATTCAAATATTCTTTCCAAAATAGATACACAAGTTCAGATATAAGTGAATTTCTGTTAGTTGTTTTATGAACATGTGTTAAAAATTTTGACATCGAGAATTATGTCCATGTTACATTATGTCCATGTTACAGTACACACAAACCAAAAGTGAATATCAAGGCCTCCATTCATTTTTAGCAGGAAGCAAGCAATTGCCATGCATGGGAATGAGACTGGGAGAGTTTTATTATTCTGTGATTGAGCATGTTGCGAGCAAATAACCAATCAGATAGAGCAAACAACAGCCCACTTTGTAGCTAGACCTCTTGATCTGCTCTGCTGCTCAACAGAGAAACTCACCATGACAGTTTGAAGTGAACCATTTGATCCCTCTCTGCCAGTACAATAATTTGTTTCTCATTGATGTCCCTAATGTTAGACAATTGCTAAAGTAGCAAATACTGTTAGCTGTTGCCACGTTTATGTTGGCTAATAAAATCATAACATAAAACATAGCCCAGTAAAAACCCACACCATCAAGGTATAGGCTTAATGTTACACTGATTGATATCCCAAGAATGTGGTTTGTCACTGTTTCTTCCCTGGGACCATCACCTAATATATGCCATGTTCCTCGTTGTCTCTACATCTCCGCTGAACTTTGCTTTAATAGATAGATAATGGGACCAGCAGCGGAGCCTTTGTTGCTGCCAATTGTGCTTTTCAATGACCAATAACCAATAAGAGACTACTAAACTGTGGCCATGTCTCTGGATGTTAGTTTTATAATCCTCTGGCTTTTGCTGCATAACGTAGAAATAGTAAGTTTATTGTATTTGGGGAGATTTTATGTCGCAGCAGAACGAATCATTTAGTAGCAATGCTGCCTCACTTCTGAATACATGTAGGGGAAACACTGGTATAAATGTATCCCAGTCAGTTGTGTATATATTGAGCAGTGTTTGTTCTCCACCAACAGAAGAATGTGATGAAGACAACGTGGGGGGTGCTGGACCCTCCTGTGGGTAACACCAGGCTCAATGTTGTCAGACTGGTGGCCAGTCTGTTGCAGAGCAACACACACAGCATCAACACAGAACTTATTAACCTCAACACACTGGGAGTCATTCTCGTGAGTACTATCTGTTTTTGGTATTGTTTGGGGCCATTTTGACAAATTGTGTTTTTTTCCCACTTTATTGCTGCCCTATTACAAGCCAACAGTAAATCCTAATAGCTGAGGCTGACATATTATAACTTAAAACAAAGCTGACAAGTTATAAGAGTTTGATCCTAGATTGTGTGTTAATGGTTAAATGCTCAGTAGTATTTTTCTCTAGTTCATGTTTTGTCTTTTTCATGTAAAAGTTTTAGCCCAGTAAAAAAGGCAGTTGCACATGAGAGAAAACTTCCCATTATTAAACACTAAAATGAACAATTTAATTAAAACACATAAATGAGCACGAGCAAATACATTAGATGATGATCAATTATTAATGAAATGTCTAGAAAAGTGGATGGACAAGATAGGGACACTACATAAAAGGTCCAATTTCAAAATCTTGGTTTAGTCACAAAGGAGATTCAGTGCTCAGTTTGAACAGTAGTCTCTATATATGGCATAGGTTTTGCCTTTGGAGAAGCTTTTTTTCATAATCTCTGTCTCTTCAGGTAATATCTTATAGGACTGTGTAAACCTGCCCTTATAGAGTGATTTATCTGGCCTCAGTTCTGAGAAAAATACCCAGATTTGTTGAGCTCCAGTGCTAACAAATCTTTAATCATCTGTCCCCACTCTTTTTGAAACATTTCATATATTAGGTTGTAAATTTCTTTTCGGGCTGTAGCTGCAGGTGATCAACATCAATTAGGCGGTCATTAAAAACAGTTGTGTTTCTGCCTTCTCAGCTGACAAATGATGACGAGACGTTTTTGAGTGAGAGTTAACCTAATAAGATTCTTTAAGGTATTCAAGGAGATTGGAATTTGACTAATGGATTCTGTAGTGGATTTGAAATTGATAATACATTTTCAGTAGTAGTCAGTGTGATGGAACTCTGGACTTTACAATCTGAATATAAGAACAAAAATGAACTTTAAGTTAATATTTTACTTTCACCTGCTGTATTATATGTAGTTCTGCATGCACTCAGTTTTATAGAGCAGTTATAATTGACATTTTCAGAAATGTCAAAAATCCAAAAATCAGCATTAGACTATCCAAACTAGGTACACACAAGAATATTGGCATCTTCTGACATCGATATATGGATATTGGTATCGGTAATCATCCAAATAAGTTATATATTGGCATATCAGCAAAAAAAATCCAATATCTTGCAACCCTTATCCAAACCATTACTAATGTCTCTCCTTGGATTTTATTTATTTATTTATTTTTTTTTGCTCCACAGGATATGTATTTCAAATACATCTGGAACAACTTCCTCCACATTCAAGTGGAGATCTGCACAGCCATGATTCTGGCTATGCCCCCTGCCCCCACTGATATCCAGCCAGACACAGAGCAGGAAATTGCGAGAGAGAGCATCCTCATAAAACATGTAAGAAAAGAATACTAGAGATAGAAATATTTATATTAGCTGTCAAGTATCTGCTTATAATGTAATTGTCTAGGTCTGCACAAGCTACAGTGCTACAGTCACTGAATTTGATCAAACTTAAGCTGTTTTTATGTAGGTAAAAACTGCTGACATGAAGCAAAATGTGTTTCATTTAAACAGTCAGTGTAAACACAATAACATTGGTAATGCTATGATTTCCTGTCCAAAAAACAAATAGACTACATTGTATTTATTGTAAAGCTGAACAAATACAGTGGTAATGATAGTAATCCTTATGTGACAGGTAAATACTGCATCACATTGCCACAAGTAATCTGAGTAAGCTCTGGCAAAATCTTTTCATTTCCTTGGCTGGGTCTGTATAATGTACTATATGCTATTTTTTTCTGCCTCATGAAAGACAGAAGTCACCCTGTACCAAATACAGCAATTATTGAAGGCCTATGGATAATATAGTGTATTAGTTTTTGTGTGCATGTGTGTGCTGTGCAGACACAGCAGCTGTATACACTACATCATGGGCATACTGAATTGATTGTATTTAATTTTCTTGTAATTTCCTCTGCCAGCTGTTTCAAAAGTGCCAGTTTATACAGAGAATCGTAGAGGCCTGGAGCTCCAATGAGAAAGAACAGTAAGTATTCTGCTCTGCAGCAAATGAGACCATTTGTAACTTTGTAAGGGTGTAACAATACTTATGTGTCATTCGCTTTAGAAGAATAGAAAAGAACATAACAAAACCAAAAGTCCTTTGCTCCTTTACTGTGACTATGACTACAGTTTCAGAGTATTTAAGGGACTGATGCATGGCTTCAGAGATTAAAGTAATAATTCATAATTGAATGTCCTTATAATTGTATTGATGTGTTTGTTTGTTTTTAGGGCAGAAGGTGGTCGGCGACGAGGCTACATGGGTCACCTCACCAGAATAGCCAACTCTATAGTTCATAACTGTGACAAAGGCCCTAATGGACCACAGATACAGCAGCTCATCTCTGGTAAGGACTAGCTTCTGTTTCGAGGGCTGATATGTCTCTGTCCTTATCTGTTTTGCAATGAGCTTTATCTTCATCTTTCAGTTTGAGAAGATTGACTTGATGTTGTGTTATGTGTGAAGTTGTCATTGTGGTAGTGGTAATTGGGTGGAAATCCTTCTGTGGCATAATATACCTCTGTGATAAGCCTGTTTTGATTCATCAAGGTCTCTAGTGGCAACTGAAATGGACCTGAGCATAGGCCTGGGTTAAAATTATTGATTCATCTGATTCAAATTGATCTTCATTTGAATGACCTGATATTGATTCAAATAATCTGATATGGTTTTTTTAAGATATGCTTTTTCCCACAGATTTGTGAAGCTTGAACCCTGTTAATCTCGCCAGTAGTCAGGCTAAACGTCTCTCAGTATTGCAGTGTCAGGAATTATCATTTTAGATTTGCTTCCTGTAAGATATTGAGTTTTTATTGTCACTTTACTGTTTTATTATTACTGTTGCTGCTCTAGAAGCACATTTTAGTCATGAAATATTCATTAGTATGTGTAAATGAACTGACGTAAACTTTAAATATAACTCAATATAAGTTCTGTTACTGTGTTGCCTATTTCTCACCTAAAATGTTTTCAGAAACATATCTTAGCCAACTGTTTAACTGTAATACAAATTTGTTTTAGCTGGCTGTCATATTGTTTTCTGTGACAAAATGGCAATACGTCAGCCACCAATGGGAATGTACCAAAGTACCATATTTCCAGTAGTGAAATAATTTTTTAAATGTACAATATGTGAAGATGAAGTATGCTGTATACAAACTGTTTGTGTGTATAATGCAGAGCTCCCAGCAGAGGACAGAGATAAATGGGAGGCCTTTATTTCTGGGCAGCTGTCTGACACAAACAAGAGAAACACTGTTGACCTGGTGAGTAACTACATCAACACTGATGTCAAGCTTGAATATCTATTTCACTTTACATGTTAGATGTACAGCACAGTTATATAGACAGTTTTTATTGTGTTGTCTCTGTAGTCCAGCCGTCGACTGTTATAAAGATGCACAATGCATCTCTACATCCTCCAAATGTACAAAAATGAAACCAAAATATCCCGGGTACGGCCACTGCCATTTGGAGGCAGAGTCTGCACCGTAGTGACCAAACTCTGTCCAACCGATCAAGAGCAGCACCACTGATAGCAAGCAGACCAACTGTAACACATAGCTGTTTATTATGATGTCAAACCACCATTTTATGGCATCAAATAACTAATTATAACCAAACTAACACTTAAACATACATTATGATAAGAACTACCTAAAAAGACAGAAACCATCTTTGGGGAAAAAAGTTTTTGACATGCACTTTGCTCTTTTAGCTTGGCTTATGTCCCATCTGCTAACATGGAAGGGGTGGGGTTTATGGCCTATACTGCAGCTAGCCACCGTCTGGGATCAAGATGTTTTGGCTTCACTTTTGGGGAGCTGTCATGTCGTCAGTCTTTATTATTCAGTTAATGAGTTCAGCTCATTGGATTTAAAATGAATCAGTGTCGGAATCTAAAGTACTGTTTTCTTCTCAGATTCAGTGCTCTGAATACAGATTCATCTCAACACGTGTCTGAGCTTAGATACTTATGGATTGCACTGCACCTTTTCAGAAGGATTTAGAATAGGATGCACTGCAGCACAGTACAAGCAAATATTGAAACTGATTTATTTTATTACACATTGCTGGGACAGGTATGCCTGTTCTGTAGTGTGGTGGGAAAAGCACATTGATGCAGTCAGTAAACTGCTTTTTGCTAAAATTAAATTTTCTTCAGGTGAATACACATCACATCCATTCTTCCAGTGATGATGAGGTGGACTTTAAAGACAGTGGCTTTCACCAGGACTCCTCTCTACAACAAGTAAGACCTACACACACACACACACACACACACACACACACAAATGCACACAATGCAGGCCCATAGCCACACAGTCCTGGATAATCTACAGATATTCATCAGTCTTTCTGTAATCATAAGAAACAGAGGCTCTGTTACGCCATGTGAGATTTTCTTTGGATAAAATGTACATCTGTTGGAGGCAAATTATGGAGACAGTGTAAGTGGACAATATTATCTCTATCTCTTCTCTTCATGTTCAGTGTGAGCGAGTGCATAATGAACAACTGTAAGGATCAGTCCAACTTGGATAAGACCCCAAAAAAACTTAAATCATGTTGCCTGATTATACATAATAGCCTGTTTGCAGTCATGTAACTATTATAATGCGCAAAATTCAGATGGAGGGCAGGAAGTGATAAATTCATATACTGCGTGAATTAGAAATAGAGGAAAGTAACTACATAGAAGGGTTGGATGAACGTGCAGCATCAGGTTTCATCAAAAAACATAAACTCAAGTTGGATGTGTTCTGCACAAAATGAAGTAAGGTAATTTTTCCCCCCAGGACTTGACAGATTTTCCTGGTGTTGACATCATCGTTGTTACAAATGACCTTGTCCACCAGACCTCCTAACTGTACAAGGCTTGCTAATGAAAGTGTACTCATGCACTTAAACTATTTTGTGTAGGTTTGGGTCCATGACTAAAATAATTGCTGCCTGTTTTCAAATTTTAAGTCTGTACATGGATGCACCGCTGTCAGGCTTACTAGCTAACATTAGGTAACATTAGCTACTATTTACCACCTACTAGGTCAGCTGTTCCCAGAGGTCTAGTGGAAGGCCGTTAAAAATTTGGGTCATGGCTAAAAACATGGAAAAGTTGTCATAGCACATTGTAATTGCATTCAACTGGAGGCATATTTAACTTAACACTTAAAGGCCCAGACACACCTCACCGGCAGCAAAGAACTAGCAGCGACAAAAACTGACTATTGGGTTGCCTTACGTCGCCCGTGTCTCTGCCAAAAAGTTGAACATGGACACACCACAAAGACTACAGCCAGTGACCAATTAGCATCTTCGTTCTGTGCCTGCGTGAGAGGAGGTAACTCCACATCAGCAGATAGTGGTACTCTGTAATTGTCATTCAGAAAAGAAAACTGTCTTGACGCTAGTTAGCTGTGTAGCACAGTAACAACACAATCCAGTGATGAAAGAACAGAGCATATTAACTGTGCACCAGTGAACAATAACACAAACCATCACAATTTTTTTCTGCTAAAGAGCTCATTGTCTAAAGAAAAATAATTTTACCTTATGTAACAAGTTTGTTTTGGTCTCTTTCTTGACTTTAGCTCTTTGTTTACATTCCTCACTTCTGTTTCTCTTCTTGTGTACTGAGCTGAACCACCCATCAGTGATTTCATTCACTGACAAGCTCTACACACATATGCCGCGGTTTCTCACTGCCTTTTTTAAAATTGTTCTCTTTACGTCCTACTATTTTCAGGACTTAAAGTGGCCTTTGTTTTTTTTCCCCCAGTTTAATCGATTAGGAAGGCCATAAACAGCGCAAATCATAGGTATTTATGCAGTGTTGGTCTTCTTTGCCTCTAGTTGTCTGCCCTCCATCTGGACAGCGCAACCATGTAACACGTCATATGCAAACAAGCTATTGCTACTTTAAGAAGTTCTATTCTAAGGAAATACAGATGTGTTTTCCTGAAGCCCTCCTTATTGGTTGGTTATTGAAGTGTAATGGGACATGTGCAGTGCATATCCTCAAAAATGATCAATTTTTACCCTTCGTGTTCTTGAACAGAGAACACTCCCCCATTCCTCATCAGAACATGTCAAATTCTTTTTATCTGTTGAAATATGTAGAGTTCAAAAGCTACAGGGCCCTGTGAACCGTGAACCTTGAATCTGGAAGTATTTTGTGACTATGGGTCATGCACACTAACAATCTACAGAAACATCTCTCTATCATGTTTTGAATTAATGTACTTAACAACTAATGTTGTTTAGGAAACTTTACAGTTAGTTTAAATACAACTGACTGATATTTTTGTAACTAATGTGAAAGCATTTTGGCATCGGACTGTAAATGCATGTTTTTGCTTTTTAGCTATTAACCTGTCTAGCCTACATGTAATACATTCTCTCTGTTTTTACAACTTAGTGTACGCATTTGCTGTTTTCTGTACTGCAAGTAATGCCCAGCTTTGTGTAGAGCCAAGACTATATCATTATCGTTGGTCCTGGGTTTTGCCAGGCCTTTTCTGATTATCAGATGCAACAAATGACGTCCAATTTTATTGAGCAGTTCGGCTTCAATGACGAAGAGTTTGCTGATCAGGACGATGTTGTGGAGTGAGTACTCATCCTGCATGACTGGACTTGCTGTCTAAATATTACTGTGTAACACTGAAGGGACAGGGCACTTTACACATTACAAAGTTGGTGGGGGGGGGATAATAGCATATTTATTTGCACACCAATTTAAACAAAAAAAAAAAAAGCTTTTTTAAGTTCTTTATTCTCTGCCTCATTGGCATAACATTACACAAGACTATTTTGTTTGATTTCTATTCCAAGTGTTGTCGACATTAAAATGCTGAGTGTTTACAATAAGCCCAAATGATGTGCAGCATAATTTTGATAAAGCAAGAGTTATGATTGGATCACATACCTCATATTTCCAGTTTGCTGCAGAAAAAGATGAATTAGAGTGATGGCTACTGCTCAAGCTCAAGCAAATGCAGAAGCATTTAAATGAATGCCATTACCTCCAAGGTGTGCCTCATTTTCTTTTTTTATACAGCTGCCTTAATAAATACATCATATGGCCTAAAGAGAGGAAACTATATTTAGCTTGTGTGTTGTGTGCTGTCCCTTCCTGTATTCTTTTGTGTAAGCTTGTTTTTTGGGGGTATAATCTTGTACAAAGGTTGTGGGCTGTGGGAGATGGTTGTTAGATGGTCAGTGATTTGAAATGTCTGCTTCACCTGTGGTTTGAAGTTGATTCTTTGTATTTTATTAGCATTATCAGACTCTGCAAAATGAGACATCTTTTGTGCATCAAAAAAAAAAAAAAAAAAAAATTGGACTGGATGAAATAAGCAGTACACCAATGCAACAGTTCAACATCTATTGCTCAGGTCCTGCCATTAAATCTTGTAACTTTTTAATATTTTTACAAAAGAGCAGTTCAGTTTTTCACTGATACACAGTAGATCTCTAATAGATTAAGATGCATGTTTTCTATTATAAAGCTGGGAAGTCTGGACATCCTATTGTACTCAGGGCTGGGCACTATGGCTTAAAATTAATATTGGGATATTTTAGGCTATATTGCAATACATGATACATATCATGATATTTTGAAATTTCCTCTTAACTACTGTAGAGTACTAAAGTACACAATTATTAAATGACCTACAGTTACAATTAAGTTAAATAAAGTACCCGCTGTCATAATAGAGTTAAATTAAGTCTTGTCATAATTAAATAATGCAAAGCATTGCTTTTATTTTTGAAACACCTGGCTCATCCCTGGCGGAAAGTGCTGATGTTTTTGCTGTGAACTTGAAGCTTCTGGTCAACAGTTAGGTGTTAGTAGTTAGCAGAAAGTTGTCTTTAGCAGAAAGCTATGTCTTTAAATGTGAGGATTTATTCACTCTGAGCTGGAAACAAACTAACAGCTCTCCGCTTCGTGTATCAGTAGTATTTGCAAGTCGCAGTGGTCTGTGGTTGCAAAATGCAACTAAACAGTCTCGGTCTGGCGCCCTGCAGATTCAAACACACGCTCCGTCTGCATACACTATTGTTAATGGGTTAATGTTGATGGATGGAGGAGTATAGTCATTTTATACATCTCACATGTGGAACAAGCCACAATACATTGAGTATATTTGATATATCGCCCAACCCTAATCATACTAAAAGACTCCCAAGATCCAAAAACAAGCAGCAGCTAAAGTACTACAGCGCACACAGCTTTTCTTTTATCCGAGTGAAGACATCAAAGATCTACCTTGATTACGTCAGCAGTGCAAACATAACAAGCATCGACAGTGCTCAGCCTCAGTGAGACAATAATGCTGCCCTGCAAGGATTAAATGACAGATTGAACAGAGAGCAACATTTTACGGTGTCTTGAATTGTCTGTCCATTCTTCATGTTACTATTCAATGTCAGTGTTGAAAAAAGTAATATGAAAGTGTGACAAAATCAATGACAATATTGGCCTCTGACTGAAAATTTAACTATTGTGAGGTGTGCAATTTACAGAACTGTTGTATTGGTGTGCATGATAATGCTCCCATTGTAGTTAAGGCTACTGTCTGTCTGGTGGTCTTCCCATCTGTGTAGTCATGATGGCTGGAACGTATCTGAGTTACTGGGAGGAAATGATTTTTCCAGAACCTGAACATATGTACACTTGACATCATCACTACCTCCGCTGTGCTTTAAAAACACATTATATACAGGTTGGATACTTGCCAGTTATCATGAATACACAAGGTTAAGTGTGAATAAGTCGAGAGTAATCACTGTCCTTACTGTAGTAAATCTGCTCTTTTCTGTTTTCTAAACTTTGAGTAGAGGGGAATAGTAATAAAGTGGTTAAGGCTGGTGTTAGCTGATGGGAATGGAAATTGTTGGGATCATGTGTGGATAGGATTTAAAGTTTACTCCTGATCTGACTTGGACTTGATCACCTGTTGTAGTGTTATATGTAAGTCATTTTTGCAGTCTCATTCGCTTGTGTTCCACTGGAAAGACTGAAGCTACTACAGCTGTCTGGAATGACTCCCTGAGCTTCTGACAGTGCTTAATAACAGCAACAGTTTGACAGTTTGGATTAAAAACAAAACAAACATTTTTACCATCATCAGTTCTTGGAAGCCTTTAATGAAACTAATACTGAACTTCTCATCTGAGGTGTTTTTTAGCCTAGCTCAGCACAAAAACTGAAAACCTGGGAAAACTGCTAGCAAAGCTCAATTCAGTGTGGAAAGAAATGCACTCCTCCACCTTCATCAAGAAATAGTTCCAACAAGTAGCTGTTTTTTAACGTACAGTGTCAAGTCTCAGGTTTCACCTGTAAGACTTGCGTTTAATTGTCGTCATTGATGATGTGTGGTGTAAATACAGTGCACCTCCACACAGTCAAAAGTTAATGTGTGTTCTGGTTATAATTCAGTTACAAAACTCTATCGCACCATGGAGCATCTCTCCTGCGTGGCTGCTGACAGCTCTGTTAATTTAAGAGTTAAACGGATAGTTCTGTTTGTTTGAAGTTGGGTCATATGAGGAACTTATCCATAGACAGTGTATTGCATACAGTAGAAGTCAGTCGGCACACACCCAGTTTGGAGTCCCACATGTAAGCTAAACAATCTACTGCTGGGGAGGGGTCAGCAACAAAACATACTTAAGCCACCCAAAAAATCTGTTAGTTTAAGTGCACACTACATTGAGAGTATTTTCACTGCTTTACCTTTACTTTGATTTCCAACTGAAAAATGAAGCTGTTATATTGATTTCATCAAAGCCAGACGCCATTGAGAAAAACAGTGATTTAATATTGCTGAACACAGGAGCTGCTGGTCTACTGCTGCCAAGACTAGTATTTTTGTTTGTGTTATTGTGGGATTTTGGTATTTAATAGGGTTAGTTTGGATTCACAAAAGTCACACAATAACATAAACTAAATTATCGAAGCAGCAGTCAACAAGCAGCTCTTGTTCATCATGTTAAAATGGCTGTTTTTGTCAATGGAATCTGGTGGCTTTTGATGAGAGCATAGATGGGAACTGAAGCCATTAACGACTTTGTAGTTGGAATGGGCTGTCTGACAGAAAAGCTGGAAATACACTAAATATAGCATATACCTAGAGTGTTACTGCTTTTTTTTTTTTTTTTTCCAGGTGGGACTTTTTTGCATGCCAAAAATCTGTTTTGTTGCTGGCCCCCAGCCAGCAACAAAACACACAGCAATACATTGCTTAGCTTTGTTTCGGACCTGCTTTTCTAAACTGGGGGTGTGCAGACTGACATCTACTGTATCTAATATACTGTCTATGGATAAGTATCCCATTTAACCCCACTTTAAAAAAAATGCAAACTATCCCTTTAATCACACTGTAGAGCAGTGGGGGAGGTTGTATCAGTATCTGGTAAAATGATTCAACTAACTAAATGAGGCTAAACGTATGGCAGGACACAAAGTTTTAAAAACGTAGTCTTGTCTCAAAATATTGACCAGGATAAACATTTTTTATTTTTCTGACTGTGTAAAAAAAAGGTAACTCCTCCCCCTCTCGCAAAGCAGTGCCAAATTCCATAGCTCGCTAATCATAATAACACATTATGTATTCTGTACCAGTGTATTTATGTTGTATGTTGAGAGAGCCCAGAGTTTCCCTCTTCTTTCAGTCTTTGTGCTAAGGTAGGCAAAACCATGAGCTGATATTTTTCTGATATGATTTTTGGTAAGATTCCAAACAATTCCATGTTGGACTTTCCCTTAAATGACTTATTTACTATTTTAAGTGTTAGGTACAGATTAAGTTTTTGAAAGTGGCTTTTTGCCAGAGAGAGGCAGTTTTTTCTACTAGGGCCTTTGTATAATTCTTTGCTTTTCTTATACCAATTTACAACACAAAACATGCATGTATAAAACAAAAGTGGCTATCAGAAACCATGTTTCTTCAGCACTGTCCCTGAGTTTTAGTTATCCCTGCATTATCAAACATGAAGTATTACAGCTGTGTGCTAGAGCCTGTCTGCCTGTGTGTTGCCATATATATGTGGATGCCTAACGACCCTAACTAAACTAAACTCTGTTCTCTTTAACATTGCAGTATTCCCTTTGATAGAATATCAGACATCAATTTTTCACTGAATACAAATGAAAGTGTAAGTACTTTGATTATTAATCTTGAATACATACATAGTCAATCAAAGAGAGAAGAAAGTACAATTAGCATGGAACAGTTGAAAATGTTATTTTATCAATATGGTGTGTCTTTATTTCCTGATTTCGTTGTTAAAATTCATTTAGAGGCAGAAGAAGAGATGATATGAAATTGAAAATTTTCCTAGATAACTAATGTGTGGCACATGTATGCTGTAAACTTTGCTATAACCTGCATTTGAACCAAAGGCTTTTGACAAGCACAAATATCAAACCACAACCTGATTTTATCAAATACTGTAGCATTGATTTTAAAAATGTAACTGGAGAGGGGCACTAATGTACAACACCAAGCATACATGGATATGCTGTAAGTTACTGCCATTGAGGTGGCTGTGTTTGAGGCCTGTTGTGAAGCTGTTGTGCTAGTATACTGGAGGTATTCATGTTAATGTCCGCTTCTCAGCTGAGTGGCTTTTGTTCTGCAGGATCCAACCCTATTTTGTATGTGAATGTACTTTAGATATAAACAGTGTTTTTTTTAAGTATATGGCCCATGTGTGTGTTTTTCCCTAGGCAAATATAGCATTGTTTGAGGCACGCTGTAAGGAGAAAATCCAGCAGTTTGAAGATGCTGGTTCAGACGAGGAAGATATCTGGGATGAAAAAGATGTCACCTTCGCACCAGAGGCACAGAGGCGCCCCAGGTCAGCTAAACCAACACATAGACGTTTGTCTTTATGAACTTGTGAGGACCCTCATGGATGAAATGCTTTCTTTAAGTGGGATTTATACTTGTGCGTCGAATCCACACCATACCTACTGCGTAGGCTCTGCATAGATGCAGAGCCTATGCAGTTGCCTGAAGTGCACCTCCCGCTGATGCAGACATTCTGTTTATTTTAGTAAACTGAAAACCATTTCTCTTTGTGGAAATGAAGCTTTTATTTACTTTGATTTCACATATAAGTAATAATATATTGTGAAGACAAAAACCCCACAAAATGGCATTTTAAGTCCTGTGTGTGATTTATGCTGGCTTCATAAGAGTACAGAAAAACTCTAATAGCCACTAGGGTAATTTAAAATTCAAAATTTAAAATATCATAGACATTGAGTAATCTCTTATTTTGATTAATCAGCTACTTATTTTGTCTATAAAAAAGGTTAAACACTTATCATCACATTTGTACCAGAAAAATTACTTAAACATTTCCTCTTTGGACATTGTTGTTTAAAACTAAACTAATTTCTATGTTAACTGAGGAATCAATATTACTGTCAATAGTAATAGTCATTGGCTGACTTTCTGCTGATTGATATTCAATCAGCACTGTCTGACACTAAAAGGTTTTTGCTTGCCAGCAGACACTGTCCACTTTTTTAGCTCCTGTCTAAACAGTCAGGCGATATGAGTGTGGAGGGCTCTGTCTCTAGCTTCACATTTATTGCACTGTTAAATCAGGATCAACTCAGATGCAGATTGCAAATAACTTGATCTGTGTATCCATCTCAGGAGTTCAGGCAGCACAGACAGTGAGGAAAGCACAGACTCAGAGGAGGAGGATGTAAAGAGAGATCCATTTGAAGCTTCCAACCCCAGCACCGATGACAGAATGGAGGTCGACACAGGTTGGTCCACCGCAGGGTTACTATCTAACAACTCTAAGTACAAGACAATAACAAATGAACCCCAAGTAAGAAAACTTGCCTGGCCATGGTGTAGGACTCAAATAAGAATAAGATTTTAGCCCAGCTGGAATTATTCACAGTTAATTGGGGACGTGGGTTTAGGGCTCATGTCAGAACTGTGATGAGGCATATTTCCAGTTTAGGTTTTTGCATACAGTCCTGGTGAAGTGGGTTAAGTCCATACAAGTCAGAGTGGTGGTGGGTTACTTTTTACTTTTTCTGACTAATTTCATGTATTTATCATTTTTAGGGCCTGTGTGGACTGCCAACTTTGATGACATCCCCATGGACACAGGTACATCCACAGCTCCAGCCTCCAACCCCAACAACCCTGCTGCCTCTTCTTTGTCGTCCTCCTCCTCTTCCACAGAAGACCTCCCTGAGGCAGCGTGGAGCTCCACTCCCTCTGCCACTTCCAACTCTGAAACAGGGTGGGCTGATTTCTCCAACTTCACCCCTGTCAGGTAGGACATCCTAAGAGACTCTGGGTCAGTTTCTGTTAGTGCTACAGCTACCGAAGAACATTGCTTGTTTTGGCTGTCGTTGTCTTTAAATCTGAAATCTGTTTCAGCCCCAAAGACCCTCTGAGATGCAACTCTCCTGTTGCTATGGAAACCAGCATTGAGACAATGGACCCTCTGGGGGTCAATGCACCCATGCAGCCTGAAGGTGAGTGTTCATATGCATGTTGATATTCACAGAGTACATCTATCTAGCTGTCAATAAAGATGCTGGGTGGAGCCCTTTTTCTCTTGGCAGCCACATGCAGCTGCATGTGTTGATACTGCTTAAATGATCTTGACCATAATCATATCTTACACCTGTTGTTGATTTTCTTAACCCCCCCAGATTGTGATGGCTGGTTGGGCACCAGTGTGGCTTCTACCTCCTCGACCTCACCTAAGGACTGTGGGAGATCTAAAGCGGAGGAGGAAACGCCTTCTTGTGAACAGCGCAGCATCACAGAGACGGTCATCAATGGCTCCATGAAAGAAACAGTCAGCCTCACTGTTGACGCCAAGACTGAGACCGCCGTCTTCAAGAGGTTCGCCAAACACATCCACACAAAAAACACTACGTAGCTCTCTGTGCTAAATGACTCAGTGTCATTAATAGCAGCTTCACTGCTAAGGTTGTAGTCCTGGGTGTCAAAAACCCAAGAGGGAAACACTGGAATGTTCTCTCTTACACTATGGTGTTTTAACCAGAATGGCTAATCAGAATGTGTCTCATTAGTTTTGTCACATGTTTTCTTACGAGCACCCTCACACTATCACTCAGTCACACTTCCTGTAGAGGCAGGTTAAATTTAACACCAAGATCAGAAATAGGCCCCAGGCCATTTGAATGCATTTACTGATTGGAGAGTTTTTATAGTTTTTATAAAATAGTTTGATTGCATTTTAAGCATCATTTCACTGTTGTGCATTTACTGAAAGTGTTAATTTTGCTCTTGAGGACAAAATCGCCTGCTAGAAACAGACATGGTTCTGAGACCTCTACTCATAGCATAACATCAAAAGGCCAATTTCCACCAAAATACCAAGAGCTCACTTTTTGTTATTCTTTATTTGAGTGAACCAGCCAGTTTGTCCCCTCCTCCCATCTGTGCACCGTGTGCTCAAAGCACCAAAATGCCACACAAAGTTTCTAGGTCAGTATAATACCAAATTGTCAGAGCTGTGCTTCAACTGGTCCAAATTAGGGCCTTTAGAGTAGTTCAGTTGTTATACATTCTCTGCTCATTCTTTCACCAACTGTGGTTACTCCAATCTGATCAAAATCACTCTGATTAGAGATTTCAATTTAACTGTTAACATAATTAAAGATATGTGTAGGGCTGGGCGGTATGACAGAATGTTCATATCACGGGTTGTTGTTGTTGTTGTTTTTTGTTTTTTTTTTTTATAATCAGATCGGTTTTGCGGTATTTCACAGTATTTTGCATGGGTTCGGCCCACTTGACATGCTGCTGTGTTGTGCTATTGCCTATTCAAGTGCTGGAATTTGTTGTTATCGCCTGAACGCAACACAGGCTCAATTAGAACCGTGCTTGGTTCTAATTGTCTCGGACTTGGGACAGGTCGGCTTCGGTCAAGAAAATGAGTTGCATATAGGGGAAAGACTGCTCTTTTTGGTATGAGTACTTGTGGGTCATCGTGTTCTTCAGCAACGTGTACAGTTGCTTTGCTTTCAGGACTCTCTCCAGGTCCCCGCTGAAACACTTTCCTGCCGCGCACCATCCGGATATTGTTTGGGCTATTCACCGGTATTGCGGTATATGAAAAATTCATATCATAACCAAAATAAATACTGGTTTTCGGTACGAACCGGTATACCGCACAGCCCTAGATGTGCGTTTACATGCCTCTAAACAATTGATCAGAAGACACGTTTTTTGACTTGCATAAAGTGGTTCCATATGCTGTGAAGGATCTAATCTGCAGGAAATATAACAGAAGAACGATTCTCCATCAAAGTCAGCAGAGGGAGGCTTGTAGAAACAGCACTCACTATTTACGTCACCTAATGTTCCCGCCATATGGGGCAAAGATGCGCAGAAAGAATGTATTTATTTAATCCAGAGAGAAACAGGATGAAATGTTTTGCATGGTTATTAGCCACCAATATTTTCCTCTGGACAGATTATCAAAGGTTTACACTGCCCCTCTCAACCTTAAAATTAGTCCAGTCTCTTTGGATTGAGGCAGTTACATGAGGCATTTTTGTTCTGATTGGGCTGTTTTTCTGATTATTAATAAAATGTTTGTAAATGCACCTTCTTTCTAATTGTATTTGGTGGTTATAGCTCACATAACAGAATGGTAAAATGAATACAAGCCAAGTAGATGTGGTGATGAGGTGCTCTATGCTAATTGTATATTTAGACTTTCAAATTATATTCCACCAAATTATGAGTATGAAACACCCTCTGCAGAATAGAAGAATAGAGTCTAAAAATATGTGTATGGCTAAATACGCAGCTTCTTTATCAATTTGCTCACACAGCCCTGTCACAAACCACTGCACACACCTTAACATAGTGAGATGGACAGTAGAAAGAGGGTTTCTATAAACATTCTAATACCTTTTTCCCATGAAAACTTTTGACTGTTGAAGTCCACAGTAACTGACATAAATTAAGGGTGACTATAGCCCCCAATTCTTTATAAATAACTGAACTACAAACTCTGTACAGCCACTTTTGGTCCTGTTTCAACCATGCTTCCACAGTGAGATACTTGCCTGTCCTAAATCCACAGGTTTTAAAGTTGGTTGTCTTCTGTCCTTCTGTCCCTCTGTTGATGCTACATTATATTGTCTGTCTGTCTGAGTAAATAACAACTGTCTGATGAACTGAGCGACACTTACAACCTGAGCTTCCCCTCCTCTCTCTCTTGCTGTGCGTTGTGGGTGTGGTCTTCTTCAGAGTTTTGAAATCTTATCGGTATGTACAGCCAATCAGAGATCAGCCTGCAGCCGTGATGTAGTCTTGTTGTCACGTCAACCACCAACTTTTCTTTCCCAGTTTTGATCTTCTTCTTTGGTTTCAGCTCCTTGTTTGTTTATTTCATTATCTCCATTCTGCATGTGTTTCTACCAAAGGTGTTGTCCAACTGCAGTTTTTTAGTTTATTTAAATTGCAAATGGATTTGACCTTACCAGGCCAACTCGATTTAAGACCAAATTATTATGTGAAATGACACGTGAAACAAACAGTTAAAGTGCAGACTAGTTTCTGAAGAGGCCTCAACGTCTTCAAAACTGAATTTTTATTGGCTACAAACAGCTACATAAGTATTTTTGTTCATATATTTCAGTATTATGGTCTGCCTCCTAATTGGCTTTGGCCCTCAGCCACTGTCTCTCCATCTTATTGTGATTGTGAGTTGTTAAAATTCAGATGCACAATATGAATGTGTAATTGCTAAAATACTTCCTAAGTGCAAACAGTTACTATACTAGACATTAGGGCTGCACGATTCTTGTTAAAATGTGAATCATAATTTTTTTTTTTCTTTAAGAATTGAGATCAGGATTCTCTCAGGATTTTTTTTTGCAAACAAAAACATTTATTGCACTCTTTGACGGTGAAGTAAAAAAAAACGCAGCTGAGATACTTGCTGTCTACAACAACAGATAACAGACAGGCAACATTAATATCAGACATATCAAACTTATCAAAGTGCTTGACTTAACATACAACATATATCAAAGAGCTGTACTTAAACTTAAAAGTCTCTTCTAACAAAAAACAACCCTCCAGTCTCTTTTTGTCTCTTAGTTTAGAACATTAAAGTGATTAACTTAAATGCTGCTGAACAAAAAGTAGAATGTAAAGTTACAGCTTTCGAATTAATGACAGACACTGACCATTATATGACACGGTTGTCTTGAGTCAAGCAGCTGTAAAACAGCAGAAGTTTCCTTTCCTGTAAATTCAGTAATGTAGTAATGTAATGAGAGGTTGTTGACTCACATAACGTCACCTGTGTCGGTGGCGTTTCTCTGTCTTCCTTTCTCTCTGCCCCATGTCTATGTGCACTGGAGAAGCACACAGCAGAGAAAGGGGGAGGGAGAGAAACGCAACAGGGCGACAAGAAAACACAGACACACATGGATACATTTTTACTTTTCACATGCTACTGATTTGAATTGAATCACAAAAATGGAATTTTATACATATATGTAAAGATGCTAAGTCATTAAATACTACCTCTGTATTTGTAAAAAAAAAAAATCAAAAATTGATTTTATTGATGACCAACTAAACATTCAATTCATTTTTGCACAAATGAATTCTCTCTGGTGCACAAACTTTGATAGAGACCAGTGGCATCGTTAGGCCTGGGTGTCTGAGGCTTCAGCCCCAGATATTTTATGAATGGCCTTTAATAGTTATATGTGTTTTCAAAAAAATAAGAATAGGCCTAGTAATAAGAAAAGCTCTGACTCTGATAATGTGTCATTTCGTTTATGCATTAAAGCTCTTAAAAATAATATATCACTGATCAAAAACAAAAGGATTCTCTGTGTCATTCAAGCAGCATATTTTATGTGATTGTGTGCGAGAGAGAGCGCACCAATTATCACTTAAATGTTGCAGCTGATAAAGGTGGAGCTCATTTTAAATGCTTTATATATTGCTGGGTAGTTCAATCCATGATAATCCATCATCATTTATTAGTTGATTATATTTTGTATTAATGATCAAAGTCTTCAAAGTAACTAAAGCAGATGAATGTAGTGGAGTAAAAGGTAAATGTTGGAAAGATGTTGGAGTGCATTTAAAAAAGGCTTCGAAATAGAGTTTGTTCTTTAAAAAAAATAAAATTCCCCCCAGACCCACCACAGAGATCCGGGGTTAAGCCCCCAATGTCCTCAAATCCTAGGAACGCTCCTGATAGAGACACTTTCATAGTGACCTCAAACATGTTTTGGCCTTTTAGGTGCTGCAAATTCTTATTGGCATATGTACCAATACTGATATGTTAATTAAAAAGCTGAATCGACAGATACAGGAACCCAGGTGTTTCCTTGGTGTTGAGAAAACACAGAAGCTATGTGACCAAAACATGAAACAGTTTTATGGTCAAAGGAATAACAGCCAAGTTTTGCAGGAAAAACTGTTTGTCTTTCTAGCAATGAAATTTTGCAGCAGTATTCCTCTAGTCAGTATCCAAAATTAGATATTTGACTGCCTGGCCAAGGGGACTGGTAGATGACAAAATCCACCGGCCAAGCACATTTTTCTACCAGCCAAAATAACTGTCGTGAGCAGGAACAGCAGACTGGTGACAAGTGATAGTTTAGTTTATTTCAAACAGGAATATTTTAACTGGCACATGTACAT
The DNA here is from genome assembly GCF_011397635.1 of Epinephelus fuscoguttatus. Classification (NCBI taxonomy): domain Eukaryota; kingdom Metazoa; phylum Chordata; class Actinopteri; order Perciformes; family Serranidae; genus Epinephelus; species Epinephelus fuscoguttatus. The sequence goes on from NC_064755.1 coordinate 4,147,365, forward strand.
GGGTCTGACTTTAGTGCTGAATTATTTAAATATTCTGCTGTAGAAAGAGTTCAAAATAGTCACAGGGGTACCAGGGGACCTGTTGAACAAGGGTATTATGGGGTTTGCAACTTTTAAATAGAATTGTTAAAATCTGCCTATGTAGAAATGAATGGGATATTGTTATGATTTTAGCATCTAATTATTGAAAATGCTGTAGTTAAACAAAAAGAAAGTAATGACAAATGTTCAACAAAAGAAAGCAAAAAAAAGGGAAACTTTCCTGTTTTAAACACCCTTCTTAGCCATTTGAGTATAGATTACTGAGTTTACAACGTGCACTTGAATGCACCATGAAGTCTTTGTCACTGTGTGAGTGTGAAACTCGTCTCTGACACAAGCAGCGCAAGTTTAGATGACACAGAAACGCTGTACAAACTCTCGACATACTTTTTATATTACAGGAATATTTTGATGTAGACATTTACCCGCCAGTGTGACGATAGCCTTGTTCATTTTGAACCCTACTTCTAGTTATCATAAAGTATCAAATTTCAGTGAGAGCAGTTGTGTCCTTTTTTAAAAATGAACTAGCATTGAAGATGTGTATGTATTTTGTTGGTACTCAATAAGACTCAATGAAAATATTGGTATAAATGGTATTGCGTTTTAAGGAAAATGCTCCACAAATGTTACAATAACTGGATTTTTAATTAGGCTCACATTCTTCTTGTAGCATGACAGTTTGTTTTCTGAAATTATCGAGTGCTGAATAATTATGTAGCACCTCAAATATGACATTATATGTGGATGTTTGTGAGTGTTTTGCTTTGATTGAGGCCTCATCAAGATTATTGGTGGTTCTCTGAGACAAAGCAAGACTGACGGCTGGCAATTTTGGTCTAATCAGTGTGCAAAATCAGTTCGTAGACCCGCCTGCTATTCGCTGGCTCTGTAACTTCTAAATCAACAGAGTAGCATAGCCAAACAATCAAAACAGTTGCCTTTCTCCATTTGCTGTACATTTTGATGCTTTTCCTACATACTGTCCACACTCCTAATTTCAACACCTTCATCCTTTGTTTTACTGTGTGCTCTGTCAATCAGTTCAGCATGCATCACTGTTCACATCTCACTGTATTGTGTGTGTTTCTGTGGGAAAGGTGGTTGGTATGAATCACCTCACATGGTATTGATGTACATTTGTGTGTTTGTGTGTATACCTGTGTGTTTCAGTGATGAAGAGAAGTGTGCTTCTTCAGAGAAATACTCAGTAGTGGAGTGTGTGGATTTGGAGAGAACAGGCGTCAACAGCTCAGCCGCAGCCTGCTGTCCCAAAGCAGGGTCAGACACAACACACAACACACACACACAATTAAAAAAAAAAAAAAGCATTTGTGCACAGGCACTGCAGTCTTTGGCACTGCTTATACAAAAATATTCAGTTGCTATTACTACATTTAAAGCAAAAAGCTATCAAATGCATTCCTTAAAAAAAAAGTGCTATACGGAATGACTTCTGGCTAATCGGAGCTCCATCTTTTGCTCTGTAGGCTGGACTTGATATCCATTTTAGATTTTAAGTCAGGAAGCAAATGAATTGTAAGGTGCTGTAACAAGTTTATTCATCTTTTTATTACGTTTGGGTTTTTTTCTGCATCCGCACCATTTACTAAACTACCTGTGTAATTGGTCAGGGTGTTAGGTCTAAAGATCAAGGTACTGAAACATGTCAGGTGTTTTTGTTTCATAGATCCTGGAACTCCCACATTTTGTTCTTTCTTAATTAACATTTTTTTAAGTTTAATAAAGTTGAAAAAATGTAATAATCGTACGTTGTACCATCACTGGTACAAAAACCTGATTCAACAAAATCTTATAAATCTGATTCTAGGCTAACTCTTTGGTGAAGTTTTTTCTCTCTTCTCCTGTGTCTCCTGTAAACAGTGAGAAGTGTCGGCCCACTGTGGAGCTTCCCAATGGTCCTCTGGAGGAGATGTCAGCCATAGAGGAGGCCAAGTAAGTCTGCCCTTCTGCACTATGAGTCCTGTTTAAACCATCTGTAGTCTGTCAGTGTTAAATATGGAGAATATTTTATGCATACATATTTGGGAGGGGGGGTGGGGGTGACAGCGTCTGGAAGAAGGTCAGCTCTGCACTCAGGATTTCATGTAAGTAGGCTGGTACACCTAGCAATTTCAGATGCAACCTGCCTCTGTTCTTTTGAAAGTTGGCATAGAATAGGCACAAAAGAGTTCCGCACAGTGCCTGACCTCGTGTTTTCCAGGCGAATAAGAACGCAGCACGTGTATGGCCCTTAATACAGTAAGAGCAGTGTTGTCATTGCAACAAATATTGTGGAAAATTCAAACAGCAAAAACTGGAGTTTTAATCCTGATAGAGGAAACAGTGCTCAACTTTGAGCTCCTGCAATAAGTTACGCTGCTCCTTGTGTGTAAATGCACAGCATCTCTCTTAATGGGGAGTTGGACAGCAGCTCTGCTCTGTTCTCTGCCATGTTCACATTTTACAGAATGTCATTAATTCTTGTGGTTAAGAATTTAAGTGGTTACCACTGTTGCCTCATAGCAAGAGGGTTCCAGGTTTGGGGTAGCTCACCTGGTAGAACAGGCGCCCCACGTACAAAGGCTGTGTCCTTGCTGCAGCAGCCACAGGCTCTATTCCAACCTGTGGCTCTTTGCTGCATATCATCCCCTCTCTCTCCCCCCAAAAAAGCCAAGAAAAAAAAAAAATCTAAAAAAGAGGGTTCTGGGTTCAAACCTCTAAATTGCCCATAGGTGTGAATGTGGGCATGAATAGTTGTCTGTCTCTATGTGTCAGCTCTGTGATAGTCCCCGTCTCTCACCAAAGTTAGCTGGGCGACCCTGCACCAGAATATGCTGTTATGGAAAATGAATGAATAAATAATTAATATTCTCCTCATTAATTATGTATTATTTCACCCACCTGCAACCCATCAGAGTGTACACACCTTATGAACTGACCTATGAAGGCACAGCTTACTATCTGAATAATGTGCCCTTTAAATGGCAGGAAAATACTGCGCCACTCTGACTTTAGGCCAGGTTGTTGTTGGTCAAAGGCGCAATCATTTTCTGCTGCCTCAAAATACCAAGACGCCAACAATGTGACTGACCACACCTCATTTAAAGACCTACATGCTCATGAGAGCACAGATTGGTGCAAGTACATTTGCTTCTTACACAATGTGGGGGCTGGCTGTGGAACTGCATCAGTTTGAAACTAGCAACAACCGTTGGGTTGCGCCAGGCCCTGTGTGTAAGAGGTGGATGTTGAGGTTTTCTAGGCTGCACCACTAAACCAAGAATCCCCTAAAATGTCTGTTCAGCTTACCAGTGTTAAATTTACTCAGAGAAAAAGTCCTGTAGTTTACAGCTACTCCTAAAAATTTTATGATTAAAAAAAATAGACATGTTTTTTTCTTCCATCTTGAAATGAATCCATATGTCTGTCTTTTCCTCTCAGACTGGACCAGAGTGCCGTGTCCTCAGAGCCAGCTGTCAATGGGCCAGCATGAGGGTCGCCTAATGCCAGCCAATGTCCAGCCTGTTCTGCCATGCAGGGCCCTCCTCCTGGCCAGCCAACAGAGGCCACTGCTCAGAGCTGTTCCAAACACACGCCCCCACCAGGACCAGCAATACTCCCATTGGCTCATCACTGACAGACAGACAGACAGACAGGTGTACAGACACAGGATGAACTGAAAAGCAAAATGAGAGACATACTCAAATGGATACAGAATAATTTTTTCTGCATTTGTTTATATACTATTGTTCTTATGAGGTGATGTGCGACTGATATCTTGCCACTCAAAATTAAATAGTAATGTTGCTATCGTTAAAGAAATGATTGTATGAATAAAATATTTTATAAAAAGAAAAATGTATACAGAAACATAAGATGAATTACCACAGAACAGAAACAGAAATAGCTGATTGGTGACTCAGCCAACCACTATGCTGTTATAATCGGCTGGATCTGTTATCCTGCGTACTTAATACAACAGTTGCTATATTTAAAATTCTCACCCACCATTGGTCTGTGTCTCTGAGCAAAGCTGCTCCTAAGAATTGAAACACATTTTAAAAAACACACCTAAAGTTTTATTTTGCTGCAGGTATTTGTAAATGTTTTTTCTCTTGTATTCTTCTGCATTGAGTAAGATTTGACAAGCTTTTTTGGTATATTTTTTTTATTTATTATGGAAGTAAGATGATGGTTATGTTTTGTTACTAAAGAGCCATACCAACACCCCCTCTCCCCTTCTAGCAGGCTGCATTCATGCTAACTGGGTTCCTACCTCGCAGCTAGAAGGTTAAACAGGAGAGGTGCAGTATGTCGTCACCACAGCCTAAACTGGGAGCTGTAAATGCATTCTGAGCTTGTGTTTTTAGTCCCAACTAAACTTCTTTAGAACCACAGTCCTCTTCTTTGACCCCAAACTCTTCTTTTTCTATCTAAAGTGCTTTTTAGACCAGTGGTTCTTAACTTGAGTTTCTGCCTTTAGATCACGCTCACATTTAGCATATTCCATTGCAGGTTGTAGATGCATCCATACAGTGCGCAGAACTGTGGTTTTAGGTAGCATCAGCATTTTAGTAGGGGACTGAAAGGGCTGAGGAATTACATGTAGGACCATGAAATGAAATAAGAATTTTGCAAACAAGTTACCTTCTGAAAGATTTGCCAGTGCCCAGCACTTGTGGAGCTAGGTGGGATTCTGTCACTTTATGATAACAATTTATACCTTAAAGATATACTTCACCCCCAAAATGACCATTTTTATATCATATACTCACTGCGTGTTCCCTTGAATTCTTGAGGAAAATGTTTTTCTTGCATACCTCTACAGTGAACAAAGACTCCAAAAAAGTCAAACATTCTTCACGAATTGGAAGTATACAGGGACTTCGTTTAACAGCAGCAGGCTGTATCAAAATTTCTGTAAAAAATAAACCATTTTTCTTGCATGTCTCCACAGTGAATGAAGAATCCAGAAAATGAGAATTGGTGTGAACTGTGTTTAACAACATAACTATATCAAAACATCTGTTAACAAACTCTCACACAGCTTGTGCAGCATAACCCAAGTCTCATTGATCCAGTTGAAGGTTCAGTACTCCCCAAACACATGAATTTTGCAGGTGAAGTATTCTCTACAGAAAACTAGTTAAAGTTGTAAATTTGGACAGCTGTGATATCAGCTACTGACCAAGTCCTAACTACAGGTGCTCATTCTTAGACTGTGTTCAGACTGACAGCAGTGTTGTCAAAAACAGACCCCCTTTTTTCCAAGGTAGTGTTGGCCGATGGAGGGCTCAGGCCCCAGAAAGTGTTAAGTGTTAACTGTAGCACATCGACATCTGACAGTGTACTATGTTGGCCAATCAAATAAGCACGCACATTCCTGGTAGACTTCTTTGTAAGGTGAATGGCAAAATTCATGTGTTTACGTGGTAATTGTTGAAGGATAGAATGAGCTGTAAAAGTGTTACCTGGGTCCGTACCTTTGAATCTGCCCACCTAGCTGAGTTGACTGCAATTGAGAGCCCCACCAACACCAGACCTTTGTTTTGCTGTAATGTTTAATTCAGGAAATCCAGTTTGAGAAAAGCATCTGTGAGTTTAAAGTGTTTTTTTCTGCTGCTGTCAGTCTGATGCATCCTTGTTCCATGTTTTTTATACTTTGAATCTCCACCTTTGCTTTTAAGTCAGCCTTCATGAGGCGATGCATTGACTTGGAAGTTTGACCTCAAATATTCCAGCTTTTCAAACAAACTTGAAACCTGCCATGGTTGTGTTCAGGCATATTGTAGTTGCCCCTGTATATATGGCCTTTTAGCTTTGGTTTGGTCATCATCTTTTTTGGTAAGAAATGATTCACTGTCTGGGATTTGGTTCCAAAAGGAAATGTAACTCAGAGTTTTCTGTACCAGCACTGGGAAAGGGAAGAAGCTATTTACAGATACAACCCTCTTCTTTGTCAGATTATTAATTAAATTTCATTTTAATTTCTGAAGCTAAGTGGTCTCTGCAGATGGTTTCTTGGGCTTGACTGTTATGATTTAAGTTTTTTTATTAGGCCCATTAAAGAATCCCACCAGAGGGTTCTGAAGATTGTTTTTCAGTACTCTCATAAAACAGAGAGCTGATGTCCAGGCAGTGGACATCAGGAAAATTAAAAGTTTTATGAAGTTTCACTGCAATGTGAATTTACATGTAATGTGAAATGCGGCATTAGATGGGCATAATGAGTCAGAATGTCACAGTTTCCCTGTTCTCTGAGGCTTTCCTGCATGCAGCGTTTGCATTGATGGGAACTTCAATTGTAAGCTTGAGAAAAGGTGGGCTTTGGTGGAGGTTTTGGATTTTCATGGGGGCCACAGTTCAAGAGCACTGATGTCCACACTGCTGCATGTTTTTGCAGCCATGGAAAACCTGAAGGTCAGTAATAACTTTTTTTGAAGAAGAAGAAGAAAAAGAAGAAGAAGCAGCGGCAGTATGGAAGGTGTAAGTTAAGCCTAAACAAAACTCAGAGCATACATTAAAGTTATGTCAATATTGATATTTATAAAATATTAATTTATACATAATTTGTCAAAGAATGGCTTCCACTAATAAGTTACAAACTACTAATACTAAATTGCTATTTATTCCTATGAAATGAGAATTATGCTTATATCCTCACCACTTTGTACGGTAAGAGGCACAGATATAAATATGAGAACTTGGATTAATGCCCAGGCTTAAAAGTACAGCTTTAACTAGAAGAATCAAATATAACCAAATACCACATGGTAGGCAGCTGTTATGCTTCAGGATAAACCACAACATTCTGTACTCCAGGTCTAATTTAGCCTTTGGCCTAAATAGATTTACAACATACCCATACCCAAAACGTGTTGTGACAAGCTGCAAAGCTTTAAGTTTTTTATGCCTCTGTGCCAGCGATGTCATGGCTGAGGGCACCCCATCCATCCATCTCATTCTTGTGAGCATGATTTCTCTAGAGCAGCTTGATAGAGTCTAAATTTGGCACAAAATTGACTTAATGATAAGCTGATTAGATTACGGTGGTCAAAGTCATTACTGCATCTGTATTGTTATTTAGAATGCGATACCTCAAGAAGGCTTGAGGGAATTTCCTTAAATTTGGTACAAATATCCTCTTGGACTCCAGAATTAACTGATTAGAATTTGAGGGGCAAATGTTAGTGTGACTTCACAAAATATGTTTTGGCTATAACTCAAAAATTCATTCTGTATGGCAAAGTTTTACACAAATGTCTGATAGAATAAAGTAATGATGTGATGACATTTTATATCAAAGGTCATAGGTCAACTCCACTGTGGCATCATAATGTTCTGCAAAAACACTTCTGGGCCTTACTTTTAATCTTATCTCATGAACAGGAAGGTAGACATTGTGTGTGTGTGTGTGTGTGTGTGTGTGTACGCGTGCGTGTGTGTGTGTATATATATGTATATATATATATATATATATATATATATATATATATATTACCAGCATTATGACAGTATATGGTTTGTAATTTTGATTTTTTTTTTCTTTGTTTTACAGTAACAGTGGAGTTCATTTTAAAAAAATGCAGTCTGTTAGAAAAAAAGATATTTGTTATTATTGCTCCAAAGCATTAAAAAAAGCAAAGAAAAAAATCTTCATCGCTTCTTTCGTATTATGGACATAAAAGGGCTAATACAGATTAGAAAAATCCTTCTAGCCACAGAAGCCTTTCTCTAAAACATTTTATGGTTATGAGTACGTGAAACAAACAGTTGCAAACTTGACATTAAAAATTACACAGAAAGAAAATTTGCATTTGGGTTATAATGACTTTTGCTGTGGTGTGTCCCACTCAGTGTGCACCACCTCAAATGAAGCTCTTGTTATGTTTTACGTGCGTCTTTCCCGGGGTTCAGACTCACAGGCAGCGTTCTTCCAAGCGACGTACAAATTCAGCTCGTCCGGGTTTCCGTACAAAACAATAACTCTAGCCAACCACAGTAACGTTGGTATATACTCGCCATTTTCTAAATCGTTTAATCTGCAGTTTTATGACTTCTGAAAGTTTCGCTCCGGTTAGAGCTTGTTGTAAAAACCGGAAGCGCTGCTACCTGACAGACCGCGCTGGTGGCAAAATTGTGTCTAAATGACGTAAAAGCAAGTTGTGTTGACAGCTAGCTCAGCTAGCTTGATGCTAGGTAGTCTTGCGTCAAGACCGAGCCTTGGCAAATCCCTTACCGACTCTCATGGTTTTACAGGTCTTCAGGCCACATTTTATTCATGCAGCATATAGTATCAGTGTGAAACATGCAGGACAGGTATAGTGACAGTTTTGTCCAGCATATACTCGGTTTAGTGCCGAGAAAAAATGGCACACACCGAGGGAACGACACATCTCTCAGCGACTTCTCAGGTAGGCTAATGTTTGCTAGCTTGTTAGCCATTCAAACTGTGTATAAGCTGCTGTAAAGGAGGGATGATATCGTACCAAGTTGAGTCTAGTGTTTTCCTTTTAACGAACATGGGAAACGTCAAAACGTGCTCAGTTCCAATGAAAGTGTATACCCATAGGGTAACGTTACGTTAGCCACTGGACGCTTGTTTGTTAGTATTGTTGAGGGTTACCAATAGTGAAGCTAGCTAACTTCCGACTTCATCCGAACGGTTGTTGTAGAAGTCGGACTTTATGCCAAGATGGCATAAAGGTTAACAAAACTGTGCTAACTTCCAATCCCAATCGTCGTTTAAAAACGTGTATAGTAGATTATTATTATTATTATTATTATTATTATTATTATTATAATTATTATTATGAAGGTGCACTGCATTGTTCTGCGCTATTTTAGTTGTGCACTTACGTGTTTACTGTATAATTATTAAATGAATTGTCTCTTACTGCTTCTGTATTCGGGGAAGTTAAAAGTCACTCGCTAAATCTGTCTTTAGTAGAGTTTACAAATGCGTAGTGGTCGTATTAGTGTAAGAGACTAACATACCTTAACAGCTATTTGGGTTATGTAAGATACAGAGTGAATACAAAGGCGTGTACACAGTGACATGCAACACAATGGCCTGCACTGTCCATTATATCGTGGCTGAAAGGATGAGCAGCCAAATCTGCAGTTATTCTGCAAGAGATGTGGCACTTACTGTAAATTAATTGTGTAATTGTGTTTATGATGCACTCAATTGTTCGCACATGGCACTATGAGACTGGATCTACCTTAGTCTTGTATCCATACCTTTAATGCCCTGTCCTAAAGGATGCATTACATCTCAGTGATAGTTTCTAGTATTCTCACCATTCCAGAAGAGTGCATTGAATTAAGAGTGACCACAGTTTATTGTTTACATTATCAGTTAATATACTCTGAAAAAAGTCTATATTCCTGAATAAAAAAGTTCATATATAAAATGTCAAGCAGGGGTCTGAACCACTCTCAGTCTGGTGCGTCTAACAGAGACATGGACTGTTTGTCTTTAAATCTTGTGGTGTACTGAAGTATCTCAGACAAGACTGTCTGTGTATTATCATGATCCAACTTTTTTAAAAATAACATTAGAAAGCAATCATGATTAATGCTGATTTAATGCACTAACTAATGTACTAACTGCCACTATGTTGGTGTGCACATTTTGAAACGGCGATTAAAGTGATAAAGAACATACTCTTAACTTTTTTAGGACATAAAGGTCTTAAATGGTCTGTTCCACCATGAGTGTCTAACACGTTGCTCTGTAATTTCTCATATGCGTTCAGTCGGGTTAAGATCTGGTGACTGTAAAGGCCATAGAATTACATCCTTTACATACTCATCAAACCATACATTGGACCACTGTTATCTCTATAGAGGTATTTTTTAAGCATGTGATATACTCAGACTTTCATTTGCCATACTTCTGTTCTCCACGGAGGGGATAAAGGGCGTGGAGCCAGAGAGCTCGGATCACATTAATGAATAATTGAATGATCTAATTGAATTTTCCTAGTGCACTGTGGAACTGTACGCAATGTGTACTTGATTGGCATGAAGTGATGTGTGGCTGCATGACTTTATGTTTATCCAGAGATGTGGTATGGAGTGTTTCTATGGGCAGCCGTCTCCTCTCTGGTCTTTCACGTGCCTGCAGCTCTGCTTTCACTCGCCACGCTTCGCCAGCACAAGATTGCCCGATTCATGCCCATCGCCATCCTCCTCATGGGCATCTTGGGACCAGTTTGTGGGGGAGTCCTCACCAGTAAGTCTTCTACCTATCTACTTATCTATATGTCAGGTTGTAAACCATCTACTCATGATGGTACAGTAACATGGCAGAGTGGACTTTCTTCCCTAAAAAATGATCTTTGAAGAGTAATAATCTTTACTTACGTATTTGAATGAAATGCTTGCACTGTAGAGCCCAGCTGTCTAAATGGATGGCAGATTTGCAGTGCTAGCAGGCTGAGGTGGACATATCACAGAGAAGAAAGCATCAGCTTCAGGTTTAGAATGGAATAGACTTTATTGTCATTGCACAAGAAGTATAACGGAATTTGCTGTGCCATGTCTGAAATATAAAAAAATAGAAAATAGACAGTAATATACACAACACATACACGTACACAATCAACCCAATCAATAAATTAAAAAAGCAACATTAAAAACAGTATTGCACAAGTTGACCTATTATTGCACATTTGAATTAAGCTTAATGATTCTCAGTATAGTTCACAACACAATGGTGGGGCAGTGTTTGATTCTGTTTGGTTCAGTGATGGCTCTTGGTTTACTTTAGATAGGGATGCACACTACATATCAGGCCGATAGATCATTGTCTGATAATGGGAATTTTTTCTTATTCATTATTGTATTATATTGTATTATATTATTACATTATTCCTTGATTTATTTGGCACAGTATCTACACCACCAATAAACACAGAGAAGAAGAAGAAGAGCAAGCACAGCATTTTCGTCTTTTTTACCCTTAGGTGTGCATAAACTACAGCTTTTGAATTTATTCTTGAATTAAATATATGTGAAATTATCGCCATGAGAGGAAGGTAATTATAGGTTATCTTACTGGTATTGGCCATGAGAAGTAGGTAATTATCAGTTATCAGTATTGGCTGAAAAAAATACATGTCGTGCATCCCTAAATTAAGACAATACTAACTAGTAAAGTCCACCCTTTGAATTGGCTTCAGACATCTCTTGATCATGATAATTTCTGAAAGCTGATTTTGTTATGGGAAAGTGACAAAGAATGATTGTTTCAATTATCTATTCATTACCCAATTCCTTAATTTTTTTTCTGTCTTACTGGATACAAAATTGTGGCATGGTTAGCTTATCAAACATTAAATCAAAGTAAACATTATATCTGTTGAATAATGTGTTCTTTTCTTTTCTTTTTTTTTAAAGGTGCAGCCATAGCAGGTGTTTACAAGGCAGCAGGAAAGACGATGATATCTTTGGAGGCTCTTGTTTTTGGTGTAGGACAGTCATTTTGTGTCCTCATCATCTCCTTCCTCAGGGTACTTGCCACCCTTTAGCAGTACTGGGGCCCACCTGGCTGGCCCTGACGCTGCTGGGTGAGTCTGACACCAGTCGCACCTTCTCTTGACAGGACCTGAGGTTGACATGGTACAAGACTAGATCCCTGACAAATCATGGGACACATGTACACCAGTCAGACCCAGGACATGATGTCATTTCCTACTGATGGACCAAGACCGGAGTGGATTTTATTCAACCCTCAAAGAATGAGCAGTGTGTAAACCAGAGCTGTGTGTTATGCAGCACTAAGCCTTGTGATTTGCTCGCCATCCGTATGATGTCTACTGTGGGACAGCACAATGCTGCATTCACATCATGGGGCAAACGCACACTACATACAACATACACTACAGGCTCTTTATTCAAAGTTTCTCAGAACTTTGGACAACTTTGAGGATGCTGTCCCAGAGTTAGCAGCATTTTTAAATAATCATAATGAAATAACTTTGCAGTTATTCCTGTATGATGTGAAGGCAGCAAGATGCTGTTCTCCCCTGTTGCTGGGGTTACAGGTTAGCAGCAGGATGACACTAACCTTTCTCAGGGGCTGAGTGTATGTGTGTTTGTGTGTCTTTCTCTATCAGTCTGACAACAGTTTGACTCCATGCAGTGACTGCAGCGAGGCAGAATAACAGGCTGATGCTCTGTTGAGACAGGAAGATGTTGGTTATATGCAAGATTCTGGCTTTTTTTCCTTGATGCCTTAATTTCTATTTTCTAACTTCCAAAGTGGTGTTTATCTTCAGGGCTGTCTTTGTTTAACACTGTCTCTTGCTGCGCCTTTTGTTCTTCCTCATATGTTTGGTTCAGACTGATCCAAGTCTGACTGCCTGTATGTTATTGTTAATTCCAAATGAGTTAGAAGCACCTTCAACATGTCCCCCTCTAGTTTTATCAGCTCATTTATTTTAGGTTTTTATAGATAACGTTTTTTATGGGACATGACATTTTGCCCTGCAAATGCAGCCTAGAGAATGTCTTCAGTTTCTTGGTTTGTTTGTTTCTTCTGAGATAGATGAGAGGTATGAACATGGGGCCACCAGGATGGTCAGATAATTAAACTAACCCCAAATATGAGAGGAGATTATGATTGTTTCTTTTCTCTCTTTGAATGAATTTACAGGTGTGTCATTTTGTGACAGTGAACTGATTTGTAGATATTCTAAATTATTTCCAGGTCTTTGTAGACTTTCAATCTTTATGACCAAATATGATTTGCTGGTTTATTTTTCTGCATTGAATGTGCAGAAGATGGTTCAAAAGAAGTGTATCATCAAATTCCCACAGTCCCCAGTGACTGCCTTTAGTTGCTTTTGGTAGCTGACAAGTGCTTTTGAATTAATGTCATGTGCAACTTGCATATACAGACATAGATGAACTCTACATATACTTTGATTTGTTAAAGCAAAAGATGAAGCTTGCAAGTGATGCGGTTTGCTGTTTCTGTATTAGCTTAGCAATGATTTCAAATTAGCTGCTGACACCATTACCAGAAATGTATTTATTGTAGAACTTTGACATTTTGTTTGTTTTAGTCTGATATTTAATTTTTGTATCTCTTTCTTGATGAAAAGCTGATTCTGTCAACACTGTATTGATTCATTTCCACAAAACAACATGTTGACACAAAAATCAAGGAATTATTTTGGCATCAGCCACACATCATTTGGTTCCAATGAATTCAATGAAAATGTCTTTACTTGACTATAAACAGCGCTGAATTAATCTATTAGAGAGCCCATGGCAAAAAATGGGCTACGGGCCCCCCGGTTCCCCAAGTTAGTTTTAGAGTTGCATAGGGATAGGTAAGATCTTTTGAAGTGTGGCTGTATATGGCACGTATCCAAAGTTAGTGCATTAAATACAGTAGGTCTCAGTCAGCATACCCCTGTTCGGTGAAACAGACTGATATGGAGGCTAAGCTGCTGTACTGCTGTGGAAGGGTCAGCAACAAGAAATATTTTAGCCACCTAAAAAAAGTCCCACCTAAAAATCAATAACAATTTAAATGTATACTATACTGAGAATATTTTCACTGCTTCATCTTAATGCCAGACAGTGATTTCCAACAGGAAAGTTAAGCCATTCTGCTGTCTCTTCAAAGCCAGACTCACTGCACTGACAAAAAGAGTAATTTTAGCTCACTGAACATGTGAGCTGCTGGTCTTCTGCCTTGATTAGTTATTTTGTTTGTGTTATTGTGTGACTTTGGCATTTAAAAGGATTAGTTCAGATTCAACGCAATCAAAGACAAACTCACTGATCGAAGCAACAGTAGAGCAGCAGCTGCTGTGTTCAGTGTGCTAAAATGACTGTTTTTCTTAAGAGAGCATAGATGGGGAACTGAAGCCATTAATGGCTTCCCTGTTGGAAGGAACTTTCTGACGTAGAAGTTAAGTGGTGAAAATACTCTGAATATTGCGTACACTTTAACTGTTTTTTTTTTTCTTTAAGTAGGACTTTTTAGGTCACTCAAATACATTTTGCTGCTACCTGCTGTTCATAGCAGTACATTGCTCAGCTTCTGTGTAGGCACTCATGTTGCCATCCCTAATATGTACTCTGTAAGCATAATATCAAGTGAAAGAAAGACAGGGCTTTATCATTGAATTAGATTGTGCTTTATTGGTGCATATTTCCATACAAAGCTTCACATTTCAGATAAATTAAACGACAGATCACATGTAAACCAGTAAATTATTAAAAAGTAAGTTTATAAATGCCCCTTTGACATTTTACAGAACACTGTAGACTGCATAAACCAACCTAAACTGTGTTTTATGATAAGGCTACATCTCTCACCTTATATTTCATCTCCTCCTAATCATATCACCCACAGCTCTCCCTAGAAAACTCTAGAAACACTGGTCTGAAGTGTGTGTGTGTGTGTGTGTGTGTGTGTGCGTGCATTCTCACTGCACATTCTTATTCTAGTTATACCAGTTTATGTGTGGGAAATGTTGTAAGCGTGGTTTTTGTGTGTATGTATCAGTACTCATCTGGCCACGGGTAGAATCTGTTTGTGTACTTTCTTCTGTCAGATCTAAAATGTTTCTTCCTTCATGGTTTATGTTGCCGCAGTTTGTGTTGCACATTCCAATTGGAAATATTGTTTTCCTACATTTCGCTGCCTATATCATAATAATCCCAGTGATCCCAGGATTGGGAGCCTGCATAACTCATGCACAAGTAAAGAGAGAGCAAATCGAATCCCCTCAAAGAATTCCTTTAACCCTTCAAACCAAAGATGGCTTGAATTTTTCATGTGTGCCCTGTACTTCACTAGCTACACTTAAGCTGTCACATCTGACAGAATAGTCTCAGAGTGCATGTAAATGTGCGACAAATCAAGAATGTTTGACTCGTGTTTAGCTCTAAGATGTAAAATATAGAAAGCCCATGGTTGAAATAAGTAACACTGACTCTGATAAAACACACACAACACAGAACAACACAGAAGTTTAGCACCCTTGGGACCAACACTGGGCCAGGAATGGTCTCTGGATAGTGCCCAAACTGGTAGTTAACCTGAAGACTGGATTATTTTTGCTTGTGTCTTCTTTTGGATACATTTGAATTATCTCTCCTGCACCAAACTCCTTCTTTCTTCAAAATTGTAACTCGGGTGAACATTTGAGTTTTATTTTCAACTGTGAAAAGCTCAGTGTGTTATTTGAGAGGAGTTAAATGAAAGTATACGTTATTGTTCTACAAAGACTTGGTGATGCATTGGAAAATCAAAGCACCTCATTAAAATGTGTGGCTGATGCAGGAACAAATGAGCATTGTTTGAAATTAAGTCTTGTTGAGCCCTGGGCCTTGCTTGTACACTGTACATTTTGGAGAATGTTTATTTTTTTATGGTTGTGTAATTAAGCTCTTTGAGTGTGTGTGCTCTCTGGTTCTGTTACAGCAGCACATATTTTGGGGGGTTAGAACCTTGACATTGAAAACTTTGGTCTGGATATTTTCTTCAGCTTGTACTTATCTTAATGTTTTTGATATGTACTATTTAAACTGATCTGGCGTCTTCATCAGCTGGGTGGCCTATGTGAATGTTATTTTGGAGTGTTTAGATGGTGTATTTTATTTTTTTTTTTTTCATATGTTTTGATGGAAGCCATCTGTGTCTGTGCTGGACATAGAGTTATATCAATCTTCTCATCTTACCCTGCTTAAGACAGTAAACACAAATTTTCCATGTTGTACTCTTGTATAGATAGAAAAAGGTCAGAGGTCCAAAGCAAATGCTGTTTGTGACAGCAGTAAATGGCTATTCATACAGACAGGCTGTCTTAGAGTCCTTTATGTTATGAGGTTAAAGTCCATGTATAAACGTTACTGAAGCTGCTTAAAGCAGGAGGATAAAACACGCAAGAAAATGTGGATTCACAAAACTGTTAAAGTTCCTCTCCAGCCATGATTTACTCTGCTGTAATTATTATTTTATTTAACATGGTTTCTCCACATAAAGGCCCAGTGTGTAGAATTGAGATGCATCCATTCGCAGAAATAGATATTCATAACTGTGTTTTGAGTTGTGTTTAATCACCTGAAAATAATCATATTTTGTTACCTTAGAATGAGCTGTTTATATCTACGTACAGAGTGGGTCCTCTTCTGCCGAGTCTGCCATGTTTTTTCTACAGTAGCCCAAGATGGACAAATAAAACACTGGCTCTAGATAACGTCATTTGTGTTTTCACAATGGCCAATGGACATTTTACTTCTGTAACTTCACCGCTATATGCCACTAAATCCTACACACTGGACCAGTGATATTTAACTTAGGGCCTGTGGCCGCAGATCTGTTCTTTCTTGGCAGTGTTCTGTAGAAATTGCTTCCCCCTTTGATATACGTTTCTTGCATTAGACAGTTATTAGCTGCCATATCAGGTCTATCTTGCTGCAAACTGCACAGATACAGGTCAGATATTTGATGGGACATAAACATAAAAAAACACATTTTTGAGTGGAGAGGGACTGACAGCCAAGACTAAAAGAACCTTAAGCAACATGAGGGGAGAGGAGGCAGTGGAACATTAAAATACTCATACTAAGTCAAACATACAAGATATCAAGTCAACATTGTGAGATGTACCATATCTGTCATGATGCTGGCCACTTTATTAGACTGCATTAGTTTTAGCTAGGTGGACCTAATACAACAGCTCTGCAATGAATCCTGCCTGTATGAAGGTTATACTCAATTGTATAGCTTTATACTGGAGGGTATGTCAAATATTTGTCCAGCCCATTTACATCAGTGAGGCCAGGCTACAAAACAGAGACACTCTCCTGTATAATGCAGTGTGGTTCAGCAGCACCACAAACCACAGCCTTTCAAATGACCATACAGTTAAATCAGCATGTCTCTGAAAATGTTTCTACACAAACAGTAGAACCGCCATGAAGGAGGATTTATTGCAGGACTGTTTTATTAGCTAGATGGTCAGCAAAGTAAATGTGAGAATGAAAATAAAAATGTCAAGGTGAGGCTGAGTTTCTGCTGTAATAGAACCATTTCTTTCCTCATGATTTTGTCCACATTTCTGGACTGATTTTGTTTCATTTTTACCTGGTTGAAAAGGTTTTAAAAGTTGATTTTATTAGAGTAAATTAAGTGCCAATGGTTAATATTTTCATGGAATAAAATGTTTCAACTACAGTGTGTTGTATTTTCGTGTCCTTTATCCACCTCTAGTGGTGACTAGTGTTTGCTACAAGTTCATCAACACTAACAGTATTCAAATACTAGATTCTGTTTTGAAAGCATAGACATGAATAAAACTTAAGTGAGTTTCATAACAATACAATAATCCATATGATAAAAATGTATTATAATAAAAAGGTGTTTAAACTTAAATATCAGTTTCACAACTTAAACTTAAATATCCGTATCGCAAAGTGTACAAATAATGCAAACAAACATTTGGTTAAAGAATTCATGGCATTGTGATATTTTGTTACTTGTAGTTGTAATTACTTGTTTTTACTTGTAGTTTTAATGTCATCAGTTTCAGAGTGTATCAGATACTTTCTGCTGATTAATGTGATCAGCTCCACCTTGTTCTGTTGTTGTTAGATATCAAGGTATCAGCAGACCACTGAAGTATCTCCTCATGTTGAAAAGGGTGCAGGTGAGTCCAGGCTCAGGAAATGGGTCTGGTTAGCATCTGGCCTGAGACTGTTTGCATGCCCCCCTGTGGTCACTAAGCGCTACTGGTGATTTGGCTCTGTTTGCCTCACACAATACAGTGCAGTACATGTGTATGGAGCTTTTTTTCCCTTTTTATTCAAGAGAGTGGTATATCAATTTGAGAGCATTATTTATTGATGTCATGTTCAGATTTTGTAATATTGTCCCTCAAAACCCTGCCCTCTCACTCAGATAGCCTCTGCTTGTGCTTAATCTGCTGCCTCTGTGCTCAAACTTCTGCTCTCAGGTTCCTGCCCTGCGCTTGATTTTTTTTGTGTAACAACCCTGTCAAAATCCCCCAACCAATAGAACGGCAGGTTTATTGTTGACCAATGAAATGATCCCTGCGTCCTTGCGGGCACGCTCGCGGGTACTCTTTAACGGGGTTCATCCACTCCCGGCCTCCAGTGCCTTATTAAATGTTCCTCCCTTGCTTTCTTTATGACTTTTGGAATAAGGGGCCTGTTAAAGCTACTCTTACCTTTCTTGCATTTCACACAATACTTCCCTCCAAAGGCCTACACACCCCTCCTCCATTACCTCCTCATTACATAGCCTAGATGAAGGCGTTGGCAAGGCAACCTTAGATACACGGAAGAGGAGAGCGAATGTAACATTACAACCAAGCTAGTTAAACGCGAGGTAACTTCAGGGTTAACCCTGGGTTTTCGGTCTCACAAAGCCGGGTCAGTTCTTATCGGGGTAGATCACCATGGTAACTTACTCTGAACGGCTATCCTGCTCTGGAGCAGGGTAAGTTCAGGGTTGAATCTGATCCTATAAAAAGCACCACCCACTGGCCAATCAGCTGTTCGGAAAAAATTGACTCGGCTGACAGAAATGCAGCCCAGTCATGACGGGAAGTTGAATTAATTTGATTGATTTTGATTTGAAAGTTTATTTTGAAAATCAAAAAAGAAAAGAAAGCAACAACAGACAATGAAAAGATTGTTCAAAAAGGAGTGGAAAGAAGTCGAAATTTCATCCCACCCCTTCATAAGAAAGAAACTGATCATTTGCGGACACTTAATAGCACCATTAATTAGTGGCAACATTTTGTTTTGTTGGAGGAAATGATCCCTGTTAAAGAGAATGGGCCTAATTGACAGCTTTGCTGCTGGAAATGTGGAAAGTAGCCTATCATGTCTACACTTCATGGTGTTTGAGGGATTTTCCTTTTTGTTTTTTAAAGAGGGAGACTAGGTATATTTCTGCGCAGCTGTTAATTTCTAACACAGCTCAATATCAGGATGATTTTATTCAGACTATCAATTTGGTGTTGATATGATTTAATTGTGACTTCAGCTTTAAGCTTTATTGTAGCATATATAACGTTATGACAAAGAAGACCAGTTTATCAGACGCAAAGATGTTAAATGATAATTGTAATACATGCAATTCATCTGCACAGCATTGATTTCATGGGATTCAAGGGTGTGATCAGTGTCAGATATACAGGTACAGGTACTGTAGCTACTTAAACCAGTGATGAATAATTTAACCTACACATAATTTTATTTGCTACCTTGTTTTGTCTTGATTTTTCCCTCTCTCCTCCTCTATTTCTTCTTTCCTTATGCGTTTGATTTTCTTCTCTGTTATGTGATTTCATTGATGTTTTGACAGGGGAATTTCTTTGATAAGCTTTTAGTGGCTTCTAACCTCTCCGGCACTTTTCTTTTTTTTAATCTTGTAAATTTTATAGTCTGTTTTTAACATTATGTGCAAATAAACTAATCTAAACTAAAACTAAACATTATTCATCCCGTTATGTGTTGCCATGCATGTCTCCTCCTCCTGCAGCTGCCACTGTGTTGGCCTTTTCTTTAATGTTGCTTTTCTCCTCCTCATATTTTAGTAGAATTAATCTCTGATCCTCACGAGAAATACTTTTTTTTCCTCACATACGGCGCTCTGTGAGGATGCTCAGTGACGCTGCACTTCTCTCATGATTGTGATTGGTCCGCTGCGTGCGCGTTCATGGCTCTTGATAAAGCAACCCTGGGTTGAGTTACCGAGTTGATATCCAGCGTGGTGATACTGATTATCCTGATTGCCATTGTTAGGGTTAGTCAACCCAGGATAGGTCTGGGTAACCCAGGAAAGGTTGATCTCGGTTCGTGATACAGGCCCCAGATCTAGACCAGAGCTCCATTTGAAGTACCGTATGTAAACATTCAAGCTACTGTATCCTCCACAACAAGTTCCTACAAATGTTTCACAATAAAAGCCTATTTAGAAAATGGAGGGATTCTCTCAGCTGAGGTTATAAGGGCCTTTTAATTTGAAACAAATTTAGGAAGTGTTGAGTTTGTAATGACAGTGCGATATGTTAACTTTACAAAGACAACAGAGAGGATAAAAAGTAAATATATAAACACACAGAGGGATTAATAAATAACGGAGCGTCTATAATGTAGTTTGTTTCAAATGAAGCTGGGAGCCTCTGCAGTTGTGGTGAGTAAAAGCCCCGCCGCTATTTGTTAATGTTATTACTTTATGTCCGACCGTGAGGATGTACCATTGTTTGCTAGCTTGATGCTAATGACAGTAACGGTAACTCAGCGGGTTGACAAAGTGCCTCTGCTGTTTCACACCATCATTTCCCCCTTTTACTCTGTGTGGTAACATCCCTAGAGGAAATATTAAAAACGCTGGGGTGTTGTTGTCATACAGTTGTCTACAGCAGCAGATCGTTCTGTGTTTCTACTGGTCAGAGTGACGGCTGTGATGGGAGAATTGGATCTCAGTGAAGGGCAAGTGGTCCATAACTTTAAAGGAGCTATATGTAAGAAATCTAAAGCAAGTAGTCATAAAATCATCCTAATATATAATATAATAGTCACAGAGACTAAGGAATAATGTTCATATAACATACTGATCTCACCGACAACAATAGTACAGCCAGAATACTCGCATTTAAAAAAAATTTTTACGGTCCGCAAATCATGTTTATGTTTTGAATTTGTGTTCTGGCCTGTTGCGCCACCCACCGCCGTCTACCAGTCACACAGTCATTAAAGTCTCAGCATCAGTTACAGTTAGGACTGAGCAACAGCAACAAGGCAAGCAGCATTAGCAGTGTCCCAGTACATAGCATTAGCAGTCTCCTCAGCTGTATCCTGGCAGTAGTGATGGTGAGATGAAGCCTCATGAAGCATTGAAGCTTTCCAGCAAATTGGTTCAGAAAAGGGTTCATTTCTCGAGGCTTCATGTGCACACGAAACCACCTGCTGGCCAAAGTGTGTAAAACAGGCAGCTGTGATCTTAACCATGTAATCTGTGATACATGGTATTTTGTGTCAGTAATAGCTGTTGGGAATGACTATTGATAATAATAATAATAATAATAATAATAATAATAATAACTTTCTTTTAATCAATATAGTGTATTTTCTAGTGAGTATATTATGACTATACTGTATCAATTACATCTACAATAAACTGTTATTGTTTTGTGAATGCATCCTGTGTGTATAAACCAATCATTTGGCTAAAAATTGTATTGTGGTGTAGTGTCATATAATATAATAATGACAAAAGGGGTAATATTCGTGTTCTGTGTCACTTCTGTGCAAACCTCACACCAAGATCTGAACCGCTTCCCGAACCAGTCACATGGTACAGCCGGGCAGCGAGGCTTCGGACGTCATCAATGACGTCACTCGTCTGAAACGATACAAGCCTCGATACGCGCATCGCGGAAACACTTCCTGGATTACTCGACGCACTGCTTCACATGTATGGAGCTTTTTTCCTATCTATATTCAAAAGAGTAGTATATACAAAGTGGTATATATATGTGTGTATATATATATATATATATGTATATAGGAAAAAAGCTCCATACATGTGAAGCAGCTTAAAGGAGCGGTGACTGGGAGGGCACCATCTGCCCCCTCTTCAGGGCTGCAGCTGAGGACACCAAGGTCATGTCTTTGGTGTCCACCTTATTCCTGAGGGCACTACTGTAGAAATGATTATATGCACAACTTCCAGTGAAATAGCGGAAGTAACAGTAAGCTAGTCAGTCCCATAGACTGTGGCTAATCCCAGTGGCTACTCTTGGTGGTTAACCGCCAAGCTGTTTTGTTTTTGCTTCCATCGGTGTGTGAGTGTGTTAATAACTGAGTAGAAAATTGCACCTTGTATGGTAGCCCCAGCCACCAGTGTATGAATGTGTGTGTGTGAATGGGTGAATGTAACTTGTACTGTAGAGAAGGGGTTTGAGTGGTCAAATGACTAGAAAGACGCTATACAAATGCAGGTCCATTTACCATTTACCATCCATTTATTCTTGTGAATGCAAGATTTCAAGAACAACTTGAGGGAATTTCTGCAAATTTGGCACAAATATTTACTTAGACTTTAGGATAAACTGATTACATTTTGGTTGTCAAGGGTTAAAGGTCAAGGTCACTGTGACCTTATCTGTCTCATTGTTGTGAATGTGATATCTCAAGAACACCTTGAGGCAGTTTCATCAATTTGGCACAAACATCCACTAAGACTGGAGAATAACCTGATTAGAATTTTGTGGTCGCCGGTCAAAGATCAAGCTCAGATCAAGTATTCATTATTCTGAGAAGTTCGGTTTTGATTTGTTATGTAATGCTATAAGAAGAGGGTTTGACATCATCATTGACAGCTGTGTGTACAATACTTGTGATCAGTGATGTTGCCCTCTATTAGGTAGATGGGTGTATGGGTACTGCAGATATCTCTACTATGCAGACTCTGACTCCAAATGATCACAAGCACAAGATGATAGCAGCAGCGGGATATTTCAGATTCATTTTTGTACAGTGGAAGTGGAGATGCACTGTGCAACTTTACATACAGTTATTGAGGCAAACCTGTTGTGCTGTACTAGTGCTGAGAAAGGTCTGGCTGAACCATCATAACGCTGCAAAAAGTGTAAAAAAAAAAAAAAAAAATGGGTTGTTTGCAAGTGCTTGGCCCAGGATGAAGCAACACTGCCCTTGCCAAACAGTGTCCAAAGGGGACTTGTGATGGTGGAGAGGTAAACACTGGCACTAATAATGCTAAATCTTTGCAAAAGAATACAACATGTTTAAAGGTGTTTCAGGCTGCCGGCGCGGCATTTGTTGCTGGCATTCCTGGACGGCGAAGCAACAGAATAAATATTATATTCTACTTAAATTTTTTTTTTTTTTTTTTTTTTTTTTTTACAAAAAAAAAAACATTTTGATGTAACACTTTTGAAATAATCAACATTTGGTAACTGTAATTAAATTACACATTTTTCCCAGTACCTGTAACTGATTACAATTAATGATTACATGTAACTACTTACTCCATAACAATGGTACTTGACCCTGTAGGGTTACTCTTTCATCAGAAGTTATTTCTGGCCTTGGCAGAGATGTTGTTCATTGTGGTTTGAACATGACTTCCACAACATCCAAACCTTGCAGCTCTATAAACAGCTTTCATAACTTCAAATCACAGTTCATTAAACTCCACATCACATAGTCCACGTAACTGAAAGACAGTTGTTTGTATGACTTAATGATAGCAAAACTGTGGAGATGTGGTTGTACAGTATAGATGTGGCATTTCTTATGTTGTAAAACTGATTATCCTCAGTGTATAAAATAGACAACATTTGATTCACTGGAAGTCTGTTACTGGAAGTCAGCTGTGGACTTTCTATAATCAGCAACAGCACAAAGGTTAACTGTTGGCTGCTGGTTAATCAGTACATAAGTGTGTGTGTGTGTGTGTGTGTGTGTGTGTGTGTGTGTGTGTGTGTGTGTGCGTGTGTCACAGGCCATGACAAAGAATCTGTTCTTCTGCTGTGTGTTTTAATTTCAAAGAGAGATCTACTGCAGTGGACTTGCATTTCTTATCTTATATTTTCTTTTCTGTTAAGAGGGGTTGTGTCTTGAAAAGCAGAATGTTGGTGCAAAGGTTATTCTGGCCCTCCTTCCCATCATAAACACAGCATCAAACACAATGATTTGCACAAGATAAAATCAAAGTTAGGAATGCGTGGTTTCCCCTCCTTTCCTAGTTTGAAATGAGACATGAAATGATCCTTCCCCCCTAAATAGGATCTTGTATATAAAAGTGCATATTTGTAAGACATTGACACATTGTAAGTGGAAGATTTTAAAATACAGCTGCAGATGAGTTTGAATGATTTAACTTAACTGTGATTCTAATCAAATATTTTCCTAAGAGGGGAGTTTGCACTTTAAGAAATAAATTTACATTAAACGATAAAATGATACAAAAGGGTTTTTAGAACCGTTTCAAAAAATAGCCATTTACTGATATATTTAGTTACTCATGACATCACAGCATGACATCAGCTATGAGGCTTACAGTCGGCATTGATGTGACCAGAGTGCATCCCTGTGACCATAAGCATCCAGTCAGCAGGTCTACCCACTGCTGCTGCACTAAAGCTCTGTATTCAAGAGCTGAGGACTTTGAACACAACCAGCACAAGCTGACAAGACTCAGCTGTGAGAACCAAGGTTAAGTGTCTTTGGTACTTTTAAAGCCCCTTTACATTTAAGTTGGAATGAATGATTGCATGTACTTTATGAGTATGAACCCAAGTTTGGAAGCCATGATTTCTATAAAAGTCACATTCTTTAAAAATCTTAAAAAAAAAAATAAAAACAAAATACAGCCATGAACATTTGTGTGCCCCTCACCTCATCACCCTCTACCCCCTCATAAATACTGAACAGTCCCTAATGCTCCTGATGTTCACAGCTACCTAATTTTTATTCTGTCACTTTAAATTAAGACTTCCATTTTTACTGTTACAAGTCTGCACTCAACACTGCATTAAAGTAAAAGTACATCAGCAAAAACTACTTCCTCTATAGCAGAATGGGCCCAGTCAGTATCACATTATTATGTATTATTAAAGTATTACTGTATGAAATACTCTGACAATAACTATTTTGATTACTTTTACTTTTGATATAGTATGTGTTGGGGAGACTGGGTATGGTTATAACAGGATGATTGTTAACAGCACCACTTTCACCTAGAAGTGATGACTTATGAGTAATTTTAGACATTTACGGTGGCATAATTACTCACAAGGGCTTGTTTTCTGCCTAACATATGGATGGAGGGCCCACCATGGGCCCCCTCACCTCATGGGCCCCAGTGCAACTGCCCTGCCTGCATTGTCTATATTTACACCCCTGACCACTTCCTTCCTGACCTTGCATGTGAAATTTCATGGCTGTGTGAAGAAGTGTGCAGATTTTACAGCTAAAACACAGATTATCACGCATAAAAGTAATCTCTTGAACCAAGTCTATATTTAAATTAGTTCTGATTCTGTTTAAATTATAATAATGTATTATGTATTACATTAGAGGGCAGTCGCTTGGCTAAAATGTGAGGCATTTCATCTTCACTCATTTCAAACCTCCATGCTGCTGAGGCTAGCTGAACAATAGCCAACAGGGGTGGTGATGGTTCCAGTGCCTTTTTAAAAAGTGTTACAGCTAACCCCAATGGCAACTTAACACATTTTATCTTCATATTTTACTCATATTATCAGCGTGTCAGGAGAGTTGGTGAGAGAAAACTGATAGGGGTGTGCCGGCACACGCACTAAAGTCCACGAGATGAGGTGAGGCAGAGAAAGACAGTGAGGTCCTTGCCCAGATGATACTCGTCTGCCATGTGACACTGAACACACACTGCAAGGTTACAAACCCTCAGAGAAAGAAGATCAATACAGCTGCCCTGTATGGGCAATCACACAGGTCAAAGTCTTCACTGGTTACTTGACTGAGGCAGCAGACTCATAGTATATGTATATATACAATGTGCTAGGTATACTTTTACTCAAGTGAATACTGAATTACTACCATTTTTACTACCATTCTTTTTCCCCATTAAAGGGTTTTTTGGGGAGTTTTTCCTTATCCGCTGTGAGGGTCATAAGGACAGAGGGATGTTGTATGCTGTAAAGCCCTGTGAGGCAAATTGTGATTTGTGATATTGGGCTTTATAAATAAAATTGATGATGATGATGATGATGATGATGAATATTTTGTTGGCTTCTGGTCAATTATATGTACTATGGACAGTTTCACAATAGGCTCATTCAAGATGAGCCAGGCCTGCACACATTCAATCACCAGTGATTGGCACATAGTTCATGCCGGTTAGATTTGTGTCCGACTTCATCCTGACTTGTCCCTGACATATTACAAAAGTGGGCGGCGATTAAATCGCAAGGGTGAGGCAGCCACAGTTTTTAGAGCCAGGTGTTGCAGTTGCTCTCCACCGACTGCAAGACCCAGGGCATGATGGGAAACACCTGGCTCTCACCTGATCTAACAGCTGATTGGTTTGACTCAACAATATGGTTGCAATTTTGGTTGAATTTCAGAGATTTGAATTTTATTTGTTTGATATGGTTTATTCTGTGAACAGAAAACATGTTGTGTGACTGATGGTCAAGTTTAGTCGTCAGGGATTAAATACATTCATCATAAACTACACAGAGTCTACTGTATATTAACATGAGAATGTTTTAGTTATTAAAGTATTTAGCATCACAGAGACTTGTGGTCAGTGGGATGTGAGGATTCTTAAAACAACATCTGTACAGATGGGAAGCCCTGATTATATCTGACTGATCTTTAATGAAAACTGTTGCCTTGTATTTTTTTCCTCCGTGTTTAACAATTAGACTGATGTTTCCAATTTATTTATGCAGTTGAGGGGACAAGTCTGATTTGCAGCAGCAAACTGATATGATGCTGATGTTACATGATAATTCAGGTAAAATCTATGTTTAACCATGAACATAACTTATAGATCACCAGTGAAGCGTTTTAGTAGTCTACTCTGTTACAATTAAAACAGTTGGAGACTGATAACAAACTGGTGTTTGGGTCTGATAACATTTTCATAAATCGGCATCACATCTAACAGGATGTGAGTGTTTCCTTGACTTCCTGTACAGACTGAAGGCTGCTGGACTCTTTCGGGAAACTGTTCAACTTCACTGCAGCTATTTGTCACCACCATGGGTCACCACGTCCTGCTGCAGCCGCCTCATCTCGACATCCACTTCCCAGGCGAGGCACACTTCGTCTCAAATGAGCCCAGTAACTTTTGGCTAGAAAATCCTTGTGTCACATACATAAAATCAAACAGCGCTGAGCAAACCCTGCCTCAGTTGGTTAGTTTTAGCCACCTACAAAAGGCACATTAAAAAAATCATGTCATTGTAAGTGTACGGCATATTTATAATACTTTCACAGCTTTACTTCACCGTCAGACAGTCTTTTCCAACAGGGAACTGAAGCCCTTAACCAAAGCCACCAGACTCCACTGACAAAAACTTCAGCAGAAGACTTGATCCGGTAGTAAGGTAAAGCGGAGCAAATATTCATATATAGCACACACTTACACTGATATTGATTTTGCTGAGGCCCCATCCACAGCAGTACATTGTTTAGCTTCCTTAGCAGTAGATTTGGTTAATCAATTATGATAGCAAAGCAATGCAGTATGTAAAAGAGGCACAGCAGAAATATCAGATCATCGTGTTGAACTATACTTCTGAATGTTACAATTATAGCGAATAATGACAACTGAAACCAGCATGCTTCCTGATTTTACATATTTCCGCAATTGAAATCAGCTGCTGGTTGTTGACTGTTGGGCTATTAGTGTGATGTCACAGTGATTTGGTCTATACAATATATTGCATATTAGACCATATGTTATGCCAGGAAACATTAAAAAGGAGACAGGAGACGAGAAAAAGTTACAATTAAATGGACAGAAGTGAGAATAATAATAATAATAATAAAGTATATAAATAAAGTATATAAATAAAGAGCTAACGAGGAGGGGAGACAGATGAGAGGTCAGTGGATTACACTTTAAGTCTGTGTTGTGTCTGGCAGATATAAACTGCCTGGATTAGCAGCGTGACCTGCAGATGAACCAGTGAAAGCCGTGTGCACATTTGAATAATGTGACAACTTAACCCACATATGATTTGACACTTAAACATTGTGGTGAAATAGCCTGGGACAGTGTCATTTCCTCACCCCTGAAGAAGACCATATCAGGAACTCTACAGCCTCTGGAATTTAGAGTTTAACTAAAAAAGCTGTTGCACATTATATTGAGCTTAATGTTTGTGTAGTCCATTAAAACTATTATGACTTTACCATTCATTTTGATATTCAATCTGGCCCTCCTTTCTCCTGCTAAGTCTGCCCCACAGTGCCTACAAGGTTCTGAATAACAAAGGCTTAGAGTGCGAGGGTGGCTGTGTTTACCTGGGGCTATATTCACAAACTTATCTTACCACTAACAGTCCTCTGGAAGGGCGCTAAAAGGCCCCAGCAAGGAGTTTCCTCCTAAGAGTTTTTCACAACACTACAAAGACTCTGTTAGTGAGGAACAAAGAAAGCTGAGCTAAGAGAAGGGACAGGGTTGACACATGTTTAACAGGCTTTGCCGGGGACTCATGTTTAATGAGTGATTTATGTATTAATATATTTATTAATGAGAGGAGACGAGGCAGTGGAGTTCAGCAACAAGGAAGCAGTCCAGGAATGAACACTGGAAAGTCTTGCACGGAATAACGAAGAACAATCTAGCAATGATCGTCTGTGAAGCTGGAGTATTAATAATGGCAGGGCGTAATGAGGTACAGGGGAGCAGAGTTGGCTGAATGAGCTGGGTGAAGTAGACACGCAGGAGTAGGAGATGTGTGGACAGGTGATAAGGCTGGCAGGTAGGTGTGGTGGAGAGGAGGGGTGAGTGGAAATTTACTGGGTTAACTGACAGAGTGGCATGTATGGCAGATCGGAAGTGCACACCGTGACATGGACTTATCATTTTTCTATATATACATGCAGTATATAGATACATGGTAAGCATACCGTGCACAATAGTCTGTTGCATAGTGAGCATGTAAACTGTTGTATATGACAACATGTTTATAAAATAAATGAATGCACAGGTTTGTAATATGAATATGAACACATGCTTACATAAATGCTACATACACTGTTTGAAATATTATCTTTCTATGAGGTAATGCCCTAATGTACCATTTTGTTATTTTGGAATCATTTTCTAGAAAGGATTTCAACCAAATAAAGTAATTTAAGTCATTTGGTACCAAATGAAAATAAAGTGTTTAATTCACTTTCAGTGTAACAGCAAGTAACATTCAATTTAATACCCCACCAATCAAAATACTGTTGCATTTAGTGTCCTTTTTGTGCAGTGATTATCATGCTGTGATGATGATGATGATGATGATGATGATATGTTTATAACACATTAAAGCTTTGGTGAAGAAACAAAAAGTTGATGAATCCATTAGCTGATTGAGATAAAATAAATCCCCAACTCTTTAGACACGTGTTTAAGCTTTTTATGAAGCAAAAATGTTTTACATGCTCTGGTGTCAGCTTCTCCTATATGAGGACTTAGTGTAAATTATAGTGTAAGTGTAAATCTTAAAAAACAAGACTTTTTAAGATGCCAACAGTGATTTTGTTTTTCGTATTTCCTGATATTTTTAAACTAAAAAAATTAATCTATTTATTTAAAAATTCAATTTCTTTATCAATCAACTTATTATGAAAGACATCTTTTGTTGCAGCCTTATATGTCTTATCAGTGCAATTTCAGTTAATAACAAAATCAGCGGAATATCTGCAATCCAACAGCACACACTGAGCCCACATTAATATATACTAAACATGTATTTATTGGTAAGAGGTTGATAGGTGCACAGACGTAAATTATCACAGGTCAGAAGTGCAGCAACAACTTGGAAGCATCTGGTCTCATCAGCTGAAGAAAGACGGAGCAGAGTGAGAGACCTGGAGGGAGAGTGGGCTGACTGGCCGGCTGATCTGCATCTTCGTCTGGGCCGGAATGATACTCTGTTCTCCCTCCTCCTCTTTCTCCTCTTCTACTCCTTCTTCTTGTAGTCCTCCAGGTGAGCCAGTATCCAGCCAGAGGGACCCAAGATGGTTATAAACATGACTGTCAGAGCGATCGCCTGCTCCTGAGGGACACAAAAACAAAGAGATGGTTGAATTCATATTACTTAGCAGCTTGTAAGAATACCTCTTTTTATCTAATGCCCCCAAACATAATTTTAGTTAAAACTGCACAGGAGTGTGTAGTGCTGAAAATCACGTACTGTAAATAAAGTACCACTTCCTGTGTCCACTATGTGGTGTGAGAGAACGCACAAATTATAAGCCATGTTGCTGTATATCGTGTGTAGGACACACCATGTAAATTCATCTAAATTAGTTTATCTTTGTCACAGACGGCTGACTTCCTATTGTCAGAAGGTGGTGCTATTACTATTACTTGATAGGGGCCTGTAGATGTCTTCAGGCCTGGACTCTCTGCGTGGTAAATGGGGGAAGATTAGACTATGTAAATACAAGTTACAACAGCTTCCTATGTCATGGCGAAACATGCAAATTGCCTGCTTCACCACAGCAATGCCATTGAACAAAAACAACAAAACAACAACAAAAACTTCTGCTATCATGAAGGTCGCGCAAAATTAAAAATGGCCGACTCCTGGGTGGGCGAAGTGTATAAAACCCAATGAGAAGTGTATCCAAATGATGAGAGGAACCTCTCCCCCATACCAAATCTGGTGAATATCAAAGCAACTTTGACCCAACTACAACCAACAACACATTAGGGGGTGCTATAGACCCCACTTAACAGACACGCACCCAATGGCTCTATATTCTTGTAAAGTTCACATGTTGTGTGTGCCATGTTTGATGATTTTTCAGTTGTACCAAGGGCACCAAACCGCATTAACACTTAAAGTAATTGGGGGTGCTATAGAGCTGAAGTGCCATGTCCAAGCCCCATCTGAAACATGCAATTTAAATAATTACTGGCTTGAATGTGGGTACAAAGTTTTGTGAGTTTTTGAGCATCCTAAAGTCCTCAAACATGTATTCGTACAATGAAAATTAACGCACAAAATCCAAGATGGCTGACTTTCTGTCAGTAGATACATTTTCACAAAAAAAAAAACAACAAAAAACAAAACAAAAAAAAAAACATCGTACGATCTGAAGATACGAGCAATGACCCATTAAAATAACTTTACCCTTTCCCCACCCTGGTGTATGTTTAGGGTGCTATGGAGCCAGGTAGCCATGCCAGAGCCCAATCACTGTAGAACTTTGCAATTAATGCCAGTTCTGATGTGTATGCCAATTTTCACAAGTTTTCAAGCATCCCAAGCCCCTAAAAATGCAACTGCATGGTAGGAAAATAATAACCTCTAATAATAGATTCTTTGCACTTTCAGTAGAGAAATGTTTGAGGTAAATGTAATGAAATAGGATAGGTAGAATGAATAGCTTCATCTCTTCACAGTAGCATTGTCATTGTCAACCTTAATAAAACTCCAAAACAAGGGGAAGAGAATAGTTAAGCCTATACTCTGATGAGATGTGTGACTAACACTGTTTCTGGAGCTGTATTTTGTGATTCACTATAGTAGTTGTTGTTTACTAGACTTGTGAGCATATTTGGTCATACGAGGAAGAAGGCTGCTTTATCTTTGGCAGGAAACACACACAAGAAACCCCCCCACTTTTCTTAGACTCTGTAGTCTGTAAGGATTCAATCCAAAAATAACATTCAAGACTCAAATCTTGAATGTTCTCTGAGTAGAGGCAGCAACCCAGGCACACCAGTTTTTCTAATGAAACACATCTCCAGTGACTTATCACTGCTGTTTCAGATCTACAGTCCAGATGTCCTGAATAAATCCAGCCTGTCATGATTTTCAAGCATATGTTTGACAGTACTTACTGTTCTGCTCCTTGTTCTGGTAATTAGACTACACATAAACTATTAAAGCTATATCAGGACCCTGGCCTAGATTGGTTAGTGTTCTAAATGGAAGATAAACTCTATAAAGCACTCTGTCTCTCTGTCTTTCTCTCTGATAGGAAGGAAAATAGCAGCAGGAACACAAAGCTTTTGTCAGCTGTAGCTGCAAGAGCCCAACAGATATGCAAGCAGATGTTATGGGTTTAAAGGTACGCTATGGAGTTTATGGCCTCCAGCGGCGCTATAGAGCAATGTTTTGATGAGATGGCCCATGTCTTATTTGTATCTCGCCCACAAAGATGCTTTACACTCAAAATGTTCTGTCATTAGGGATGCACGATATAGGATTTTTCGCTGATATCAAATATGCCAATATGTAATAACTCATTTGACCGATAACCAATACTGATGTCAATATATCCACTTTTTTTCCCCACCTAATTTTAGTGATCATCAAATCTCTTCTGTAGTGGAATTAACATCATATTATGCATGCATACTCTTATCATGATGGCCCACCAGCAGATTGAGACATGAAATACAATACTTTTTAATGTATGTAATATTCATTCATTGTGCAAAATAAGAAAAAGTATATTGGACGATTCTGATAATTCATTTTAAGGCCAATATTGGCGGATACTGATGACATGCCGATATTATTGTGCATCCCTAACTGTCATCTCAGATAATATAGTTTAATTGTGAAATACATAAATGCTGAATGATTGTTATCATGGTTTAAATGTTAATAAACTTAAATATTGATGCAATGATGTTGCTAGGTACCAATGACTGTACATAAACATGGACAACCCATCTCCACTTCCTCCCATTGTACAAAAATGAAGCAAAAATATTCCGGATTCAGCTGCTGCCATCTTGCGCTGGTGGGGGCATTTGGAGCCAGAATCTGTGCTGAAGCAGTATCCGCAGTATCAAGTTCCCAACCAAATCCCAAAATCTGACCAATCACAAGTAGAGCCATTTACAGCATGCACACCAACTGGCACACATAGCTGCCAATCATGATGTCAAATCCCCTTTTTATAGCATCAAATAATTAATTAAAACCAAACTTATCAGAAAAACTAAAATGGCAGAAACCATCTTTGGAAAAATTTATGTGAGGTGCACTTTGAGTTTTTAGCTTGGCCCCTGTCCCATCCACTAACATGAGGGGACGGGTTTAGGACTTAAACTTAAGATAGCCAGAAGGGGGTGATTGGGGTGTTTTGGATTCACTTTTGGGGAGCTCTCATGTCGGCCATCTTTATATAGTCTATCCTAGATTGGCATCCTGCATCTCAGGCACATTAAAATATGAAGCACCCAGTATACTCACTATCAATGCGTTTAGAGCGTGCAACCTATTCTTCTGATAACACTACTTTTGTGACTTAACTTATTTTCAAAATATTTCTCATGTCACAGAAACAACTGATTGTGAAACTTGTGTTTTGGATGTTATTACTGTCTGTAATGTGTCTGTGTTTTTGTTTTGTCCCGGGGACCACTGGTAGACAATATCCTTATATTTTAGGTTTGTATAATTTACCTGTATTCACAAATATGTAGGATATTACTACAGACTGTTGTGTTACATTGCAACGCCTGCTGTGACGGCAGATGCTGTATTTACTCATGTCAATGATGAAGCGACAATGCTTTATTGTCCAGCAGATGTGTATTTCATGCAAGATGAAATGATCCCGTTTGTTCATCGTCTCAATAAGTGAAAAGATAAAAACTAAACGAAGGAGAACAAGCATAGTTCTTAGAATGTTAGATCATCACATTTATACAGTATCTTGTTTAATTTTCTTAGGATAATCACATAACACATTTGTTTGACTTGATACTGGGTAGATGATTTTGGGGCTCTCTATACTTAACTAAATATGTGACATTTGTGTAATGTTTTGTAAATAGACTATATCAAGATTCATTTAAATCTAAGGTTTTGTTAATACAATTTTAAGATTTGGCATTTTAATTCTCAGATACATCTTCAACATGATAGCTCGATGGATCGATGGATACTTTAATTATTTTGTAGCTTATTACACAACCCATACAAAAACAGAGATACACATAGGGATAGAGAATTCAAGTGTAAGAATAAAGACACACAGTAGTGAAATTATAGTCTGGTCCCAGGACTACTACAGAGAGCTGTTACTACAGTTGATATGCTTATGATGGTAATGCAAATTTAGGTGGGGGCACAGTGCAGGTACTGCAGTGTAGCAGTGCAGGAGTAATTAATACTTAAATATAATGAAAATAAAAAAATATGTATTTTTTTAATTGTAGAAGGTGCTTAAAAGTAAAAACGCTGTGTTAAATAAAGAGTAAGTAATGCTGGAAAATATAACACACAAAATGCACAGCAGGTTAAAAATGAAATGCTAACAGAACATGAATATGTGAATGAATACAATCATAATTACAACCATACAACACAGAAAACAAATTTTAACAGGGACTCACTCAAATGAGCACCTATGGGTCCCGGAGACTCACCACATTGTAAACCTATCAACATCACTGTGGATGTCTTAAATATCCCACACCAGTCTGGCTCTGTGTAAATCTTTAACAGCATACTGTAAGGTAATGTTGATGTTAAAGCAAAAAAAAAAACAAGCGTGTTAAAGCATGTCCTTTTTTGTAACTGGAGTTTTTACAAAAACAACGAAACAGGCCTGTAGAAGAATGAAGATAATAAGACACACTTCTCAATGCGTCCATGTTAACACCAGCAGTACACAAGCATACAATAACTTCCTACTTGTAACTTGAGGAAACTAAAAAATGTTTCAACTGACTCCAGCCTCCCCTAGTTCTCCTCAAAGTCAATATGGAGCCTTACCGACTCAATATGTGTTAAAGTTAAATACAGTGCTCTCTGTTTATTATTAAGCTATTCCCTCTCAAAGTTTGGGCATTAAATGAGCTCAATGTAGGGGCACATTTAATTGAATAGAGTTATAATATTGTAGTTAATAAGTCCGTGTGACTAAGAGTGAAATCAGACATGTTGACCGTGATCAACATCAAGGTCAGTCACTTGGCACCTGCCCACATGACATACTTAACTCACACTTAGACTACAATATTAAACTTTTGTAGGGTTGATTAAAACATTATGGAAGAATACTGAGTTGTACATACTCGTCTGTAAGATATGTGAACATTTCGGTGTATATAGTCTGTATTTTGCTGTTTATGTCTCCGCACAGCGGGCAGATGTCTACGTGTTAGATTCAGGCAGAATAATGGCGAGATACTGACGCACCTGTCCCAAAATAACTTCGTTTGATAAGAAAATGTCGCATAAGCACAGTGCACGGACACATAGTTTCATCTACAGTCCATATGAGAAAGTCCAGTGTGAGAGAAGAAAAAAATGTATAGTTTGACGCAATTAGGAGAAAGCGAGCTCTGCAGGAGAGATTCTGCTCTGTCATATCAGGCCGAGATGCGCTAATTTTAACCCCAGCGTTAATAAAGCTAGCTGACGCTCATCATTACAGCCTGTTGCTGAGGGGACATAACATTATTCCCCTGCTGCGCTCATGTTAGGTCCGTACAGTGAACATGGACTCACCCCTGCAGTGATGTGGTGTTTGGCGGGTTTGGAGGACCAATTAGCCGCAGGGACCATCTGAGTCCTGAGTGCGGTCCTGAACAACCGGGACACGGTGGTCAGAGACATAGCGACGGTTCAATGCTGTGAGCCCGGAGACTGAGGGACAAGTGCGGACAACACAAGTTGCAGGTCTGCTGTTATTGTCACTGCTGCTCTTACTTTCTGTTTTTCATCAAGTGCCAGGCGCAGTGTGTGTGTGTGTGTGTGTGTGTGTGTGTGTGTGGGCGTGTGCGTCTGCGTGCGTGAGGGAGGGGGGGAGCGTTACGTTGACAGCCCTCAGGCAGCGTCGGAATTTAATTGGCCGTTGCACCTCCGGGTATCTGACACCGTGACCGAACTAATCGAGCAGCGCGAGATGTGTCCTCATATCACCCCTTCCTTCAGACAGTGTAAACACTATGCAGCTGCTGGTGATACACACAGGCCTCCTCCTCCTCCTTACACTGCAGACAGGAGATCTGCGGCAGTTGGTTCACAAATATACTGCTCAAAATGATTATGGGAACACTTAAAACACACACCAGATCTTGGTGAAGAAATTATTCCAGTTGAAAATCTTTACTAATGTAACTGTATAATTTGTTGAGAACAAAATGACATAACAACGGTCAGTGGCAACCAAAATTATCAAAGTAAAATTTGAAATCACAAGCTGATCCAAATTTCATGAATTTTTTCACATCACCTCATAATGTGACTCAGCAGTGTGTATGGCCCTGCATGCCTGTATGCACTCCCAACAACATCTGGGCGTGCTCCTGATGAGTCAGCGGATGGTGTTCTCCTCCCAGACCTGGATCAGGGCATCAGTGAGATCCTGGACAGTCTGTGGCGGTACTTGGTGGAGGCTGATGCGCCAATACATGACATCCCATAGGTGTTCAGTTGGATTTAGGTCAGGGGTAGGAGAGGGCCAGTCAATGGCATCACTGCCTTCTTCATCCACTGCCTACACACCCTGGCCACATGAGGTCGGGCATTGTCCTGCACCAGGAGGAACCCAGGGCCCAGTGCACCAGCATCAGGTCTGACAATCACTATGAGGATTTCATCCCTGTCAGAGCCATTTCTAGCAAGTCCTAGTTTCCTATTATTTTTTGAGTCACTTTAACGGCCACCTGACATGGCATCAGGAGAACCTTTTATTGAAGGCATGTGAGCTCGAGCAAGTGTGGAGCATGGAAGATGCGGCTCTTTAACCGTCGTGCTTTTGGTTAATCTTGATAAAGTCGTTAAATACCCTGTTGATTTGAACTTTGTTTTTGTAAAGGCCTATTTATTTGGGTAATGTTTGTTTGGGGATTTTTGTTTGCATTTTTTGAACAGGACAGTCAAGACAATCAGTTCATAGCGTCATCTTACAATTCTCCATACATCCTGCAAATCAGTCAACACTAAAACCAACCGAAGCACCCTGGATCATCAAACAGTGAGTAAAACTAAACCAAAGACAGAAAGTTCATCATATCTCCCAGTATGGCGTCTGTTGGTGGTTATTTTTTAACCTATTTGGAAGCCACAATAATCCTTGTACCTAACCACACCCTCATGGAGTCTGTTTCTGACATTTAGGTCAGATACATGCACACCAGTAGCCTACTGGAGGTCATTTCGTAGGGCTCTGGCAGTGCTCCTCCTGTTCCTCCTCGCACAAAGGAGCAGACACCGGTCCTGCTGCTGGGTTGATGCCCTTCTATGGCCTTGCTTGTCAAGCTCTCCTTGTGTAACGGCCGGTCTCCTGGTGTCTCCTCCATGCTCTTGAGACTGTGCTGGAAGACACAGCAAACCTTCTTGCGACCGCATGTATGGATGTGCCATCCTGGAGGAGCTGGACCACCTGTGCATCCTGATTTGGCTGCAGGTACTGCCTCATGCCACCAGTAGTGACAAGGACACTAGCAGAACACAAAACACACACACACAGTTTTAGGTGTGTATATATATATTTTAGCAACAGTGTGTCTTACTGCCGCTTTTACGTTACATCCACTTGCAGATACTTGATATTGGACACATTAACATACATATTACACAGTAATCATCATTACATATCTGTATAAGACAAATCTACAAAAGAAAATAGGAAATTATTAGTTTAACTCGATAGTTTTTTATTGGTAAATTACAGTTTTTAAAATAGTTTATGCAGAATAAGTTTATAATTTGTTATAGATTGACACTTTCACAAAACCAGAAAACCATGATGGAGATGGGTTTGTCTTATTTAGGGCATGTATGGGAAATAGCACCATTTTTGTTTTAATGTGAGTTCTTCTTTGAACACGGACGTATTTCCAGGTGGCAGTCGGGCCCCTCCACCCCTTGGGCCCCAGTGCAACCGCGCTGCCTGCACTGTCTATATTTACGCCCCTGAACCATTCCCTTTTTGGGTTGTCCTGCTTTTGCCACCCCACTACACCTGTTGACACTTTCATTTGTACCAAAGCAGGTGAAACTGATTCACAATCACTTGTGCTTCCTAAATGGACACATTGATATCTCTGAGACATAACTGGTGTCATACTGTGACCATTAAGTTTTCCCTTATTTTGAGCAGTGTGTGTCTCAGCATTATAGATAAATCACATCTTTAAAAATTACACTATTACAACATAATACAATGCACATTCATTCAAGATTAAATGTTTATGCCATTGATGTTTTATTGGAGTGTTTTCATTTTGTGTACCTATATACTGAATGAAGAAAAAAACCCCACTGCATTAGCAGCTGCTTTGCAGATGAACATTTTATATAAAACATGACAAATATATTCAGTAGTAGTGACTAGTAGATATAGCAGAAACCTTGCAGTAGCAGAGAAAATGATAACGGTAGTAGCTGTAGTAGAGTACTAGTAGGATGTACCAGGGTGAAGTCAGGTAATGTGGGACACTTTTGGTAGATTACCAAGAAAACCACCTAAAACTCTAAAGACTACATTGCGTGTTACTCATAGAACTTGTTATGGGTCTCTGATTTCATAAAGAAAATATGTTTCCAGGTAAAATAAACCTCAAACCTCAAACCACTGACATGTTCAGGTAAAATGAGCCTGCTGGTAAGGTAAAATGGGACAGTTATGTTTGTTTGTTTTTTAAATCAATTATCAGTTCTGTCATTAATTAATTAAATCATAAATGTAACCGCACTTTGTGTTGAAAAAAGATCCTCCAACATTTCTGCCATACTTAGTCTACAGTGGACATGTGTTTGCTTGGGTGTGCCTCACATTCATTACACTCAGAGTATGAACTGCTCCCATCTGGGCGTCCATTTAGGGTCCCAAGAACCAGTTGGAACTTATATAAGAAGTCCTTTATTCCTTATGCAATACAGACAATGAACACAGAATGACTGTATCAGGGAACACTGCTTCTTTATAGGATGTGCTCTCTTTTATTTATATTATTTGTTGCTCTTACGTGCCTATTTGCACTCATGTAGCATATATATCATGAAATTGTAAGTTTTTAATGGTGTATTATGTCACATGTCTGCATGTACCTTTGATGTGTTTGAAGCCAAAGAAAAATTTCCACTGAGGTGGAAAATAAAGTTGTCTGTCTGTCTGTCTGTCTGTCTGTCTGTCATTGATGGCTAATTCTGGACTATTGTAGCTGACATGGAGTCACTGCATCATCCTTGATTTTTTTTAAGTTGTGATTTTTTTTAAAAAAAAATGTTATGGCCGGTAGCTTTAAAACAGGTACTGGTTTCACTTAAGATAAATGTCCCAGTGAAAAAATAAATTGAAAATGATCATAAATCTAGGGCGTCGGTAGAATAGTGGATAGTGCCGGCGCCCCATGTACAGAGGCATTGCCTCGCTGCAGCGGTCGCAGGTTTGAGTCCAACCTGCGACCCTTTGCTGCATGTCAGTCCCCACTCTCTCTCTCTCTGTCTCCCCATTTCACACACTGTCCTATCCATTAAAGGCAAAAGCCCACAAAAATAATCATAAATCTGAGTATTCCAATGTGTTTGACAACAACTTTATTTTAGCTATAGCTGCCATCTTGGAAATATGCAAATTAGAAGTACTGATGCATGCATTCCAATGTGTTTCTTATGGTCAAAAACTGTAAAATAGACACCAAGCTTGCAATTGTAGCTCATCTGGTTCAAAAGTTATAGCCAAAATGGTTTTCGGGTGGCAGCCATATTGGATTTTGCCACCATACTCATCAGAATGCCAATCTGCGATACCCTGATATCCAGATGTCTTCTACATATATTAAGATATATATGTACCAAATTTGCTGCTTTTATCACAACGTGAACGACTTGATTCTGTGAGCTATGTTGCCCCACTAAAAATGATACATCCTACAATCATTTTTGTTTTCCAGAGACCAGTAATTCTTTGACTCTTTGCTCCACTCATCCTGGAGCAAATCATTTCAGACCAATCAAAATGATTGTTTCATGTAAACCACATTTGTAGTAACAATGCAATAGCATGTTTGATTGCTAATAGTGTATTTAAAGAGCCCAAGAAGTCTTTTTTTGTCCCATTTTACACACATACAAATTAGGTCACAAATTACCTGACTTCAGCCGTGGCTGCAGTTGTAACCAGATGTTGTAAGTGTAGCACAATCTCTATACACAGATCAATTCAAAACACTTACTAAACACGGACACGGAGTAAATGACAAAAAGTACAGACTGAAGAAAAAAACAAGGATAAAAACATAAAAATGTAAAGGACCTGTTGTGTATCAGTTCAGAAAAGGACCCAAATGCAGAGCAACAGGCAGGTTGAAGGTTTAAACAAAAAGTGGGCTTCAGCCCCAACAAATCTGTGTTTCTCTGATGCTGTTTGGTATAACAGAGAGAGGCTGCTAGCTCAGCACCTGCTAATGTGTGCTCACCTTCTTTTCACTGATAACTTAGGACCCAGACCATCAGGAGGTTTTTACCACGAGCTGAATTATCTGCAGAGGTCTCTTCCTCTCCAAAACAAACAGACCAGGTGATTTCAGCCAGTAAAAACACTGAATAAAGCAGTTTCATAGTAGCCTAATAACCAGTGTTTTTCTGACACTGCTCATTGCAGAGGGGCAGCTAACTACAGTGGTTGACACAAAAACATGAATGGTCCTATCTAGAGCCAGTGTTTGGTTTGTCCGTTGTGGGCTACTATGGAAACATGGCAGTGCAACAAGGCGATCCCTGTAAATGAGGATTCACTTCCTATATACATATATACAACTCATTCTCAAGTAACAACACAGCAAGTCTTATTTTCAGGTGAAACTACATTAAAGAAACCATACTAATATTCCATTTCTGCCATTAAATCCTACACACGTGGACATTTAAAGGTTAAATCTCATAGTGCAGAT
Organism: Epinephelus fuscoguttatus; assembly: GCF_011397635.1. Lineage (NCBI taxonomy): Eukaryota > Metazoa > Chordata > Actinopteri > Perciformes > Serranidae > Epinephelus > Epinephelus fuscoguttatus. The sequence goes on from NC_064755.1 coordinate 4,188,034, forward strand.
TCAAAACATCTGACATTTAAACTGAAAGCAAAGGCAAACTTGTTTCTAGCTCTTTATTTGATACGTGTTTATTTTGCAGTGGAAGTAGGGATAGTAGCAGTAATGGTTCCAGTAGGATGAGATAATACTAGTTTTACCAGTCTCGCTGGTGGCATTGTTGGCAGGACAGTTGTACTGCTGAAGTAATTACACCATAGTGGATCATCAGTGAGGCACTCAGTGATCACACACTGATCCGTGCCTCTGTGTTACAGTGACATATTTCCACTGTGAATGTAGACTTTCTACTTTTGGATTTAAATTGTGAGTTAATTTGTTTCAGATGATTTCTACTTGGCTTTTTGGCACAGCAGGCAGAATATAACTCATTATCAATAACATAATGTGAGCTGCATGTAAGTGCTGTTTGAAAATGTTTAGTTTAAAATGTGCATGAACCAAACCAACTAAGTTCATAGTTGAATAAATACATGGACAAACAAATTAATTAATTAAGGTTAAAATGTAAATCTTGTGATTGAGTTGATGAATGAAAGGTAAAATATACATGATTACAAAGATTGAAGCTCAGGCATTAGTTCATTGTTTACTTATCTGTAATGTTCGTTGTCAAGTGTGCCGCTATGGCAGAATTTGATGTGGGGACAGTGTATAATGCGGTGTTGAGAATGTCATGCTAGGCTCGACTTTTTGTCGGAAAGATGGTCAGAGAGACGTAGGACTAAAAGAACTTTGGAAAACTCTTTTCATGAGAAGCAGCCACCAAGGTACTTTATTTCACTTTGACATTCGTGAGCTTACTGACCGCCATTTTGTTTTCCATTCTGTCATGTTACACTTTGAACACTGTATAGATGCACTCTCTGTTGTGTTTATTCTTAAAAATAGTTTTCATGGCTTGATAAGGAGGAGATGCTTCAGAGAAACAGAAAAGCCCAAATAAATGCCCGTTTGAGAGAACTGACCTGTGTCTGTGCTCAGGGATGGGCAGTATTTCTATTACTTGTATTTGAAATACGTATTACAATTACATTTGAGTATTTTGTAATTTGTATTTGATAAGGCTGATAAAAAGCAAATGTAATTTGTAACAAAATACTTTTGAGTGGAGTAATTTTGTATTTATAATACTCAAAATACTTTCTCCACGAATCAAAAAACAACAATAATAGGCTACACATTCTTATAATATTGGATGCAACTATATATATATATATATATATATACAGTACAGGCCAAAAGTTTGGACACACCTTCTCATTCAATGCGTTTTCTTTATTTTCATGACTATTTACATTGTAGATTCTCACTGAAGGCATCAAAACTATGAATGAACACATGTGGAGTTATGTACTTAACAAAAAAAGGTGAAATAACTGAAAACATGTTTTATATTCTAGTTTCTTCAAAATAGCCACCCTTTGCTCTGATTACTGCTTTGCACACTCTTGGCATTCTCTCCATGAGCTTCAAGAGGTAGTCACCTGAAATGGTTTTCCAACAGTCTTGAAGGAGTTCCCAGAGGTGTTTAGCACTTGTTGGCCCCTTTGCCTTCACTCTGCAGTCCAGCTCACCCCAAACCATCTTGATTGGGTTCAGTTCCGGTGACTGTGGAGGCCAGGTCATCTGCCGCAGCACTCCATCACTCTCCTTCTTGGTCAAATAGCCCTTACACAGCCTGGAGGTGTGTTTGGGGTCATTGTCCTGTTGAAAAATAAATGATCGTCCAACTAAACGCAAACCGGATGGGATGGCATGTCGCTGCAGGATGCTGTGGTAGCCATGCTGGTTCAGTGTGCCTTCAATTTTGAATAAATCCCCAACAGTGTCACCAGCAAAACACCCCCACACCATCACACCTCCTCCTCCATGCTTCACAGTGGGAACCAGGCATGTGGAATCCATCCGTTCACCTTTTCTGCGTCTCACAAAGACACGGCGGTTGGAACCAAAGATCTCAAATTTGGACTCATCAGACCAAAGCACAGATTTCCACTGGTCTAATGTCCATTCCTTCTGTTTCTTGGCCCAAACAAATCTCTTCTGCTTGTTGCCTCTCCTTAGCAGTGGTTTCCTAGCAGCTATTTGACCATGAAGGCCTGAATCGCGCGGTCTCCTCTTAACAGTTGTTCTAGAGATGGGTCTGCTGCTAGAACTCTGTGTGGCATTCATCTGGTCTCTGATCTGAGCTGCTGTTAACTTGCGATTTCTGAGGCTGGTGACTCGGATGAACTTATCCTCAGAAGCAGAGGTGACTCTTGGTCTTCCTTTCCTGGGTCCTCATGTGTGCCAGTTTCGTTGTAGCGCTTGATGGTTTTTGCGACTCCACTTGGGGACACATTTAAAGTTTTTGCAATTTTCCGGACTGACTGACCTTCATTTCTTAAAGTAATGATGGCCACTCGTTTTCTTTAGTTAGCTGATTGGTTCTTGCCATAATATGAATTTTAACAGTTGTCCAATAGGGCTGTCGGCTGTGTATTAACCTGACTTCTGCACAACACAACTGATGGTCCCAACCCCATTGATAAAGCAAGAAATTCCACTAATTAACCCTGATAAGGCACACCTGTGAAGTGGAAACCATTTCAGGTGACTACCTCTTGAAGCTCATGGAGAGAATGCCAAGAGTGTGCAAAGCAGTAATCAGAGCAAAGGGTGGCTATTTTGAAGAAACTAGAATATAAAACATGTTTTCAGTTATTTCACCTTTTTTTAAGTACATAACTCCACATGTGTTCATTCATAGTTTTGATGCCTTCAGTGAGAATCTACAATGTAAATAGTCATGAAAATAAAGAAAACGCATTGAATGAGAAGGTGTGTCCAAACTTTTGGCCTGTACTGTATATATATATATATATATATATATATATATTTATATTTATATTTATATTTTTATCGATATGTTTTTTTAAACTTGGGCCATTCAATGTGCCCATCAATGACCTAGTGGTCTGTTTTACTGGACTGTGCATAACATAGGAAATTGTATGTTGTTGTGGTTGATGCTTGTGATGAGAATGCTACAAATTAATTGCCTCACGTGGGATCAGTAAAGTTGTCTGTTGTTGTCAATGGTTGGGTCTCAAGAACCAAAATAGCCTAACCCTAACCCTACTACCATCCCACTGGCCAACGAAAGAGAGAAATGTATAGGCTACTCACTTGTTGTTAAGTTAGCCTACCTGTTCACTTTTGTATTCATTAACTGTTTATTTTTATTCATTTTTCTGTGCAGAGCTTGATGTTTTTATTTATATGACTTTTATAGTACACATAGGCCTAATGCTATTCATATGTTATCACAGTGTCTGTGAATATTTTATTTGTTGATACAAAAAAGTTTATGGGCTGTTAAGTCTGGTTAAAATATATATAGACAAGTAGTTGTCTTTTAATGGCTTTTCTTAGTTACACTTAGTTAGTTCTGTGACTGTTCTGCCTTTTTGTGGGGTTCAGCAGAGCTTTGTGTATATCCTATAGCCCAAACCTGAATACACTGCTATACCAAACTGCAACCACTGTAAGCATATTGAACTTATGTTGTTTTACTTTGTTGTTAACTGCAGAGGGCAGCAACACGCCGATGATGAGTGCACGCTGCCACAAATTAGCCGGAGAAGAAGAAGCTTACCTCCTGCTTAAAGGAAGTGTTGAGTGTGTGTTGAGTTGAGCCTGTGTAGCTGTCTGTGCTTGTCGGGTTCATTAAATCGGTCGCAACATATCTCTGGTAAGTCCCCGAAGTCTAATTTATTGTAGTTAGCATGTTAGTGATTGCATTAGATTATCCAGAAAACCCACCCTTATGAAAATGGCTTGTTAGCATTAGCTAGGCTACAATGTAGATGTTAACTGTCTCATCTGTTAATATATATTCATTATTGAACGCCAGCTTATTCTTAATACACCGTTAAATATGTTTCCCTCGCCGGTAACTTAGCAGGTTACGCCGTTATCGTAGCAGTTTGAGGGTTAACTGTTAACGTGTTGGCTCCTGCCACCGTGTTAGCAGTGGTTGAGTGTGTGCTAAACTTTGGTGTTACCCAGCTGAACTGACGTTGACGTTGAACGCTGAACAAACTTCCATAATTACAACTTGTCCTCAGGCCAGTGTTAGCGGCGTCGGTGAGCTATAGCTCCGCCTTGCCTCATCATTTATCGTCCCACCAGGCACATAGTCACCCAGTTCCTTTACCGTAACGTCAGCTGCTCAGTGTTATGTTAGCGCACCACGGACCCAACAACACATTTAAGATAAACTGGTAGCTTCTGTTAATGTTCACACAGTGCTAGCTGCCTTTGGGTTAGTCACAGTGTGTTTGAGGAATGGTTTGATTATATAAGATACTTGTTTAACTAAATTTAGGCCTTGGTTGGTATCGTTATTTTATTGGGTGTCCTTAGGTGTAGCTCTGTTCAGTGCATGAGGCAGCGTCAAAACAGACAGATTTTACATGGGCTTTGGTCCTCCTGAGGCTTCTTCATTGTTATCGTAACTAAGTGCTGACACGCGGCAGATCATGTAGACCGCGCACTTCGCGTGTCTCACCGCTTTTCTCCACGTTGGCATCTCTAACGACCTGTGAGTGTTACTGTTTACATTTAGGGCAGGTCACTATGCAACGTTTTGTGCAGGAGCCAAATGAAACCAGTCCAACTGAAATTCCATCAGTTATGTCCAGTTTTGGGGCCCAGTGACTTTAATGGCGAGGGCTTTTTATTGTGTACAGCTAAGCAAGTAAAAGATGAACTGATTTCCAAAAGGCAAAGAGTTAAAGATGACACATTTCTTCAGTATTATAAACAAGATTACTCTTATATTTAAACCTTTGTAAACCTCAGTTGTAAAATAACAAAAAAAGGGCCTCAAGATAAAGTTTGGGCACCCTACATTATCAGTACTTAGAAGTACCTCCTTTGGCAAGTATCACAGCCTCTGAACACGTTGTAACCAGCTTAGAGTCTTTCACTTCTTGTTTGGTGGATTTTCACCCATTCTTCCTGCAAAAGGCTTCTAGCTCTGTAAGATTCTTGGGCTGTCATGCATGCACTGCTCTTTAAAGGTCTAACCACAGATTTTTAATGATGTTTAGGTCAGGGGATTGTGAGGGCCATTGCAAAACTTCCAGCTTGCTCCTCTTGAGGTAGTCCATTGTGGATTTCGAGGTGTGTTTAGGATCACTGTCCTGTTGTAGAAGCCATCCTCTCTTCATCTTAAGCTGTTTTACAGATGGTGTGAGGATTGCTTCCGACTTTGCTGGAATTTAGCGGAACTCCCTCTACCTGTGAAATGGAAAGAGGTCAGAATGTTAAAGCTTTGAAATTTGCATCACGTGGCCTTTCCAAACAATGATTATGAACAAGCCATTGCCCTAACAAGCTAATTAAGGTCTGAGACCCTGGTAAAAGTTGTCTGAGAGCTCAGATGTCTTGGGGTACTCTTTTTTTAATTTTTTTCACTCTAAAATTGCACAGAACAAAAATAATACTCAAAATTTGGTTGAAATGTCGAAAAAACACGTCTCTTATACATGCCATCGCAGATGGAGGGATGGACTGTATTGATCACAAATTGGGAAATTCTTCTGGTTCAGCAGCAGGTTAATCAGGCATTGCATCGGAGCTGTAAATATAGTCTACATATCAACACTAGAAGAGAGAAACGTATGAAGACAGATATAGATCAAGAGAAAAATAAACACAACACATAAAATCAATGAAAAAATCTTTAAAATACAAGAGAAAAAACAGCATACTCTTTAAGTACATATATATATATATATATATATATATATGTATATATATATATATATGTATATATATATACACACACACATATAAAATATCTATAGAACACACAATAAAAAGAATATACTAGAATACACAGTATATTCAACTACATCTACTAAGATATAAAATATATACGTAGGATAATATATTATGGATATGTACATTAGACAAGTGTGCAAATTTGTTGAAGTTTTAGGAATGCAGTGAGGTACAGTGGGAGAAAATGTGCAAATTCACCTTATGCAAGGTTAATGGAACTGAAGTAGGTAAACAGAAGTAGGTTTGGTTCAGGGTTGGAATAAGGAGCCAGCCATCAGCCAATTGCTTTCAAAATATGCAAGTGGCTGCTAGATTTGCTTTACTCAAAAAAAAAAAAAAAAGAAAAAGAAAAGAGCTTGTGGAGTGGGTGTCGAGTATGGGGCCCCTGTCTCCTGAATGGTCGGCCATTCTTGTTACTCAAACCACGTTATAACACTCTCATAGGTTAACATGTAGACAAAAAATGTTTCGATTGAAACGGGTGAGGTTTATAAAAAAAATTTTTTTTTTTTTAACACAGTGACGGGTGCGATTTCTTTAATGTTGGTTATCACTTGTTGAGCTTTGACACCAATTCAGGGCCCTATTAAGGCAGTGTAGGTGGTGATTAGAAGCAGAAATTGTAGTAAAATATGAACCAAAGCTGTGGGCACAGCCTTGTCAATGGAAGGTTTCAACACAATTAACAACCACAGCTATTTGATTTGTATTCAGAAACACTGGAGTGACTTTTAAAAAGGGTTCAAAGGCTGTGAAAATTGTGAAAGATGGTGTCGTTTCTCTTTTTTCCCATTTGAGTATCTCTTATCATAAAGTAGAGAAAATCCTCAAAATTATGACCTCATGAAAATTGAAAAGGAAAAAAGATTATTTCTCTTACTTACTTTGTGTGTCACTTTTTACTCAAGTTTGCTCCAACTATAGTGTTTAAATGTGCAGTGTAAAAGCGTTAATATTGTGAAACTGCATTTCCATTTCCAGTTTGAATTAACATTTCAGTTCATAAAGCTTCAGACTTCCATAACTTGATCCTTGAGTAAAATAACATACAAAAAATTATTTCTTCATATTTATGTGAAATCATACACTTGCAGAAAAGGTTTTAGGCTTTTTCCATAAAATAAACATTAATGACAGGTTGTACCGCACTAACTGCAGCTTTCATTGTTGCGACACTAGATGGCAGTCAGTCATCACATTTGTTTTGTGGTGCTGCCTTCTGTCCCCTGCAAAAATTCTTAGTTGAACCCATAGACTGTTGAACCACACTCCTTGCTGCACGCAGCTTTGTTTACATTTTGTAGTAAAAGACTAAATGTAATTTGTTTGCAGTAATTTGTAATCATGTGACACCATAGTTTTTGCTATGCAGTTTGGATTCATTTTTGCATCTGTAAACCAAGCTTTCTTTCAGAACTACAGGTATGCAAAGTCATACTAGATAACACAGAGGAGTTTTGCAAAAGCCTGGTAGCCTCCAGTACAATTTGTTTTTAGCTAATGAAAAGCTAATACAAAGGTTGCTTTTGTTTTTTTTGTTTTTTTACAATGACAATTGTAAAAGCTGTCAGGCTATAGTTTAGTTTAGTTTAGTTTATTGTTTTTCTCGAACAACAAATAACCATAAAAATAAAAGTAACAAAATGTCATAAAAAGCACAACGACAAATAAACAGTCTTATCCAGGAAAAAAACAACAACCCATAAAATAATGTGTTCAAGAGGAAACAGGAGGAAGCAAAGAGCTTATTTAGTCCTGCCCCTTCTTCACGTTATTATATATAATACAAATAACAACCAAAAAGAAAAGTCAAAAAAGATATAAAGTCCTTTATCCCTGACAAAATAATATACAATTACAACAACAAAAATAAATAAAGTAGTAAGAAAAAAAAAAAATCAAGACATAATTTAATTATACTCCTGCAATATCTTAAACTCAACTTATACATGATGCTTCATATAAGGAACAGAAATTTAATAAAAGAAATACATAGAAAAAATAAATAGTGGTTAAGTGGTCATTTTTTTTATATTTGGCAAGAATTGTTTTCTTGTATCTGTTTTTAAACTGTATAGTGCAAGTGCTTAGTTTGATTCCCTCGTCAAGAACATTCCACAAAGTTACCCCATAGACTGATATGCACATGCTTTTAAGAGTAGTATGTACACGAGGTTGTTTAAAATTTAGTTTTCCCCTTAGATGATATTTTCTTTCTCTATTTTGAAACATTTTTTGAATGTTTTCAGGCACTGCATTGTTTCTTGCTTTAAATACCATTATTGCTATTCTAACCTTCACCAAGTCCATAAATTTCAATATCTGTGATTTGGAAAATAGAGGATTGGTATGATTGAAATACCCAGCATGATGAATTATCCTTACTGCTCTTTTTTGCAATGTGCATATCCTTTGTAACGTGCTCTTGTAAGTTATACCCCAGATTTCAACACAATAGATCAGATATGGTAATATCAGTGCACAGTACAGAGAGTGTAGTGTTGTTTGATTTAAGATGTATCTACATTTACTCAGCACTCCAATGCTCTTTGCCATCTTAGAACACAAGTACTTAATGTGGGCCTTCCAGCAGAACTTTTGGTCTATTAAAACACCCAAAAATTTGTTTTGAAATACTCTTTATATTGCAATAGTATTAATTTCCACTTGAATATCATCATTCATTTTACGCTGCCCAAATAACATAAATTCAGTTTTGTTAAAGTTCAATGATAACTTATTTGTGTCAAACCAACATTTTAATTCATGCATTTCTTTCGTGCCCACTTTCAAGAGCTGCTGCAAGTCTTCCCCAGACCAAAAAATACTTGTGTTGTCCGCAAAGACAACAAACTTAAGTATATTTGAGACTCTACAAATGTCATTGATGTACAAAATAAATAGCTTAGGGCCCAAGACTGACCCCTGTGGTACACCACATGTAATATTCAGACTCTTTGACTTATTGTTACTCATCTGCACAAATTGAAGCCTATTTTCAATGTAACTCTTAATCCAATCCAATGCAACCCCTCTGATGCCATACATCTCCAGTTTTTTAAGTAGTATCTCATGATCAATTGTGTCGAATGCTTTTTTTTAGGTCCACAAATATTCCCATAGCATATTTTTTGTCATCTATACAGTTTGTTATCTCCTCTACCAACTCAATTAATGCCATAGAAGTTGATCTGCCTGATCTGAAACTATACTGACTGTCCATTAGTATATTGTTTATTCAATGAAGTTATCCAGTCTCGGAACAAAAAGTTTTTCTTTTTATTTTTAAAGATATTTTTTGGGGCTTTTTAGCCTTTAATGGATAGGACAGACAAGCGTGAAGGGGGGAGAGAGAGAGGGAGTGACATACAGCAAAGGGCCACAGGCTGGAGTCGAACCCGGGCCGCTGCGGCAACAGCCTTGTACATGGGGCACCTGCTCTACCACTAAGCCACCGGCACCCCGGAACAAAAAGTTTTTCAATTATTTTTGAGAACTGAGAAAGCAAGGATACAGGTCTATAGTTGGTGAAAAGGTGTTTGTCACCATCTTTATACAATGGAATGACTTTAGCAACTTTCATGTTATCTGGAAATGTTCCTGTTTTGAATGATAAATTACATAAATATGTTAGTGGATCCACAATTCCATTTATTATTTTCTTTACAAGAAACATATCAATATCATTCCAATTTTTTGAAGTTTTACTTATACACTTATTTACAATATCGACAATTTCCTTACTTTCTACAGTACCCAATATGATTGAGTTTGGATTTGTCTCCACACATTTCTCCTCAGCACATCTTTTCCCAGAGTTATTTATTTCTTTGGCCAGTTTAGGTCCCACATTACCAAAGAAACTGTTAAATCTATCAACCACTTCATTCATATCAATAATTGTTATGCCATTATCTGTATAAGGGTAATCTGGTTTGGTTTGGCTTTTTCTAATAATATTATTTAATATATTACATATACTTTTTACATTGCTTTTATTTTTCTCTAATAATTTATTGTAATAATCCTTCTTACATGCCCTCGTAATATTAGTTAATTTGTTTTTGTATTTCTTATATTTAATTTCCGCCTCTTTACTTCTGTAATTTATAAAATGCCTATGGAGAGTATTCTTTTTCTTACAGGCATTTTGTAGTCCCTTAGTCATCCAGGGGTTTTCAGAATACTTATTTTTGTTTCTACATTCTTTGATGGGGCAATCAATTTTTGTTGTATGCATTTTTGAATATGTCTAAAAAATAATTCATATGTTTTATTAACATCAGTTTCTTCATAAACATCTTTCCAATTATAATTCATTAAATCATTCCTAAATGCAGCTATAGATTCCTCTTCTGTATTTAATTTCATTACATTCCCAGTTCCTCTTCTGATTACATTCATGGATCGCAAAGACAGACAGGTGATCATTAATATCACTAACAATCCCTTTACAGTGATGCTCTCCATATTGTTTGTAAAAATGTTTCAATCAGAGTGGCACTGTGAGATTTTATTCTGGTTGGTTTTGTAATTGTTGGAAATAGACTCATGCTATACATTGCTTCAACAAATTCATCTGTCATTTTATGCCTGTTGGGATTCAACAAGCCTATGTTAAAATCCCCACAGACATATTTGACTTTTTGCTTTTCTTTAGTAAATACCCTTTCCATATTTTCTATGAATATTTCTGTGTTCGATCCAGGTTTCCTGTAGACACAACTGACAATGACATTTTTGTTTTTTTCACGCACACGTCAATAGTGATACACTCCATTACATCATCAAGGATTACTTACATATTGTCCACAACCTTTTAAGTGAGGCTTTTGTCAACAAATAGAGCCACACCTCCTCCTGCTCTACTCCCTCTATTAATGCAATTAAGTTCATATCTTCTTCTTTCTCAGGAACCTTGCTTGTTTTGCTATATCAGCATTTGCTTTGGTGAGATGCTCATTAATATAGACATTTGTGCCCTTTAACTTACTGCCCTGCTCAGAGATGGGGACTCGAGTCATTGTGACTTGGACTCGAGTCGCTGTTTTGATGACTTGTGACTTGACTTGACAAAAAATAAAAAGACTTGAGACTTGACTCGGTTTGCTGGAACTTGTTTTTTAATTTATTTGCTAACATTAACCCCAGAAAACATGGGCGAACATTCCGACCGGTTCATCACAAGACCGGCTATACGTTTTATGAACGAGCAACACAGGGTTAAATGAGCTAAATGGGTGATTTTGGCCGCTGCCTTGGTTAGTGTGTGTGTGTGTGTGTGTGTGTGTGTGTGTGTGTGTGTGTGTGCACGTGCGCGTGTGCACGCATGGGGGTCGTCCCTGCAAAGTAAACATTGCAGCGGTGAAGTCAGTGTTTACTGACAGTTACTTATATCTTGTCTTTTCACTTTATTAAGATCAGATTCTGCAGGTAAAATTACAATAATAAGGTGACTTGACTTGGACTTGACTTGACCTATGACAGGACTTGACTTGACTCGAGTACTGTTCTAAGTCCGATACACGGTTCTCCAAGAACTTAATCTTGTTCGTTTGCTCCTCGTTCTGTTTCTTGAGTTCTTTAATTTCATTCATCAGATTTATTATTGTACGTTGCTGGTTGGCTATTTTTGCCAGTTCATCAGACATCATGTTCACCGCATTTTTTAAGTCTTCATTGTCTTTCTTAACTTCTTTAGTGGCCATCTTGCCACCAAAAACAGCAATTTCACAATGGAAAGCAACAAGTGGAGATCTGCAGCAGACCTAGGCTACAAGCAAGCCACACTGCTACTGCCAGCTAGGTCGCTGACTGTTTTACCTGCTGCAGGGTAGCTGCTCCTTGGCCTGGTGCTGGCTGCCTGATGGTAGCTGCTCCTTGGCCTGGTGGTGGCTGCTACAGGGTCCTATGGTAGCTGCTGCTGGGCCTGGAGGTAGCTGCTCCTTGGCCTGGTGGTGGCTGCTACAGGGTCCTATGGTAGCTGCTGCTGGCCCTGGAGGTAGCTGCTCCTTGGCCTGGTGGTGGCTGCTACAGGGTCCTATGGTAGCTGCTGCTGGGCCTGGAGGTAGCTGCTCCTTGGCCTGGTGGTGGCTGCTACAGGGTCCTATGGTAGCTGCTGCTGGCCCTGGAGGTAGCTGCTCCTTGGCCTGGTGGTGGCTGCTACAGGGTTCTATGGTAGCTGCTGCTGGGCCTGGATGTAGCTGCTCCTTGGCCTGGTGGTGACTGCTACAGGGCCCTATGGTAGCTGCTGCTGGGCCTGGATGTAGCTGCTCCTTGGCCTGGTGGTGACTGCTACAGGGCCCTATGGTAGCTGCTGCTGGGCCTGGATGTAGCTGCTCCTTGGCCTGTTGGTGGCTGCTACAGGGTCCTATGGTAGCTGCTGCTGGGCCTGGATGTAGCTGCTCCTTGGCCTGGTGGTGACTGCTACAGGGCCCTATGGTAGCTGCTGCTGGGCCTGATGGTAGCTGATTCTGGGTATGCAGTAGTAGCTGGTAGCTGGCTACTGGAGCCTTTGCCTGGCCTGGGTGCTCCCAGATCCTGGAGTCCAGTTTCTTTCCCAATAAATTTGTTTGTATTTGCAAATTCCACTCTTGTGTAGTGTAAGGCCACACTAACCACAAGTGATGTGACTTTGATGGAAGAAATATATAGGATTCTTTAGATTTCAGTCAGATTGTAAAGATATCAGTCAGCTACTGCTCAGTGCTGCTGCTCAGTGCAGCAACAGATGATGCCCACATCACGTAGCTCCATAATCTGCACAACATATATGATAATAAAAATGCTTCTGTTGGAGCTCTGATGGCCGAATATTCCTCAACAGTTGAAAGTTGCCATGCCAGAAGCTCCACATTGTTGTAAGTCATTGCTGCATAACCTCAGTGGTGGTGGCCTGTCAAATCCTGACCTGAAGGCTGACTGTGATGGAAGTTTGTATCAGAGAACTCCCTCAGTACAGACAGTAATGAGATTTGTTCTCGGCACACAAGAACTCAACAGATTTTCAGCATCATTTACAAACGCAGAAATTTATTTGGCCCTGTGACTGATGGCATTCTGGCCAGAGTGTACTCTGTCCTCAGCCAATATCAGCTGGGATCAGCTCCAGCCTCCCGTGAAGGAATAAGTAGGTATAGATAACGGATGGATGAATGGATTTGATCAAATTTCTAAATTTGTAAGAACTTAAAATCTGAGGTCCAAGATTATACTGTCAATTAAATGATTTCAGTGATTGCTGTCAGCTTTAACGCAAACAACCATAATGGCGGTTTTACATGTGTTAGCCCAGTAACTATTTACTATTACTATCACTATTGCAAAAAACGTCTACTATTCACTATTATGATAACTTTGTATGAATCCCTGTAGCACATTACGAGGTATAAACTGTTGGCATTTGTGGAGCTACCTAGTCGCAGAATATCCCAAGACTGTGTAGCAAAGCTTGGCCCTAGCATCTGAATGCATATACCAAGTTTGGTTACAATTGCTGAAGCCAATTTTGAATTATGAGCATTTATTTAAAATTGAACTGAAAGACGGCGGCACAGTAGTGCGGTGGTTAGCACTGTCACCTCACAGCAAGAGGGTTCAGGAATCAAACCCACTGACTGGCTGGGGCCCCGTTGTATGGAGTTAACATGTTGTCCCTGTGTCAGACTGAGTTTTCTCCAGGTTTTCTGGCTTCCTCTCACAGTCCAAGACATGCAGGTTAATTGGTGACTTAATTGGCCGCAGGTGTGAATGTGTGTGAATGGTTATCTGCCTCTATGTGGCAATCCTTTAACAGTCTGGCGACCTGTCCAGGGTGTACTCTGCTGGGCAAGAAGCAGGCGGTTACTGACAACAGATAAATGAATGAACTTAAAGACATGTTTACACATATAGAATTTGAAACTGATTTATCTCAGTTTTCTTGATAGATTTGAATTAGCAAAGTCCATAGATGATCCTTGCAAAGTTTCTGAATGAATGGTGCAGTAAATAATATTTTGAGAATGGGTCACAACATATGTCATTTTTAGTGCAGAGGGACACTGAAGCAAAGATGTGGATCAATTCAGAGATTAAAATGGTAGAAGAGTGTAACCCTAAATCAAGCCGGTTTTGAGAGAATTGTGAAAAGGTAAACTTGATTGTTACAGCACCACCTTGAGGTCAATGAGCATCATTTTATGTGCCTGAGTAGTGGGCGGAATATGCAACCCACCTGCCAATTATAGTGACTTCTGGTCTTACAGGTTTTTGAACACATGTAGTGAAAGGAATGAAAAACAAGCAGCAGCAGTCAGTATGTTTACATGACACTTGAAAAAAACGAATTATTGCCTTAATCCGACTGTAACTGGACAACTGAAGTGCATGTAAACGCGTTACTCTGACTAATATCGGAGTTCTCCAGCTCCGATTAAGACACCCAGATAATGCAATTAGAATTCGATTTTCTCCGGCATATATATATATGCCTTAATCGGAGATAAACTAGACAATGCATGTGTGCATGCTCCACACCCCCCGTGCTGGCATATGACCCCGGAACAGACAAGACATGCTATTGTTGTAGCCCTCCAACAGCATACGGCGTTCTTGTCTGCCTCTTGAAATCACCATGACCACGAGGGATAGCATGCACCTTATCTGCACAATCAGTAACGCTTACATTACGTACGAGGTGAACATTATCCATCTTGCTGTTGTTCGAAAATGCCGGTCTGCCGCCTGACTCCAGTTGTTTATTATTAAGTGATGTAATAGGTCAACCGGAAAGGAGGCCGTATTAACCCGCTGAAACAACGCATATCGCCACCTAGTGTTGAAGAGGAGGACACGTTCCTGTCAGTAATTCAATTTTCTCAGTTACGTGTAAACTGGGACAAGGACAGAAGTCCGATTAGATGCCAAAATTGAATTTTGAGCATAGCTCGATTAAGCTGTGCATGTAAACGTACTGAGTGAGTGCCACTGCTTGGACCCTAATATTAATATAAGTAGAGATGTACCAACACCGCTTTTTCCTTCCCAGTACTGAATCCAGTCCCTGAACCTTAGGTATCTGCAGATATCGAGTACCAATCCGATACAAGCGCATAAAAAAAAAAAAAAGGATGGGATATGAATTGTTGTATGTCTCAATTCCTAAGACTCTATGTAAAATATTATGAAATGAATACATAATAGTAAGATGAATGCCATAAAACCTTTTATTATTATTATTATTATTATTATTATTATTATTATCCAGTGTTGACACAGATCAAGACAAAGGTTAACGTGCAGCCAAATAATTTGGTAAAAAAAAGACACTTTAAAGGCTACAGTAGAATTCTTTTTAAACTCCGTACCGTTTTGTTTGCCTGTAGCGTGCGTATGCATAATGACGTGAGGCATTACGTGGTATCGGATTGGTCATAGGCTGTACTCGCCAACACCTGATACTGCATTTTAGGCAGTATCGGAGGCATTTCTGATACTGGTATCGGTATCGGTACAACTCTAAATATAAGTGTATTATCTAAGTGTATTATTACGTATTATCTATCACAAGCGTCTCTACAAGTTCAACCATAGGCTGTAAATAAAGATGGATGACACAGCTCCACTTACCCCCACTGTACAGAAATTAAGCCACGATATCCTGGATATGGCCTCTGTCATCTTGCAGTGGCGATGTCATTTGTACCCAGAATATTGCAGTAGCCATCTCCGCGGTGTAGAGTTCCCAGCCCGTCCGATCTAATTGCCAGCAGTTTCGCTGATTGTGAGCACACCAACTGGCACATAGTGCTGTCAATCATGTCATCAAATCCTGTTTTATAGCATCAAATAACTAATTAAAACCAAATTAATCAGACAAATAAGCACTTGAACATACAGCAGTAGGATTAAAAACTACCTAAAATGACAGAAACCATCTTTGGGAAAAATATATTTGTGGAATTTATGTAAGGTGTACTTAAAGGTTTTTGGTTTGGCTCATGTCCTGTATGCAAACAAAGAGGGGTGATGCTTATGACCTGTACTGCAGCCAGCCACCAGGGAGCAATCGAGAGGCTCTGGCTCACCTTTTGGGGAGCTGTTATGTCGTCCATCTTTATGTACAATCTATGTGTGGAACATAGAAAGTCTAAAACAAAATGATCTCTTTGATATCTCTAATGGCTGCTGTTGTGTTGGTGTTGATGTCTCATGTAGGTCCAGAGAGTGGATGCTGCCTTCACGTCCTCCTGGTCTCCATCCTCCCATTTCAGCTGAGCGTCAGCTCCTTGTTTGTGCAAGTTGATAGTGTGTGCATGTGTGTAAATACACTCTAGACCTATATATGTGAGTGTGTTGCTTTAGGGCAGTGTATGTGAGTGTGTGAGTGTGTGTGTGTGTCTGTGTCAGTGCCCCCCAGCCCACCATGTCCCCATATCCCTCAACGCTCCAGCTGTGTCCATCAGTGTGTCTTCATCTCCTCTGCCTGCTGCTGCTGCTCCTCACTGCGTCCTCCTCCTCAGTACCTAAAAAGGACCCAGGCATGGCTGAGCCCTTAACCCATTTCAACAAGACACAAGGTAACTGCACCCCTCCATGTGAGTATGAGTCCTACCAGAGACACTCATGGTGTAGGTTTTGTTTTATAGTTCAGCATTAGATTTCACCATTTAACACTACCATGGAAACAATATATCGCCTGATCTGGCCATATCATACTTTAGTTATATACCTCACCCTAACTGCCAAGCTCTATAAATCTTTATACAGGCCAAAGGGCAGAAACAAAAGATTAGGGCTGTAGGAGGATTGTTGCGTGAATCCATTTTTCATTCAATCATTTACTCTATGAAATGTCTGACCACAGTGAAAAATACCTTTCATAGTTTCCCAGAGCTCAATGTGATGTCTTCAAATGATTTCAAGATCCAGATGGTAACTTTTATTAAAACAAAAACTTTTTTTTCCATATTTGCTGAAACTGTTGCTATATTCACACACAACACTAAATGAGACAGATAAAAAAAAAAAAAAAATCATTCTTCTGCCTACTCTATTGGATTGTGGCATTTCTAATGGCCTTATTGTGTGTGAATGAAAACAACCAATTAGAGCTTAGGACTCTGTAACACAGTGGTTCCCAGCTGGTTCAGCCACGGAGTCCACATTTTTCCTCAGTCATTAGTTGAAGGTCCGCAGAGTTCAATAAAGATGGTGGCATGCAAACGTTTGGGCACACTGGGTCAAAATTTTGTTGACTTTGAGTAGTAACAAAAAAGTAGTAAAACAAAAATGATACAGTAATCTTGCCTAAAATGTGGAAAAGCATGTTTCTTCTTTCACTTTATGCCTGTTGGAGATCAGTTCATCTTCTAGTCTCTTAACTATTCATAGTAAAAGAAATTTTGACCAGGGGTCCTCTAACCTTTGCATGCCACTGTACAGTGTCATACTTGCATTTGGCCATGTTGTAGAACTAGTTTGTTGTCTCAGTCAAGTAGCTCTCCATTAGTGACTTACTTCCCAGCAGGAAATGGCACTTCAAAATAAAAGCTTTGTACTGGAAATTCACTTTACTTAAAGATAGTGTTTTTTACAATCTTGACACACTTGCGAGTCACTTGGGATCCATTTAGAATGAGTAGGGTTGGGTCGGTTCTCGGTAATACCAATTCGGTCCGGTACTCCGTCTTGGACCGGGTTTTATTTTTTGAGACCGACCAGACCGCATACTCGGGCAGAACGTACGCGGAGTGGGCGCCGCAGAGGTCCGCCTGCTAAAAGTGGACGTCCGCAAGCCCTGTGCGCGCAAAGCACGACTGCGCGGACTTCACTCCGCGCACCAGTGTCACACAAAAGACTGTTTGGCATGTATTTTTCACATCAGCAGCGAACCCTTGTTTGCACTGATTGAGTAAGCTGCAAAATTTACTTGTAAGGAATAAAAGAAACAACTTGTTACTGTCCGGACGTTTTTTTTTTTTTCACACACCGGCCCAACCCTAAGAATGAGCCTGGGTCCCACTTCTGAACCCCGACCCACCAGTTGGGAACCACTGCTGTAACATAGTTGTCAATCATGTCAAATCACTGCTCCTGAACTGCAGTGAAACTGTTAGACTAGGCAGCGCTGACCAGATATGAATCAAGATTCTGTTACTGCATTGCCTAATTCTCACCAAAAACGCTTTCAGAAACACACTTTTACCTATTGTTTGTAATATGACATTGTTTGTTGAGACTGTTTGTTTGTTTTTCGGACAAGCATCTTGCATTACATCACCCGCCAGCAGGAACGTTTAGTCGGGTGTGGCGCAGTGCATTCTGGAAGATGTAGGTTTTCTATCTCATGAGCAAAAGCAATGACGCAGCCCTTTTCCTCTGTTTTCCCTGGTCCTGTAGCCACAGTTTCAGAAGTTTTTGCATCTTTACTGTATTGACAGCCTTGTTTTGTGGGAAGGCCATCTTTCCAACAGTGAAATACTTCTTCAAAAGTGTTTGCATTTAGGTTGAAGGAGATTTCAAAATAAATATCCATTTACATCAATTTTAGGAATGTTTACCCAAATGTCAGTGGAACAGGTCTGCATACTTTACAAAGCTTCTGTCATCATAGTTTGTTTTGTCCAGTATTGTCTGTTTACATAGGCTTTCGTTATGTTATTTATAACATGGTTATTTTATATGTTCTATATTAAGTTAATAATCGTAATAATAAGTTTTTGTCCTTCTTTTTAAGCTTAGTCATTTATGGAATTGTTTGTTCCCCAGGTGATAATAATGCTGTCAGTGAAAATGCAACAGATCTAAATCTGAAAACAGCTCCCGCAGAAGGACCACAGCAGGAACAATTCTCCTCCAACTTGTCTTCATCCATCAACCACACTTCTGTCAGCCACGAATTAAATGAGCCTATAGTATCCTCAACCTCACTCAACCAAGCCGAAGGAGGAAACCATTCATCCACAACCCCACCATCCAATCAGCGGCTGGCACTATCACACAATCAGAGTCCATCACCAGAGGCAGTCATTCAGCCTGCAGCTCCTCCTCCTCCTACCACCACAGGCTCAGCCACACTGACTGCTCATACTGGATCCAGCACTACAACTACAACTACATCTACAACTGCAGAACCTGTTAGGAATGTATCCACAACCACTGTGCTGGTGACTTCTACAGGCACAACAACACCAGCAACTACTACAATAACGGCAACATCGACAAAAAAAAACGCAACATCCACAACAACAGTGACACCAACATCTACAGCAGCAGCAGCACCACCACCACCACCACACCCTGCAACAACTGTAACAGCAACAACCACGCTTACAAGAGCCACCACAACCGCTACTATTACTACAACCACAGGTACAAAGATGACACTGCCACCAGCTGTCACAACACAACCAAATGCCCCAACTACTCACAAGCCACTATTTCAGACCTCTTTACCCAGAGGGCCTGTTACCAGCACTAGTGCTCCCGCCAATCCCAACCAGCCGGTCACCTTGGGAACGCGAGATGGCATGGTAGATGTAGCTGGAGCTGCTCTGACCAGGCAGCTGGTGGATACAGCGTCTTTACTGGCCGTCCTGCTCTTCGGCCTGCTCTTCTTCCTGGTCACGGTGGCTGTGTTTGTCACACAGGCCTACGAGAGCTATAGGCGGAAGGACTACACCCAGGTGGACTACTTGATCAATGGCATGTACACAGACTCTGGGGTGTGAGGGAGGAAGCACATCGCATGGAGATTGTTTGTGCGCTTGGAGTCAGAGGTTGTAGAACAGAAGATGGTGTGGAGGGTAAGACAGTAGTGCAGTGAATTCACAAGGTGATTCATCACCACTATTAGACAGTTCAGAGAGAAGTAGGAAAGGACTAAACTGACCAGCAGTTCACTGAACTGACCCTACAGCAGTCACTGATCTGTTTCTATCATAACTTTTCCACTTAACGCTTTGTTTCTTCCTGCTTCTCTTTCTTTTGGATGGTTTGAATGTGGAGAGTTTGGCTTGTCCCAGTTTTGCCAAATTTTGAGCAACAGAAATCAAGGTTACTTTGGTGTAACTCAGTTCTGTGTGTACGTGCAAAGCCCTCTATTGGACTTTGCTATCGTCCCATGACAGAATCATGTCAGTCCAGCTGTACTTGGTTCCAGGGTGGCTGGACCAATCAGAATGCTTCCAAGGTGATTAAAAAAAGGTGATTTTTTTTTTTTTCAATGTCTGACTTAAAAAAAAAAAAAGGTGTCATAATATTTGAATTATTGTACTTTTGCAGATGAATGTAGTCACACAGAAGTTTAATGCTCATTAAGGACTGGGGCTGACACCTTTTCATTCATTCAAGTTAATTTATAGCATAATGCATTTTATAATAAAATGAAAAAAAAAGTGACAGCCCTATAAAGGACCAAAGCATTTTTGTGAATATTATGTTGGAGATTAGACTAGTCATTTTCCAGTGATGGACTGAATGACTTATCCCACAGCCACAAATAGAAAAAACATAGAAGTGGGAACCCATTGATAAGAAATTTCTTAGTCAGCCTAGACTGGCTGATTGACTGTTTGACTAACAGGCTCTTCATTTAGCACGTCCCAAACACATCACATTGGAAATGAACAAAGATGCGTATCATGAAAAATTCCCATATATGTGCAACATAACACATCACTAGGGCTGGGTGTTTATTTAGTATATTTGAGAATTTACTCTGAAACAAATGGGCTTCTTCTAATTTTGTTTTGCACAATTGAATATTATATATATATATATATATATATATATATATATATATATATATATATATATATATATATATAATATTTAGATGTGTTGACATTTCTACCCATCAGATATTTTCACTACCAGCACAAAGTAACGGTTGCAGTGATTGGTCGTTTCAGTTGTTGTCAGTAGTTGAGATGACATAAACTCTGTCATTTTGCTTTAGTTTTAGTCAGAATTTGGGGAGTTCAGGGCTCAGAGTCACAGGTTTACCTTTTTAAATGTAAGTTTGTTCTGGTTTATTATAACTTGAGACTCACTGTTACAGTTTTGGCCATCATATCTTTCAGACACAAGCCCCTTAAACACTGCCTGTTCAAGGCTGGAATGTCACACTGTTAGTCTGCTTCAAAGTTCTTTACAAAAAGTATGACTGTGGAATACCGGGACAGAGTTATCTCACCTTTAAGCCAGCAGTGGAAGTTGTAACGGCGCTGGACAGCCAGCAGGATGGGACCATGAATGTGACGGCTGTGACGTTTGGACAAGTTGTTAGTGTGTAACCAACTGCATGAGATTTCAAAAGTAGATGGTAGCAGTTAGCAGCTAACCCAAAGAAGAAGCAGCCGAATATGTTCTCTTTGCTTCCATGATGCTGGTGTACTGTTTAAAATTACACACTGTAGCGGCAAGATGTTGCTATTGTTTCGCTCTGTGTAAAAATACAAAGGAGGCATATAGAAGGGACTTCAAGGTGGCCCTATAATGCCATATCTGTGTAAAAAGAACTGTAGAAACATTGTGCTCAAAGTAAATTACTGAGACCTGCAAACACGGCATCTCAACACCCCTGAAAATCTTCCTTTGCTGACCTGCAGTGGTGTAGTAGTGTACTTCAGTGTGTGTCAGGAGGACACTGTGATATCACTGTTTCCTGTGGTTACACAGCAAATACATGGGGTCAGATGATCAGACAGGTTGGTTTTTGTTTTTCATATGGATGAGAGATTATAAGCAGAGTCTTAATTTCTGCCCCAGCTTCACCAACATCCAAGGTGCACAGAAAGGGAAAAGGTCTCCAAGAACATTTGTAGTATAACAACAACTTTATTGTGAGACCAACCCATTTGGGCTTGTGGCTTTCAAATAAGAGATTAGTACCAACATTTCAGGTGCACTCACTTTGAGTTGACCTCTAAATGTAGGGGTTTAGATCATCTGTTAGTTTTACAATCTACAATTGCTTTGATAGGTAAAGTGTGTTTGTAACTGATAGAAAAGATGGCCAAAACTACAAACAGTTGAATAATCCTTTGAATGTAGCTGCCAATGAAATACCAGTCCCTTCAGTAGCAGTAGTGTGCCACGAAAAAGATCTGACCTGCGTGACTCCACAGCACAGAGAGCTGGACTTGAACCAGCTTCTTCCACACTTTAATTAAAAGTAAATAACTATGTGGAAAAACTTCACATGATTCCACAGAGGTAGAGGAGTTTTCTTAGAAAGACATCAGGATTTAACACAGGTACTCCTGCCAGCTGAATGCAGTGGAAGATGTATTTCCATCGCTCTGCATTAAGTTTCTCCAGATGTGGCCTGGTGTGTCAGGGCCAAAGTATATACTGTGTGGTGTCTGGTTTAGTCGGTAGGCCAGAGAGAGACCACAGAGTCATCTCAGTCAAATCATCAAGTTGGAGATTTTTTCATTGTCTTGTCAGTGTGTTGACGCTGGCTTAGTGTTTTCTGTGTGTGCATGTTACGAGCAGCAGAGGTGTGTTTATTTGGATGGCAGCTGCTTTGCTTAGTGATGGTGTTTTAAAAAAAAAAGACATTCAGGCAGACACATTAAAACAAACTGATTTGTTTAGTTAACACTGAGAATGAATCAAATCATCCTCGGTTAAATTAATTCCACTTTTTTCATAAACTTGATCAGTGATTTCAAAGATTTGACACAGGCAGAACAGCTGTAAGGTTTTCTATCTGCCCATTACAAAGGTAGCTGTGCATACCCACCCTCGTTATGTGGTTGCACACACTAAACATTGTAGCTTGGATTGGCGACTTGTGGAAATAGTCATACATCACTTTTTCACTGTAGCTTTCTGTAGAAA
The DNA here is from genome assembly GCF_011397635.1 of Epinephelus fuscoguttatus. NCBI lineage: Eukaryota > Metazoa > Chordata > Actinopteri > Perciformes > Serranidae > Epinephelus > Epinephelus fuscoguttatus. Next base: position 4,210,696 of record NC_064755.1, read on the forward strand.
ACATTACAGTATATTCCAAATGGCAAGGAAAAGTCTAGAGATAACTAAGGAGAGGACTGTTGTTAAGAAAACAGTAAACCTTTGTGTAACCATGTGAAATATGATTTGCAGTGGTATGTGGAGCCCCCTTTATGTGGCATTTCTTTATTGTTGTTTTGGTTTGTTTTAAACATCTCTTCATTTCACTACACATTCGGACACATTCAGACATTTTGGGAAATGAGTTTCCTGTAAAACCCACAGTCATAGTATGTGCAGGGTTTCTGCAGTTCCCTCAAAATTCTTAAAGGCATTATATTTGTGAATCTAAAATTAAGGCCTTCTTTAAAGCATCCCTTTATTTCATTGCTTTAAAGAAACAATCAGACTTTTGGGAAATCAGTTTCCTGTAAAAACCCACAGTTACAGTACATGGTTCCCACAGGGCTTCCTTACAAAGTATTAATGGCACTGAATTCATGAATCCATAAATAAGGCCTTAACTGATATGAAAATGTCTTAAATCAACCCTTTTAGGGTCTTAAAAATGCTAAGTCATGGAAAGTAGGATGTTGAAAATAGTTTTTTCCAACGATATTTTTTTGTAGGCCGACATGAAAATTAATATCATCCTGGTTCCCCTGCCAAAAGCCTATGGGATTTTTTCATTGGATTTTGGATAATTGCAGAAAATAATCTTTGTAGTAAACAAATGTTTATGATACTTACATGCTTTGTTCGGCAAGATACTCTTCACAAATGAACGCCGCTTTTATGATAATTAAAGCCTAAATGCAATTGCTGAAAGTAAAAAGCTAATATTAGGTTATGAACAAATTACACCATGGTCACATGACTAAACGTCACCAACACAACAAGGCTGTAAAGCCATGTTCTGTGTGGTGACATTCTGCAGTGTCATTTATCCACTTGTTAGCAATCACCTTTTTTAAGACCCATAAAAGCCTCAAAATTCATGAGTGGGGTATTTGCTGATGTATTTGATGTCGTAGAACAAAACGTGAAAGTCTCTTTAGCTTGCGTTAATCATAGACCTTATTTCTGGCATCTAACCAAAACCCCATTCAAAAAACCCATTGACTTCAAGAAGAGGGGACCAGGAGTGCTAAAATCCAAAGGCATTTATGGATTGTAGGACTCAATCCTGGGGCTCTCTGTTTTCTGAATGCCCCTTGCATCCAGACATGAGAAAAAGCTATGAAGTTCATCATCATCGTACTCTTAAAATAGACAAAAGGAGAAGAGATTACTTTAATTGGGGTGCCCTGGTGGATTAGGGGTTTAAATTACTGTGCATGAACCACCACGTCCGCTGCTTTAAGTACAGCTGGGGACACTTGTTGCCATTCCGTTTTTCTTTCTCATTTCTCGTTATTGCTGTCAACACTCTATTGTACAGGTTTAAGGAAAATCTTAAAACCTTACACGGTTTAGCCAATGACAGCTTCGCAGTGTCGAACAGGTAAACATTTTTTCATGTTTTAAGACACAGCTGTATTAATAGCATAGCTTATCATAAAGACTGAAAACGGGCAATTGCTAGCATTTCTCTTGTGATGGAGTTAGGCCAGCACTTTTCAAGCTAAATACATCCAGGGCCTCACTCTTAATGGAGATACAGTATCTGATATGGTATCATCCGGATCCAACTGAGGTTAGCAGCACATAAGTCTATTTCCCATACATTTCTTTGTGTTTCAAAGTCTTATGATTTCAGTTTAGTTCCACAAACTTTCATCAATGCTGATGACATTTAAGCTGTTTTTCAGTGTTTAATGTTTTTGCACGCTCATCCTGCAGTGAGTCATGGGAACAGGGCCATACTAGATTGCTTATTTCAATATAATGCATAATTTTTGCTAATGGTGAATATATTTTTAAATGCTAAACTATTTTGAGTATATTGAGGTGTGTGTTTTCTGTTTTGTTTTTGGATGATGTTTTGTCCATAATTCCTAAACAGATTCTTCATATAGCTTAGTATGTACCTCAATGTACATTTTCTCCTGTTTTTGTCAGTATGTTTTAGACATCACTGATGAACATGGACCTTAAGCCATTCATCCACTGTTTTGAATGCATTTTGGAGGTGCATCATTCCTGGAAACATCACATTCAGCAAAAAAAACAAACTACAAATTATGACTTCCATATAATATTTTCTGACTTAGCTTACTTATAATTATCCTAGGTGTTATCAAAATTATGAGGTTTGCCATAATGAGTGATATACTGCAGCTCATGAAATAGATTACTATAAGAATCTCACAAATATGAGTCACAGTTCAGTACTATGGAAGTTATATAAAAGTTAATGCACAGAAAATTGTCTAAAAGTTTGAATACATTTGACAGAGTGATGAACAAATGCTCAGCGGCATCTGTTACAGTTCTGAACAATATGTGATGATGATGATGATGATGATGATGATGAAGAATATGGACAGACGAGTCCTTAAATTGTTCTCAATGGTTTTACGATGTAAACAAAAACAGTATCCTCTACAGACTGACTTACTTTTGCCTTTTCTCTTTTCTTGAGCAGTCTTATTAGTTTTCTTTTCCTGGGGGGTTCATGGTAGATGAACAATCACCAAATAATCACTGAAGCACATTATTGTATGATAAAGCCAAGGGGAACATAAAGCCATTATCAATATGTGACTGATTGACTGAAGGATGATATGACAGTGTATGCTACAACATGAAAGGAAGATTAATGGGTGGATCTAAAGCTCACACAGCAGAGGATGTTTTCAAGTTAAATAAAGTTTCTGCTGCTGAGTGTTTCTCTAGTATATTGAATGTATTAGGTTTCGACCCTAATTGTTTTTGTATTGGACCTGCCAATTTTGTGTAAAATTTCCATGCCTTTAAAGTTGGTTTCATGCCATAACTGATTTTTTTTTTTTTTTTTTTTTTAAGAGGAAAAAAAAACTCTGAAATATAATTTGAAAGATGTCTGGTTTTAGAAATGCAGGGAGTGTTCAAATATGTTTACAAGAGATGAGATCGGTACGAGAGCAGAGACCTGCTTTTCATCACTGTATTTTCCTATGATGTTTGGCCTGTTATCTCAGGATTAATATCTAGAATCCAATATCTTGAGAAAACCAACTTTTGTTTTCAAATGAAAATTTGCTGTATTCCAATGTCTCAAGAAAACAAGACTTGCATCCTGAGAAAATTAAACACTGAGAAAACGATATCTCTTATTTAAAAAGTTGAAAATTTGACATTTATTCCTTTATGTCATGTTTATGCCTGTTTTTTGTTTTGTTTTGTCAGTTATCTCGAAAAATGAGCTACAGAGGCGTAGAGCTGCCATGCCAAAAAATAAAAAAAAAGGTCAGGTCATAATTTTACAAGAAGAGTATCTTGTTATGTAAATATCTTTTTTAAAAAACTGATCAGCATCAGTTTTTTCTGGTGTGGCATCACTATGCTTTTGTAAATACCCTTTAGTTTTTCTTTTCCTGTTATCATGAGAAAACATGAACATCTGTTGTGTTATCTTCAGATAGAATATCTTCAGACAAAGTAACTTGTTATTAAAAACATTGAGATCATTAACTAATGATCTGAAGGTAGGAGTTAGGAAAAAAATGATTGGGCCGCTCTCTACTTCCTTACATGTGTGTAATTATTTCAGTTTTATTTTCCGGTGATCACAGACTAAATTTTACAATCTCAGCATGACAAATTTTGTTTTCTCATCATCACAAAGTGATTATTTCATGATGTCAGCATAACACAAACCACATTCAAATCATTCGATAAAAATGTTTGAGATTCAGACATGAGGTAATCACTACCTTGTCTGGTATTTAGAGATGATTACCGTTGTGCACTGTCATGCATTGTTCACTAATGATCACAAGACACTGTTTGGGTTAACCTGGGATCCCAAAAAAGCATTCAGCAATCATCGGAAACAAATTGTAAGGCTTCTCTGTAAGACTGACTTGAGGTCTGGTCTGATGAACAAAATTGCTCTCGTGACAATTAGAATGTAGAACATACTGATGATGTCACTGTGTTCAGTATGTCAGTGAAGCTTTGTTAAGATTTGATGGTTTTGTGACTGTTTAGAGTGTCTTATGTCAGTAGTTCTAAAGTCAGCAGTTCAAGGTCCTGGAAACATCACTGGTAGATTTGTGTTTGCAGTAACTAATGTGCAGAATGTCAAGAAATGACATGCCATGTGCCAACTCAACATTGTACCAATGCACTTTAAAGAGATATTTTTACTTGCAGAGAATAAATAATAAAAAAGAACCAAATTGATCTTGGTGGTGTTTGAGTCAATCAGTGCTGCCTAATCTTATGTTTAATTCAGAGCTGTGAGCTGTAGTGCACATACAGTGTAATACCATCATTCTGCATGAAGAGAGCACTCATTGATCAAAGCTGCAGTGCAGAGCTGTGCCAGGCTTAGCCAGCAGTTCAGCTAGTGTGGATGGGTCTGTTCAGTCTGCATATCTGATTGCTCACAGCTCCACCTTTGCCTCAGGGATGCACAACAAGTTAAACTTGGCATCTGTACCATGTATTTGTAAAAGGTGAAATATTTTTATTGGTGTTGTTTTCTTGTTAATCCAACAGCAAAATGAATGCTAATAAAATTCTCATGCATGTTTAACAGTGGTTCCTGCAGGAGGTTTGGCAGGAGAGATGTTTTTTCCAAACTTACCTCAGTGGCTGTTCCAATACCCGTTGTAGATTAAAAATGCTTCTAGTTGGCTTCTTAAAGTGACATGCCTTTTTTGTTTGTTTTCAGTTTTGTAAGCTTAAGCCCACTCACTGCAAATCGACCTTTTTAAAGTTTTTTTAAGGCCTGTATACCTTTGATACTATCATCTTTTTTCGAGTCCCACACTGCATGACGCATTTAAAAATGTGGAACATGCAAACCATGGGCACTCGAATTGTTCTGAAAGATTCACAACCCCATAAAAACACCCACAGAAAAAAAATTAAAATGCTTCTTCATTCATCTCTACAGTGGCCTGTGTAAGTTTGGGCATCCCTGGTCAAACTTTAGTTTACAGTGAATAGTAAAGTAATTAGAAGATGAACTGATCTCCAAAAGGCACAAAGTTAAAGATGAAACATGCTTTTCAAGATTTTTAGAGTGAAAAATGGAAAGGAGCACCATGTACAAGTTTGGGCACTCCAAGACATTTGAGCTCTCAGACAACTTTTACCAGGATCTCAAACCTTAATTCACTTGTTAAGGCTCTGGCTTGTTCACAATCATTGTTAAGAAATGCCTAACAATTGGCAGCCATGGGCTCCTCTAAACAGCTGCCTAGCACTCTGAGAACTAAAATAACTGATGCCCACAAAGCAGGAGAAGGTTATAAGAAGATAGCAAAGTGTTTTCAGGTAGCTGTTTCCTCAGTTCATAATGTAATTAAGACAGGTCAGTTATCAGGAACTGTGGAGGTCAAGTTGAGGTCTGGAAGACCAAGAAAACTTTCTGAGAGAGCTGCTTGTAGGACTGCTAGAAAGGCAAATCAGAAATCTGTTTGACTGCAAAAGACCTGCAGAAAGATTTATCAGACTCTGGAGTGGTGGTGCACTGTTCTACTGTGCAATGACACCTGTACAAATACGACCTTCATGGAAGAGTCATCAGAAGAAAACCTTTCCTGTGTCCTCACCACAAAATTCAGAAGTTTATTAAGGAACATCTAAACAAGCCTGATGCTTTTTGGAAACAAGTCCTGTGGACTGATGAAGTTGAAATAGAACTTTTTGATTCAATGAGCAAAGTAGTTCGGAAAAAAAGAATGCAGAATTTCACAGAAAGAACACCTGTCCAACTGTTAAACACAGAGGTGGACTGATCATGCTTTGGGCTTGTGTTGCAGCCAGTGGCACAGGGAACATTTCACAGGTAGAGGGAAGAATGGATTCAGTTAAATTCCACACCATCTGTAAAAAAGCATAAGATGATAAGAGGATGGCTTCTACAACATTACAATGAACCTGAACACACCTTGACTACCTCAAGAGGCACACGCTGAAGGTTTTGCCATGGCCCTCACAGTCCCCTGACCTAAACATCATTAATAATCTGTGGATAGACCTCAAAGAGCAGTGCATGCAAGACGGCCCAAGAATCTCACAGAACTCGAAGACTTTTGCAGGAAGAATGGGTGAAAATCCCCAGAACAAGAATTAAAAGACTCTTGGCTAGTTACAAAAAGTGATCTTGCTTAAGATATTGAGGAAATCTTCATCTTTAACTTAATACCTTTTGGAGATCAGTTCATTGTCTACTCACTTAACTATTCACAGTAAACGAAATCTTGACCAGGGATGCCCAAACTTTGGCATGCCACTGTACAATAAAATGTGGAACATGCAAACCATAACCAGGTATTTCGATTGATCTTCAAGATTCCCAATCACATAAAAACACCCGCAGAAAAGAAATCTCTTTCATTGCTATATACTGTTACATATGCTACGTGTTACGTAAAAGTGTACCATGAGAAATGTCTTTGTAAAATGATCAAAAGGCATTGCAGGGGTGAATTTTATGTGTGGGAATTTTCCTACGTTTTTTTATGAGCAAACACATAGAAACAGACACAAAGGAGCTGAGATCAACTTCACCATCTCTATTCATCTTTTTTTTTGCACAGACACAACAAGTAGTACTCAGATGTGGAAATAATTTCTATAGGCTGTTTTCCAAATCAAGGGTAACTTATGATCAGATGCTGCCCCTATCTTTCCCCGAGGGATTTTATATCAGTCATCCTCACAGCAGTGTACATTTGACCCAACGCTGACACCAGCTGCTATATACAAAGCTGAGACCTCATGCCCAGAAGATGCTTTTATTGTGGCCACAAACTGAAACAATGCCAATCTGAGTCCTGCTGAGATATCAACACATGAACTCTTCTGCACTTAGAGCTCAAGGTCCAGTGTGTAGGATTTAGGAGGATATATTGGCAGAAATGGAATATAATAAATTAAGTATGTTTTCTTTGGTGTATCATCATCTGAAAATAAGTATCATATTTTTACTGGTTTTGATCACCTGGTCCATTTGTTCTGGAGAGGAAGGGACCTCTGCTGATAATTCGACTTCTGTTAAAAATCTACTGGACGCTTTGTTGCCAATTCTTTTTCAATGAAAATAACTAGCATCATCTCCAAAAGTCACCATAGATAGATACAAGTGACATCATTCCATATTCATTTGGGATAAAGGAAGCATTGTGCTACTCTCTACAGTTAGAGTCAACAGAAAAATTCTCAACAAAACATGTGAATGCAAGAGGGCAATGGAGTTTATACTATGGTGCACCACTTTCTCACGCTTTCAGTCCAAAGAGCGAGAGAGTTAACCACAGAAACTCACTATAGCTCCCACTTCTGTAGCATGCAGTGTCTCCCCTCCTCCTGTCTGCCCCATACCTATGGCACTGCTCAGGAGAGGGGGTAGATGAATTACAATGTAGTATACTTGAACATATTTCTTGCTTTTTCCCTGATGGTCGGATTAAGTTGCTAAATTTGTCACTGGTCACTTTTTGGAATTAAAGTTGCTAAAGGGGTCTTAAAAGTCACTTCATCTAGTGAGAAACTCACCCAGTTGACAACACTCTGAATGTCTTGATCTTAAGTTATTAGAGAAAAAAAGGTGAGCACACATAAGCAGGTGATGGGCTTACGGCCCATCTGTGACATGCCACGCCTATGGTGGGCTGATCTGGCAGAGTCAGTCTCTCTCTCTCTCTCTCTCTCTCTCTCTCTCTCTCTCTCTCTGTTGTGGTCAGACATATGACTGGCCACAACACGTCAACCTGAGAACATCTCCTTAATACATGATGTACCTGTGCGGTGGTGTGTCAGTGTTGCTCTGCAGTTACACCTCCAAAACACTTGTCGGTGGGGGGTTTCTGTGAAGTGCTGTAGATTGACTGATGGAAAACACACCTAAAAGACACATTAAACATGGCTTATTAGAGACAAGTGCGCAAATTGGCTTCATTAAAAACGTACATGATTCACAGACAAAGCACTTGTCGCATTTTCCCCACAAATACAACATGCTAATGTTATTAGCCCAAGCCTGTGGCATTTTACATTGTATTAATTAGCCTAGCGGCTAGAGAGGTTCCCTCTACTCATATGAGGACAACAGCAACATTTAATAAAGGTAACATTACAAAATTGAGCTTAATTAATACTCACACAAATACAACGTGCTAACATTATTAGCACAGACCTATGGTACATTACATTGTAGCCTATAAGGTAGCGTGGCAGCTCGTGGAAATTTTCTTTATGAATGAAGCAAGGATAAATCACACACAAGACTTTAAACGAAGGTCTGCTGTCAGTTTCCACCCATTTTTCAAGCGCTGTAGTTAACCTCTCCAGTTTAGTTTCATCCACAGGTCTGTGGTGATTCATTCACTCCAAAATAGTGCTTTGCCAGCTTTGGTGATGCAGTTGCCTGCTGACATCAGTCTGATTAGCTGTAACTTACCTCTATTGCTCAGCAGTATATATCTATATCTATATCTATATCTATATATATATATATATATCTATATCTATATGGATATATATCTATATCTATATCTATATCTATATCTATATATATATATATACACACATATATATATATATATAAATTCTTCATTACTGCATTCCTGCATTTACAGTTTATTTATTTTGCAATCACTCTCTACCACAAATTGATTTTATATGTCAGATTTTCGTTCGTTTTCGTGTTTTCGTTTTTTGCTTGTGTGCTCTCTTTGTTATTGATTTATTTAATTTATTGCTGAAGGGAGCCTGAGATCTAAGAATTTTATTGCCAGGGACTGCCTCTGTACTAATTGTTGTGCATATGACTTGAAACACAGATATACAGTGAATCAGTTACTTCATTGAGAAGGCAAATTAATGGTTGTCCTTTTTGTGAAGAACTTAACAACCCTCAAAAACTTGTCTTCGCTGACCTCTGGTTGTTGAACCTCTTGTCAGCTTTCTCTCCTTATGGTTTAAATGTATCCATGGACTGATGGAAGATTCCAAAACAACCACTACATGAATACAAACACAGCTGAAAGATCTTCACATCAGCCAAACTGTACTGTGGTCCAAACACTCTCAACCACTAAAATTACATATGAATGATACACTTTCCATATGTACCACGGCATGTTGCAGCAATGCAAGGCTTGCTATACTTCACCTCTGTGCTGATGTGTTTTCCAGAGCATCAGCGAGTGCTTTTCATCTTAGTCATCCGCCATAACTCTGCCAATACACCCACAACAAAGACAACACACACAGCAACACATCAGTCAGGGTGCATGGGAGTCCAAACACAGCAAGCCACACACAGACTAAACACCACACACAGTAAACACGTTTCTCAGCCATCTCGTGCAGTTCACAGCCACAAACATGCAACCTTTCAGCCTGTGTTCTCTGGATGGATCATTTAGGGAACACTATTGTATCTTAAATATACTCACATTCCATAAAAATACAGATAACAAAAAACAACACTGTAACTGCCATAGGTCTATGGCAGTTACAGTGTTATACCCAATGCATAGATAGTCTCAGAAGATTTGCCTGATACGCTGAGGAGAGCCAATGCGTTAAAGGCAAACTATGCTTAATTTTTTCTGACAAAGTTTGGTTTAAAGTAGGAGAGAAAAGGCTTTAAGACTTTAAAAACTCTAATTATTTCAAATTCTCTTGAAATGTGCCATCACATTTTCCACCCATTTACTGTAATGAGTGCAATGGTGGTTTGGCAAATTTCCACTGAATCAACTTAAACTCTTTGGCAGATAATGACAGGAAACCTGACCCATCAGACCGTGCACCTGAATGTGCAAAGTCTTCAGAAGTCACTGATAGGTCTGGTTGTATCTCATTATTATAAATATTAGAAAATATTGCAGATGAGAATGGTCTGTAAATTACAGCCCATTTGTATTATTGCCTTTTGAGTCCGCACAGATATAACTTTTTACCTCAAATGCATTTAAAGGTCCAGTATGTAGGATACAGGGGGATATATTGACATATAATAAGTATGTTTACTTCAGTGTATAATCACCTGAAAATAAGAAACGTGTTTTCATTACTCTAGAACAGTGGTTCCCAACTGGCGGGTCGTGGTCAAACAGTGGGTCGTGGGTCCATTCTGAATGGACCATATGTGAACTGCAAATATTTCAAGTTTGTAAAAATCACACTTAATTTTGAAGTGTAGTGAATTTAAGGCACATAGCTTTTATTTTGAAGTGCTATTTCTTGCTGTAGAGTGAGTGAATAACAGACAGCTACTTAACAGCAGTGATGAGGATAACGGCATTATAAATAAACAGCGTTACTAACAGCGCTACTTTTTTCAGTAACGAGTAATCAAAAAAGCTACCGTCTCCCCCGTTATAACGCCTTTACTGTTACTCACAATAGAATGATAAATAATAAATAAGTTATTTAAATGCATGATAGTATGTTGGACTGCAGGATGTTTCCACAGCTCTGCTCCCTCCGCCCCTTTCCTTCTCTGCATACACACAGGTGACGGTCAGTCAATGAAACTTTTCACATTTAAATTGCACGATTAATGGAGGTTCTTTAACTATTTTGCCAACAAGTGGGTGAAATATGGAAAGAATACAATAAAGATTTGTAGAAAGAGAGGATTAAAAGATTCAACTTCAAGAGGGGGACATTTCAAAGGCAGTGTGCAGATTCAGATTCTGTGTGAAATATGTACTCATCATTCAGATCTTGTTCAGCATACTGGCACTGTTACAGTCAAAGTAACGTTACATACAGTTGAGTTTCATTACATACAGTTCCATTAAGGGGGGGTGTCCAAGCAATTTGACATATTTAAGTAAGTAAGTAAGTAAAGTTTATTTATTTAGCACCTTTCACAGATATAAAATCACAAAGTGCTTCACAATAAAAGCAAAAACATAGACAATAATACAATGAAAATACAATAATATAAAAAAGGTCACAAATAAAACAAACCCATAAGAAGCAATAAAAGGAGGTAAAACATTTAATCAGTCAGCCACAGGCCTGTCTGAATAAAAATGTTTTAAGTTACTTCATAAAAAAAGTACAGGAATCTGTGGATCTCAGAGAGAAGGGGAGAGCGTTCCAGAGTTTGGGAGCAACAGCTTGAAAAGCACAGTCGCCTCGGGTTTTAAAATGGGTCCTAGGGATGGTGAGTAAAATCTGGTCAGAGGACCTAAGAGTCAGATTGGGCAAGTACGGGAGAAGGAGATTGGCAATGTACTATGGCATCTGACCATGTAAAGCTCTAAAAGTTAAAACCAAAATTTTAAAATTAATGTGGAATTTGATTGGTAGCCAGTGCAGAGAGGATAAAATTGGCGTGATATGTAATCTCTTGTTACTAATGATTAAAAGCCAAGCAGCTGCATTTTGGACAATTTGGAGCCGGTTCAAAGTGGTTTGGTTTAAACAGGTAAAAAGAGCATTACAATAATCTAAATGAGAGGAAATAAAAGCATGAATAATCATCTCCATCTCAACTCTGGTCACCATAGATCTTAATTTAGCAATATTCCTCAAATGGAGAAAACAAGAGCTAATAAACTGACTGACATGACTGTCTAGGGACAAGGACTGGTCAAGAATGACACCTAGATTTCTGACAGTACGCTGAGCGTGAGCACTTAAAGGCCCCAAAGAATGCTTAATGACAGGAATGGAGAGTTCCAGGGCAATTCTAAGTGATTCTGTCTTTTTAAAATTTAACTGGAGGTAGTTGTCAGACATCCAGCTTTTAATAGCATCCAAACAATCATTTAAAATAGACAATTGGCTGGACTCATCAGTTTTAAAAGAGCAGTATAGCTGAATATCATCAGCATAAAAATGATAAAAGATTCCGCTGTACTGACTAATAATGTGTCCAAGAGGCAGCATATACAGGGAAAATAACATGGGACCCAGAACAGAACCCTGCGGGACACCGCATGACAACAGCGCTGCATCCGACATATTTGAGCATTTTTTAAAACAAAAAGTAACACTATAGTTATTTTTCCAGGTAATTAGTTACTTTTATAGTGCAGTAACTCAGTTACTAACCCTTACTTTTTGGGAAAAGTAACGAGTAACTATAACTAATTACTTTATTAAAGTAACATTCCCAATGCTTAACAGAGACAGCAGACTAGTTCAACGAAGTGGACAAACTCAGGTATGACGCTGAATGTAATCAACTCTGTGGACCTTGAACTAATGACTAAGGAGAAATCTGGACCCCTTGGTTGGATCAGTTGGGAACCACTGCTCTAGAATGAGTTGTTTATATAAGGAGCTCACCATATTTCTACAGTAGACTGGAACAGACAAACCAAACACACCAAACGCTAGATAATTTTGCTTTTCGCACCATAATTAGCAGCCCCTCCATGACAAGAGCATTGGAAAAACTTTTTTTTTTTTTTTTTTTTACATGAAACAGTTTGAATCACCTGGTCCTTTTGTTTTGGAGATGAAGAGACCTCTGGAGATAATGTGGCTCTCACTAAAAACCTTGGAACATAAGGTGAGCACACATTAGCAGATGCTCATCAAAAACAGGCCAAACAGCATTGGAGAAACATTGATTTGAAACATGAAACTGCTTTATTCTGTGTTTTTACCGGTTTAAATCACCTGGGGTCTTATTTATAAACATTGTGTATACACACAAAATGAAGCTTTAAAGATCTGTATGCCACTTTCAATGGAAAAGTTGTGATCTATAAAACAGACTTGATGGGAGAAACTGTGATCCATGATCCAACATTTTGGAGATGGGAAATTGACGCTGCAGATGGTGAGGTGGAAGTCTGATTGTAGAAATTGCCGGTTATTTTTTTGGTGAACGCCATTTTTGGCTTTTGGCTGTACTTACATTTTTAGTATGGATCCTATCCATTGTTTTATAAATGAGACTCCAAATCTGTCTAAGAGGAAGAGACCTCTGCGGATAATTTGGCCCCCAGTAAAAACCTCCTAAACAATCAGCACTGAAGGAATTAGAAGAAGTTTCAGCAGGCTGCAGTCTACAATCCTCACCAATAGATGCCACTAAATCCCCCTAGTTCTTACACCCTCCTTTTGCAGAGCGTTGTTGCTTTCACCAGTGGCAGCCCTCACAAACATTTTGTGCAGCCCTCCAACATGACATGAAATGCATGCATTATATTGTAATCATTTGCCATTCATTTCAGTACTTTCAGTTTTAAGAGCTTACATTTAATACACTACTGGGCGACTGCATCAAACTTCCTGGGACCAGGGTAGTAAAACATCTGCCCTCCGAAGCATATTTGAAATGTTTTATATTAAAAGGATAGTTTTGGATTTGTTGGGGGGTTATCCATATTCAGTGGATGCTATATTGGGAGTATTTTCACTGCTTTACTTTTCTGTCAGACAACCCATTCTAACAGGTATGCCACTGATGTTGTAAGACTTTGGTGAATTTGATCTAACCCTTTAAAACACCAAACTCACACAATTACACAAACAAACTAACTGATCAAGGCAGTGGTAGACCAGCAGCTCCTGTCTTCAAGCAATGATAAATTATTCTTTTCCTCAGTGGAGTGTGGCTTTGAGGAGAGAGCTATAACGGCTCCATTTTCCAGTTAGAATCATTGTCTAACATTAACATAAATATAGCGTTCACTTGAACTGATGTTGGATTTTTTTAGGTGGCTAAAATAAGTTTTGTTCATGACCCCTCCACAGCACTAGATTGCTTACCTTCCATGTTAGACTACAGCCTCCTACTCCAAACTGGGGGTGTGCCAACTGACATCTGCTGTATGTAATATACTGTCTATGGATAAGTAACCCATACAACCCGTTTTCAAAAAAAACTGAACCATCTCCAACATTAACATTAACATCTAAAATTCGAGATATAGATTTTTCTTTCTTCCTTTTTATTTAATTTTATTTTTTATTTTTACTCTATTTATATATTTATTTTTATACCGTATTGGATATAATAATACCAAACCCTCTATTTCTTATCCACACACACGCGCGCACACACACACACACACACACACACAGACACACACACACACACACACACACAAACAAACAAACAAACAAACAAACATCTTCAGCTGTTGCCGTAGTGCACCAGAATTTGCACTTGTGCCTCTAGCTCCATGTTGGGGTCCCGAGGTTGTGACCAGCACAACTGAGACAACACTTACACAGTAGCATGGCATCCTTCCTTCGAAGTGTAACCTCTAAACAGAAAGGTTTTCACACTGAAAACAGTGATGAGGCAGGGTCGGTAAAGTAAACTGCTTGAGTTATTTCACACCTCTCAGTTTAGTCTCACTGTGTTCACATGCATTGTATATTAGTCTAAGCCCAGCATAAATACTGCAGCTTTGAACGCCTCATTGAATGCTACCCATGGATGCAGTTCAGAGATTAACTTGTCAACTGTGAATAGAGCTCAGCCGGTTATTCTCCAAAATCCTTCATTAATCAAAGCAACATCTGCATCATCTGCCTCCCTGCACTGATACTCTGTGTGTTTGCTGTGGATTTTTATTTGGTTAGAAAGTGTTGTTTCCCAGAGTTTCAGGGGTGTGTTTTATTGGGCAGTTTATATGAGTCATGTCTCACAATAATCAAGGAGGTCGAGGCACAAACAAAGAGCCATCTGCAGAGGGCTGATTACTTCCTGAAAGCAGTGCGCTTGCTCTGCGTGTCCTGTTTGCTGGAAATCAGGCAGTTCTGAAGATCTGAGAGAGTTAATTGGTTGGCAGACAAACATGGACAGACCTGTGTGTGTGTGTGTGTGTGTGTTTAAGGGGGTCCAACACGTGTTATATTTTACACACTGTCACCTTGACTAACTTCATTTATTTATTAAAATGTATTTTACAGTCAGATGATGTAAACTGAATAAAATATGTGTCAGTCTTCAGTGATGCTGGAACATTTGGGGCGCATAGTGTTTTTGATTTTGCTTTTACATGTTTCATATTGTACCTATTCTGCTGTCATTATACAGTCCATTTCAGTTATGCCCAGATACATGCATATGTCTTGGAAATATAGATATCCAATTAACTAACACTATTTGTTCATCTGTAGTTAAATTCTGACTGTACTGAATTCTGTTGAAAAAGTCATATTTTTTACTATTAGTAATGGAATCAACAGTTAACACTGCTCAAAAAAATAAGGGAACACTTAAATCACACACCAGATCTTGATAAACGAATCATTCTGGTTTTAAAATCACACCAAAAATCAAAGTAAAATTTGAAATCACAGGCTGATCCAACTTGTGAATTTTATCACGGCACCTCATAATGTGACTCAGTAGTATGGTCCCCTGCATGCCTGTATCCACTCCTGACAACATCTGGGCATGCTCCTGATGAGTCCGTGGATGGTGTCCTGGGGGATCTCCTCCCAGACCTGGATCAGTGCATCAGTGAGCTCCTCTACAGTCTGTGATGGTACTTGGCGGTGTCAGACGCTCCGATACATAACGCCCCGCTTTACCATCTTGAGACTCTTTACATGAGCTCCTGTCACAAGTGCTCAGTGTGAACCTGCTCTCGTCTGTGAGGAGAACGGGACACCAGTGCCGGACCTGCCAGTTCTGGTGTTCTCTGGTGAATGCAAATCAAGCTGCACAGTGCTGGGCTGTGAGCACAAGTCCCACTAGAAGACGTTGGGCCCTCACGCCACCCTCATGGAGTCTGTTTCTGACAGTTTGGTCAGAAACATGCTGCTGGAGGTCATTTCGTAGGGCTCTGGCAGTGCTCCTCCTGTTCCTCCTCGCACAAGGGAGCAGATACCAGTCCTGAAGCTAAGTTGATGCCCCCCTGTCCAGCTCTCCTTGTGTAACGGCCGGTCTCCGGGTATCTCCTCCATGCTCTTGAGACTGTGCTGGGAGACACAGCAAACCGTCTTGCAACTGCACGTAAGGATGTGCCATCCTGGAGGAGCTGGACTACCTGTACAATCTGATTGGACTGCAGGTACTGCCTCATGCAACCAGTAGTGACAAGGACACTAGCAGAACGCAAAACTAAAGAAGAATCAGTCAGGAAGGATAAGGAGAGAGCAACTGTCTGTGGCCACCACATGTAAAACCATTCCCTTTTTGGGGGTTGTCTTGCTTTTGCCTCTCCACTGCACCTGTTGTCACTTTCATTTTCACCAAAGCAAGTGAAACTGATTCACAATCACTTTTGCTTCCTAAATGGACACATTGATATCCCTAAAGTTTAACTGAGTCTGTGTTAGACTGTGATGATTACGTGCTCCCTTAATGTTTTTTGAGTGGAGCCGTAACGGAGTACTGACAGAACTGGCTTTGCATCCAGGCAACTTCTATTTTGCCTCGTCTCATCACTGAATAGAAAACAAGTGCAATGGCTGTGGTTACACTGTTTCCTCTGTGAAGCTGGTGATTGTGGTGGACACGTTTGCTATTATAAGGGAGCACATAACAGAGTTTTTCTTCAATTTCCTTAAAGGGACAATTCACCCCAAAATCAAAAATACATATTTTTCCTCTTACCTGTACTGCTATTTATCAATCTAGATTGTTTTGGTGTGAGTTGCTGAGTGTTGGAGATATCAGCCGTGGAGATGTCCTTCCTTCTCTCCAATATAATAAAACTGCAGATGGCACTCGGCCTGTGGTGCTCAAAGTACAGAAAACAGTTTCATGTAGGAACTAGATTCTTTCTTTTGAACCACACCAGCCAACTGTGTCACGGCACACAGGGAAGCATGCATCTACTTATGGACAAGACGCTTGTGCTCATGACAGAACAAGATGTAAACATTAACAGCATCCTCTTTGACTGAGCTGTAACATTGGCTACCTCAGTGGTGCTAGGTGGGCTTGCAGTGGATGAACGCTTCATTCTGCATGGTCTAATATGGTTGATGGGTGTAGTTCAGTGGAAAGAAAATAGTTCCTACATGAAACTGCTCACAAAAAGGTCTGTGGGTTATCTTGAGTTATTGGGTCACAATTTCTGGAAAAGACATTTATACTGAGTGTTTCAAATGTATTTGTTTGGCACTTTGAGCACCACAAGCCAAGTGCAACGTAGTTACATAAAATTGGAGAGAAGGCAGACAACTCTACGGCTGAAATCTCAGACACTGGACAACTCACACCAAAACTGTCTGGACTGAAAAATAGAACTACAGCTAAGGGAGGAATATGTATTTTTGAATTTGGGGTGAACTGTCCCTTTAACATTGTCTCCACCATCAACCGTATCCACCTCCATAAAGAAAACATAAGCGGCCAAATGAACATTTGAATATACATCAGTGTCAAGTCAAGTCAAGTTCAACTTTATTGTCATTTCCACATACACACATACAGAGAACATGGGAATGGAATTGTGCTTTCTCTCTGCCCCAAGGTGCCATCATACACTTACAAAATGTAAAAATCTAAACATAAAAAATAAATACATATCACACATTGTAAGTATAAAAATCTAAAGATAAAAAGTTACAAAATATATATATACACATACACATCACATCAAGTTATAAAAGAAATGTACACATCACACATATATACATATACAGATAAATAACAGCACACGTAGAATAATTAACTAGAGTCTGGTGGGTGTGACGCTAGCAATTTCAGAGCTGTTTCCAGCTAAACGAAAAGGATCTTTCCCTTTAAATTAAAGGGTCTGTCTCTGTGGGGATCTTTTCCATAATATTGTCACACACTTCTAATAACCATCTGATCCTGTCAGTGGCAAAAATAAGCACTGTTAGTGGATGTACATTGACAGTGCTCAATTAACTGCAGGGAGTACATTGCGGCTTGCTTTACTGCTTCCGGCTGCAGCACTCTCTCTCAGTACTGGATCAATTTCAAAAATTGTTGTTCTCATTAGTCACTTTGACACAAAAAAAATTAGGAAAACAGGGTTCAGGCTGAAAAAAATACCAAAGTTAGCTATTAACTTTGACTGACTGTAGGCCTACTTCTATGCATTCAGGTGCCCGTTAAACTGTTCTCATTTGACCATGCTTCTTGACCTGTCTTATCTTTTTGCTGCTGTGCCTATGTGTTCCTAGATTGCAGAAGTAGGGTTTTACCCTAACTGCTAAAAATGATGTGACAAACTGCCAATATTCTCTTTAAAAGCACTAGGACTATCTCTCACACACCAGCCTAACATGCCCATGTGTCGCTCCCTCTGTGGGCTGAGAAAACTCTAACTCCCTTGCTGTTTGTTTTTTTTTTTAGAACAAATGCAATTGATAATTCTAATCTCTAATGGTTTGGGGACAAGACTTCTTGTCTGTGTTCCTGAAAATTTACCATTTGGATGAATACTCTCTGCATGCACACATACATGCACCCAAAAACATGACCAGCACACCCACAATGACAGCTTAACTTCACAAACCTTCACACAGCAGGTGGGCTTTTCAAGTTCAGGGAAAACAAAAGTTTTAAGAGGAAAACATGGGAGCCATTAAGTGTGAAAACTGTGAGAACACAACATTTTTGGCTTCAAAGGCCTGTTTCAGGTTACCTCGTCTCCGGGCCAGGTTGTGAAACAGATGACACCTCAGTAATGTGATTACTGCACTGTCAGCCTGATGCTTTTCCACAGCACCACAGGGCATTTTTTTCACCACTTGTTTTCAATGGTTTGGTCACAGCAGGTGCGTATCTCCAATCAACCATTCTGGCACCTCAGTGGGTGCCAAGTTGAACTTGTCTCAACTTTTCAATGTGAAAATATCTCTTCAAACAGGTGCCGCTCTTCACCATTACAACTCTGCTGTATGACATACCTGCAGGCAGTGGTGAAGAAAGTAGTTAGATTCTTTCCTTAGGTAAAAGTAACAATACCACAGTTTTAAAAAATCCTGTTACAGGTAGAAGTCCTGCTTTCAAAGTTTTACTGATGTCAAAGTACTCATTGTGCAAAGCAGCCCATTTTGAAATTTTAAATAAATGAGGCCCCAAGGTCCTAGAATATGATAATCCTTTCATCTTTTTGCACACAAGTAGTTAGTTTTGTTGTGGGACAAGTTGTAACTTTACCCCTAGTACAGGGTGATTTCATGTACATCCCAGCAAACGTAAATTTATACAGTAGGCTGCTTTGACAAATGCTCGTAGTTCCACTGCCTATGGGGAGTTGGGGTACTAAGGGAGGTTCCTCACCTCTGGATGGCTGAGGATGGATATATTTGTGTTATTTCTAGATTGAGCTGCGCCCTATCATCTGTCATATCTTTTTTTAATTACTGTGAGCATCTCCAGTGTGATTGTGTCCGCTTCAGTAGCATCAAAGGGAATTTCAAAGGTTCTGATCTTTTTGTAGACATAACTTGTCAAGTGTGAACAACAGAGTTCACCGCTATAAATGTCTTCTAGGAGAGAGTGCGTACTTCTGCAACTATATCTATGGCTAGATCTGTATCTGCCCTATACAAGTATCAATCAATCAATCAATCAATCAATCAATCAATCAATCAATCAATCAATCAATCAGTCAATCTTATTTATAAAGCCCAATATCACAAATCACAATTTGCCTCACAGGGCTTTACAGCATACGACATCCCTCTGTCCTTAGGGCCCTCACAGTGGATAAGGAAAAACTCCCCAAAAAAACCCTTTAATGGGGGAAAAAAACGGTAGAAACCTCAGGAAGAGCAACTGAGGAGGGATCCCTCTTCCAGGACGGACAGACGTACAATAGATGACATACAGAACAACAAGTATGTATAGTGATAGTGAATATGTATAGTTTTGCATTGTTTTAGTGGAATGACTTAAGTTTAATTTTGTGGAATTTCTTCCAGCAAAACAGGCAAACAGATACATTTCATTCAAGCATATCACAGCATCTCTGATTCATTTCTGTCAAGCAGCACAATCCATGCAATAAAGAGCTGGCCTTCTTTAAGTGTCTTTATGCTAAATAAAAAGAAAAGTTACTTAAAAATGGGATGTGGTGTGTAGCAGTGTGCAGGAAAAATAATAAAATGAAATATACTTAAAAAAAATAATATATATATATATATATATATATATATATATATATATGTATATATATATACATAGACAAGAAGTCTCGTCAATTGCATTTGCTATGAAAAACCAGCAAGGGAATTAGAGTTTTCTCAGCCCACAGAGGGCATGTTAGGCTGGTGTGTGAGATATGCTTCCAGTACTTTTAAAGATGTTACAACTTGAGTCTTAATTTTCTAGTTTGTCACATCATTTATATATCGTCATATTTTCTATTTATATATATTCATATATATCAGTTAGGGTAAAACCTTACTTCTGTAATCTAGGAACACATGGGCACTGCAGGAAAACGGTGTAATGAGAAGTACAGTCAGTCAAAGTTAATAGGTAACTTTGGTATTTTTCAGCCTACACCCTGTTTTCCTATTTTTTAGTGACTAATGAGAACGACATTTTTGGAAACTGATCTAGTATTGAGAAAGAGCGCTGCAGCTAGAAGCAGTAAAGGAGGCTGCAAAGTAATCCCTGCAGTTAATTGAGTACTGTAAATGTACGTCAACTAAAAGTGCTTGTTTCTGCCACTAACAGGACCAGATGGTTATTAGAAGTGTCTGACAACATTATGGAAAGGATACCTACAGAGGTGGACCTTTTTGTTAAAGAGAAAGATCCTTTATGTTTATCCGGAAACAGCTCCAAAACTGCTATCATCAAACCCACCAGACTCTACTTCTTATCACACTGATGTATGCTCAAATGTTCATTTGGCTGCTTATGTTTTTAATGGTTGATGGTGGAGTCAATGTTATGAGCGATTATAATCCTGATAGAGTCATATCGGCTCGGACGTCGCCCGGGTCAACAAAGTCCGTGTCAGTTGCTAGGGAATCAGGGCAATCTGATGGCAAATAGGTTACTAGAACAAGACATACATGGACAAGCACGGAGAATATGGAATTGATGGAATGCTACTATACAAGCAATACCAGAGAGAGGGGATATATGCAGAGAATGTGGGACCTATGGATACTTCAAAACTCACAATCAAAACTAAAAAAGAAACATCTGGTAGCACCAGTATTCCAACATCTGCAACCGCCAATTACTATCACAACTAGAGATTGATGAAATACTTCAACAATGCTACGGCAAGGGGAGCCAGGACGACAGGTCAGTGGGGGGATGTCATTATCACCCCCACAGTCCAAGACTGGGTACCAAGCCCCAGTAAGGGGCAGTAAGGCATTTTAAGTAAACTTCAAAAATGCCTTAAAGACATAAGAACCTGGATAAGCTCCAATTTCCTTATGTTTTAGCTTCTCTGCACTCTATCTCCTACTACTGCTGCTATTACTAGTCATACTTTTACTGTTATTATACACATATGATTATCATTGTCACATACACATACTATCATATATTAATATATACTTACAACATATTGTACCACAATTACCACTATTATTATTACAATATTCTGACTAAAATGAATGTGACTGTAGCTGTTGTCATTACTGTCTGCCCTACATCTCTCTATGTCTCAATTTCTCTCTCTCTTTCTCTTTATGTATCATTTTGTCATATGGATTACTGTAAATTTATTATGTTGATCTGTTCTGTACGACATCTATTGCACGTCTAACCTGGAAGAAGGATCCCTCCTCAGTTGCTCTTCCTGAGGTTTCTACCATTTTTTTCCCGTTACGGGGTTTTTTGGGGGGAGTTTTTCCTTATCTACTGTGAGGGTCCAAGGACAGAGGGATGTCGTATGCTGTAAAGCCCTCTGAGGCAAATTGTAAGAGCAGCTGACCTGAGAAGGAAGATCGTGAGCAAACTGGAAACCTGGAGCCCCAAAGCTGAGTTGCCAAGTACCTTCAGATGATCTGCTAGAAGATGTGATTGCTGCCCTTAATACCATCCCTACAAGGACCACCATTGAGACCAACAAGCTGATTCACAGGATAGCAACAGTAATCCTGGAGATGTTTCGATACAAGGTGGACATGGTACATAAGAACCAGTACCCTCCATGGAAGAGACAGCTGCAGGCCAAGATAAGGGCAACACAGAGAGATGTTAGCCAACTAGCAGAGCTACAAAGAGGGAACATGGTGAATAAAGTGCTACCAGGGAAACACTCTCCAATCGCCTTTGTTTGGCACTCGAAACTGCCAAACAAAGACTAACAGCTCTGGCCACCCAGCTGAAGAGATACACCAAAGAAGTAGATAAGGTGTTCTCTCGGTGCAGGGAAATAACAGCAGGTCAGACCTACCAAGAGCTGAGATGGAAACATACTCGATGGGCATATGGGAAAGAGAAGCATCCCACAACTCCCAGTGCAACCAAAGCAACCTCCTTTAACAAGAACCAGTAACCATCTCAATGGCAGAAATCCAGGAAAGAGTGTCAAAGATGAAGAGCTGGACAGCACCGGACCCTGATATGATCCATATATACTGGCTGAAGAAGCTAACTGCACTCCATGAACGCCTAGCAGCACAGATGACCCAGCTGCTAAGGGAAAGAACCCACCCAGAATGGCTGACACAGGCAGGACAGTCCTGATCATAAAAGACCTCCAGAAGGGAACCATCCCATCCAACTACAGACCGATAACCTGTCTCTCCACAACATGGAAGCTCCTGTCAGGCATCATAGCAGCTAAGATAACTAGGCATATGGGCCAATACATGAGCGAGGCACAGAAACGAATTGGCAGTAACACCAGAGGAGCCAAGCACCAGCTACTGGTCGACAGAGCAATCGCCCAGGACTGCAAGAGAAGGAAGACCAACCTGTGCACCGCCTGGATTGACTACAAGAAAGCCTACGACTCAGTGCCACATACATAAATACTGAAATGTCTTGAACTATACAAGATCAACAGGACACTAACAGCCTTCATAAAGAACTCCATGGGAATGTGGAAGACAACCCTAGAGGCCAACTCAAAGCCAATTGCCCAAATCAACATCAAATGTGGCATATACCAAAGGGATGCACTGTCATCACTGCTGTTCTGCACAGGCCTGAATCCCCTCAGTCAGATCATCAAGAAGACTGGCTACAGATACCAATTCCGAAGTGGAGTAACAATCAGCCACCTGCTCTACATGGATGACAACAAACTGTACACCAAGAATAAGCGAGAGATCGACTCACTGATCCACACCACCAGGATCTACAGCAAGGACATAGGGATGTCATTGGGATTAGTGGGATAAGTGTGGCTGGATGGTATCAAAGAGAGGCAAGATGATCAGAACTGAGGGAGTCGAACAACCAGAGGGCAACATAGGAGATATCCAGGACAGCTACAAGTACCTTGGGATCCCACAGGCTAATGGAAATCATGAAGAGGCTGCAAGGAAGTCGACCACAACCAAACACCTCCAGAGAGTAAGGCAAGTCCTGAGAAGTCAGCTGAATGGTCAGACCAAGGTCTGAGCCATCAATATACACGCACATCAGGTGGATTTCACTGGGAGCTGATTTATCAGCAGAGGTCTCTTCTTCTCCAAAACAAACAGACCCGGTGATTTAAAACCGGTAAAAACATTGAATAAAGCAGTTTCATTTTACACAGCAGTATTTCTCTTCAGCTCATCACAGGCAGTCCACTAGGCCAGCACCTGCAAGTCTGTGCTGATCCAGAGGTTCAGGAGGTTTTTAGCAGAAGCTGAAATATCCACAGTGGTCTCCTCCTCTCCAAAACAAACTGACCAGATTTAAATCAGTAAAAACACTGAACAGCCCATTCTAAGGTAACGAAAACACAATAATTCTTATTTTCAGGTGATTATACACTTAAGAAAACAAGAAACAAATGATTAGATTATATTCATATGCATATATGCCAGTGTAGCCTGGACCAGCACTTTTTCTTGTGACACATTTTGTTGCAAAGTAATTGATTGCAATAATTTTATGCAACCTCTTCCCAACATACAACACAATACATAAATGTTGGAGATACAGGAGGGCAAAAGTGAATAAACTTTGGATGGTGGTGTGACAGCTGCAGGGACAGCTCAGCAAAATAACAACAGAGGGAGAATAAACACACAATAATTAGGTGTGTGAATCACCAGAGATTCCATGATAAGATATTATCAAGATACTTAAGTTACAATACAATATTAGTGCAATTTTAAACAATATGTTTAACTATATCTTGTGTATTACGATAACTCATATTGCAATATAGTTTGATTAATTACCTTTTTTTAATCAACATTTATTTTATCTAATCAGATGAAGTTTTAAAGATTAAATACCTCACTTCAATCATTTTTATGGCAGCAAAATGTATCTAGTGGAATGACAAGCATTTTTTTTTTACTATTATACTAGGCTATCAAAAGTTTAATTTGTAT
Organism: Epinephelus fuscoguttatus; assembly: GCF_011397635.1. NCBI lineage: Eukaryota > Metazoa > Chordata > Actinopteri > Perciformes > Serranidae > Epinephelus > Epinephelus fuscoguttatus. The sequence continues at coordinate 4,235,155 of NC_064755.1, forward strand.
TTGCAGTATTAGCAATTTATATAATAAAAATATTGATCCTTTTTTCCAAATATAGATTCAATATTGCCATACAAAACACTGTGAAACAATGCTGTATTGATTTCCATCCCCAATCCTAACAGCAATAAACCTATAAATGAAATAAGAATATGTTTTAGCCCTTTTTGAAATTTTGACTTGAAACTTAGCAGTGGTTCCATCAACTCCATCAGCATACACTATAATAATTTACTAAAACTATAAAGTACATTCATTTTTTGTACACACCAAACTGCCAAAATTGCTGCACATTGTCACAACAACATTTAACCATGCACACACAGGAGCCTGTCTTACCTCTGTTCAGAGAACAGGGGTGATTTAAGACCAGCTGACAGATGACACATTGACCCAGTGCTCACAGAGACCATCCTATAACTAGAAAGCCACACACTTCATCCAAGTTTTCATTAGTAGGTTTGCTCCAAAGTAGCCCAGATGGTTCAGGCTGATTGATTATTGTTCCTAAATTTAGATTTAGATTTGAAAACAACACGTAACCCTGCCAGCACCCTGTGAGAATGGCCCAGTACCAGATATGCTTGTTTGTTCCCTTTATTCTCATTCCTATCATAGCCATAATCCAACCAAGCTGTTGACAAAAACACAAGGGGACAACAATACAGTTAGAGAGTAGCTGGTAAACATAGTGGAGCATTTAGCAACTAAAGAGACAGATATTCTTCTCAAAACAAAGCTAAAAGAGAGTGAATATTGGACTTACTTTGCACTGGGAGGTTCAAACCACTGTGCCACCCCCGTTTTCATCAGGTGGACACAAACACAACTCCAAATGCATGCTAATGCATGCTAATGCTGCTGCTGTGTAAGTCAGTGGTTTCCTAACATGTTTTTCATATCGAGAGGTGAGAACAAGATGAGTGTAGTTGCCATTTTGGGCAAAAACAACAACAACAACAACAACAACAACAACAAAAAAAAATTCATGCTCCCAGTCACACCTATGGCCAACTTGGAGGCACCGATTGGCCTAACCTACATTTACCCAGAGAAAACCCATGCTGACACTGGGAGAACCTGCTCTTTATCAAAAAACAAAAGACTGAACACTGAACACACTTAACTATTTGGGGTCCAAAAGACCAAAGTGCACTTACCCGTGTATTTAAGGTAAGGTTACTAATATTATTACTTTTTTTGGTGTTCAGCTGTGGCTGATTGGATCTTGGTCATAATGAAGTCCTTCCCTGCCTGCTGGGTTTCAAACATGTTTACCTGCCTGCTGAAAGAGATCCTGACACGGCTGGATATATGAGACCATATCCCCTCCACTTTTACCTTGTTGAATACTGCTCTGTGTCCACTCAAGTCAGCACTGTAATCTAGGAAGATTAGGACCAGTTTTCACTGGAAGTCTGCAACCGTCCCTTCTGCCTGACCAGACACTGGATCCTGCTCTTTCTCCTGGTAGTAGTGGTAGTGAACTTGAATGACTGCAGCAGATGGTCCCCCTCCTGAGGCATCTGTGCAGTAGCACAATGTGCCCTGTCCAAGATCTGGGCCCCTCCAAGCCATTAGGACCCCCAGATTTGTCTTATAGAGGGCCAGTGATGAACTGAGAAGGATTTCCCTTTTTCAAACCTTCAGGTACACCTATAATACGTCAGTTGTACTGTCTTCTCGTGTTTACCAGATCATCAGTTTTCACCTGTAGTTTTTATAGTCACCATTCAACTACACATATCATGATTGCATGGCCTGCAAGTGAACATCAAACTTATTCAGTCCTTCATGATAGCGCAGTTTGTCACTACATTCATCAGGGGTGATTTTAATCTGAGACATGGCTCAATTGATCTCTTCTCCTAGACACTTGCTCTCTTCTTGAATAACTTCTCTGACTAGCTATCTCTCGAGCATCTGTAGCATGTTTTTGTCCAAATGGTCTTACTAATATCATTAGCCTTAGCTACTAACCTAGCTTGTACGGTTTTAATAGGTTTGAGAGGTATTTTGTTTCCCAAAAACTGAAATACATCATTTACTTTCAAAATATCAAAATGAAAAGTCACTTATTCAGATAATTTACACGGATTATAACTTATTTATGCATAAAAAGTTGGGAACTTGCAGTTCATAAGTCTACTTCATGACATGACCCCTCAAACCATTCCTTTGAAATTACCTGGCTTGGGGCGTCGGTACATAGTGGATAGTACCGGCGCCCCATGTACAGAGGCATTGCCTTGCTGCAGTGGCCACGGGAATCCAGCTTGCAGCCCTTTGCTGCGTGTCAGTCCCCACTCTCTCTGTCTCCCCATTTCACTCTCTGTCCTGTCATTCAAGGCAAAAAGCCCACAAAAATAATCTTAATCTTATATACCTGGCTTCATATGGTAGGTATGGTTTATGCAAAAATGTGCTCAGTTGAATTAACTCTAACTTGAATATTTGTAAAAGTGTGTTGTCAGCAGCAGCTTTGTCACCCTTGTTATTTTAAGTTGCAAAAACTGATTAAAGTGTTAAGAAGTGGACAAGCTTCAGTCAGCAGGTTACAAATTACGTATGGCGTTACGTAAATTACGTTAGTATGGCAGGCTCTGACTTAGTGGATGTATGAATCAGTTGAAAGCGCCACTGATGAGACAAACACTCATATACACATAAAAAACATATCAGGACCAAAACAATTGAAAGCCCTTATTGCACTCTGCCGACAAAGAGAGAGAATCTCCAGTGTTGTAGTCATATATTCAACAGTTCATAAAGAGATGTAGATGCTGGTAATCTGATCCATATCTATATCTTGAAATATTTTATTCAATGTCATATTGTCATACATGTAATGCAGGGGTTTGTGAAAGCAGTCTGATTATGTGACTGTCTGCCACATGTAAAACAGTTGTGTTTCATAAAGAGCTCTCCTTAGTGCGGCCTCAGACAGCTGGGAGCCTCACCTGTTCCTTGTTACCCACGGAGAAAGAGAAAGGTATTTGTTACACTCAGCTATATTACTCCTAAGCCTCCGTCTTTATAGAGCGAAGAACGCAGACCAATGCAGAGATCGTTTTGATATTTGTACAGAGCAGTGAGTGGATCAAAGCGGGGCCGGCGGCTGTGGGTTGCAGGTGACTAGGGAAAAAAATATGTTTCATTACAGAATTCCAGCACCAGGCTGAGAGCATAGAAACAGAATGAGTAGAAGGTATATTGTTTGGCTTGTTACGGTTAACAGTAGATAAAATAAGTAACTTACTGGAACATAACTTTATTGATAAAATGAGACATCCTCAGTGGAAAAATAGCAGCAAACAGCTGTCCAACGTGTTGGAACTTATCACATCCCTATTACTCATTACAATAATTACTTTTCAAAAAAGCCTCACAACCCCATGTCCCTAAAAAGCCCACAAATAATACCTTATACATCAGCAATTCTTATCCAGTGGGACTGTGGCCCACTGGTGGGCCAGTGCGAGCCATGTAGTGGGCTGTGGAGGTTCTGCCAGTTAAAGTAACGATTACTTTTTGTTAGATATACAAAGCTTATTTCTGATAACTAAAACCCGTATTAAACAGAGATCACGTTATAGGGCCACTACAAAGTCCCCTCTTTATTCCACCTTTGCATTTTTACACCAGACCAAACAATGGCAGCATCATGCTGCTCCTGTATGTGATTTTAGACAGCAGGCTGACATCGCGGAAGCAAAAGCTTTATAAACAATACCAATGGTATTAACATGGAAATAACTACAATGTATTCTCTCTGTTATATGGCAGCTGATCTTGTCCTCTGCTGGGAAGGTAAAGAGCTCCTGGACCTCATTGTTTTCCAAATTTGTGGACATTTTTAGCCACTGTAGCAGTTAGCAGCTAATTCTCTGAATTAGCTGCTAACTGCTACAAGTTACTTTTTAAAGTTCCTGCAGTGGATCGCATGCATAATACTTTGTCAAAATGTCACACCCATGCCGCCCATGAGCCCGTCCTGCCAGCTGTCTTACCAGCTTTTTTATCAGCTGTCTTGCAGGCTGTCCCAACTCTGTCCCCCATTCCACAATTGTACCTTTTACAAAGTATGGCAATGTGAAATAACAGCATGAAATTTCCACTTTGAAGAGGCAGTGTAAAAGGAACGTAAATGCGCTCAAGAATTCACATAAATATAAAACATCAAATAAAAATGTTAAATTTCAGTGGCCAGTTATGTTTGAATATCCCCACGGCAATCACGACACAAAGTGTTTTGCCACTGTTAGCTTGCCAAGGTTACCCTGGATGACACAAAACTGATCTGTTTTTGAAACAAAAAAAGTGATGTAGGAGATGACCCTGTGCCAGAAAAAGCTCCAAAGCATGTGGTGAGGAAACATGACCCTGAATACATTAAATCTGGATTGAATTGGCGGGCAGTGATGCTGAGCAAATAAACACAGTGTGTTGATTGTAAAGGATCCTGTCAGATGAGACGCTAAAACCATCGAAGCTCCAGAGACACTTAAACACAGAGCAGCAGGGATGTGTTGGGAAGCCAAAAGAATATTTACTGAGGAAAAGGGACAGGCTTCAGGTACAACAGAAAGTTATCACATTAACAGCTGACAGTGGCATAGCACATATTTACAGCAATGTTTATTTTTTTCTCCTGTTGTTGTCATGTTTTTTTGTTTCTTTTAAAATTTGTTTGTTTCTCTGTCTATAATTTGTGATCTGCATGTTTTGCAACTAATTTTTTGTTGACCACCAATAGTTTTTTGTATGCAAAAAAAAAAAAAAAAAAAGTTAGTTCCTGATATCACCCCGTCACATATCGACGTTTGGTCATGGACTTTCCACATCCACATTTGACGTGGTACCCTGGGTGCATTGGTTGTGGACGTCCTGTCAACTTCAGCCTGTTACATGCATTGTGTGTTTTCAAAATACACGTTTTGCCAGGAAATGTACAGTTTGCACACATTCTTTTTCAAAATAAATGCACTACATCGGTACAGTACTGTGAATTCATGTGTTTTTCCTTCAACAACACACACACACACACACACACATGGTTGGGTTTAGGCAACAAAAGCTCATGGTTGGGTTTAGGACGTAAAAGGACGTTTTTTTTTTCATTGGTATCTGACACCAGAGGTCACTGACCAAGTGCCGGTATTTGATGACTTTGAAGTGAGACCAGGTTGCATAATGTTCATGTTAGTTGATTCATGAAATTAACTTTTTAAATAACAATTTTAACGCTCAGGGGAAGGTCTCAAGTATTTTCAAGGTGGAAAAGCTCAAATCTAAGTCAAGTCACAAAACATTGGTGTTAAAGACCAAGTCAAGTCACAATTTTTTTCTTTAATTTTGTCGAGTCTGAAGTCATCTAATTTGTGACTGAGTCCAACTTTAGTCCATGTCATGTGACTCGAGTCCACACCTCTGTTTAAAAGTAAATAATGTAACATAAGAATAAAAAAATTTAAGAAAATTTACACCTATAGGGCTCTAGTATCGCAGACCGGGCGAGGTGGGGGCGCAGCGCACCTGCGTTTCGCCAACTGGGTGTGGCCAAGTGGACTTTGCAAGTTTGGCACACCGTGCACCTGGCGCAGCTACTCCTCTATCCCACCTCTGTCCCTCCTACCTGCACAAGTCGGAAAGAGGGAGGAGAGAAGGCGTGGAGTGGGTTTTACACACATCACACCAATCAAATGAGCCCCTCTCCTCGCCCTTAAATGCGCCGCACGAAGGCGTAATGAGAGTTTACTCAGTTCGCCATGGCAGAAGAAAGCAGCAGCATCAGACGGCCAAACTTCTCTCAGGAGGAAACTGATGTTTTGGTCCGGGAGGTCCAAGCTCGCAGTGTCCGAATATACCTGTGCCTGTGCTGACAGTAGACCTGGTTTCAGCTGGAGAGCTTTTAGCGCACCTTCGGCGAAGCCTTTTGGCACGAAACTGTCACTGCGCCAAGCTGGATCTGTCGACACCTCCCCCTGCTGTGCCGCCACACCCATCTCAGCGCACCTCGGTCTGCCAAACTACCAAACTGAGTGCGCCTCGGGTTGCGCTGCTCGAAACTAGCTCTGTGCGTGGTTCCCCACCCTGCACCACCCTGAGCTGCGCCGGGAAACTAGAGCCCATTGTATTTTTTGCCTTCTTCTTTCCTGTTGAATGAATATAACTGTGGAATCTTCATATAAGTTTGTCAATGCAGGAGAACAAAATTCAAGAAGATCAAGGACTGTGGATTTTGTTCACTGTCCGATTTGGAGCAGCAAGAGGTAGAGCGGGTCACTCACTGATCGGAAGCTCAATGGTTCAATTCCTAGCTCACCCCACAAACAGAGTTTGTGTAAATGTTTACCTGAGTAGCAGGTAGCAGGCACCTTGTATAGTAGCCTTGGCCACCAGTGCATAAATGTTTGTGTAAGCAGGTGAATGAGTGTGATTACATGGACAGTTTAATTCCCTTTTCATTCGGAATGAAAGTTCATTCCTATTAAAAGTGATCTTGTAAACACCTAATTCAGAATGAAAATGGCCAATGCGATTGAAAAGTCAATCCGATGTAAGGGGATGGAATATTTAATTTCTAATTCCGAATGAAAGAATTTCTTGCACTTGTATACACTCATTCCTCTTTAAATTCATTCCAGTCTTTATGTGCATGCTCGTTTCCTTGCCCTTATGGCGTGATGACGTATATAGCGCGTAGCAATGGGCTGAGATAGAGCAGTCGGACTCGTTGCACATTCACCAAAGCACAGTCTTCTAACTCCCTTCTTCGACCTTCTACCTTCTACCTCCCTTCTCCTCCTCAACAGACGAAGCATTAGCAGAACAAGGTTGTTGTGGTACTGCTGCTTCAAGAATACAAGCAAAACAAGCCAGAAAAAGGCACTAAGAATGGTGTCGTCAACCATCTTGTTATCCGAAAAGAGGATTGTGTTTTCTTCTGGTAAAGGTAGATGCGCAACATCCACCCCACCCCCTATCCAATCAGAAACCTTCCCTGCCCCAAACCTTGCACGGACCTGAATACAGGCGATTAAAAGGCGATTAAACTGATCTCCCGTGTAAACCCTCATTCGGAATGAATCCACGTAAACTACCTGGAAAGACAAATGATTTCATTCAGATTTATTTCATTCTGAATGAGAAGCCATCATGTAACTGCACCCAATGTGACATGAGGTAGTCAGAAGAATAGAAAGACACTAAACAAATGCAAGTCCATTTAACAACAAGTGTGAATGATATTAGGTCTTCTCTTTTGCCGTCTCTATCAGATCCTGCTGTCTCTCCCATCTGTCCTGCTGTTTTTGAGAGTTTTGAGCAAGTGTCTCTCACGACAATGGTATTGTTCAACACCTCAGACCTTCCTACTGTTCCCTTGACAGCATCCCACCTCATCTTTTTAAGGATGTTTTCCATATCATTGGGCCCTGTGTTATGGATCTGATAAATTCATCTTTGTTGACTGGCTGTGTTCCAGCTGCATTTAAGCATGCTGTGGTCCAGCCCCTCATAAAAAAAAACACAATCTTGACCCCACAGTCTTCTCCAACTTTAGGCCCATCTCCAAGTTTCCTTTTCTTTCTAAGGTCTTGGAGAAGGTGTATATGAAAAGCTGCAGTCTTTTATTGATCTAAATGGCATTTCTGAGACATTCCAGTCTGGTTTAGCACAGCGCTTTTAAGAATTTTAAATGACCTTCTTTTAACAGCTGACTCTGGTAACTCTGCTGTCCTGGTCCTTCTGGATCTGACAGCTGCTTTTGATACAGTCGATTACAATATTCTCCTGTCACACTTAAATACTTGTGTGGGCATTAGGGGTACTGTTCTGAAGTGGTTCGATCCTACCTCTCAGATAGAAGCTTTTCTGTCCAGCTGGGCCAGTATTCTTCGGCCACTTCCCCCATGAGCTGTGAGGTGCCTCAGGGTTCCATTTTGGGCCCTCTCCTTTTTTTAATATACATCCTACCTTTGGGATCCAAGTTTAGAAAGCACAGTGTCTCATTTCATTGCTTTGCAGATGATGTTCAAATCTATCTGCTGTTAAAAACAAATGATCGAGCCTCTGTCCAGGTTTTATTAGACTGCGTCAATGACAGCCGATCCTGGATGGAAGTAAACTTTCTCTCCTTGAACAGAAATAAAACTGAGATAATTTTATTTGGCCAACAAAACCTCTTGGATGGCTATGACAGTGCCATTGGGACCCTTAAGTCTCACTGTCATCCTTTTGCAAGGAACCTTGGTTTTATTTTAGACAGTGATTTTAGATTTGACAAACAAATAAGCTCTATAGTCAAAACAAGCTTTTTTCAGTTGAGACTATTAGCAAAAGTAAAGGCATATCTCCCAAGAAATGATTTTGAGAGAGTTATCAATACCTTTGTTACATCACGCTTAGACTATTGTAATTCTTTGTTTGTTGGTCTTGACCAGTCAGCACTGCGCCATTTACAGATAGTCCAAAATGCAGCTGCCCACCTGCTGAGTGGAAAGAAAAAGCTTGATCACATTAGTCCTGTCCTTGCATCGTTGCACTGGCTGCCCGTTAATTTTAGGATCCAGTTCAAAGTTTCATTAATTGTTTTTAAATGTTTAAATGGTTTGGTACCATCTTATTTATCAGAGCTTGCTCAGCCTCACAAGACTACAAGTACCTCGGGGACCGAGCCTTTTCAGTGGCGGCCCCAAAGCTGTGGAACAGCCTGCCTTTCCAGGTTAGATCTGCACAGTCTGTTGAGCACTTTAAAACTCTGCTGAAAACCCATCTTTTCTCCTTGGCGTTCAATCCATGCTAGGCAAGTATTCTCAGCTCTTTCTGTCTTACTTTCTGTTTTATTCTAACTTTGTTCTAAATTGATTTCTTATTACTGTTTTATTTATTACTGTATTTGTGCTTGATTATTTATATTGTATCTAACTGTACAGCATAACTGTACAGCACTTCGGTCAACTGTTTTTTAAATGTGCTTTATAAATAAACTTTGACTTGACTTGACTTGAACAGGAGAAATAATCACAGTAAGTAATTTGAATATACATAATTTGTAGATGAAGTATGGGAACCTTACTATGGTTAAAGACAGACTTGAAAAATTATGAACCTATCCTTGAATTTATCACTCTGATGGGAGGCATCACTTCATAATGTGTACTTACTTTTATAGCTGTATGCTGCTGATAATACCTCTGTACTTGTGCTTCATTAAAATATAAAAGGTAGGACTTTAAACTAGTGGTGGGAATCACCAGAGGTCCCATGATACCATATAATCACGACACTAAAATCACGATACCATATAATTGCCATTTTAAATGTGTTGTGTTATGCTGAGTATTGTGATAATATATATCGAGTTATATTGCAATTCATTGTGCTATTTAACTGCAAATTATGCCGAAAAAGAAAACTTTTGTATTATCTAATAAGAATAAATTTTCAGTCTTTTCATTTCACTTTAATCATTTTTATTGCAGCAAAATGTATCTAGTTCACTGAAAAGGCAATTGATTTTTTTCAGTCTAACAGATTACCAAAAGTCTCATTTCTATTTGCAATATTAATATTCTAAATATATAAAAAACTGATCCTTGGCATCTATGTATTGATATGATTTTGCCAATAAAAAAATCATGTTAAATATCAATGCTATGTCGATCTTTTCTCACTCTTACTTTATAATATTTTTATGCTGTGGTTTTGCTACTTTGAAAGAATCAGAATGCTCCTAACAATGAAAAGGGCTGCTACTAGCCGTGCCACTACAGCCACAGCTTCTACTTCCACAGTTGCCAAAACAATGATACCTGGTCTGTTGTGCATATTCTATGGTGTGGAATAACTGCCTGCCTGTCTCACATGTAAATGGAGAGCCAGAGGAGGAGAACATGTGCTTTGAGTTTACAGAGCCTTTAGAGTGGAGGCCAGTTGGAGCAGAGAAACAAGGCATTCAGAAAGGAGAGGAGAAATGCCAGCGCTGGCTTGGCTTTAGGTGTATGTGAAGACAAAGATCTGGGACGTTTCACCTCACTTTCCATCAGTGCGCAAGGGGTGGTGTTTGTCTCTATGCTACAAAGCCCCTTCACTTGTCTTACTGCTGTGGAGTGCAGTGTTAAACACTGACCAAGTAATTCATCCTCATTATTCGGGATGTTCTGCTGTTGTACTGTGTATTCTTGGAAAATGTTATAGAAGATCTATTGTTACATAGTGCAGTGAAGAGCATTGCCGTCCAGATGTGTAGTCAAGCAATCAAAATGTTTTTCTGTTGAGACATGGAAAGCTCAGTCCCTATTATCTAAGCTACAAAGACTCATTAAAAATGCTTACCTCACACACACGCACGCACGCACGCACGCACGCACGCACGCACGCACACGGTTTGTACAAGTTTTTAGTGTACATTATGTGGACACCTCAACAATTCCCCCATTACTAATGAGCCTTAATATGCCACTGAAACAGCCTCCACTCTGCTGGTTTTGGTCTTTCCACCACATGTTCAACCTGCTGCAGAGATTTACTCTCATTCAGACACAAAAGCATCAGTGAGGTCCAACACTGATGTTGGTGATTAGGTCTGGTGCACAGTTGGCATTCCAGTTCATCCCAGAGGTGTCATATGGGGTTGAGTTCAGGGCACTGTGCAGGCCAGTTATAAATTCTTTCACAACCTACTGGGAAACAAAGTAGCAATAGTCAACTTAAACTCAGCAAAAAACTAATTCTAGGTGTGGAGAAACATTTTAGTTAACTGAAAGAAAAACTACTTTAAAAAAAAAAGCTCTGAAAATTAACTGAAATTATATTATATACTTAAAATACTGATTAAGGTACGATAAAAATATACAGGATATGTCTTTAATTTTAGTCTGTGTCAATTTGGTGAAATCTGTTGACACATCAAGCAGGAGGAGGAGTCGATGCTTATGTTTATTGAGACTGGGATGTCTATGTAACTGAGTTACTTGCCTTCACATCTCGCCCCTGACAAATATCCTCCATATTTCAATAAAAAAATAAATGAAACTAATACTGAAACTAATAAATCTTAACTAAAAGAACACTTTTCAACAATAAAAACTAAACTGAAAAGAGGAAACCCACTTAAAACAAAATTACAGTAAAAGTAAAAACCAATAAAAATTACAAAACTTTAATAACTCTGCTGGGAAAAACATTTCTTTATGGAGCTGGTCTTGTGCATGGGGTCATGTTGAAACAGGAAAGGGACACACACAAACTGTTGGCACATAGCGGGGAGAACACTGTCAGTAAGATTTGCTTTAAAGGAACAAGCCAACATTTGGGGAAATCCACCTATTCGCTTTCTTTGTGAGAGTGAAATCAGAGGGTCATAAATCAATACATGTCTGTATATGAAGTACAGATCAGAGTTATATTTATCTAAGAGATGGAATGATATGCAACAGAGATCATGATCAGCATCTAAACTCCTCAGCCACAAGACATGAAACTGATATTTGTCTTCTAATATAAGTCAAAGGGAGAAAAAGAAGACTAGTTTCCAATCCTTTAAATGGAACTAAAGGGCCAAGATAACCTTGTGTCCTGGAAATGACATTTATGTATTACTACTTTGCACAATTACACAAGTTATGTTCATTTTTCAACATACACAACTGCCAAGTTTCAAAATATTCATGCAGAACATATTTCCACTGACAGTGTATTTCATGAGTTCAAACAATTCAGTCTTAGAGTAGGCCTGTAGCAACTAAAGCATGATATTGTTTTCAATGGTTCTGTTTTAGCTCTGACAGCACTTGGTTAAAATTTGGAAATGATCATGGTGTTATGATCCTGGTTAAATATTGAGTTTGTATTCAATATTTTATTTGCATTTTATTATTAAAAATCACCAAAATCACAGTCTTTTCCTAACCTTTAACCAAAGCTCTGTGTGCACAACAGAATTTCCAGGCTTGCCACATAACAAGGCCACAGATTTGCAAGGCACACCACACAACATGTTAGGGTTGGTTTATCTTATCTTATATAAGTTAACAAAAGTGAATTAGGATTTTCAGCAACCTTACACCATAACAGTTTGAACTGGTTGCTGTGTGATGCCAGTTAATACTCAACACACACAAAACAAGACGACCTTCCAAAATCTACAGGTGGTTCGAATAAACACAAGCTGCATAATCAAAGCTTTGATCTTTTCTCTGGCTTTATCTAACAGATTAATATTACGCTGTTTGGCAGTGTGTGTTCTAACATCTGAATTTACTGGAAGAAATGTGTCCAAAAAAGAGAAATGCCACGCATCATGAGTAGGGAGGGCGTCTGTTTCCATTGAGTAGCAACAACTGTTCTGTCAGCTGAGGCTGCAACATGATGGTTAGCTATAGGAAGGTGTAGATCTGTGTCACTTAGAAACCCTCTGTCCCAAACTGAACCTTCCCAGTGAACATCAACCAGGATTTCATGTTGATTTCTAGTTGAAACCAGAGAGACATTCGGTCCTAGGACTGATTTTCACCCTATTTTCAACCAGCTAAAATGCGGTTACAGCATCTATGTGCCAAACTCATTGCACTGGTGTTGGAAATGTGGTTTACACGAAGACGTCATTTCAACATATTCAATGTTTAATATAACATGTCACAAATATGTAACTGTATAGTCTGTGTATTGCCAGCAAGAAGCTTTCAGGACATTTTCAGTTTCAGATCTGTACATTCTACATCATTCATGTGAAATAAAAATACTTGAGTTTGCAGCATTAATGCACACGCACAAATACTTGGCCGTTAAAGCTTCGGACCGAGGTGAAGAAGCTGACGAATAAATGTGATTCCTCATGCTACCTACATATTTTTAAAGTACCTGTGCTACTGTATTAATAAAGCAAACCAGAAATCAGCACGATTAGTTTTAGTTTCTTACTTTCACAGTGCAGCCTAGGCTGTGCCATGTGTGTGTAGTGTTGGCTTGCTCATGTGATTGGTGTTATGGACTGTCGCTGTAGCCTGTAAATTGAATTTTTAGGCAGTTTAGCTAAAAAATACTCAAAAATACATAAAGTGAGAGGGTACATACAGAATGGATGGGGAAGGGAGTTGATTGATTGATTGATACTTTATTGTCAGAACAGGTCTGAAATTTGTCTTTACATCTCAGTAGCTCCATTTGCAACATCATAAAAACAAACACACATCAGGACAAAAGACAAAAAACAAAAACAAAGCAAAAAACAAACAAACATACATCCCACATGACATAACA